>NC_138825.1:50293855-50899093 GCF_965183815.1 Platalea leucorodia | reverse complement strand
CCGAAAACAGCAATTTATATTTGAAGACCTTCTGAATATTCATCTTTGTTTTAAAAAAGCAAAGAGAGGAACTTCTCAGAGTGGTTATTTTTTCAGAGGACCGGATTTCATATACTCATTTGTTATCACGCTGTGGGAGCATATCTTACAGAGCGTACACAGGAACATTTCAGAAAGCACATGGAGCCTAAGATCTCCTGTTTGCCAGCAAAAAAAAATTGAAGTTGTAAGTAATTGCTGCTATTCATTGTTTTACTATCTTGATACCAAGTAAATTTGTCTAAATTAACCAAGAGCTCACCTCCTCCCTCAAAGCTCTCTGATGTTGGAGGCCTGCTAACTGCTTTAGCAACAAGTGACAGACTTCTGCCTTGTACTCTTAGGTAGCAGTGCAAAGGGTTGGTTGAAAAATTTGGCAGGAAAAACAATGATTTTAAATATATCGTTCAATTTAAAGGCAGCCAAGCGTAGTACAAGAACACAGTGGCTGTACCTGTACCTGAACTGGTGAAGAAAGAAATACACACTTTGGGCAATTTTCATGTTATGTGTTTTTCACAGTTTTTTTTTCAGCTTTCCCATGACTTTGGCCGCTCTGTTTTATTCTCAGTACATTCCCATGGCCGCTCTGTTTTATTCTCAGTACAATTAATTTGGTGTCCTGTCAACAGGTATAACTCTGCTTCAGGGGACAGAAAGTTTGGATAAATGTTTGACCTTTTAGATGCTTAGCCAAACATAAGCTCTAAGTAAACAACTGCTGTTTGCTCACCATTAAGAGTGACATATTATTCCCTACTCACGCTGACTGTACTTTTAGTGTCTATTTAGCTGCATGAAATTACCTCCTCACTTCACACAGCTGGAACACTTATCAGCGTAACCAGTGACAAGGACTGGTTAAAAGTGCCTTTATTGAGATCATGTGCTATTTCTAACTGCACAACTGCAAGTAGAAAAGGAATACTGTTTTTAAATGCTGAATGCACTAATCCTGCAGAAATTTGCAAGCATCTAACTTTTATAGTTTAAGTGGTCCTCACACAGGCCACTCTCAGTATGCAAATTTTAGCACATAAACAAATCTCTGCAAGTTCCGTACCTTGGATTGCACAATATTCAATAAAAGCCGGTCTCTCACTGTTTGCTTTGTGCAACACCAATGACAATAGAGCTCAACCAATAATGATGGAGCCTAGTGAATTACAAAAAAAAAGAGTTAATACCATTTTCTGTAAAATTTGTAATTTTATTAAAAATCAATTACTTGATATCAACAATCCGTCATAGACCTCTTTTTCAATCTAGACTTAAACCTGACCTTCCTGTGTCTGAAATATGTTCATAGCTATGGTCATTTATATACCCCAGTGAATAATCTGCAGTAATGGTCAGTTATTTAAGCATCTAGAAATGGGATTTCAAAAGGAATCAGGACTGTCCTTTCTCTCCCCCTTTGAAGTTACTAGACATTTCAGTATTCATTTCAAGGGTAGATGACGCCAACTTGGAATACTTGAAAATCCCACCCAGAACCATCCCATTCTCCAGGCTGAGAAATACAACAGGTTAAAAATAATGATGCTGTAGTTGTTTAATGTATATTCGATTACAAACTCATGACATGAATGCAGAAATAATCCCTGTGTCTGTAAACCATCATTTGACACAGTGAAGATCAACCTACAAGCCTCCTATTGCAGGGTCAGAGGCTGGACACTGTGCTGATCATAGAAGCACCTGGACTAGGCATATATTATGTTCTCAGAGGAGAAAAAGGCTGCTGAGTGTCAATCTCAGTGCTAAAGGGTCCATCGTGGTAGTACCTGGACACCAGCACTTCTTGAGAAACCTTGCTAGGATATGTTTAGAATTAATGATTTCTTGCCTCTATTTCTTTAAGAGTGTTTTCCATGATATCCATGCATTCCCAGCATAAACCACTGTTTCTTTCTTCTCAGTCTCTAGTATGTTAATTTCCTCCCATTTATCAAGAACTTTATACCTCATAGATTCAAGCTGTTCAGAAACAGAAAGCAGTTTTCGTGCTATCCTCCTTGTCTCATGTCTGCTGCAGGTTTCTGGAAGTATAAAAATACATGCACAATTTAAAGGACAGAGCTGGCAGTGGAAAGCTGATTGGCATCTAAGGCTGTGTCCATACCACTTTCAGTAGGCATATCCAAGTACAAGCTTGAGTTAATCAAGCCAAGCAGTACAGACCAGGAGCACCCACAACATTGCCCCCAGTCCAGCTGGTATGCATACACACTGTACCCACACTTCATTTCCACCAGTCTGAACACTGGCACGTGAGCTAAGCCACTCACCTTTCACAGTCATCCCAACCAAGGCCCTTTAGCACTTCATGCAAAAATACGGTCAGGCTCTAGATACAACAGGCACACAGCCAAGGAGGAAATCACTGCATCCCAGTACGGAGAACAGATAACAGCACGCAAGGAGCAGAATAAACATGCTGTGTTCCCTTAGGAGAGTCCAGAAAATGCACTTCGGAATTTTACAGGCCAACTTCACTGCCACCTCACCCACTCATCTCACTAAAACAAGTCAATAATGTGATCCTACAAGATCCCACATGGCCAGCTCACGCTCCTGCCCAGCCAGGGTCTTATTCGAGTCAAAGACCTTTTCAGCTTTTCACAGCTTGTCAGCGAGCTCATCTGCAGCCTGTCGGTGTCTGTGCTGCTGCAGCCAGAGCTGTATTATGGGGCCCTGCCAGCTCCTCATCTAGGGAATGAGGGGAGCTACATGCAGAGACTAGGAGTGGCCCTCACTCCAAGGGTCTGGACTAATACAAATAAACTACCTTCTTCCCTGGTGACAGTGCAGTTCAAGCTCATGCTGTTTTATCTGTCTCCCACACCTTGGTTCATCTCTTGGTTTGTCTGCAAGGGGAGCTATGGAAAGTGGAGCAGGGTGAGCCCAACTTGACTGATGCACTGCCTCATGTGGGGAAAGTGCCTGACTTTGCTTCCTGCCGCTCCCCGTCTCAGTGGCTGATGGCCACTAGCTTCTCAAAAACCCTGTCCTCTCGTGTGAGCCACTGAAAATGACAGAGAGCATATCCACCCTCTGCAGATCAGCGTAGCTGCTGGTCCTGGAAGGGCCTTACAGAAATGCTACCTGGAAAGAAGGAAATAATGCCTTCTTTTTCAGAATAGATTAAGAAAACATTTTATTAAATTTTAAAAAATAGTCAGATCTCCATTTTTTCCTCTGGGAAAACTGTAAAGTTCTCATTTCAAGTTTACTTGGATTGAATATTTTTAATTGCTTAGCACCCCACCTCACAAAAAAACCCAAAAACCAAAAAAAAAAATCAAACAATATTTACAGACCCTTATTCCCTATAGTGCCAGCACATGTTAGCACATTTGGCCCAGATTTCTTGGCTTGGGCTTCTAAATATGGCTGTAACACAAAAAGAAGAACAGCAACATTTACATCTTTCTGACTTGGCTGGTTTTGATTCCTCAATGTGTAACTGAGGAAGGTAGGGAGGGGAAGTTTGAGGTTAACCGAGTAAGTATTTTTTAAATTAGTACCTGGTAGGGAGGAGAAGGGGAGAAACCTTTACCCATTGTTTAAATGTCTTTTAGCTCATTTTATGCAAAAGCATTCCTCAGATATGCCTTGGCCTAAAGAGTTCTGATTGTTTTATTCATTAGTCCTGCGGGAGACCCAGAGCCAATGACTGATTTTATGGGTTTTTTAGTGGTTGGCTGCAAAGCTCTGGAATTCAAAACCTATACCATGCTGTAGAAACTAACATAATCAGGGCAGCTGCGTTCAGGCATACGTTCATTGACAGGAAGACAGTAACATTAGGGGGGAATTTAGGCCAGTTTAATTGCAGAGGAAAAAAAAAAAAAAAGCAGAAGCTGGTTTGATTTTTCAAGCATTGTTCCTACTGAAGGTGTGTTTGCAAAAGTGCGTTAGAGGCCAGTGACAGGAGCTGCCCATGGTGAAGCTAACAACTGCCCACAGCCTGGAGCAGGACACTAGGACACTGAGACACTGCACAGAAAGCAGATTTAGATCTTCCTCTTTCCTCAGAGAGGAAATGGAGAAGGCATTTTATACCACCACTTAAACAGCTATTTCCTTATTTACCACATTATAATTTGCTAACTGGTATGTTCTCATGCTCTGTGCTTTGAGTACTGGTTTTCAATAAAGGCATAAAATGCAGGTGTATTACAATCAGACTAGTTATACTATACTCTACCCTGATAGCATTTCACAGGATTTCCCAGTTCATCGTCAGTCAGCTTTTCTTTTTGCTCTTCCACAACTTTCCAGATTTATGTATTTTACCTTACTCAAAGGTCCTGATCCAGATTCCACTGATCGAAAACCTTACCAAAAGACACTCCTTTCTCGAGCAGTACATAAATAGACTGTAAACCTCATTGCTGTTACTGAACCAAAGTACCCAGCAAGCATCCAAGAGGGACTGAAGTATTGCATGAATAACTAGAGCATCCAGGACTGATACAGTGAAGGCTAAAAAGAAGCTTAGGAAAGGCACATGAAGGCACGTGATTCAGGGCTTAACCTACGCATGGTAAGCATGAAATCCAGTTATCACGTTTCTGCCAGCTGAAGGGTTTCATGTACCATCCCCTGAGACACCTTTAACACACCAGAGTGCTGTGACTCTGACAGTGACAGAATCAGTCACAGACTCACAGAGATGATTAGACGGTTCCCTAGGTTTCTTCAGCATTAGAAAGTCTCCCACTGACATCTACTGGTTTCAGACATGGTCAGGAGTGAAAGAAGTATAAGAAAGATGTCATGCGCCCGATTTCATTAGATGTCAGCACATTTTGATCATACCAACAGGAAAAATCTCAACAGCTGAGGTAATTTCTGGTTGATTTTCCTTCTGACCCATTAGAACACCTTATTATGATAATTTGTGTCATATTTCTTTTCTGTGTGACTCAGAACTGTCCTGTCACTCACCTGTTTTATCTTCTGGAGTCTGGCTCATCCGTAGCACCATTTCTAATTCATTCTTCAATCTAGAATAGAATAAAAGATTAACAGTTTCACAAGTATCTTTTCAAGATCATATACAAAGTTAGATGTGAGCAAATAGTTGTTACATATAATGAAGATTATTACACATATCCAGAGGCCAAATGTTGCTCTAACAAGGCATAGTGCAAATTCAAGCTCACTGAATTACAGCAAAGTGACTCCAGGTCTGAATGCTCAGTGGTGCAAAGGAGAGAAGAATTGACTCTCTGCAAGGAGCTAACAGGATTCAAACAATCACCCTCTACTTCATTAAAACTGCAGCTTCTTCTCCTAAGAGGGGAAACCTCTTGTTCACTGAATGAGAATACTGAAGCAATTATACACTACTTAGACACATAGTGAGACACACAGGTATCACAATAACATAAGTGGGCAGCTTAGTTCTGTGCATATACTTCAGTATTCTTACTTCCCCTCTCCTCATCAGATCTCAAAAATCCTACCAGATATGTCTACTAACCAATGTTATTTTAAAAAAGACATTCATCTTGTATGAAAATCTTTTCTTCTGCCCACCCTCCAAGGATGGTTTCCCTATACATAGAAAGGCCTACACATGGTCCGTGGCAAGAGGAAAAATTCGGTCTTAGGCTCCCAGAAGCAACTAATGCATGCAAATGACTCAGATTTTGATTGCTAGTTTTCATGCAAAGCTATAAAGTTGTCATTAGGATAGCGAAAGTTCTTAGACTTCTCTGGAAACAGATTGCTATCCAGAACAGAACAGTCTGATAGGGTATTGGATTTCTGTATCTATAGCTGTCAAATCTCTCAAGAACTCCTTTAGATCACTCTAGGATGTTTATCATTATTCCCTTTCAGCCCTTTGATGGAAGACAAAATGTCATATTTTTCCCCTTTACCTCTAAAATATTTATAAAAGCTTACACAAAAATCAATCTCTGTAGCCTAGATAAAATTTGCATATGTGTGCTCTATAAATATTCCACACTATGCCCCTGGTCCATCTTAAATTCATGCTGGTTTGACTTTATCCCACAGTAACACATCATGAATTCTCTCTCTGTAGACAAGTATAGACGTGTAGAGTACTGGGCCACTGTTAATTATCTTTCTTTTTACACTAGCAGAAACTAGTGAACATGAGTCTCTTTCACACTCCAGTATCTTAACTGCAGAATCATCCAAACTACGTTTCAAAAGCACAGTGTAAATATTGTAACATGTACACACTATATACACTGGAAACAACAATGGCAAAGACATAAAAGACCTCTTAAGTCATCCAGTCTAGTTAGAATAACATTTACAAGAAAAAGGGATGGGTAAGAAGGGGAACCAGCAGCTTAGTGAAAGAGTGACTTCTTAATTCTTCAGATTCAGACAGTGGAGGAGACAAGAACAGGAAAGTTCGTAGGTAAGATCTCCTGCTAGGACAGCTTTCAAGCCTCAAGGTTAGAGTTCTAGAATTAAACAACCATAAGGTCAAACATTGAGGGTAGCAAGTCAGATCAGAGCTTGGAACAGAAGTAAGGAGATTTGGAAGCTGTGATATAAAATATCAGAGGCACAGAACAGAGGCATGCAAACACTGGGTCCGTCCAAAGAAGACAGGGAGCTTCAGAAAGTCTAAGAATAAGCTAGTCAAAATAAGGAATTCAAACCAAGTCCTGTCTTAGGGGACAGGACACAGGCAATCGAAAGCACAGGCTTTGTTGCCTCCACAATAGAGAACAAAGCCAACGTCCCAGCAAAAGTGACACAGTCTGAAATTTAATAATGCAGGCTGCAGCCTATGTGGTCAGGAGACTTCTCTGCGATGACCTAAGCTTTTGGTGAGGTTCAGTCAGGAATGGCAAAAGAAAGCCTTTGTCCTGCTCGGAGCTAAACCATGTCTCCCAGTGTGATTGGTACAGAAGACAGTGGGGGGGGGGGGGAATCAAAAATATATATTAAAAGAAAGATTTTTGTCTAGAACAGGCCATCCGCAGGGTCTAATCCCTTGGCCTTCCCTCCAAGACCTGACGTTTCAAAAACTTCAAGAACTCTATTTACTTGTTACTGCTTTATCTCATCTATCTAGATGCTGCTAAATGGGTTGACAGCATTTTCAACACTTAATCTTTGTTTCTTTCCAGAGCAGTACTGGCTTTCTTCATGAGAACCTGCACAACTTTCCTGGCTGCCTGCATTTCTGGGGCCTTTGAAGGCTTTGTTTCCATCCCTTTGACCTGAGCCTTCAGAGCCTATGAGAACGCATGAAAAAGAGTAAAATGTGACGTCATGTCATAGAATATTTATTTCCTTTGCTACAGGTTCTGGCACCATTTTTAAAATTACATTTTGAGTAAAATTCAGTTCTGATGAAAATGTCTGAATGAGCTGCTTGTGAGACTAAGAGCTAATATGGCCAGACATCGACAAAAAAAACCCCCTATGTCAGGTTTTAGAGTCACTCAAAGTCCTTTCCATTTATAAATAGATTTAAGATTTGTTACAGATAAAAAAGAATACGGACGGTTCGCTCTGTGTGTCACAGCCAGTAAATATCAAGACACAGACTCATGCAAGCCGCTTGCTTTTGGACAATCCTTTCAGGTGTTTTGCCACTGAGCAATGTGTTACTCATCCTAGACAAAGCACTTACGCTGTCAGCTGTGCCATGTTCATCATTACCTTTCATTTTCATTTCAACATATTGCCAATATCAAATAGGAGCTCCCAGGCCCAATGCCAAAGAGAGCAGGTAATTAGGGTGAAATCCTTGGAGAAAATCCAAAGGATTGGCTCTGGGTTGATGGAGAACACCGGCCCAAAAAGCTATCATCAGGAGTGGAAAGGGCTAGTTTTGGAGCAGGGAAATTAAAAAGAGGTAGAATACAAAAGGGTCAAATAGAGAAAGGGGCAGGGACTGACAGGTCCAGGCTGGGATGAAATGGGGTCCTGTGCCATGGGCAGGGTGGGAAGAGGCTCCAGGGGGGCTGGGCAGTGCCAGTCAGGGATGACTCTGCCCTCAGGGCTTGACATCTCCTCTGTGCTCCCCTTCTACTTCCATAGTGGAGCACATCTTTCCTAGCATCTCTTCCTTTTGCCAGAAGTAAGATGTCACTGGTGGGAGAGGCCCAGGGAAGGGATGTGTGGCACTACTCCTGGCAGCCTGCGGCCAATGTCACCCTCTGTACAGCAGCACTTCTGCAGTAAAGCTGGCACAAAACCTGATGTGGCCCTACCAAAGGGGACACTGAAGGACAAGAGGTTTGATATTTCCGAAATCCAGGACAGGCTATTCTGACAGTCCTCTGCTTATTCTGTAGCAGTTGGTGTCTCAGATTTCTCTGCTGTGGGTTGCTCCTACAGAAACTGTTGTAAGCACTGAAGCAAGGGGTCAGCACTAGATCTCCTATGTCAAAGATAAGTTCAGGAAGTGCCCATATCTGGCTTCAAATACTTAATTTCTCTGTAGCATCACCAAGGAAATAAGCTAATATTGACAAGCAAATACTACCTCGTACTGTGCTATAGGCAGAGAGTCCAGAAGCATCATCATGTACAGCTCGTACTCACTCTAAATAAATTGAGAGGAAAGACCACCATCAAAAAATGTTTAACACAGTCCAGAGATTACAGATTCTTGTTTCAGTTTGACTCCAGGAAAATCATACCTTTTGTGCTGTGGCAGAAGGTTTACTTATGCTACCACACATGGCTTTGTTCAAAACCAAGAGGCGACTATGCCAATGTCATTCTCAGCACAGTTCACTTACCCAAATAGCTCCTCTTCCTCAAGGATTTCTTGCTTCTAATGTCTGCCGCCTCCTCTCTTCTCTTGCGTATAAATGCTGGATTTTACCAGGTAACTATTTTGTCAAGAAATATGGAGGAATGACTTTTTGCCCCTCTCAGATATGACTGGGAGAGTCAATATAGAATTTCTACCATCACTACCATCACATCACAGTGTACAGAATCAGAGTGCAACTTCGTTTTTCACCTCTAATATTTTAGTTGTGTTCCACATTCAAATCACTGTCCTGAGTGCCCAAGAGGAGAAACAAACAGATTTGGTCCCCAAATAAAGGACTTCAAGTGTTATCCTTCAGCACAGTGAAAAATCAAAAAGAAAAAAAGAATAGGAGACTTCTTCATAAGTCAGATAAGAATTACCACTCCTCACGTGTAACTGGCAAAGTGAGAGTTGGAAAAATAGTAGGTTACAGCCTGATATTTTTTTCACAAACATTTTAACAATTTTAGAATTAGGGCTAGAGTTTCAGAAAAAAAATTAGTGAAGTTTGGGGGCTTGGGGGGTTTTGTTTTGTTTGTGGGGTTTTTTTAGTAATGCTTTTATCAAAGTGCTTAAGTGGTAGCCAGATGTTTGGTGTCTATTTGTGTAACTCACATAGTACATTAGGGGAAACCTGGGAAAAAACTCATACGTCTTTCCCAAAAGCTGCCTGCCCTTCTCTCCTGACCACACAGAGACATTTGAGCAAGCGCAAATACAAGTGTTGCATGTGATGCTGCTGTCTTGTAACGTGGGGAACACTGCAGGAAGAAAGAGTCATGGCTTGCTGCTATATGGTTAATTAAAAGGCATAAAGTCACAGTAGGAACACTGGGACACATGCAAGGGCTTGTCATCTCACCAGCAGGGCAAAAAGCAGAACACAGCTTTTATAGCCACACAGTTTAGTTTGCTGGACAGCTATATAAAAAAAAAAAAAAAAAAAAAAAAAAAAAAAAAGAAAAAAGAAACAAATTGAGGGACACATTTAGCACACACACAGTCATGGCCCTAATTTGAATGAATGAAAGCTGTGACTGAATACATAGCCTGCTCCTGAACCTCTGAATGAGAGAAATTTCCAATTCACCTTTCTTCCCAGTGCTATTTCCTCCAATCTTGTGGCCTTTGCATCTGCAGATGATTTGCAGAGATGTGCAATTCCTTGTGATTTCTCCTTTCTCCATTAACGTGATGATGCTTGTAGATGGAAATGGTGTCAGCTCAAATCACCGAGCAGGCTGGAAACCAGCTTTCTACAGAGGCATCTCTCTTAACACTTCTATTCTCTGTTCTTGTTTGCTTACCTGTGTACAGTGGGAGAAGGAGCAAAAATGAGGAAGAAATCAGCCATTCCCTCTGAGACCACAAGTGATTAAAAAAAAAAAATCATTCTATGAACCAATGAAGTTTGTTAGGCATGTTTGATTTTAACATGTGGGCAAGGGGGCAGAGAAGAGTCTCCTGAAGAATGTAAATCCCCGGGACAATCGCTTTCCTCGCTGCAGCTAAAAAGGGTTAAAAGTCCCAGGTGCACCGAGAAAAAAATTGGCAAAAGGCACTGGGAGATAATGCATTTAAAACAATAGTTAAGGTACATTTAGCTTATGTTGTGTTAAAGCTTAGGAATATTTCTTACCTTAATTTCCTTCAAATCGCCAAATACCAGAGAACTGTTGCATATATCTTCAAATACTTCCTCAACAACCTGTAGTCACTTGAAATGGAGGGGATGACAGCCACAGATTTTCTGGCGCTCCTGTACAATCATCAAAATGAACGACCACATACCCGCGTGTGCAGGAGGTGCTCTAAAATAGTTACTGTCAGAATGTATTACTTTGTTCAAATTCATGTCATTACTCCTGACAGTATGCAGTAAGAAATATCATGAGAATCCGTATCAAGTCATGGTCATAGCATGACTTCTGTATTTTGATCATAAGTAAGAAGAAAGCTCACATTCAACAAGACAGGATGTACTAATCATCAAAAAGACTAGTAGAAATCAAAGACGACACAGATTTGTGTGACAGAAGACAATTACCACATTACACCTCGACTTAGTGTTGAATATCTTGCTTACTTCTTTGCAGTCAGTTCTTCTGTAAGTATAAGTTAGTCTGCCTAGCTCTACTGAGTTCAACAGATCATCTCCAGGTTTGGAAGAAGCAGCCCTTGGAACACGTTGCATCCCTTAAACCAACTGTTAGCTCAGAGAGACATAATAACCTGAGAAACCCTAGCTAAGGAATACAACAGTTAAAATCCTACACTTACAATCTCATGGTTATACATACCAGCTCTGAGTAGAAAGAGCAGAGTACCTGGAAGAGAGAAAGGAAGGGTCCCTTAGGCAACCTGTGCTACTTCCTCTGTCATGGGAAGTTTTTCCCTGAAGTGAGGCCAGCAGCACTCTAAAGTGCTCTGTTCCCAAGATTAACTTCTTCACAACAAGCCTTTTAGGTAGATAATAGACTATGGCAGTTTTTCACTTTGTGAATATCCTTGTTTCAAACCAAGGCTGATAGAAATTTTGACCATTTAATCAAAGGGCAAAGCTTGCCATCACTGCTAGTTAGTACAGCTTTCTGCTAAACTTTACCAGAGATACACTATTTCACAAAAATTGTACTTATTCAAATTGCTTCTTGGGAAAATGTTTTCTGGGAAAAACTGCTTTAAAATTACGAGATCAAGCTGTTATCCTGCTGTACTACAGCACTTTGCCTCTTCTCTTTTCCCCCACCCCTTCTTCCTTTTACTCTGGCCTCTCAGCCCAGAGGCATAGGAGAAAGGTTGCCTGGGGATATTTACCAAAGTGGGAAGTAGCCAACTTTTTTGGCAAGTTGGTTAACCGCATGGCAGATGATACCTTCTAGAATCCACTGGAGCACGGATTATGCTGCTTCTCAAAGAGTTATACTCACGAGTAGATTGGATTAATTTGTTGCCTCTCCTCATTTGGCATAACTTTTATTGAAAAGCTTTGGTAGTGTGTGGGGGATATACAAGACAGACCTCTGCTTATTTGCTTGATCATTTCTTTGCAAATTTCTGGTATACTTAGCACTGCTATTGCGATGGCTGTTTCAGTCAAGCCTGACCTCTGTTTTCTCTTTCAGCAGTCCTTTCTCCCCTGGTCCTGCAAATACCCTCACTTAATTCTCTAATTCCCTTGTTAAACCAGCTGGCATCTTATAAAGGATCAAAACCTGGGCATAAGTACCACACTGAGGGACAAGGTGCCAAATTCTTTCAAAAATTACTCATATCTACATGAAATGTCAGTTCTTCTCCAGCCCACACTACCCTAGCCATTTGTTAGTTTACCTACCCCCAACTGCTTTCGTTAAGTTCCATTCCTAATTTCTATGAATCCAGTATCTTACTCTCACTCCTGCATTTGGCTGTGAGTGCTGATGAGACTGTTAATGCTTCCCCCAGGGGAGCAATTTAAGCAACACAAGCAACTTCTGCAAGGTGTATGTGCTTGACTCATCAAATTCACTCCCCATCCCACCCAACACGAGAGGCCAACCAGAGTGCTGCAACTGCCTGCGCGTAAACAGACAGTCCACAGCACACATAGAGAAGGCAGCCTCTTTTACAGATTATCTCAAGCGTGCTGCTGAACAAGATGCTGAATATATGGTTCCTACAGAGCTGCTGGCCAACAGCGATTTTTCCCATACAGATCACTAGCTTGCAAGATCCTGCTTTACATTTCCACATGACGATGGCAGGAAGGGTAAAGAGTGGCATACAGCTTTGGGCTCAGGGTTTTGGAGCACATAGTAGATGTGACTTACAAGTGCGCAACTAAGCAAACACATGGGATTATCTCTCTGGCAAGAAGAGAGAGGTGATTTTGCCTAAACCCGTTCCATTTTCCTGGAACACACATAACCAATCCGCCCAGAAAGATAATGCAAAATTTACCTTTCCATCAACTTAGGGGACTCTTTTTCTTACCTTAGCTAGCTTTTTTTCATGCTGCTCTGATACTTTGCTCCCTGTGAAATCATTCTGTAACAGTTCATGCTTTGCTATGAACTCCTTCTGGAAATGTAGGAACTTGTTAAACTGTTCAGTTTTAGTTACACCAGCCAAGTATGAAGGTATGAACTGTTATTCCTCCTTAGCAAGCTCCACAACACAGTGTCAGCTGTTCTTAACTGGTTTGTTTTTCAGCACCATAGTCTCCGACACATCTAACTCATCTCTTTTGAGACGCATATGAAGTCTGTCAGTTCCCTTCTCTACTTTCTTTTTAAGCTCTTTCAACTTTAACATTTTCAGTGGAGTAGAAAAATCTGCTGAGGCACCAACAGCAGTCACAGGTGACTGTGGATGTCTGTTGTTAGGGCAGGAAGATTCAGGCTGTGCTGGAAGCAGAGGGATTCTGGAACAAAAGTTACCTGAAAAATCTTTTCATCTTCCTTGCTCCCTCATTTTCAGCTGGGAATTGATTTCTTTCTGTCATGAAACTAGTTCATTTCCTGGCAGAGTACCGTTGTCCCTGTTTTATTTTCTCTGAAGGCTTATAAAGCTTGTTATGATTTAAGTGTCCAGAGGTGTAAAGTTTAACATCTGTTTTGTAGGCCATTTCCACATTATTTAAGAGATGACCCGCGCTCCTCACTTGACAGTTTCTCTCCATGATGAAATGGATTGTTGTAGCACACAGTCAAAAGAAAGAGGAAAGACAAAATACACTTTAAAAAGGGGAAACTTTAGATGACAAAAAACTTTCAATACAGAAAAAAACTCTTCCACTTCTAGAACAGAGTATTTTCCACAGACATGGCGTACAAAAATATTCTACCTTCCTTCTTGTCCACAGGAGTATACAAGAAGGTGACCTAGAGACACCTGTGTGTTCCTGTGAAGCTCAGCCTCTGCCGGCACTTCTTGGTAACATAGTCTCTGACTTTTTCCCCCCAGGTATCCCAATGAGTTCTGCTTGAGACAGCAGCCTTTTCTGCCCATTCATTAACACTAGGCCTAAGGCTGGTCCCTCTCCACTGTATGTCAAATAATCCTGTTAAGAAACTCTCAGTATTCTTATTCGTGTGTTGCTTTACAAATTTAGTCTTCCTAATTTTAGGACTAATTTTGTTCATTGTCAGATAATACTTTGTCACCTGCTAATTTTGTGACAGTCCTTTACTTTCAATAGTTCTTCCCTTGTCATCTACTCTTTTATGTCATTTATAGAGAGAAAACACGGCTCCTCTCAGCTTTCTTCCTTTCTCCCAAACTCAGTGTAATGTTGTTTATGTATAAACATATTTTTGTAAGGTAGACTCACCATTCTTCTAGTGATCTCAGTAATGATGCATTGCTCCTTTTATACTTACACAGAGTCACAGAATGGTTGACATTGAAAGGCGCCTCTGGCGATCATCTAGTGCAACCCCTCTTCTCAGAGCAGGGTCAGCTCCAGCAGGTTGCTAAGGGCCACATCTAGTTGGATTCTCATTCTCTCCAAGAATGGAGGCTCCACAACCTCTGTGGGCAACCTGTTATGACGTTTGATCACCCTCACCATGTAAGAAGTTGTTTCTTGTGTTTAAATTGAATTTCCTGTGTTTTCGTTTGTGCCCATTGCCTCCTGTTCTGTCACTGAGCACCACTGAGAAGAGCCTGGGTCCATCCTCTTTGCTCCTCCTGTCAGGTGTTAATACACATTGATAGCACACTGAAGAGAAGACTCAGGGGGTCTTCTCTTCTCTGGGCTGAGTAGCTCCAGCTCACTCAGCCTGTCCTTGTACATCAGATGCCCCAAGCTCAACCATTTTCATGGCCCTTCACTGGACTCACTCCAGTATGTCCATGTCTCTCGTACTTGAGAGCCCAGAACTGGACCCAGTACTCCAGAAGTGTCTTACCAGTGCTGAGTAGAGGGGAAGGATCGCCCCTCCCTCAAC
The DNA here is from genome assembly GCF_965183815.1 of Platalea leucorodia. NCBI lineage: Eukaryota > Metazoa > Chordata > Aves > Pelecaniformes > Threskiornithidae > Platalea > Platalea leucorodia. Next base: position 50,884,342 of record NC_138825.1, on the reverse strand, counting down.
CTGCTGACAATGCTTTTCCTAATGCAGCCCAGGATATGCCTGACCCTCCTTGCCGTAAGGGTGCAAAGGGTGTTTGAGTTCCTCTGTCCTGAACATGAATGACAGAACTATACACGGCATTTACTTGTGTTCCTTTTTTTAAGTGTTGAGCCAGTTTTGAGTGACTGTAAATTAAAAGGACTTTTGGTTCAAAATGAAGTTTACTTATTTGAAAAGAAAAAAAAAAATGAGTCACTGTTGCACTCTGGTGTATTTAGAAGTATTTAAGCTATGTACACAGATACTCTGGTCCTGCAGGACCTTGTTTCCCTGGGGGGGCGGGGAGTGGTGGTGTGGCAATGACGTCCACAGAAGCAGAATTAGGAAGACAAGAGGTTTGTGAGCTGTCTTCAAAGGGACAGGAATCTGAAGGAAAACAATGCAACTCCTTTCAGTGCTGCACTGAGACAAAGGACCAGGCAGCAATCGGGGGCAGGTTGGTGCTTAGGCCAGCTCTCTGTACCTCAGGGAGCTGGACAAGAGCTTAAAACACCTGCACACCCTGACAAACACCCACACAACATATGAAAAACACTCGAGCCTGCAGGAGGCCGTGCTAGAAGCCTGACCTCAACATCCCACTCCCCAAACCCAATGGCAGCCCATGAGAAAGCTAATGAGAAAGGCAAGAGTACATTTCCATTAATTGTCAGTGTGTGTCAGGATGCCCAGGTGGCATTTGCTCTCAATGCTAGTAACAGGCAAGGTCAGGTTCAATGAGCTAATATTTCAAAGTGGCTCTCGCTTTTGTCTCCCTAGTACAGCTTGCTTCACCTCCTCAAGATGGTGACAACCTAACGTGGCTAAAACAGGTTCCTCTTAGCCCCTTCTGCCTCTCAGGCAAAGCCAGTTTGCATGCCTGCTGTATTAGCAGCACACCAGTGTTTTTCCTGGCAAGCTGACCCTGCCCAGGAGTGACCATGGAAGGCTTGTAGCAAGGGCAGGCTTTGACCCAGCAAGCCAAGAGTGCAGTTACAATGACAACCTATGTCCAGCAGTTCTGAAACAGCAGGACATGTTTCTTCATGAAGGGATACAGTCCCTCCACAGAAACACATGGAAGCACTGCTTCCTCATTTCAAACAGTACAAGACGCTATATGAATTGAATGCATTAACAATAATAGTAAAAGCAAAGAAACATGGCCACCCTGCTCAATAGGGAAGGGGGCAGAGGAGGCAAAAAATGCCAAAGTGAGCTTTTTCCTTCACTCATCACTGAAAAGGTGAGCAGGTGGCTGGTACAGGTAACATCAGCGAGAGAAGGGTAAATAAGTGTTAAAAAACCTAATAGCCTAAATGAGCAGATTAGACACCACTTAGAGTAATGTGTTGCTAATTTCACTGAACCTGATGAACATCTATCTAGCATATGTGAAAAACCACCTGAAACAGTCTTTGATATGTTAGCAGTTACTTTCAAGAAGGACAGCTGTGGTCTGGTGAGCCACCAATGATGGGAATAGCGTGTGGGGAAGGGAGAAAGGAGATGAGTAAAAGCTCAGCAACTTTACCTTCGAGTTCCAAAAAGAAAAAAACATCCTGGGCAAATGTAAACTTGTTCTAAGCACCAAGATGCAAAACAAGGAGAAGAATAACAGCCAGTATGATGGTTTAAGAGTGCTAGTGCAGGGAAGAAGCCGTAGCTGTTGCATATTTGTACTTTACTTAGGCTTTTGGCATTGTATTGTGTAGCATTCTTATGAGCAAGCAAAACAAACAAACAAAAGAAAATCATCTAGATGGATAGGCTACCATGGGTGCAAAATAAAACCAAACCAAAACAAAACTCTCTAAAACTATATTCAAAGAGTAGTTATAAAGATTCCCTGTCCAAATGGAAGAGGCACCAAGCAGTATTATATGCAGATTCATCCTGAATCTGTATCTAATTTTCCAAGCATTTTTGTTTATACTGTGGATGATGGAATACACAGTATGCTTGTTAAATTTGCAGATGACGTGAAATGGAGAGGGGATCCAGATATTCTTAGAGACAGGATTGGAACTGAAAATGCTCTTGATAAATTGGAAAATTCTGAGAACAGCTGGATGAACTTCAGTGTGTGCATAAACAATCAGCTGCCCAGCAGCCAGCAACAGCTGGCTCAGTAGAAAATTATTTATAAAATATCTGGCGAATATGGTGGGTGACATGGTCACCACAAATCAACAGTGTCAGTATGGTGAGCAAGACAAACACCATCCTGGGCTATACAGGCCAGTGTTTAACACATAGCAAGTGGGAATACTCCTGTCAGCGTGCCCAGCACAGAAGAGTCTTCAGCCAAATGTTATGCCCAGTTTCAGGCACTGGTCTTCAGGAAAGATTTAGGACAACTGGAGGTTTCCAGAAGAGAGTGAGTTGAAACCATAAATGAGAAGAAAATATATGTGAGTGGAAGAATTTAATTTAGCCTGAAGAAGAGACCAAATGAGGGCGATATAGCAGAAAACATGTTTGTGGCATGACTGCAAAGATTTTAGGAGTTCGGGTATAAAGATACATCTCCAGTGTTACAGAGCATGCCTTGCTTTTCCCAGTTTCCAAATGAGCAGCCTGGGGTGGCCAAGAGCAGACCCTAACTGCTCTTGCTACCCAGGAAAACAGACTGAGGACTGATAGACACAGCCAGAAAGTCAAATCCTGACCCATCAGCCTAGACAACATGATAACCCACAGAATCCCTTTGCTATTAAACGGTATTTGAAGCGCATATTTAAATGTGATGCAGTCAGAGCCTTGATTTACATATCAAGGAGCAATAAATTTAAGTGGGATTGGCTCAGTGGACAAAGAACCACTGGGGACAAGTAGGAAAAAGCATGTGGATATGGGCAGGTTTTAGGTACCACAGAGTAAATTTTATAACCTGACATCTAATAAGGCAGAACTATATTTTTCCTTCAACCACAATATGATACAGGGAATAAAGAGGAGGGGGGAAAGAAACCATTTAATTTTCCCTTCCTGCCACTCCATTCTTATCTCTGTTTCTTTTTTAATTGTCACTTCTAATTCCAGAACTGTTTAATTGTTCCCATGATTGACTTGTGCTGGAGGGATGGAAATGAGCATGATTTTTTTCATAGTGATTTTTTTCATAGAAAAATGTGAGAGAAAGAGCATATTGCAGCATGTTGAGTAGAGGAGAAGCAGCAGCAGCTGCTACTGAGAAGGATCTGCCTAGCCGATTATATTCACTCCTCTTTTCTGTCTTTAAACAGACACAAAACCCTCTTGTGGAGATTACCGTTATTTATTCTAGAAAAGTAACAGTAGGCTGACCAGGTACAGGGCAGAAAAGGAGATGGATTGTGTTTTGCCATTCAAAATATAGCCTGGGATGGCCCTAAGGGAAGTCTAGAGCTGGGTTGGGATAAGTTCATACTCAGATGCTGTCCTTTCATTTCCTCTCTGGGCAGATCACAGGAGTCTGAAAACCTCAACACAAAAGCAGCCTTGAGTTTTGTCCTCATTTAAGCTGAAGCTTTAAGGTCTAAGTGGATAGGAAATGAGGCAAAGTACAAGGTAAGGCACAAAGCAACAGAAAGCAAATTGCCTGTTATAAAATGGTTTTCTGTAAGAGTTCAGGAGCAAGAATTCTCTAATTTGTCTCCTTAGTGACTCTGTCAATGAGCAGATAGCAAAAGTGAACTCCTCAGGGCCTGTGTCCTGCTAGGGGATAGGTCTGCATCCTGTCACTATCATTTCTGGTGGTAAGCGGGGCCGATAGGAAAGGGAAAGTTTCCAAAGGCACCGGGCAACATGCTGGGCAGCACAGGCCCTTCCTCTTCCAAGATTATCTGTCATCTCCACTGCAAGTAAGAATAGTATGCTTCTAAAAACCCATCCCACGATGCCTCTATAGTCTATAATAAAAGAAAACACTGCTCTGAGGAGGAAATAGGTCTTTGAACGTGTCTGTATAGCACAAACACGGGCACGAGAGGGTGGAAAACTATATGCGTAACAAAAAGTATGGGACAGAAAAAAGTCTGGAGGAATGGGCCAACAGAAACCTGTTGAAGGTCAAAAAGGAGAAGTGCAACATCTACAACTGGGATGGCTTAACCCCACATAGTAGTACAAGCTAGGGACAAACTTGGATAAATAGCAGCTTTGCAGAAAAGAACTTGAGGGGTCCTTTTCGACAAATTGCACAAGAGACGGCAGTGTGCCTTGCAATGAAGGCAGATGATAACCACATACCAGGTTACATAAGCAAGTGCATAGCCAGCAGACAAAGGAAAGTGCTTTTCCCCTCTGCTCCACACTGGTAAGGCCATGCCTGGAACACAGTGTCCACTCTTAGGCCCTGTTGAGCAAGAAAGACATTGACAAACTAGAGAGACTCCATCAGAGGAACACTGAGATTGCTGACAGGCTGGAGCACAGGCCACCCCAGGAGGAACATTTTTATATAGCACAGAGATGAGACCACTAAGGAGAGGCAGGAAAGAAATTGCAGTCTCCCACTGCAATGAGCAGTAGAGAAGAAAGAGCCTCTTCTCAGAGGTGCACAGTGAAATGGCAAAGGGCCACAGCCACGTGTTGCAACAAGGGAAAAAGATATAAGGAAAAACGTCTTCACCACAAGGATGGTTCAGCACCGAAGCACACACCCAGAGAGGCTGTGAAATCTCCATCCTTGGAAGTACCTGCGACTTTACTGGATAAGGTCCTGAGCATTCGATCAAAATTTCTTAGCCCAGCATGGAGGACAGCTGGACTGGGCAATCTCCAGAGGTCCCTTCCGACTTAACTTTTTCTATGTTTCCAGGAATATCTTTAAGCTTGCAAATGAAACATTGTAAAGGCAGGAGATATACCCTGATGTGCTTCCCCTCATCCTCTGTCTTGTGCGTTCAAGCTGTGCACTGCAGGTGGCAGAGAAGCAACAGGAAAGAAGCAGCAGCAGCTTTATTGTAGTCAGAGCGCCTGAAGGATGTAAGTGAGGCAAGGTCTGTAGGAAGAGGTAATCTCTTTTATTAGACCAACTGATATAGTTAGAAGAACTTGGACGGGATTTCAGGCACGCAAACACTTCTTCAGCCCTAAAATAGAACCAGCCCACTTCAGCACTAAACGCAGGTTGAAAACAGTTACTCTGAATTTAGCTAGCTATATTTAACAACCAGACCATCTGAGAAAAAAAACAACAACACATAATTGGCACTTGCAGAGTGGCAGAGATGATAACTACATTTTCATCTCTCCTCTCAATATACCTCCTGAGAGAGGCAGAGGGATATTTTTGCCTACAGAATATGAGGGTGGAAGAGAGGTTTGAAGCGTGACAAAGCAGCTCAGTACGGCTGAGCACAGCTTCCCGGGGGGTTGGGGAAACTTGGGCTCCACACTACAAAACACATACCTGTGCTGGAGCCCGGCGTGAGGTTTCGGACAAGGTCACTGAGCAGGGGCGGCCCCGCAGCACGTGCCACGCCGATCCCTGCTCACCAGCACGGGCCACACAGGCGATGCTTGGCTTTTCCTGCCACATGGAAAGTCCACACATCATCAGCAGGCTGAGCAAAGGCCTCGCCTGCTGCATCCCTCATGGCTTCCACTGTACACCAAGCGCCCGCCTGGGCCTTCAGCCATGACTGGCTGACAGGAACCAGTGCTTCGGCCCTGAGGTGCTCACCTGATCCTCCCGCTGCTGCAGGGCCTGGCAGAGGCTTGGGGCCGCACTCACCACAGGCCCCATCCTTCACCACAGACACCAGCCAGACGCCCTGCTGTCCCCAGGCCCCCTCCCGGCACTGGGGCCGAGCCCCCTCACCTTCCCTCGGTCATGTTTCGGCCTGGGCCACAAGGCCCAACCTGGGCTTCGCCTGGGATCAGCTCTGCGAGGCGCTTGTCTGCCACCCTGCTGCCCCCTGCCCCGAAGCTGTGGCAGGGCCCCCGAATCCAGCCCAAATTCACTGCAGGAGCCCATTGCTCCTTCGCAAGCCTTAACCTCCAGCTACAAGCCGTCCCCGCCCCGGGGTCAGCCTGAGACACCTTTCCCTGCTGCAGCATGGCCCTCCTGCCCAGCCCTGACGGGCCCAACCGCATCATCCTGGAGGACGGGTGCTGGGACATGCAACGCACCCAGCCAGGCTTTTGGGATAGCCCCTCCAGCTCCCCAGGTACTTCTTGTGCTAATTACTACTGCTTCTTGCACTAATTACTGTTTTCTCCAGTTCTGTCTAAGACCCGCCTGACTGACACTATTTCAAACCCCTGCAGACAGCGAACTCCATACATCCCTTGTCTAAAATCATTAGTTACCAAAGAACAAAAAAAGTGGGGGGGGGAACATTTCTTCTGGGTTGTCCTATTTTTGGTAAACTTCCTCCCGTCCCCCATTTTCTGTTCCCTCCATGTCTTTAATTAGATTTACTTTCAAAATTTGTCCTGAATTTATGTGTTTCTCATGTAACTAAAGGTCAATTAATTTGGATGCAGTGCCTAGCTGTTACTTCTTCCCTTCCTCCTCCTCTCCCCCTGCCGTCCTTGAATACAAGTGGCACGTTTGCTATTTTCTAGTTCAGTGATGATACCCTTCATCCAATGTCCTTTTTTAAAAAGCTCTCGGGCTCGCAGTACCATGCACCCGTCCTTTCGGCATCCACACACCACAACTGTTCAGACTCCCCAGAGGCGACCTGAGTGTGGATGAGCAATTGTGGTTCCTGCTCAGACAAGGCCGACTCCTTTTCTCTTGACTTGGTCTCTACCCCTTCTCCTCCCACCTCCCTCTCTTCTCCACTCACCCTCATTTGCCTTCCTCCACCTCATTGTAACGAAAAAGCTGTGGCAAAGCAGGCCCAGCTCAAGGCCGCTCAGGAGCATGGTTGTAGCAAATAAGAGGTGCCCAGCACCCATTTCTGAAGAAATTCCTGGCTCCTGGGATGTGTGAGCATCCACCTGCTGCTTGCGATAGGAGAGGCTGTGGAGGCCCCAGGCCAGCTGTGGAGAGCCAGGAGGAATGCCTAAACAGAATAAATGCTTAGTTTGGATATTTCCTGAAGATCTATGACATTGATCCTGTTTCCAGTACTTAGCTTCTAATGCCCCACTTTTCTTTTACTCCCTCACATGCCTGCAGATGCTTCTTTTTCACTGGTACAATTTCCCTTCCAAGCCTTGCACCAGCCTTCCTGTCAATGTAGGGGTGCAGAGGACCTTGGCCACCACCCTCACCTCCTTGCAGGGTGAGGCTTCATCTATTTCTAAAGAGATCATATGACTCAGGTATTACAAACACAAGGGAGCTGAAGGACCAAGACCTTCCATCTAGTCCTCCGATAACACTTGGGTTTTCCCTCCAGATTGGCTAACCTCCAAAAAACATAGTGCTTTTGTCTGAAGAGATTTCTTTCATTGACAGAGCACTAAGTCTTTTCATTATATATCAAAAATATTTTAACCTTTAAGGAAAGAGGGTGTTGTTCTTTGCTTTGCTGACAGCAGTCAGTGACTGGAGATTTTTAGCCTTGAACTGAGCTGAGGTGTTGGGTGACTGCAGCGTGGAGGACCAGCAACAGGCCTAATCCAGCAAAGCTGAATTCCCATGTCCTCACACAGTCACACCAGTATCTAGTGAGAGACCAAGAAGCAGGATGAAGTCAAAGCATGAGCCTTTCCAGGAACTTGAGGTGGGTGAGAAGGACCTCTCACATGGGAAACAGGCTATAGGCAAGTCTGTACTAAGACTCATGGATGAGTCTGAACACTTAAATCAAACAGGGGGGCAACGCTATACAGTAAATGGCCTGTGGAAGAGGTGAAAGAAAATAAGTGATAGTAAGTCTTAAGAGCACGATATCTAGCAAAGCCACAGCTAAACCAAGCCTCTGTGAGTGTCAGGCCAGACTTCTGAACCCGCATTAAGTCGTTGAATCAAACTGTAGACAAGATGATGGCATAGTGAGAGCGCGTGAGAAATAAGATGGAAGATAGCCTTTCCCTGACAGATAACAATAGGCACATGTCTGATTGGCTTTAGGACCATGAGCAAGGCCCCATCTTCTTAGCACAGTTGTCCCATCACATATGCATTAGCTTGAAAATCCCATAATTTGTTCCCAGCGCAGGTAGAAAGAATGAACTACAAAAAAACCACAAAAACCAAAACCCAAAACCAAACAACCATACTGATGCCTGTACATTAATCCTACAAGCATACTTAATGAAATCCATTTCTCCCGAAGCTTGAGCGATACCAGACTGCATGCCTGATTTCTGACAAACTAGATGACAACCACTTTAGTGAACATCGAGCACAGCACTGGCCATCACACCTGCCTGACCCTAAAGACTGTCCTTAGGCTGACAGCTATCCTGCAGATTGGCACACTGCAGCCCAAACCCCTCCTTCCAAAGAATCTTTGGTTTATGCTCAGGAGTCACAAAGCAGTTGGACCCACTTATAGTTTAGAATAAACATGAAACCTCCCACCTGCACCCGGCAGTGATCATTCCCAGCCAGCATTCCTACGTACGGTAACCACAAATCTAGCTGAATCGATATATCTTTGTTACAGGTGAAACATGTAGGCGCCAAGCTGCAAAGCCTCTTTTACCTCTGAGCTATTGCTTCTGCTCCTCAAACTGTGTTTGTGTAAGGGGAAAAGAAGCAGCAGCATTCCTTCCATTACTGTTGGTGCTACAGTGGGACTTTTGTTCGCAATGAACAACAGAAAAGGCTGCCAAGAAATCAGATCTATTGCTACAAGTTTTATGGATATTATCTTTCCCCTCAAATGCCCTGAAATGCAAATATCTTACGGTTGTTACGTCCTTTGTCACAGTCATGAGTTCCATTTGCTTTAATTTCATATTGCTATTACATGAAAAGATGCAATCAACCAGAGGGCAGGGGGGCCATTTGAAGGGTCGGATGTATTTGTTCTGCAAGCCTCTGCGAGGGGCCTGAACCAGACTGCTGCAGCTGGAGCGACCCCGTGCTCAGATCCGTGGAGCAGCTCAGAGGCTGCATAGGCCCATTGCATTAAGCACTGCAGAGGCAGCCCTGTGGTGTGTGGAAGAGGCAGGATGAGGGCAGACTCTTTCTCAGTTATCTCCGGCACAGAAATGGGCTGGATGCTGTGCTGAGCTAGATGTGTAATCTGGGCCGTGTGTAGTGGGCCCAAGCAGGCTCAGACAGGTACCTGTGTCAAAGGCAAGCTCCAAAGCGGGGGAATGGGGACAAACAGCATTTGCATTACTAAAGTAGGTCTTCTAAGGTCACTGCCAACCATCACTAATTACACTGCTACCGTTGGAGGCTAAATGGACATTGTACTTTAGGGACTGATGATGATTTAGGCATTTATACCTGTCCCACACCCCCCCCAAGACTGGTCTTTATGAAAGGAGCCAGCGGGACCTTCCTGTGGAAATCTTCCATGAACACAGCCAGGATCTGGCTCCAATTTTTCCGTATGGACCATGACAGAGCTGGAGGCTCTAGGGTACAGAAGGGAAACAGCAGGAGGTGGAGGGAGGCTTACCATAGGACTGGGATAATTCAAACCTGCCTGCTGTGCAGGGCAGGCTTTATACAAAGGGCAAAATGGAGCCCTTAAATACAGCCCATGTGTCAGAAACTGTTTGTAGGATCTGGGGACAGCATCGCAGGCCAGCTATTCAGTAGTCACACCATGCAGTCTCATTAGTACCGTTGGGAAGGCCGGTGTCAACACCAGCAGGCTCCAGGATTAGATTTAAGAGAGTTTCTAAACTTAAATCCTTAAACAAAACCAGAAGTCCCTAACAAACAAGTCAAAATCTAAGATGATTTTTAAAAATTGGCTACTTCGCTGTTTGTCTCCATCCCAGTTTAATAATCACGCATATTGTCCCAGAAATATAACTTGTAGGTAGTCCAAAGTATTGCTGCACTCGGTCTTGAAACCCAGGCTTATCTGTTAAGAAGTATTGTTCCCCACTGCAGACAGTGGTAAAATATCTCTACGTAACGCATCTTAAACAGAAAAATCAAGGTAAGCTCAGACTTGCTCTGAGATACCGCAGGCAAGTTGAATTGTTTAGTTTGTGTATTAGAAATACCAAAAATAAAAGTTTTCTGGTATTCATACGGTCTGTGGGGCTTCAATAGATCTTATTTTTTTACCATAGTTCTGAAGTCAAAGTTTAAACTGTAAACCACAGTCTGATATCTTAGGTGGCTTTCCAGCAATGTCAGACTGGACCTCCCACTCCCTGGCACCTTCATTCTCCTCCCATAAAGCTCTTGAATGTATTGGCTGATTTCATCCAAACTTCAGAGGGGAATAGTCTCAAAAATAACAAAAAGTTCCATGTTTTATTAAACAGGTGGCTGCTTAGAGAGAGGACTGTTGTTCACCCCATAACTTTTCATTCTGTTGGCTAGTTTCTGCAGAATATGGGACTCTGTATCATAGCCAAAATACTGCAAGAGATGGATTGCAATGGGAAACAGAGGAGAATTTCAAAGTAAGTTATGTGTAACAATAGCAGAAATACCTAACTTTTTTTTTCACCTAAGATTAATAACGCAAACCCATAGGAACCAAGGCTTCATCATGCCTGAGGGTCAGAGGAATACCTGTTTGGGAACACAGTGCGGGCTCAGGCCCTTCGGGTAGGATTTCACATCAGCTCTGTTCCTGTGGATTCCACCAGTTAATATCGCTGGGAGCAGAGATGAGCAACACCATGGACTTTTGCCCCAAAGTCTTTTCCACACAGGGGTATATTTGGTTTGGTTGTGTCTAGTGCTTGTTGTTTTGGTGATTGGCAGAGACCACCTTACCAGTGGTACCTACCTCTTCCTTGTTTAACAGAGAGGACTCACAGTCACGCTGAGCACCCTCTGATCCTCTTCACACAGTGACAGTGATGTGCAGAACAGCTTCTGGGTTAGATCACTCTAAACAACCAGCACTAAACGGGGTGCAGTACCACATAGGCGTATGTGACTACCAGAGAGAAAAGTGACTGCAGCTTCCCTAAAGCTTTCGCTGCCCTGCCAACACCCCATTTCCAACAAGCTGGGGATCTGCCACATGCTAGAAGTAGTTGAGAAAGTTATTTCTCAACATTTCAGCATTTTAAAACACCAATGTTTTGCTTTTTGTAGTTTATTTTTCATAGTTCAGTTATGAATCATAGAATCATTTAGGTTGGAAAAGACCTTTAAGATCATCAAGTCCAAGAAGTCTGTTTCTGTGTGTTCCCAGCCTGTTGTTACCGTAAGTGTTGAGATTATATTATTTCCAACAATCATAATAGCTATTTGAAGTCTATATAACCTGGAGAAGTAGTATCCAGGCAGTTTATCATCAAGTTAAATGCAACTATCCTTAGAGCAAAAAAGTTTTTTCAAAATATCGCTCTCCCTAATGCAGTTTTCACAAGCACTTGCCTCTTACCATTCCTTGGCATGTAGAAATTAGAATACGTTACATTTTTCTCCTAGGCTACTTATGTTTGAAACAGACAGCGAATGCAACGTGGGTATAGTGCTGAAGAACCATACAGGCTGTGGGATAATCACACATTTTAAAAATGTGTGCTTTTATGTACATACACATGAAAAAGCATGTGAAAGATTTGGACCAACCCTGTAGGGTCATGTGGAGAATTACACAGCATCATATTTGGTTTCTAATCTTATTGCAGAATGTGGTACATTCTATTTATTTCTTTTTTTTCTCCTGAGGTGAAAGTAACACTAGTGAAACTGATGTTCCCAGCCAGCGTATCTCCAGTATAACTTGGTGAGACAAGCTCTAGAAAGGAAGACAATTCAGTCTGTCCCAGCCCATCCTCTATCTCTCTCCTGAGGTTACCAGTATCCCCCTCAATTCAGGAAAAGCATGGCAGTAATGTCACTTATGGAAGGAGAGAAAATGGGTTACAGCCATCAGCCTACCCTGTAAAGATCATAGAATAAACACTTCCAGGCTGTGTCAACCTCATTAGCCTTGACTGCGGCAGCATAAATATTAAATTACAGCATTCTCAGTCACAGGACTCTCTAGTTTAAAAAGTTGTTAGTAAAACACAGCAACATAGTTAGTGACAAGTCATTGACACAAAGCCTTCCCAGGTCTGCAAAAGAAATAATGTTCTGCTCCAGTCTTCCCATGGTATGGTTTATATCGACTGACTTAACTGAAAAAGATGACACAGATCCTCTCTTGGTACATGTTGCAGTTGAAAGATCGTGAAAAAGATCTTTCCTGTTTACCACGTGGATGTCTGCCACAGCATTTCCCATAGCATCAGTATTCCTGGGGAGGAGGAACTCTATCAGTGTCAGAAGGGTTTTGTCAGACTAAGGTTAGATACAAAACAGAAATGGAAGCTCAAGCAAAATTCTGAAAACTCTGCTCTGTTTTACTGCCACTATAAGCTAGCAGCAAAAAGAGCAAGATACACAAATGACTTCATCTGTGACGCAGGTTATGCAAGATCAACTAAATTCAGGAAATTGGTAAAAGGTCTTCCAAATGAAAAACCCTCTTGATCTCACTCTGTAGTCCTTTCTTGTCACTTCCTAAACAGGTCCATAATACAGCTTCAGCTTCAAAAGAAAAGCACGAGGATTTCCAACCACATTCATTTCATCTATGCCAACTCTGCGGAGAGGCACTGTCCAAAACACTCCAGAAAGCTCTTCTGCATGATAAGCATTGCAGGACACCGCTATGAGGCAGAGGGCGATTCTGTACGAGGCCTTTACACAATTCAGGGCAAAACTTACCATGCAGGAAGACTGGGGAGCTGAGCCTTCAAATTAGCCTCCGTACTTTAAGCTAGCCAGTGGGTGAGAGAAGCTTTCCTTATATGCAGAGCCTGTCTTGCATTTTAGTTCTGCCCTCACCTTACCCTGATGTGCCACAGCACGCACTTCCTTCCAGGCTTTTCAGGTATGTATCGCTGCATGCAAACTGTTACTCTCAGGCCAGAAAGAAACTAAGGTCTCCTTTCCACAATTCCAGCCCATTAACTCAGTATTTGGAACACACCCTGTTCTCTGTGCTTTCCATAAATCTTGGAAACATAGCCCTGCAGAATAGCTTTACACTTTTAATTCCCAATCACTGGGAATTAATTCGGACCACAGAAGTAGAGAGGATAGAAGAGGCTGTAGAGCTAGCAGTCTGGTTTACTCATGCAGTCCTCAAAGGTGAAACAAAAAAAGAAAGTGCTCCACCAGGAAAGCCAATTTGTAGGACCAAAGAGCATAAAGGAAAAAGGCAGAAAATGAGGAACCTGCCAATCTTATCAGCAAATTCTATTTAATTATTTCAAGGAATTGATTTAGAAGCTTTCAGATAACAACTACGCAAGTCTCTCATAGGATCTTAGTTTTCCTGTGTGAAGCTTTCTTTTAAGTCTGCAGTACAGTACATCTTGCTTTTCTGAGACTGGCGGTCTTGGGGTTCACACACGTTGTGGTGAAGGACAGAAAAGTCTTCAGCTGGTGCCTCACCAGCTAGAATGGCAATCGCCTCTAAACACTAGGTCAGCTCCCTCTGATCTGTTGGCATTGCAAAGGTTTCAGACTCAATGAAGCCTGCCGTCCTTGTACATTCAGGAAGCAAAACTGTATTGGCAGACATCCTGGATTAGCTCCAAGTCCCAGACCATGTGGAAGTTCTTTAGGTTCGCTTGATGGACCAGGCACTTAGTTCACTAATGCTTGTGGTATATCACCAGTAAAAGATAGCTAGCTCTGGTGGCAATGCTCTGCTGGGGACAGCAGGAGGGATTTCAGAGAACATTTTCCTGTAATATGCAGGAAAGAGTCATGAAAGACAACTTCCAAAAGGAATATATTCTGAGTTTTTGTGTGTTATTTTACACACATTCAAACAACATGAAAAAACGTTATTGTTTGTATTGCATTGTATTGACTGTGAGTCCTTGGAAACTTTAGTTCTACCATGCTTGTGATTCTAGAGTACCTAGAACATTTACTAGCGCTGTGGCTAATTAAGAAACTTTGAAAGGAAGGAAGACAATATATTGCACGTGAAGCTCTGCATGAGGTTATAGCATGTCTTAATATATTTGGTAACTAATCACAAAAACCAGGGAGAACTGCACAGAAGATAGACCCAGTTCCCTGGACAGGTACTGAGTCCAAAATGGGATGTTGTCTGACAGCTGGAGCTGGTTCAGAGAGTTGAGAGGACCAGGAGAATTAACCATACCACTCCCAGCAGGCCTGGAACAGGACCCTGCAAAATGGCTGTGGAACAGGAACTACACAGGTGTGGTACTCAGAACCACTTGCCATTGGCCAACACAGAGAAGTCAGTACAGACTTCAAATAAAATCTGATGCTGTGTTTAATTAAAGGAGTTTGAAAATTTTTAAGATTATATGGCACAGTGACAGCTCAAAAGCTGTTAAATATGAAACTACATACGCTAGCTTGAAAGTTTGCATTGTCATTTCTTAAGCCTCCCCTCGCATCTGGGTAAGAAGGAAAGGGAGATACTCATCTATGGTACTCATCAGCAGCGTACTGAGGGCATCACAGCTCTGTGATTTTGTCCTCACCCTAGAGGGAAGTGAACACCACCATACATATTATAAGGTGACCACCTGATTGCCTCTACACATATTTTGAACTCTGGAGTGCATGTAACCAGGGAAATTTCCAAACATGCATAACACAAAAAAGTGTTTAGAGGCTTAAATAAGTTAACAAAAACCAAAACCATCCCACGTGGGGCAACTTGCACAAGGTCACAATGGAAATCCGTCACAGAACATCTTAGTTCCCTCAAGTCCATAAGTAGCATCTTAACAGCTGTCCATTGTCTTTCCAAAGGTACTGTAAATATTCTTCTCCTCAAGCTTCAGTACGTTCTCATGTTAAGAGGAAAGTCACATGTCACCGGCCTTTTTCCCAGGCTTGTCACATGAGAAACTACATTTTCCTCAGCAAGGTGGGATTTTTTGTTATGAAATGTAAAATACGCCCAATATTGAATACTTATTTTCTCTCCACAAGTTAGCAGCAGAAAACAACCTGGACTTCAGTAGTTGGAAACTAACGTTAGTTATCATACTGCTTCTCTTCTTTATGATCAACTTGTCCATCAGCACTAATTCCAAACTACCCATATTCACCACTGCACCACATTCACCACTGCTACTAACATTGATGGTAAAATTTTCAAAGGCTTCTGACAGATATTGCCTTTCTTAGGTGCTTCCAAAAGTTTCTTTTTTTGGCTTTTTCTTTGGTATTTTACAAGCCCTATTTTTTTCATTTCCATATGCTTATTAAATAGTGTTTATTAACAACTTATGTTGCTTCCATAAGCAGCGTAAAGACAGCTCAAAGAACAGAAGTAGTTCTACAAACATCATATTCTCACCTATATTCACAGGGTTTACATTGCTGTAAAAAAGAATTAAGGCCAGCTGAATGCTAACGGATGATGTGGTGAAAATCATTTAGCCCTTCCAGCAAGGTTACAAACCAAAAAAAACATGAAAGGAAAACTTTACCTGGTATAATTCATTCTTTTCAAAGTTCTCGAGTTTCAGGTTTCCCCTTTATTTAAGAATGCTTTTAAACAACAGGTCTTACGCACACACCAACCACCTTCTGAAGCATTTCTCTGTAACTCATTCTTGACCCAGAGACAAAGATCTTCATAAGGAACATCCATGGCACAGGTAGCCCTTCCTAGAGCACTACTGAAACACACTGAAAAAAACCTGTTCTCCCTAATATCAAGAAGAGAGACTACAAATTGAGGAAGGGGAATTTGTCCTCAGTAATTGCCTTCAGCAAAATAAGTACAGCAAAGTAATCTCCAACACTTGTCGAGCAGGTGAAATCCATTGACGTCTCTGCCCCTTACAATTGACTCAAATGAGCACAGAATCTTATGGAGCACTTGGATACTTTCAAATAAGTCTAATTCAAAGTTCCTCAAAACCAACAGAAATACTCCTTTCCTCCCCAAACTTCAATGAGCTTTAGTTAAGGTGCTTTTACATTTAGATTTTCCAATATCTGCAAGGGAATATATTCAGAGGTTGATTTTTGTAAGTCTCTGATGATGTTTTTCAATAACAAAGGGCTAAAAACGTTAAGGAAAAGCATACCGACTGGGCAGTGACCATCAATAGCAAAGCAGAACCCTGTGCTACAAGAGCTAAATCTGCATGACAAGCAGAAAAATACGAAAAGGCATGTGATGATGGACTGCCATCCGTTTGAAAAGCTTGACCAGAAAGTCATTAATTGACTTCAGCCTACAGTTCCTTGCCAACAATACAGAAACAGGGGGAAAGGACCACATTAATAGCATTCACAGAAACATTCCTCTTGTATAGCCTGTCCCTCAAAATAATTTGGAAAGTTTTAACTTAAATGAATAAACCCTAAAAAAATGCCTTAAATGTCAGTGCAGTTTCTGTTTCATCACAAAAGTTAGCCCTAGCAGCACGTCCCTTGCAGCAAACAGCTTTCTGGAAGGGCTTGGTCACAACAGCACGAACCTAGGTATAGTTTATAAAACTTGTTTTTGACAACTGTATGCAGTAGTTAAACTGAAACAGTTGTCCTGGAAACCTGTTTCTGGCCAAGTCGTCCCAGCAATGCTGAGTTCCTTCAGCAAGGAGGGAGACCAGGAACATTTGGAGGCCATGCTGAGAACTAGAGACAGCTCAGGTTGAACTCTCTATCCCAGGCTCAGCATCTTTGAGAATGAAAGGGTCATGCAGGGTCATAAAGACACAAGGCCACTTTGAGGTCTAAAAATGGTGAATACCCTGTTTACTGAGCAATGAACTGTGCAAGAGATCTTTGAAGCAAATCAATGTATTAGGTACTGCTTTATGCATTGATTCCATATCTCCTGTGGGTTACTTGTGGTGTAAATGCACACATATGCACACGCACTTCCCATCCCTCACTTCCACTCCCAATAATAGCAAAAATAAACATGAAAAATAATATTAAAAAACTCTGTATTCAGTAATATTCACACCAAAGTATATGTATAGATATATCCATTAAAATTATGAACATTTCTAAATATATTTTATGTATCATACATATATTTATATGTATAATTACATATCCACAGAAGTAGTCTTGCTGTGCTAAAGCCAGCAGTAAAAGCAAAAACAGGTTTCACAATAGGACACCCATATATGCATATGTACTGGCTGTTTGGTTTGTGAATTTATTTACAACTTAACTATATCATAATAAATGCTTACTGTTCTATTGTACAAACGTAATAGTAAAGGTTTAGGTTTGTTTTTTTAAATACAAAGACTGCAAATGAATACATGAAAAAAATTACACACCATGTACAGTATTTATAATTTATAAATGCAAAGTTAAGACCTCTTTAAATTATTGCACTTGCATATTTTTTTGTTTTTTTTACAAAGATAGTTTATATGTATCATATATATATATATGTGTGTGTAAATATATATATATATAAAACAAATTTTTCAGCTCACTAAATGTAGTAAAGTTGAATGTTGTTACCTTGAAGTTCTTTCTTCTTCACATAACAGCCCAACCTGAATTTTGAATATATATGAATCTACTCTACAAATCAGTTTGATCTACCCTAGAAAGCAGTCCGTTGTTTTAGGTTTTTTGACAGAGTATACACCCGTATTACAATCGAGCACAGTTTTTGGTCAGAAAGCAAGAGAGTTATGATGTGCCTTTGCTAGATTGGGATATATAATCTAAAGTTTGAACATGAACTTCCTTGTAGTAGTGTGCAGAAAGTCTTTTCTGTGTTTAGAATGAACAAACTAATTGTTCCACTTCACAGAACTGTTCCTATATCACAGTGTTTGAGGCAAATGCATTATTTCAAGAGGGTCATAATTGTTTTGAGCATCTAACAATCTCTATTTTTTAACACGAATAGTGCTATTTGCTATCCCTACAATTGTAACACTAAATGCAGTCACAGCAAACTGATCACACTGTTCTAAGTTTAAACACATGAAAGAAGTCTGTGCCACATAAAAAGATGAATTCCACACTGCATGTCCCCTCCATTGTAAATATCTTTTCTCATCTATTGCAACTAAAAAAGCATATTGCATTTCTGTAATGTAATAACCAAATGGCCACTTCTGAAAAATACTGCCATGAGTTGAACCATTACAGCAGAACGTTGTACTACCGTACAAAATTCATAGATTAATTACAACAGTGGAGTCTGTCAGTGCTGTAATAAAATATGCAACATCTCAGATGAGTATCATGCTATGTCAACTATCTTTCTCACTTAGTGCATACCTTTCAGGCACCATTTCATAATAGATTAGAAATGCTCAGATATGGCTTCAAACAGTCCTTTTACCTTTACTGGGCTTAGAAGGGAAAAGCAATTGGAATTATTAACAGAATTAATGCAGTTGTGGGAGTATAAAGTCCAACACGTTTAGGAAAGGAGAGATCTGTTAGGTTTTTTTATAGATTCTTATTAATCTTGGGCAAGATCAGTTTTAGCAGGGTAAAAATGCAAGGAAGAATGGCTTTTACCAGTTTAACTTAATGAGCCAGATGTCTTACAGATCTAGATATCTTACTGCTCTATTTGTGAGTCCAGGTCTAGAATTTTGAACAATTGAATCTCAACGTGTACTTGAGCCATGAAACTCAAATACAGCTTAAAAGTTTTAATTTTTGGTGGTTTTGACTTTGGAAGTGCAGGTATTAGTTTGATTCTACAAAAAATCTACACATCTGAATCTGCACTCTGTAACTGCTAAGGCAGACTAAATTTGCTTAGAAAATACAGCCCATTGTGGCTCTTTTTGTTGGTCTGGGTGCTAACAAAGAGTAACATTTTGTCATGACCTTTCTCCTTTTACACACCAGGAAACCAAACCAAACCACAACCACTGGAGTCAAAATTTTTAACTCTAATGGACATTAGTCTATAGCAAACACATATTTTATGTGGTTTGAATAGTTCTATATTAGAAACAATACCTGATTGACTTGAGACATTAACAGAACAACTTATTGCCAATTTGACAGATTTGTTAGGGAAACGTTTTGTATCAGTACTTATAAACTTCAAAACATTAAATATTATGTGATAGTCCCAAATATTTTGAATGGTAACAGAGCTAGTCAAGTTATCTTTACTGTCCATGAGTAAAAGATGAATTAAAAGCTTTCCATAACACAGTCACAGCGTGATAAGGAATATTTTTGCAACACCTGTGAGATCAACATTCAAAGAGGGAGAATAACAGCAGATATACTTAACCTATGAAGAAAATATGTTCCATCCAGTTGTTAGGGTATCTGAATTTCAGAGAGTATTTTCATAGTCATCATAGGTTTGGATAATTTTCACGTAAATATTAGGAACTGTGGATTGTGCCTCAAGTACTTAGGGGATGAAAGGTTGCATCTACCAGATTTAGTTAAAACAGAACTGCTAAGGAGTAAAGCAGAGGACACAGCATGAGATATTATTCATTCTACTTTGGTGCAATTGTTTCCTGCCATTTTTTTTATTCCAAAATAGTTTGCTGTGGTTAACAATGAATTTCTGCACTTGGAATTGGCAAAGCAAACTGAAAAAAATTATGGGGCTGCTGCTAGGTAACTTGTATTATACAAATAAGATAACTTCATATAGAATTCTCAACCTCTGGGATATCTATGTACTGCAAAGGCTTAGATGCATTTATACATCATGCGATTATGTATCACATACTGTACATGTGTACAGATACTGGTATGTGCTCGACCATAACAGAAGGCAAAACTCAAGAGTCCAAGTCATTTACACGAAACCCATAAGATGGCATGCTTATTAGAGCAATAGAGCTCAACACACGAGATGGAAAAAGAGAACCTGTGTTCTGTCTTTAAGTCACTGCTGTGATTTGTTGCAGTTACACAAATAGCCATGTTATCACGGAACCACTACAAGACTGTATTATCTGTGAAAAAAAAAACCATATAATGCAGTATAGGCTGTATGTGAAAGGTATGCAAAGACTGTGTTTTCACCTACTGTGTGGATAAATATGAAGTTTTTTTCTCATTATTTTTAAGAGAAAGATGAAGGCAAATTAAGTGTTGTTGAAACATACTCTGTACAATTGCACTAAATTTAAAAGAGTGGCATTAAATGTAAGGTCTTAAAGTCTGTGCATAAGTTTGTAAGGCTGAAGCCTAAGTCAGCACAGAACTGTAAACACAATATTTTAGAGTACTTTTCTCAGTCAGCCATTCTGTCATTGAGAAAGGCATTTCTAAGCCTGGAAATTTTGCTGAACTAGGGGAAAAAAGCAAACAGACAAATGGAGAAGTTTCCTAATTTCACTCCTCTTGGGATGGGGAAAGAGAGCAGTAGAAGACATGCAGTGTTACTGTGCAACACAAAAGCTAGTCAATACAAAAACATTTTTGATTTATTGTGATGGTACCACAGTCCTTCTTATCAGACCTGACTTTTCTGACAAGGCTTTTGTTCCCAGCAGATAGCATACTTCAGGTATGTCCTTAATACCTTTTAAAACACAACTCAGCAGGTAGAAATAAAAATGATGACTTTACTTAATTGTGAGCTAGGCAAGGAAATCTTTGCTGTCACATTTAATCTGATACTTCTGTCACTATGGATACAAAAACTCCAACCTGAAACTCTCTCATATGGGAGTTAAATATCCAGTACTTCCAGTGTTTTAAGGGAGGAGTTGTCTAGGTTTATAAATCATTCTGAAGAACAAAGCACCATCACTAGTTCTCTCAGCGTTTGCCTTGTGAGTGACAGACAATTTGCATCATGATGCTTAATGAAGTACTTTAAACCTTTAACCTGAATGTTGGTTTTCCTTTAGTTTGCAGCAAGAGAATTCACTGTAACCTAAGCATGAATTATAGTCTCCAAGGATTCTGCTGGAGTTCAAACTGATTACAAGTAGATCACACATAAACATTCACAATAGCAATGGGTATATTGTTCTATTTATAGCCAAGAACTCCCAAGTGACACTGGTGTTAAAGCCAGCCACAGTACGGTATAGTAAAAGTACCATTGAAACCCTTACTAGAAAGATACAATTTAGACGTACCCCCTAAGATTCCACCACCCCCCCCCCCATCAGTTTTAAATTAAGGCCTCAGCAATGTAGCCCATGAGATAAGGCCAGTCTTTTATATTCACAAGTTGTAAGTTCTCTTTTGATAGCTGATTTCAAAACATCTGGGTTCTCATTTTCCCTCTGTTCATGTTGTGTCACTCGTGTAGGTCAGGAGATTGGCTGCCAGAGTCATTTAGCTGAGGTAACTCCATGGGTGTTACCTTGCTAGGCAGATCTGCTTCTCAGTTAGCGTTTTGTAGCTTTTCTTTTTCCTTTTTTTTTCCAAATAAAAATGAAACAAAACAAAAACCAACCCCCAAAACAAGAAGGGACGCTTTTCAGCTTAAAGCAATCTGTTGCTGCTGTTCAGTCATCGATCTTCACAGGAAGTGAATCTGAGGTCCCAGGAGCAAGGGACTGGGAGGGAATCCATATAGAGGCTTCCTCACCTCTTGTTACTTTCTCCCATTGGTTGAGATTGTCCCTGGAGATGCAAAAAAGTCAAAGAGGTAAAGCACTGTTCATAAATTTACTAGGAGTTCTTCCTAACAATACTGTCTGGTGTACTATATTTCAAGATTTAGCTTTATTCTATATATAAGTACCTGTATGTCATCAAGCTTTTATCATCTTTACATTGTTTCATCCTTTACCTTCAGTTATCCCATTTTGTAATTCTGTGTGGCTCATATACATGTTGACTATACATAAGCCTACAGCATACCTTCCCCAGAACAAGCCCTGGAGCTAGAGGCTAGCACCTGCTTCCATTACAAATTTCTAGCCCTCATGGCTGCAGAGAAAACCCAGCTGTGACCCGAAAGAGCCAGGACTGCAGACTCCGAAACAGCAGTCTGGAGACGAGCAGCCTTCGTCACTTCAGACTTCAGGGATTTAACCACAGCATACTTTGGCCACTTTCAAAACCACCACAGAGATCAGGACTTTTGCCAGGAAACTTCCTTCACTGGAAACCACAGAAGCGCATTAAGCCTTCTGAAACTCCTGCACATGGGCTGCCCGACAGCGTACAAAATGTTGCATACCAACATCACAGTGTCAACTTTCAGTTACTAATGTGGTGATCATACTATCAATCTACTACATTTTAAGAGTACCCCTTCCTTGAGACAGAAATTTTTTTTCGTCTCTCACAGCCTGGCCAAACCCCACGTCCAAATTTTGGTCCACAAGCCGTAAAATGATGAGAAATTAAGCTGGTAATGTTCTAATGATCTGAAGGGAGTACAGACTCATAATCTTACTTGCTATACACTAGTACCTCTCCAGTGACTTGGAAGTCTATCTTGATGCTATCCAATAGCGGACCATACTTGCAACCTATGGCCAAATCTAGCATTCAGTCTTCAAAGACAGAGAGAAAGAGAGCAAGCTCAACTGTTTCAAATTCATACTATCAGCTACCTAGATACTAAAACAACCATTCTTAGATGTCTTCAGTAAACAAACAGGATGGTAAAAGCGCTAAGGTCTTACATGCTATGTGTCATATTATCGTATTACATCGGAATTTATGTGGAAGAACTCTTCTGATTTTTATGTCACAGCTTTGCTGAAACAGTTGATAAAACAGCAAATAATGAGCTGAAAGCAGAGTGAACAGGTAAGAAGAGAAAATATTACATTTTCTGGGGATGGGGGAAGGCAGGATCTGATGGAGTCTACCGAAGAAAGCTGGTGCCCTCTAGGGGAACACCTACACCATTTTCTGCAGGCAGATGGAAACCTGCTCTGCCACTGCTCCGGGCCAACTGGAAGTCATGAAGCCAGCATTAACATGGCGCCGAATCTCAGCTAATACAATCAGGCACTAAGGATCAGAAAAACTGAACTGTCACTATTTCTAGGTCCCTTTCCTGAAACTGGGAAAGTAATGAGGAGAATTGCAGCCAAAATATTTTTAAATTATATCAATTTCAGCAAGTTTTGAGAGACCTGAAAGCACATGGATGGAAAATTGTTTAAAATTATTTAGTCTGAAATAAAGGAAAAAAATAAATCACTTCATGTCATCTTCAAAATAAATATACTGTCATGGATTTGCCACTTTGGTAGGCCTACTGAGTACGTGGGCTACAAAACACACATAGGACTTATTCAGAACACTGTAACACAGGTGGCTGGTAGTTTTGATCTACACAGAATAACAAGAGAATATTTACAAATGCGGAATAAATTACCAGACAAGAAAACCTTCTAGATTCTTAGCTGCTACCTTACCTTAGGGAAATCAGTTTTTTTTTTTTTTTTTTTAAAGATGCAGATAATAGGATTCATTTGCCTTTGTGCTCCCAATGAAGCCCTGGCTCCTAAGTGTCTGCAATAAATGCCCAGAGGCCCTCAAAATAAAAACCTTGATGCTGACATGTTGCCTTGGCTGCTTCTGCTGCTATTATTTGCAGCTGGTGTCTGCATTCCAAACAACTCAAGGACACGGCAGCTTAAACACTGCGTTCCAAGAACAAGCACTGGTCATATCAAAATCGGTTCAGTCAGCAGCTGAGGCAATGCCAAACAGGAATGAGGCTGTATTCC
This sequence comes from Platalea leucorodia, assembly GCF_965183815.1. Lineage (NCBI taxonomy): Eukaryota > Metazoa > Chordata > Aves > Pelecaniformes > Threskiornithidae > Platalea > Platalea leucorodia. Next base: position 50,860,636 of record NC_138825.1, on the reverse strand, counting down.
TCTCATCACACTGAATAACAGTTACCCATCAAAAATAAAGGAAAAAAAAAGTGTAGTGCAAAATCAGCTATTTGAAACACTCTGGAGTAACTGAAACCCTGCAATAGCATACATTTTAGTAATTGGGGAGTTGAAGTTAGATCTGTGTTCTTGATTTCCTACTCTGCATCTCCAAGTCTGAACTCTCAACACTTCCTCCTCAACCCCCTCAAACAGACAGCAGAGGGTAATTTCAAGGCTAATCTAAACCTATCAAACAGCTCCTCAGAAGACTTTTTATGACAGGGTGTGGATTTTCAGGAAGCTCTTTAGTCTTACGGAGATCTTAAACCCCATCCACACGTCTGTGCCCCAGTTCTGCATCAGTGCAATCTAAATTAAGGAATGCACAAGAGCAGGGTGGGGACCTGTGTCTGTACAGAGCTGTACCCAGTCTGGAGATTGTGCCAGTGTAGCTTTCAGAAGTATCAGTATTATAACTATAAATTGGAATTCCAAACAACAAACATAATCTCTAGAATAGAAAAAGTTCATATAATCTCTGCCAGGAGCCTAATTGCTTCTAGTTCAGACATCACACCTTTTGCAGAGAAAACAACTCTTGAAAAGATGTTCATGAAGAGAGAAAAGATCTTCAGAAGCATGGAGAACCTTTAATCTAGAACACACACGTATGTGGGTGTTTGATACTCTACAATTCAACTTCAAATCTCCTCAGTTGAGTACTGAACGATGGACCACCAAGTATTACAAGCCACTTTTGCAAATAAGCCTCATCTGGATATCCACATGGCTAAAAATCAAAAGATACAGGTGTTCCCAGAACCCTGCTCCTGAAAAAGATGCCGTGCAGTCTTAAGCACTCAACCTAGCCTCTCTAAGCCTCAGCTCCCATTAAGGGGAATAACAATGCTAACTTCTTACCAAAGGTATTGGCAGGCTTATGCAAATGGTTCTACAGTAAGTACAAACCCATTTGATCGTGCAAGTAACAGAACTTTCCTGACATCCAGCACTGAGGTTACTTATTAATCATACAGACTCTGCATGTTAAAAGCATATAGATATTGATTTGGCAAGTAAAAGTACACCCAGATGTTGACAAATAACAGAAAAGAAATAAAAATGTTGACATATATAAAGCAGTTTGACAATATTTGTTAGCTTGAGTAGAAACAAGGAACTGGAAACACCCATGATAAGCATTACTGCATTTCTAATGGTGGGTATTATCGTTGATGCTGTTTAGTTCATGTAAACAGTATAAAACTCTTTTTGACTGTTTACATGGTTATGCAAGGCACAGTCTGTGTTCCAGTTACATGGATTGAATAACCAACCATTTAGCTTTCAGCCATCAATACGGCTGAAGCAACGTGCCTTCAAGCAAGGATTACAAAGGCAGTTACAAAACTTCCAAGATCTCAGACTACCTCTAGTAAAGCAGTTGGATGACTCACGACCTTGTAAAGACTGAAAGGATTACAAGCAGTTCTGTAGTTTACTTCACATTCTCTGATTTCACACTGAAAGCAACTCTTCATTTGTCAGGGTACACATTATTCAATTATCTATAATCAAACTATCAACACGTACATATTACATCAACACGGCTCAGGGAGTACACATTCCTACCCCATACTGTAACTCCGAATTCCAGAACAGGATTTGGACTTTGATACCACTATGATAGTAACACACTCTACAGCGTTTTGAAACTAGAGAGGAGTTTAATGCTATATTGTAATTGACGGAACCACTAAAATATGCACTTATGAATACTTCAACATCACTCCATTTAGGATAACAACTTACTGCCTATTATTTACCAGACATTGTTACCTTCATAGCTTCTAAGGCTGAAAGACATTACTATAAGGATCACCTAGCCTGACTGCCTGGAAAAGACAGGCCTTGGCCATTTCATCACAGTAACTGTGCCTCAGACCTGTATCCATTTTACCTCTCTCTTTTAAAAAGTATACCTAGCCTTGGTTTAAGATCTTCAACTGACATTATTCCAAATGCTAAAAAAGACATTCAGTGTATTCCTTGGTTGAACCTTTGGGCTTCAAGTAGTCTTTACCTGCTAAATTAATGAGCTTTATCTACTCAGAAAACATACTATGGAGACAGTTACAGATTTTGATAAAGCCATTCTTTTGGATAAACTAAATACATTATGTCAGCTTTTTTAGTCTCTCACTACTAGAGACCTCAAAACATTCTTTAAGCTCTTTCTTAATCTTCTCTGATTTGCTAGTGTCTTTATCTACTCTTCTTAAAGCACAGACGCTAAACAGGATTCCAGCTGTAGCCCCATTAGTGTAATAACTACAGAGGTATAGCCTCTAATCCTTCTTAATATTCCATCCATACCCATCTAAGGGTTGCACAGCCATGCCCAGCAGCAGGACCTTAGAGGCAGCTGACTATTAATGATGGCCCCTAGATACTCTCTGGTTTTTGTAAGATAGTCTTCTTTTCCACTGGTACAGACCTACATATTCTTCTCACAGCTATATGAAATAGTGCTTGAGTGCGAATGAAATTATTTTGCTAACCACTACATTAAATTTCACAGCAGTTTGTATGCAGTGGGCACCCTTCTGTTACTTCACAGAGATCATTTAGCCCACAAGATCAGGAAAGTGACAGAGTAGGTAGATCTGCCGTACAGGACAAAGAAAAAGTTCAATGCAAGATAGAATTTAAGGACCACAAGAGGGAAAAAGATTATGAGAGAGGTGCTAGTGGTGCATAGAGAGGTGCATAGAAAAACAGGCTTCTTTTCCCTGGATGTGACTAAGATTACTGGCATTTTATGAACCAACTGTTCTTCCTTAGAGAATACTGATTAACCTGAAACTGGAACATTTTCATGAAGCGTACTGGTTTCAGCAGAAGTTTTGTCGGGAAAGATTGCTAAGGTCAAGGATATAATTATTGGACAGAACTACCTACAAAGAGATCCACCATCATTCCAAGGCAGAAGCAGCCAGCTGGTTAAGGACCCTTGACTCTTGTCCAGAAGATCCCAATCTACATCCCAACTGATTGGTAGGAAAAAGTTACATTTGCTTCTCCCACATCCCAGTGGTACTACCCTTATGCTCCCAATTACTGAATATTCTGGGGATCTTTCTTTTTCTGCTTTTTAATAAACATGTTCTGACATGAAATAAAACCACATGCCAAACCCACATTGTTTAAATGAAACAGAATTCTAGCCAATCTTAGTTGTGAGAACATGCTGAAGTAAAAAGGACATAGAGGGGAAATTGCACTGAACCAGCCTAGGTAGGGATACATAAGCACTGAACCTGTTTTTCTCTAAATGCTTTTGGTGTCGAACACATTTTAATCAGCTGTGTCTGTAGATCTGCATTGGATAGTCCCAGCCAGTAGTTATTGCCTCTGGGTTTCTGCATAGATTAATGCGAGACGAGTATCCCTGTTTATCTGGATGTAAATTCTAAAATTAAAAGTCTGTATTTCCAGACAAACTTGCAAAGCATGTTTGCTTTTTCTTTAACCAAGCTACACGCTATGCAAAAACTTGCACATTTACTCACCTGCATGCTCGGAGTAGTGGCCCAGTTGGAGGAAAGATCTGTGCAAGTGTGGTGTAACATGGGATGGCTACAGCATTGTAGAACCCAATCTACAAAAAACAACAATGAAAAAAAATAGTTAAATGTTGCCAAACTACAACACTGAAAGTTAACAGCTAACTAGCTCAAAGCTGTTGACTACTTACTTAATTACTACTTATATTAGTACTTCTTACTTCTGTATCTCCTCTTAATATCCAAATACTTTAAAATGAAGCACTAACAGTGAAGTCTCTGGCAATTACAAGTTGCTTACATGCCCCTCTTTTATGACTCATATGGCTGCTTCAGATAGGATTTTCTACAGGACCTTTTATTATTCAATTGATTTGCTTAGGATCTGTCTGGCTTTTTGGTGTCAGTAGCAGCAGCAAGTACGTGCAGATGGCAGAGCCATTTCTGCAAACATTATTCTGGTGCTGATTTTTTTTTTTTTTAAAGGTAAAGTCGTGCAGCATTGCCAAAATATGGTCAGATTCTGGATTGTTCTGATGTCCTACAGAGTATGTATTCCATAGCTCAATTTACTCGAGATGCCAGGGGCTTTGCCCCTTTGGAAAGTTTCTAAAAGGTGTGCACTGTGATCAATAATTGGTTTGCAATTTCTTTTCATGTATGTGGTTCAGTGATATATTTTTACCATTATCATATAAATCTATTTAGAGAACATCAAATGAGCACCTTTTTAACGATATCTGATTCATACAGGCTTAGGGGCCTGTGACAGCTACCATGTCACAGCTGAATTGTCATGACATGAGGGAATTTTTAGAAAATGCTACTTATATATTAGTAAGGATGACGGGTTAAATTCAGATCCATTATAACATCACTCATTTATCCCAGACTCTCATGATAGTTACAGGAGTGCACTATGATCCCTTTCTTCAGGCAGAATTTTTAAATGTCTTTTAATGAAATGCTATGTATTGTACTGTGACCAAAGCATTTGATAATAAGTCTCTTATTAACAGTCTAAACATTGGCCCTTATTCAGAAATTGAAGAGCAACTCTTGTCCTCACCTCCATCAATACAGAGATTCCTCCCATACTGCTATATAACCAAGTCCATTCTGTACTTTAAAAAAAAAAAAAAAAAAAAGATACATTTTCTGACCTGAGAACCCAACAGTCAGAGTTGAAGTAATCACGATGTAACTGACAGAAAGAAACTGCAGGTGGTGAGGAGGCAAGGCTGCACACAGCTGGGATGTCTCCTCATCAACAAAAAGTTTGCTATTTTGCATAGTGCATTGTTCTCTTCCTACATGTTTTTTCTTGTGTTTTTCTTTCTTGTTTGTTTGTTTTTAAGGGGGAATATTTTATTTCACTGGAAAATAGCAGATTACTCCATAGCTATCAAAAATTAAAATGAGACCGTAGGTACAGTCACACTGTAGACTTTCTGGCTCAATGAGAAGTGTGTTGCCATTGCAAAACGTACAAGATTTCAACCAAACCAAGTTCATCTGCAATATATTCCAAATGACCTTCCCTTTGGAACCCCGGTATTTAAAATAAAACGTGTCCTTTAAGGTCCTGAAAGCTTTTAAGTGAAAGTGCACATCAATCAAGGAAGAAAAACCCTAAAAGGCTCAATGGATTTAGGTTTTGAATAAAGCCAAGATGACTAAAGGCATTCCTTTACAAAAGTTTCCATTTCTGACCAGAACAAACTCACACAAATCCCTTTTGTAAAAGGTTTAGGTTATCTGAATAAATTATTCCAGACTGATTTTTATGTTGCTGTGGCTAGACAGAAAGCCTCGAGTTCACACAGATATGAGCAATCTATTGAAGCCACTGCAGGAAAGGCAGTGTACGTGTATCCTAAGATGCATGAGGAGGATGAACTAGAGAATATCTTTTGTTTCTGAAGTAAATTGTTCCCGTCTTCAAACTGTGCATCCTAAACATACTGCTAGCTTTAAGAGCTGGATTTTTAATGATTAAAATGATGATAAACCTTTTATTTTCAACCTGAAAACTGTTATTTCTGGGATAAGCTTTGAATGGCTGAAGGACATGAACTGTTCCCTCTCTCTCCCTTCATTACTTAGGCTGGCTTGACTTGTTTATCAAAAGGGCTTTCAGGTCGCTGCATAGTTTTGGCATTTCTATTTTTTTCACAGGTTCCAAAAGGAGGGGCAGAACAGAGGGTGATGGGATCCTTGCTGAGTCAGGAACAAATCTGCAGCGCAGGCTCCACAGCAGGAAGACACCAAACGCAGAGCCCTTACATGAGTTGTGCTGCAAAGGGTGTGAAGCACAACAGAGACCCACCGATCCAGCTGCTCAAGTCAGAGGAAGAGCTAAGTACAAGCTATTCTCATCAAAGATGAGTACTTGAGGCAGAAGTAGGTTTTTTCAGAGATTACATGTTTATACAAATCCTCATTTCCTAAACATCATTGTAATTTAAATAAGGTATTAATGCTTTAATTAAAATCCACATAAAAATACTCATTAATGCTTTTTGTTAGAGCCTAAGGAAATGGATGATAATACTTTATTAAATTTTTCAGTCTCTACATAAATGTAGGAATGGTTACTTTCAGAGATTTATATAAGTCCTAAATCTCACATTTTGCTGTAATGTTGTTGTAAGATACAGAAGCTACAACTAAACTACTGAAGTTGGCATTTAACATCCTATTTTTCTTAATATTTTAGTGTTATACTATGAAGAAGCATGAAACAGAGCACAAAGTAAAAAAAACCTGATGAAGACAGTACCTGGAACAATATTTCTTGCATTTTAAAGAGAAAAAAATAGCTTATTTCTTAGATCTGTGCTTTCACCCCATTAACAATTCTTTCACAAATGCCAAGATGACTACATACTATAATACTGTCTACTTTTCAAGATGTTCAGAGATAACTAATACAGTGTATAGAAAAATAAACCAAATGCAGAAAAATGTTTCTTTTCTTTTTAGGCTTATATTAAGCACACAAATTTATTAAATTAACTGCTAATTTCTTATTATAATAAGGGTAATTAATAGTTTTTATGCTAAAAAATCATATGAAGTGTCAGAATATAAAAATTTCCATAGTCTTGCTTACCAAGTAATTAATCTACAGTAATTTTGTGATACTTTGTCATTTCTAATTTTTTTAAATATTACCGTTAATTTCAGAGCTCATTAAATGCTTTGCAAATGCTAACTACTGGCAATTAAAGCATCAGAAGCCACTGAAATAAAAAAAACCTTATATATATATGTATATGAATGGACAATGAACAATTTAATTATTTTTTCTCTGCTCACATAACCAAAGGACAAGCTACCTTTTTTGTTTACCCAAAAAAAGTTATTTCAAAGATCTTTTTTTCCCTCAAATTTATGTGTACAAAATACCAATTTTCCCTAAGGAAAGTGTAAAAAAGCAGTCATTTCTGCACATTTGTGCACAGGAAAATCAGTACCCAAAGACTTTGAAAAACGGACAGTTGAGGCTCTTAGAAATACACCCTTTATTGCTTATCCTCAAGAAACTCTTCAGATTATTCTTCATTTTTCAGAATGCCAAAAAGCAGTGTTTATAGTTATTCAAAAAAATAATGAAGAAGTACTGATCTAAAATTACAAATATTTCAAAATCTGAACCTGGATATTTTAACCAGCAACAGGAGTCGAAGTTCATTTTGTATTCAGGACAAAACAGCAAAACCTTTTAGCTAAGGGCTGAAGCAACCACTTACTAAGTTGAAAAAGTGTTATTGACACTTCGCAAAATTGTAGGTGATTGTGGTTTTAGCTAGAGTTACAAACACAAAGAATGGAACAGGTGACAACAGCAAAAAGCACGTTGTCATTTAAGTAATGTCTTTGAAAACAAGTTTTCCAATGCTACTTAAAAAAGTTAACCCTGTTTTGCATGCAGAACGTAGAATTCAGCAACCCACATACCCTAATGTCAAATGAAATATTCACTAATATATAAAATGTTTTTTTCCATACATGTTTTATTAACACTATAAAATTTTACAGAGAGAGTTCATACCTGACCCTGAGGGACTTCATCTTTCTTGTCTCTGTCCATCATAGGAATAGGTTGAATACCTGTTTTCTTCATTTCATCACCCTGGAGAAAAGCAGAGAGAGAGATGAGGAAAACAAAAATCAAGACCACCGAGATCTGAATTAATTTCCATCTTCTATTGTATGTGAATCTAAAAATCCAGAATTTAAAATAATGTGTGGTATCGGTCTAAGGCAATCTCAGAAAACTGCCTAAGGAGGGGCTCATTTTATACATTCACCTGAATGATAATGTAAATAGCAAATCCTGAAAGTTTTTGAGTCAATGCACACGCACTTTCCTTGTTTCCAAGGGCGTCTCCGTAATAAAAAGCAACTCAAAGAATAAAATCAAAGAAATCAGTTCATTCTATTCTGTTCTATTCACAGTCTCATCTTTCAAAACATTACCTGTTTAAAGCAATAGAATACAATGACCAGTAGAACACAACTCACCCATCCAAGGAAAACCTGAGTAAAACAGATGAATGTACAATGTGCCCTCTATGTCAACAATCCAGTCTTTTTGACCATGCTGCTTTGAAGAAGCTGCCTGTCAAACAGCCTTCTTTTCTTTAAGTAGGCTATCCCTCTACATTCATAAGAGGCGTACCGGGTAAGATGCAGTATATCCAAAGACCATATATATGTAATGTAGAAGAGAAAACTGTCTCCTTATGTTTTACCAATTACCAGCAGAGCAGTCAAAACACATTTCTGAGCACTATACTGGGCCTGAACACAATTACCTTAAAAATCCATAAGTAGCTGGCTACTTTCTGTAATAAATCGAAGTTTTCCAAGTCTTATGCCTCAACTGCATTGTCCAAACACCATGGACGCTTAATCTTGAGGTTATAAAGGCAACTACAGCCATAGCAATAGTTGCTTTTGGCTACTGCTCATGTCTGAGATTCCAAAGTCAATGTGATCTTCAAACTGCTAACCTTATGTATTGGATTTGCATGGCGAGGTTTTGGTAGTGGGAGGGCTATAGGGGTGACTTCTGTGAGAAGATGCCAGAAGCTGCCCCCATGTCCGATGGGGTCAGTGCCAGCACTATGAGGGCTGCTATGGGGAAAGTTAACTCCATCCCAACTAGACCCAATACACCTTAGTTAGGGAGAAATTTTATGCAGGATAACTGCTCATACAATATTTGCTTATCTTTGTCCTTTAATTTGAGATTCAGCTCACAGAATCATAGACTCATAGAACTGTTGGTTGGAAAAGACCCTTAAGATCATCAAGTCCAACTGTTAACCTAGCACTGCCAAGTCCACCACTAAACCATGTCCTCAAGCACCACGTCTACCCGCCTTTTAAATACCTCCAGGGATGGGGACTCAACCACTTCCCTGGGCAGCCTGTTCCAATGCCTGACTACCCTTTCGGTGAAGAAGTTTTTCCTAATATCCAACCTAAACTTCCCCTGGCGCAGCTTGAGGCCATTTCCTCTCATCCTATCGCTTGTTACTTGGGAGAAGAGACTGACCCCCACCTCGCTACAGCCTCCTTTCAGGTAGTTGTAGAGAGCAATAAGGTCTCCCCTCAGCCTCCTCTTCTCCAGACTAAACAACCCCAGCTCCCTCAGCCGCTCCTCACAAGACTTGTGCTCTAGACCGTTCACCAGCTTCGTTGCCCTCCTCTGGACACGCTCCAGCGCCTCAATGTCCTTCTTGGAGTGAGGGGCCCAAAACTGAACACAGTACTCGAGGTGCGGCCTCACCAGTGCCGAGTACAGGGGCACTATCACCTCCCTGGTCCTGCTGGCCACACTATTCCTGATACAGGCCAGGATGCCATTGGCCCTCTTGGCCATCTGAGCACACTGCTGGCTCATGTTCAGGTGGCTGTCAACAAACACCCCCGGTCCTTTTCTGCCAGGCAGCTCTCCAGCCACTCCTCCCCAAGCCTGTAGCGTTGCATGGGGTTGTTGTGACCCAAGTGCAGGACCCGGCACTGAGCCTTGTTGAACCTCATACAGTTGGCCCCGGCCCAACGATCCAGCCTGTCCAGGTCCCTCTGTAGGGCCTTCCTACCCTCCAGCAGATCGACACTTCCACCCAACTTGGTGTCATCTGCAAACTTACTGAGGGTGCACTCAATCCCCTCGTCCAGATCATCAATGAAGATACTAAACAGGACCGGCCCCAACACTGAGCCCTGGGGAACACCACTTGTGACCGGTCACCAACTGGATTTGACTCCATTCACCACCACTCTCTGGGCTTGGCTGTCCAACCAGTTTTTAACCCAGCGCAGAGTGCACCCCATCCAAGCTGTGAGCAGCCAGCTTCTCCAGGAGAATGCTGTGGAAGACAGTGTCAAAGGCCTTACTAAAGTCCAAGTAGACCACATCCACAGCCTTCCCCTCATCCACTAAGCGGGTCACCTTGTCATAGAAGGAGATCAGGTTAGTCAAGTAGGACCTTCCTTTCATAAACCCATGCTGGCTGAATCTGATCCCCCAGTTGTCCCGCACATGCCACGTAATGGCAGACAGGATGATCTGCTCCATGACCTTTCCCAGCACCAAGGTCAGGCTGACAGGCCCGTAGTTCCCTGGATCCTCCTTCTGACCGTTCTTGTAGATGGGTGTCACATTTTCTAACTTCCAGTCATCTGGGACTTCCCCAGTTGACCAGGACTGCCGATAAATGATGGAGAGGGGCTTGGCAAGCTCCTCTGCCAGCTCCCTCAGTATCCTCGGGTGGATCACGTCTGGCCCCATGGACTTGTGAGCATTCAGGTGGAGGAGCAGGTCGGTGACTGCCACCTCTTCAACAACTGGGACTTCACTCTGCATCCTATCACCATCTCCCAGCTCAGGGGCCTGAAAACTCCGAGGATGACCAGTCTGACTATTAAAGACTGAGGCAAAGAAGGCATTAAGTACCTCAGCCTTATCCTCATCCTTTGTGGCGATGTTTCCCTCTGCATCCAACAAAGGAGGGAGATTCTCCCTGACCCTCCTTTTGTCACTGATATATTTATAAAAGCATTTTTTGTTATCTTTAACAGCGGTGGCCAGTTTAAGTTCTAGCTGGGCCTTTGCCTTGATAATCTCCCTGTATAACCTCACAACATCCTTGTAGTCCTCCTGAGTCACCTGCCCCTTCTTCCAAAGGTAGTAGGCTCTCCTCTTTTTCCTGAGTTCCAGCCAAAGCTCTCTGTTCAGCCAGGCCGGTTTTCTCCCCCGCCTGTTCATCTTACGGCACAGGGGGACAGCCTGCTCCTGCACCTTTAAGACTTCCTTCTTGAATAACATCCAGTCTTCCTGGACTCCTTTGCCCTTCAGGACTGCCTCCCAAGGGACTCTGTTAACCAGACTTCTAAACAATCCAAAGTTTGCCGTTCTTAAGTTCAGGGCAGTGGTTTTGCTGATCCCATTCCTTACTTCTCCAAGAATAGAAAACTCTATCATGTCATGGTCACTGAGCCCAAGACAGCCTCCAACCACCACATCGCCCACCAGGCCCTCTCTGTTCGTAAACAGCAGGTCCAGCAGGGCACCTCCCCTGGTTGGCTCGCTTACCAGCTGCATCAGGCAGTTATCTTCTACACACTCCAGGAACCTCTGAGACTGCTTTCTCTCTGCTGTGTTTTATTTTCAGCAGATACCTGGTAAGTTGAAGTCTCCCATGAGAACAAGGGCTAGAGATTGTGAGACTTCAGCCAACCACGTGTAGAATACTTTGTCTGTTTCCTCATCCTGGTTGAGTGGTCTGTAACAGACTCCCACCAGGATATCTGCCTCATTAGCCTTCCCTCTGATCTTTACCCATAAGTACTCAACCTTATCATTACCTTCGTTGAGCTCTAGACAATCAAAACACTCTCTAAGGTACAGGGCTACCCCACCACCTCTCCTTCCTTGCCTATCCCTTCTAAAGAGCTTGTAGCCATCCATTGCAGCACTCCAGTTGTGTGAGTCATCCCACGCCATCCGTGATGGCGACCACATCATAGTTTTCCTGCCGCGCAATGGCACGGTTTAGCTATCTGAAAGCCTGGGATGTTCCCTAAATCTGTGTTCTATATTTCTGCACAGCTAGTGAAGGCATCTTCAAAAGCCAATTTATTACATCTTTCTCATAAGTTTTTATCAAGCCATGTTTCAAGTGCCAACGTGCCCTTCCAAGGGAGGATTTTGGCAGCTTTACTCAAAGAGAAGTTTGCAATATAATAAATTGACTCTGGTTTGAGCAGAGCATCTTTCTGTTTGACTGTCTTGCAACTACCTTGAGCATAAAAAAGATGGGGGCTTCTGGAAGTCAATTCCCTCTTGCATATTTGGCCTCAACATCACCTATTAACTATGATCCTGCTCCATTAACCAAAAAGAGATGTAATCAGGAAGCTATTTTTGAATTGGTGTCTGTACTATTCTCTCATATTACATATTTCTTTCACCAGGTAGGTAGAGGCTAGAATCATCGAATCTAGTCTTTGTTAGATGTTTTACTGTTGAAAGAAACAAAAGGAAAGGCCTCCTTCCTCAGCTGATAAAAAAAGATGCCTGTAACATTTCCAAGCACAGAAATTCAGTGGATTGATATTTAGGAACTGTAAGCAAATTTGTTTTTTATGTGCCCCCAGTAAATTTTTTTTTTTTTTTTCATTTGCTTGAAGTACTCCAATTGATTCATCCAGGACTGTCTGCAGCTACCATAGTCTCAATGATAAGAACGTCAACACTAAACCATTTAGCATCATATGATTTCAAGCTCTTTGATTAACATAATATCAAGTGCCTGAGAAACACTTGAAGTCAGAGCTTTGAGGAAGCTGTCCAGCCTCTGACTGGTTATGCCAAAACTGAACAAAGCTCAGATTTATGTTCACCATTTCATCTTGAAAGAAAAAGGTATCACAGAATCACAGATTGGTTTGGATTGGAAGGCACCTCTTGGGATCATCCCATCCATCCCACTCATCTAACCCAGCAGGATCAGCTAGAGCAGGTGGTCCAGGACTATGTCCAGTCAGGTTTTGAATATCTCCAATGATGGAGACTTCACAACCTCTCGGGGCAACCTGTGCCACTGGTTGACCACCCTGACAGTAAAAAAGTATTACGTTTAGATGGAATGCATGCACTAGAAACACAAGTGTTTTCTTGTGTTCAGTATGTGCGAACACATATGATACACTGTTGTAAAAAATACTGCTTTTATCCTCATAGTTAGGATCATGATCAGAAAGTTAAAGTTGAAATTTTAAGCAAAGAAGTTTGTATCTTGCAGTACGGCTATAATAAGTGGCTTATAAGTCTCAAAAAAATACTGCAAAAAGGGTTTAACCACTGCCTAGTGTCTCATATCTCACAAAACAATCACAGCAGACAAATCTTATACAAGCTTGTAATCCTGTATAATTGATCAGCAAACATATTATTTAGCTTGATTTGCAGCACTGTGGGAAAGCTTCATACTGAGTGATATCAAGGTAGATCTTAGCTGAAAACACAAGCTATACTGGGCTTCGTTCAATGAAAAAAGATCAGAGTGACATACCACAAAATTGCTGCAACCTCTTCTGCAGTTATTGTTTTAGTTAATGATTACACAAAGAAGAAATATTATAAAAATGCTCTGATTAAATCACTCAACATATTAAGATTATGAACTCAGGTAGTAATTGGCAGCAACATTCTATCCTAGTTTTAGAACTGTAACATAACCATTCAATCTAGTCAAATATACTTTTCTAGAGTTTACCTTTTTTCCCAAATAAGTAACAATTTCTGCAGTGAATCACAATCTAAACTTATAATGGTTTAGCTTTTCCGGGATTTTCTCTATATCTGTCTCCAGCTCTCCAATTTCCAGAAGCGTTTAGACCCGTGGCTGGATTTGTCAGCCATCCTGACTAGATCACAACATATCCAACTTCTGCCATGTATCAATTAACCTCTTCTTAAAGAGGATTCCGAAAAACACCAATTACAGAATTCAATTCCTGTCAATAACTTCTAACTTACATTTGCTCCATGAAGTAGCAATATAACAAGATCCACCTTTATTAACTCATCCCTGGATTACAAAACAGGTTAAAGTCTGGGCAGGCTCAATTATGGCCATAATTCCATTTTTACTATTGTTGAGTGGGAAAAATCAGTTTGATCCTTCCTTCTTCACTGAGTTCACAAGATTTGCATTAAAAATCTTTTTACTTGTAAGCAAAAAAGTTCAGTATGTAATCAGTGGGGCTCATCAACATTTTACCTCCATTATATCACTCATAAGAATGCTCACTTTCCAGTGCTGACATTTTAGAAAGTGAGTACTGAACTAGATCTTTGAGCTTATATAGTCTGCATTTTTCAAATATTTTATTGTAGTCTGAACTGTTCATAATTAAGAGAACGAGAACATGTGGATACAAAAAACACCCACAAGCCATGCACATCTTGAATTTCATAATGAACATGCAACAGGCAGAACAACAATCTCCACACTATGTGCATGCTACATCATCTCTGTGGGCCTGATTTCCATTTTACACCTGCGTAAAACAGAAATAAGCCCATTGAATTCTGCAGACTTCCACAGAGCACATAACAGAAAAGATCAACACTTTATGATACACATGTACAATAGTAGTTCTGAAAATACAGCGTATCTTCCAAAACTGCATAATTCAACTCTATGCCACACCCTCAGATTTTATTCCTTATCCCTAAAGTAGTCACTACCACTTTAAAAATTAAAAGATTCAAACATTTACTCCTCAGCATAAGACACGTAAGAAATCGCATCTTTATTTATGAAAATGATTATATTAGCACAGCTCAATGTCTTGTTTCAATTCTCAGTACATCTTATCTGTGGAGTAACTTTCAGTATATTAAAAGGTCAGCTCTCTCCGAGATGCAGTTGTTGAGCTGGCTCACAAAGAAGATTCAAATGGTCGGATCAAAATGATTTTAAGGTTTGTCATATTTGCTTTAGCATTTCCTGGACTCATACTACAGCTTTATAAGTGTGTTTCAAGGCAGCTGACCTGGAAGCTGGTTTCATATTTTGGATTTCTAGAATGCAAATAGATCCTTCACAAAACTACAGTTAGTGACTCAAAAAACCTTACAGATTTTCTTCTGTGTTCTGTTGCTTGGTCACTTTATGTTAGGACACACTTTCTAAATTCATCTTTAACAGAGAGAAAAAACGTTGCCTGAAAATTAGAAAGCTAACTCAGCTCTTTAAATAGCTTCAGAATAAACAACAAAAAACACATGCATGCACCAACGAACACTCTTTAAAACAACAAGGTAAGATATCGATTGAAAAATACTCATGGTTGTTTTTTTCTTCCTGGATACTTACATTTATAAACAAAAGAAACACACATACCTCAGCCCAGAACTCTGCATATATATCATTGGCAGTCAGTCTGGTAACTGGCCACAACTTTGTTACAGAACACAAATCACAAGCCGTCATCATCAGACCAATTACTCTATCTCTAAAAAAAAATAACATTAAATTGTAAGTTTGGTAAAGAATTAATGAACACACTGCAAAGTTTTTATTTGCCCTTCCTCAGTTCGGTCAGCAGTAAAGTATATATACTACAAATTTTCTCCCAGCTTGCTTGTTTCTTCCTCACTTGTTTATGATTCCTTGGTAAGGCATCACACAAATTGTGTATTATATTCCCTGTAATATTCCCTGCATTGTTTGCAACCAGAATTCATTAATCATCCTCTGCACAATCACAGTCATGGAAAAGTACACAAGAATGCCTGCCTGTTAAAACACTCACATGACCCTCCTTCGTTTTCTGAAAATACAGTACAAGTCTATGAAGAGAAAGATGGCATATCCTGTTGCTGCATTTCTTTCAGTTCTTTAAAGAGAGAGGAACACATGCTCCAAGAAGAGGAAAAACTAGTTCTGAGTCTATCTCAAGGTACTCTGTCATTGCTTTCTTTGAAATAATTCTAACCCTGACAGAACAAGAATCCTACAGGTAACTCTGTCCTACACACTGACGAACTTGTTCACAGAATAACTGAACAGCATCAGTAGGATTACAATCATTACTAGAATAAGGCACACACAGAAAAATCTTATTTAAACAGTTTTCTAGCACTTGTCTACTACCCAAACCTATGGTTTATGAATCTAAGTTTTATAAAGAAAACTGGCAAAATAATGAATGAATTCATGTGTTTGCCACCCAATGGAGAAAGTAAGATGACACTTAAGGACACCTGCATCTTTGTTAATAATGCCTATTCCATGAAAAAAGCACACAACTTGCTAACTTGCATGCCAGTGTGATGGCAGTCATTAAAGCTGTACCAACAGACAAATACACTAGGGAAAATACACAAATGCACAATATAATCAATACATAAATGGGAAAGTGCAATTCCTCTGAGTTTAGAAAGAGGATTCATCAGCCATGTGAGGGCCAAATTTAGCATTCTATTGCATGTACAGATACCGACTAGAAGTCTTGGATTCTTTAGTCACATTACAAACAGATGTCCTATCTTTGGTCACGTGGCTTTGCACTGAAACTGCTCTGAGGGCAGGTAAGATTAAAAAAAAAAAAAAAAAAAATAGAATATTCAATCACACACTAAATAGTTGTGATCTTATTTAAATTTTATGAACTCTAAATTCAAGATTTCTGGTAAATTTCATTCTGAGATTATCAGGAGCTACTATATCTTTGTCTTTTTATGATGTTGAGGTTTATTCCAGGCCGATAAGTTTCAGTTCCATACTGGGAAATAAGCTTTTAAAAACTTCCCTTCCTACAGTGTTGTAATAATTTTTTCAAAACTACTGGCAAAAAACTGTAAAACTCCTCAGAAAGAAGACCCAAGTACCAAAGTTCCTTTTGAAAAGAAATCAGAATCATGACTCAATATTTTCCCGTATAACCTCTCTCATTTTTCCCTGCGTTAGATTAATGACAGGATCCACTCTCCAGTAAAGAAGCTCTGAAGGGCTGTGTGAGCACTTCAATGAAGCCTGTTATGAGACACATCTCTCATCCAGGGTGCACTATGTTTTGCTCATGTGGACAAAGAGAGTCATGTATTTATGAACATGAATATATGCACTTGTTGTATATTTTTAAAACTTAGGGCTATCTTAATTCACAAAGGTTGAGATCTGACCAGAATTCATTCTAAAAAAGCATGTTGACAGAATAATAAAAACATTAACGTAAAAATAAAACTAAGCAAGTATTGCACTATACCTTTCTCCCCACCACCTAACTGCCTATGCACTACCTTTCCTCTGCAAATGATCTGCCACTGAACTGTGCAGATGACATCCAAAGGCAGTGACATGCAAATCTAAAACAATGGAAATTACTGTCACATACTTGCAATTTTACACTCAGCTGGTCTTAGAAATCTCATATGTAGGAAAATTACTGTGTACACAGAAATTTTTTTTCAAAAATAAGGTTTTTCTTTCTAGGACTAATGCCATAGTGAACTAATACTGGTTTGCTGCTTACCTGTGTGCTTGGTTCTTAAGGTTTAATGCTCCCGTCTGATGCAGCTCTTCAAGCTGTTTTCTGTTTCCAAAATACAGGGCAAGGTCTGTGGCAATGATGGCTTTCCGGATGATCTCAAGTACTTGCTCATATTCACTGGAGCTCAGATTGGAGAAGACATTGTGCCCTTCCAGCTATGAAAAAGTAAAAAACCAATAAAAAGCACAAGCTCTAATTCTGAGATGATTTTAGTCTTTACTTCACCAGACAGGTTACAACGGTTTTACAGCCCAATGACAATTTTTGTTGCAAATTCAAATGTTGACAGCCTGAAATTCCCATTTTTATCTTTCCTTTTTAAATACTGTCATGAAACCTATGACTAAGCCACTGATTTGGTTTTGGGAGTGCTCCTTCTGAAGCCTAAAGGTATTAATAGAGAAAAATGCTAGCTTTTTCTTCTCTGATTTATAAGCACTACAGACACAGCACTTCCAGACTGTATTAGCTTGGGAACTTGTGATTCAATCCTGATCCCGAGTACTGCATTGCAAAGTTGGTAAACTGAGTGTCTGATTCACTCTGAAGTACAATTTTGTAACCGCATAACACAATACGGATAAGGAAATAGCCAAGTTAAAGTACTAAAGTAATTTTGTTTTCATAGTGTTCCAAATGAAATGTGCCTGAAATTGCTGTATTTACTGATACAATTTTCTCTACAGAAATAAAGTTAATTACAGTATTTTAATGTATATGAACATTTAGGGGAAAAAGCTGCTTTGTTCAACCATGAGTTGACTGACTCATAAACTAAAGACAATGGCTTCCACTGTGGAGGCTCTGGCAACATGCCACTGTCATCCCTTTTCAATTTCCACTATGTATTAATGTGCATTTAACTGACAATATCCATGTACTGTGATTGCTTATGAAGCTATATCACATTTTGAAAAGTCAACATTCTTCGCTGTCTCTAAGATTTGGAAAACAACTTGTCAAAAGTATTCCTACTGTTGAGAGGAAACAGAAAAATAAGAAGGAATGAGCCAGCCATGTCAAGGTGTGCACATTCACAAATAGAAAATATTATTAAAATATATCAAATGCTGATGTGTTTTGACATTTAATTGGCGTTTGGGCTGAAGCTCATAAAAAGTTTCCCTGACTTTTGTCAAGCATTTACATAATTTGTTCAAAATAAATCCTCTGTGGTACAAATAGGCTTGGTTTCTCTCACCATCCGGAACGTAAACATCATTTTCCAACATTTTTAGTTGGACAAGTAGATTTATTGTGAATAATGAATAGAAAATACAAATCTGTCTATGTCTCAATGCTCCTTTGACACACTCCTAAGTCATAGAACATGATATTTAAAAAAAAAAAGTTGAGAACATTTTAACCCATCTTCAACATTTTGGGAGCAAGAAATGACTACTAATAGTTTTCAAGATTTAGAGCTTTTGGGACCCTTTCCTCCCCAACCTTGCTGCCTAATCCATGAGAACAGACTATTTGTCCTAATATTTAAATTATTCTAGATTCTATTCTTTAGGCTTTAGAAGCTGCACTATCAGAAAGACCACTGTGACAGCTTCTGTTCATCCTACTAGAAAAGAACCAATTCTGTTAAGTACTGACAGAAGCAGCCATTTCTGAGCATGTCACTTGGGCTTTTGAGTAGTACGTACAAAGTACAGCTCCTAAGATTTTATTCTCTCCCTGCTGAGCTAAAGCTAGTGAATACAATCCTCTGTAAGTATGGTGTACACTAGAACTGCAGGTGGATGAGCAAAGCAGCTATAAAGTTTCAAACAGTGAAAAGTACTGCAGGTTACTAACAGAAAATTAAAACTCATTGAGATAAACCCTAAAGGGTCTGGTGGGTTGGCTGGCTTTTTTTTTTTTTTTTTGTAACAGTCCAGGAATTCAGTAATGCTTTTTAATTCAAACGAAAAACAGCAAGTCCAAAAGGCTGCTCTCATCTGCCTTTGCTGCTAATCACCACCCATGGGCACTGGGGTAGCCAGTGCCTGAATCCGCTCTGCAGCCCTGACCACCTATCTCCCTCTCCTCACTCACACTGACGGCCAAGCCTAGGAGGTAGCAGGGAAGCAAAAGGGTTCCCTGCCTTCTTGGCAAATGGGACTTTCACCGATTACAACATTTCTGCAGGAAAAATGTAAAATGGTTTTTGAGAAATGACTGAAGTCTGCTTCACGTAGCCATAGTGGGACAGAGAAGTGTTAATGACTGACGAACTTGCTCACTGTGCACAAACTCACATGAAGAATGAATACTAAAAATCTAATGCCATACCACCACTGAAGGATTCAATTACACTCTCCTACATGGAGGAGCATTCAGAGATAAAGCTTCCATTCTCTGATGAAATGTATATGATACCTAAAACCATAATCACAAGATGTGCTTCTGAATACAATACAGAATATGTATTTTTCCTAAGAGGTGATTAGGTATTTAAGAAAATAAATATCTTCCCCCTGAAAGACCAGAAAGAAAGAAAAGTTAACAACGAATTAGCGGCACAGTAGCGTGGTAAGGCTGTGCATTGAGCCTGTGCATGGTAACCTAAAACCAGTGAGCAAAAGTATGTTACGGATTGGCAATGGTTTCATAAGTGAGAGTTCTTACTCTTCTAATTGAGCATGAAAGAAATTTTCACTGATAAGAAAATATCTGTGTGTCAGTAGCACACTTGGATTTTCCAAAATATGTCTGCATGCTTTCTTGTAGTTTTCTATTCATTAAACATACAGACACATTACCTCATATTAGGAACTCTCTTTCACAGAGTATTACCTTACCCAATTTTTTTTTTTATTTCAAATTGCTGAATAACAAAAAAGCATATGATAACATAATGAAACAAGTTTAAACTTTTCATGCGTGCAAAATTAACATTTCATCCTTCATGCCACATATTTAATGTTCACGGAATTTATTACAGCAGGCTTTCAAGTTTCTCATGCAAACTTTTGCCAGTACTGGAGTTTTTATTCAGAATAGCAGGATGGCTGAAGACTTTTTTGAAGCACATTAAGCCGGAAATATCTAAGTGAGTGAGAAACTGATTTTTCATTTTCAAAGTTCCTATTCTATATGGTCATAGGAAAACCCTTCGTTGACCCAGAAGCTAAAAGCTCCAAAGCAAGGCCATAACCAAAGATCTTCACATGCACGTATTTTTTACAACATCAAGATTTTAAGGAAAGCTATGTTTTGCGCTATTATTGAATGCTTGGGTTGCTAATTGTGGAACCCAGCTTGCTGTAATAAATCTTCCACTCTTCTAAATGAGTACTACAATCCCGAAATTCAATTAAGCATGCTTCAGAAAATCTACTGGGTAATGATGTGACTCCTATTTCCACCACTGGACTCCACTGCACAGAACATACAATTTCAATAATCCTACCTGCAGGATGGACACAGTCTGCGAGAAGTGGTGCTGTTCCATTGTTGATGTGGAATAGAGAGCAGCTAAGGGGTGATCAAATTTCTGAAGATAGCTGTTGCTGTAACCTCTGTGATCCAGGTCATGACACAGGCATGCAACTAAAAGACCTTTTCGCTACAAAAAATTTGAGATAAACATGAAAAGTAAGATGTACTTCCTGCCCCTAGATGTCACTCTCTTTCCAAAATACTGTAAAAGTTGCATTGTGCTTACACTGCCTTCAAAAAACACATGGAGAAACATCCTTAAAATTGCAAGAAACACAAAAGTGAGGATGTGCTGAATTAAAATTCTCAGTCCAATTGTGATTCAAAACTTTTATATATTATGAATTTAAAAAACATTGTTGCACAATCACATACTATTGGAGGGATTCTGCTTCAGGAAGAAATCTGAGTTTTAAACAGATAGTCTGGTCATCCACTGAATCCTTACCATGTTTATTAAAAAAATAAAAAGTGCAGTTATCGAGGGAGGGGAAATACATAAGATGTATGATCTCCTGATCAAGGCAGCTGCACCAAAGTCCTAGACCTGCTAGACTTGCCTCTGCAACACTCCTCGAAGATGCTGACCAAGTCTTTCGGGTGAAACTTTTCCTAGGAAGTCACTAATGTGAGCCACAGAAATGCTGGACAACGGCAATGCAAACCAAGTGAGACAGTAACTGATTTTTTTTATTTAATTAACTCTTGATACCCTGAAGAAATGGAGTCCCTGAAATGTCTCTTTCAACACAGAAAATACATGAACACTTGCAAAAGTTTTTCACACAGCCAGTATGTTTTGAAACATTCATTAATGTTTGTGAAGCAGTCACTGTCAGCATGGAGTATCACCAAAATGTCTTTATAGACTTAAGATCTCTGTCTTATAGTTGGTTCTGACGAGTGTTCAGTAAACAAGGATAAGGCTATAAAATGAAGCAGAAAAAGAATACCGATTAACAACCTATTAAGAGAGCAACACCCAACCTGTATACTGTACTAAATGGCACATGATTCTGTGGAAAAATAGCAAACAATGATGTAACTAAAGATTTCATCACAAATATACAATGTGCAGAATTAAGGTTGTAGCAACCCTAACTGTATTTCTGATTTTGAGACTTTCACTTTTAACTCCTTCACTTTTATTTTTAATGATGTCTTTTCAATATTGCATCTTGTGAAGTGCATTTTTAAAAAGCACATAATAAAACAGATGATGCAGCAGCACACGTCCACACAGATCCTCAGCAGTGGAACCCTGTGGACCATAACAGGCACCTATATTACCTGAAGTCGTCCAGTAACAGCTGTAGGAAGCTGGTATCCCCTTTTCACTATTATCGGGAGGGGCAAGATGTGTAACCGATAGACTTGAAAAACAGTCTCTCACAGCAAAAGAAAGATAAGCCTCAGAATCCTTTGTTCTACATGTTAGATCTAGTGGGCATAAGCTTTTCCATCTTTCTCCCACAAGTTTAATTCTCGTGTTGCATTCTTTAAATCTGTGTTTTTTCCAGTCTTAAAGTTCTCATCAGTCTGTCCCCTGTACCAGATGGTTCTCTTTGTCTAGCTTGTCCCAGTCTTCACGTCCCAAGAAGTCATTCTGGTCTCAGTCCTTCAGGATTATACAATGCCTAATCCCAGTGCTCTTGACCTTGTACTCATTGTCCCTGCTTGGATCCCAGTTCTCTGACCGCTGCCAGCTGCTGGATCTATTTGTGTCTAGATCAGAGTCCCCTTTACAGTGTTTCATACTTCTCTTCCCATCTCTATCGAGGTTCATATCATCATCCCTCACCTAAGACCAGTCCATCCTACTTTCCCAAACTTTTCTTCAGCAGTTTCCTGTATTCTTGTTGAATTCATCTCCAGTCTCAAGAGAGGAGACTGCTAGAAAGAGCTTGAACATAGACTGGGATAAGGCATTCAAACAGGTGAAGGCTGGGTGGAGTTTGGCAGGGAACAAAGACTGTTTCCATCTCTCTTAACAGCTGCCTCTTTTGCTCTCCCTGTCTTTCTTACTCTGTGTCTCCAAAAAGATGGGGCTTACTATTTGGTTAGTACTGAATGTTATCAGAGCTTTAAATATTCCCTGAGGCTGCAAACCACAGATTTTGTTGTTAAAGGAATACTGATTTTTTCAAACTTGTATAGCTTTGCAAACTTTCAGCGTATGCCTGGCAAATGCCACTTTTCTATTTCAGTGTCAATTTTCAAGTCCCGGCTTTACAACACAATAAACTAAACCTTTTCACATAAAAGATCACCAAATTTTATTTTACTCTTATACACTGAACAAAAACTTGACGTCTCCTAGTGTGTTTCTTTAAAAGAGCCAAACAATTTTGGCTGTAATTTCCCCAAATGAATCAGCTTGAGGAAGTCACAGAGCTTGGAAAATTACAGCCCAAATGGCTAGTATTTGGCAAAGTTATACACAACTGAAAACAGGTTCTCCCAGTCAGAAGTTTCAGGTAGTATTAATGATAGACAGCACTCCCAGTTGCACCCACCATAATTCAGAAAAAAAACAAGTGACAGTTCTTCATAGTGTATATTAACATTTAACCATTCTAAGCCTTCCATTTTATTATTATAACTTTTCCAGTTAGTGATCTATTCCAAGTATTTTTTTCCTGATTTTTTTAAACACTATGCATTTATCTTTAAAATATGTACTTGCACGCTAAGGAAAACTGTTGTATAATACCAGTTAATCAGTGAATTAGCACATTTGGACAACTGTTTTACTTCCATCCTCTCTACTCTTCTCCTTTGCTCACATATGTCAACTATCTCTGCAAGCCTTGCCCTCCTGTTCAGGATCTCCCAGACCTCACAGGGTTCAAGATCCAGGGTGTTTCTCGCCCATCAGTACAGATCTGACAGTTAGTTACATAATTCAAATAAAGACTGTTGTTTTAAGTGGGCAGGGAGAACCTCAAAATGTGGACATGGACTTATAGCAAATCTGCTACTGCTTCTTCAGTGAGCAGACCTGAAAAATGTGAAGGAAACACTAGGATGAGGAATCTGAATGATTCTCCTTCCTCAAGCTTTCTACTCACACCCGTTCTTCTGCAGGGATCTTTATATACGCTCTGCCCAAGCTGACAGTAAAACTCCACCATGGAAAATGTACTTCTAAGATGGCTGATACGTCTGATGAGGTCTAGTAACTGATACAATCATCTCACCTACCTCTAGATCAGTGAAAAGACCCTGGTTGTTCTGAAGTATGGCATACATGCAATGTGCAACGGTAACTGCATGCTTCCAGTTGTGGTAGGGCACACGGCGATAATTCTTCTTTACAGACATAGTAAATCGGCATAGCTTTTCAAGTTCAAAGCTAGAAAGAAATTAATGTGGTCAGAGACAAGAAGTAAGAACAGAAAAAACAACCAACAGAGAAGAAAAGATGCTCTTTGATTTATTCTTCTTGCTAGGATTGACTCTCATTGTGGATGACTCATTGATTACAAGAGTCATTCAAGTTTTGGCAAGGACAGAGAAGTGTGGATACCTGACAATGCTCTTAGTTTAATCTGTAAAGTTCTGGAACATAAGTCAAGCTACCCAGCTCAGGCAACACAATTGCATAAACTTCCCTGCTCCCAGAAACTTCAAGTGTGGTTTCTTTAAATTATCATCTATTCAACCTGCCAAATAGAGAAACTCTGCATCTAATGGACAATTTGAAAACATCATTTGTGATCAAACCAGAAAATTAGGGGGTTTTTAAACAAATGTCACAGAAGAAATAATCCTGTTTAAATCAAAATTTCAAATGCCAAATGCATAAATTGTTCTGAATAAAAGAAGTTGAGATGCTCCATATTGAAATCGCGAAAAGAAGATTTTACTTTTTCCAAGACTTTAAGATACTTTCCCAGTTTGGCCAAATGAACAGAAATTCACATTTCACTGTCTCTTCATTTTTCACCAAACAATATTTTGTTAAGTAATTGCCAGTCAACCATGAAAGAGCCCCAAGTCTATAGCATTTATGGGATTATTTCTTAAAGAATTGTTTTATATTTTTGCTATTAATATAGACAAGCAAAATGAATTTATGATCAAGAGTATTTTCACTAAAGTAATAATAAAAAGCAGTAATAAACTAATTGTTATGTTTGGCTTACGTGCTCATCAAAAACACCTCTGAGAGAGTTCATATTTTGTAGTACCAGAGCTCTGCACAGTCTTTAATAAACTTTATTACTGATATTCCTTTGAAAGGAAAGCTGAATACTTTTTGTTTACAGATGGAAAATTCAGGCACAGATTAGATTTTCTAAAGTACCTAATCTGAGCTGCCCAGGGTAGAAAGGGAATATTTCACTTCAGCCCAGAACTGAACTGAAGATGCCAGAGTCCCAAGTCCCTGACTTTTTCCCTCATAAACAGATCAGGTTTCCTTTATTCTCATTTTTCTCCTGTTACTGTGGTTTGCCTTTTTTTTTTTAAGTTCCATGTTTTGATAATTTCTTGGGTATCTCAGGGAAGTGGAATTAATGTTCTAGTTTGCAGTACATGTGGGCTGAGAAAACAAAGCCAAATGTCTCTGACCTATATGTAAAAATGTAAACAGATCTACTATATAGAGCCAGTTAGATACAAAACTATATTTCTATGGTTGTGTGCTGAGCAAGGTAATTATTCTTCCTAACCTTAGTCTGACATTAGTGAAAATGGAGGCAGATTGTCTTCCAAAAAAGCTTTAGGCTTTATTTTTTAATTCTAGAGAGTTAAGTCAGACAGCTCTAGAACAATTGTTAGAACTACTGTTTAAAATAGTACATCATAATTCAGAATATCACAACAGTCACTTCCATCTACATCCAATATCAACTCAATGGTTACTATGGGATAGTACAGTTGTAGCTAAAGGGAAAATCATCATCAATGATACCTCAATGTATAATACTATTATTTCCTCCACTACTGTATTTTGTATACTTGATTAAAGCAGTGAAAGATTATTTCTTCATGAAAGCCAAGAAAATGTAGCAAGTATCACAGATTTTTCTCCAAAATCCTCCCTGGACAGGACAGTTATACATTACATAGGTGTATACTTAAAGGCACAACCTTACTCCTCAATATATTAAAAATCAAATTTAATCTTAGAATAGCTGTACTTGTTTCAGAGGGTTGAGAAGTTTTGTTCTTTCAGAAATTAAATGCAAGTCCAGTCCCAACAGCCTCCTTTTCAGACATTTTCCTCACTTTTGTTTCTTTAACTTTATATGTTAAAGCTGAGACTCATTTGAAAAATGTCAAGTAGATATCAATTCTTTCCCATCAAAGTTACACCTTGAAAGAAAGAGACTGGGAGACAGAGAGGGAAAAGAACAGAACTTAGCTGAAACTCTGAAGCCCAATCCTGCATCCACAGCCATTCAGCCAGGAACGGAAACAAGCTAACTACACTGAGCAGCAGAGAACTGGATTTAGAACAGTCACCCACTTTGCAGTATTGAAGAAAACATGAGAAAGACTGTCCGGTTTGACGGTATGCTTTGAGGGCATGGAGACTCATCCAGTTACTAAGATGAAACAGTCACCAGCAAATGTTTCCCAAATGTTGCTCATTTTTGCAGGGAGATACTTCCCCTTTCAATTGCCCATCTGTAGATTTTTTCCATAATTTGGAGCAGCTCCTTTCTTTCAGCAATGGGACATACTTAGCCAAGAGACTACTGACCTTAGTAATGATAATGGACACTGAGAGAAAGGACAATAAGTGAAACATTTCATTTGAAAATAATTCACTTCCATAATTAATGCACAATTATGCTGATAACTGGTTTATTTAGCAAGATAAGATCTAACCATGGATTATTTTAAACATATGGTATATTAATTTCAGCAACTATGCACTTGAAAAATCAGTATTCATGGACCTTCTCTCCTTTTTGGCAAGAGTGCCTTTAATATCTTCACCATCTTCTGTCTGAAAAGCAATCTCATCTCAGAACCAAACAATACTCTATATATTGGAAGGACAACTATTTGGATGATATAATGAGTTCTTCTACCTGGCTGCTCCCAAATTTTATTAACTGAAGACCAAGAAATGGGGACAAGAAATCCAGCCTCCTTATTACAGCCCTATGCAGAGCAGACAGAGTAAATAAACTCCAAAGAAAATAAGACCTTGAATTAGAAAACAATGATCTCAAAATTTCCTAATAAATAAACATATAAACAACAGAATTAAAGCAATAAATCATGTACTTCATACCAGGCTGTCCCACAGGACTGGTGAACCATGTAGACAAAAATGGCAGGCCAGACATCCTCATACGGACTGATATCAAAGTGGTATCTAAGAAGGAAGTTTCAGCTTAGTAAGGACAAGCACCTTTTCATTCTTACTAAAAGCAAGTGAAAATGACTAGGTAATGTATATCTGACAGCATTCCCTTGTTTCTGAATATACACAGAAAACTGACTCTACAGGCTATATTTTCCAGCAATGTAAGTTAATATATTTCCACTAAGGTCAATGGAACTATGCTCCTAGAATCATAGAATCATTTAGGCTGGAAAAGACCTTTAAGATCATCGAGCCCAGCCGTTAGCCTTTGGTTAGCCTTTGGCTTTGTTTAGTTACTAGAAATATAAATTTTTATTTAAGAATCTGTTGCTTAAGGAATGTATAAAAATCTTTGTTCTACAGGGATGATGAGAGCATAACAGGCACTCCTAAAATATTCCAGACTTTCCTCTCAGGAATTGTAAAGATGGTGTCTGTAATAATACATTTACTGGCTTTTTTTTTCAATAATTTCTGTCATGAATTCAATGAGACTCACTCTAGTTTCCATAGAGGAAAATATCAACTTTTACTGGGTAATAGAAATTAAGACCAAACTTCAAAAATCAAACATTTAATACTGCGGGTTTTATGTTTCATTAGCTGAGGACTTCTCCCCTCTCCCGATATCAACATTTAGCCCTAATATTAGGGACCCACTCCGCAGAACTGTTTGTTCTTCGATTATTAATTAACCCCTTTCCCTGCACCTGCTGTGCTGCAAGTCTTCTATTTACTTTCCATTGAATCCGGCTAAATGCTTGCGTGTACGTGGCATACTGAACAGCACAGCAGGTACAAGAGAGCTGAAGGTAGCTGAATTGCTTGGAAAATGGTTAAATGTATTCAGATTGCTCGAACTAAAGGATGTTAATATAATTTAGAATGAAGCCTGTCATCTTTACAAGTAAAAGTCATTTTTCTTGAGGAGGTAGGTTATATAATATCATCTAACAAAGCACAAGAAATTGTATTGCAAAGAATAAGCCTCTATTAGGGTGTAATCCTGCAAGCTGATAATACCCTGGCATTCAAGCAAATCACTTCAGCATGTAATGAACTTTAACTGTAAGCAGTCCCCGTTAAGCATACACTTGCATGCTTTGCTCGCTCACAGCTACAATGCTCAGCTCCTGGCAGGAGTGAGCGAGCTCTAGAGATTAGGTTTACAAAGACAACTTAGATAGTGCGACTCAATATCATAGAGTTCTGATTTTAGGCACCTGGTCACTGCAGTAGAATTTATTGTCCTGGGCCAGAAACAGTGACTAAAAAATGAGATGACTCCTGGTGTTAGCGTTGAGTGGGGACTGACAAAATCAGGTAGAAGTACATCTTCAGCACACAGCAGATCCTTGAGAGCGGAAAGTAACTGAATTATTTCAGAGAGAGCCTAAGAGGCTGGATGGGAAGTCCTCCTCCAAATTTAGGCCACAACTCTAAACTCTAGCACCTGGGATTCATAACCCTGAATTATCTTCAGAAGTTTGGAGATCTGTATCCATTTTCCTCTCCTTCAAGAAACACAAGCAGATGCACAAAACACACACACCAAAAAAAAAAAAAAAAAAAAAAACTAACAACCAAACAATCCCTAATGCCCCCCACCCCCAAAACCAAAAAACACACAACCCAGAAAATCCCAGGAATGAGCTGAATCTGTTATTCTAAAACATATACAAAGGGGTGACATCATGCATTTGGTCTTAACTACTGATGTTCCAGCTCAGCCTCCTCTCTGGCTCTGAGCTGTTGGTGACTTGGGACTATCGGAAAGAAAGCTCGTCTCTACAATCCTTAGGTATAAGCTAATGCTTAAAGCAACTGCTGAATCTACCCATGTCTGAGGAAGACGCTACCATTCTAAATAGGTATTATTTTACATCCTTGATAGATAAAATTTGTTCACAGGTCATTAAGTATAACTAAGTATAAGAAAGCCAGATATAAGCCCCTATGATTTTGGGATAGTTCGATAATAAAAGTGCTTCTTACAAAACCCTCCGCTACACCTAGGGAAAAAAAAAAGATCATCTTTTTCACAGACTGATACAAGATGTAACTGTCACTATATGACAAAAATACTTACAGTTCAATTTCTTTATAAATATGTGGAGGCAGTGTACAGTGCATGAGGTTTTGCCACTCTTCTGCTGTACAAACACTGTGGTAGGATAGCTTCTCCATCGTTACACGGTAAATACACTCTGAATGGCGAATTCTGTGGTACATCTGAAAAAGGGAAGTCCTTCATTAATGTGAAATTTTAATAAAGGAAAAAACATTTCTTTCCTATATTCAAGCACTTATTCTTAAAATAGACATCTGCAAAAATGTTAGTGCTTTTGGCTGCTCAACTTCATACATTAGAAAAGCAACAGATTATATGAAATTCAGTACTTCTGGAAAACTGGGCCTTCTATCACATCATTCCGCATCTATACACTCAGGTAAACATCTAGGCTTGGCTGATTTTTCACTGCGGCGGAGCTCTCCCAAGAAAAAGAATCAAAGTTCAGGAGTTAGAGCTCAGTCCCTTCCAATATGCTAAGAGAATGAAAACTGATAACAGAGCACAATTCATATTTTGTGCCACTGCATGAATTCAGCTATTAATTGGTACAAATAACTGCTACCTATGCCCAGTAAAAAGTACATGAGATGTTTATCATACCTACATTACTATGCAATAGCTCTGAAAAATAAGTACAGTTAATTATTGAGAGGTTCAGACAACTCTTGCAGACATGACATGGTTTGTAAACAAGTGAGGGCACAACAATTTTACTAGTAAAGAGAATCCTCTGGAGCAGTATGCCCTGAATGGTAATGTTCACCATCTAAAAAGAGTGAACTCACACACAATTGCGTGATTGCATAGTGCCAAGTTTCATGTATATGCACGTCTTTCTACTTGCCTTGAGTCATGTGGAACAAGTGTAAGTAGTTGTCAGTAAAATTTGCCGCCCTGGTATGCTGACAGCATGATGTTGGTAAAATGGCTTAACGTAAATCACCAGGCTTAACTAGCATTGCATTGTGTCTTACCTCCCATGAATATGACACACTTCTTCTGCATTGCATTTTTATTGCATTTATTACATTTTTATACTTCCATAGTAATGATCATTGAATTGCTTATGCTTCCTACAGGAATAGTAATTTTTGTGATGATAAAGGGTTTGAAAACAAAAATTGCTATCCGCTCTTATCTGGAAGCATGAATAATTATGAGTATATAGCACAGCATATAAATGTATAAATTGATATATTTGAATACTAAGCATATGGAATCGAGATAACACATAACATCTCCATCCCCCAGATAAATTTGTAAAACGTGATCTGAATTTATAAAAGTAAATAAGAATCATACTTCCTAATGGAAAAGAGAAGACAGACAGATATCATTCACATTTCAGAGCTTGCTCTCTCAGTTTAGCTACATGAAATTGATGTATCCAGGGTACAATTATTTCAGAAAGCATCAAATGAATCCCTATCATCCTCTTAAAATACAATTATTCAGCAAAGAATTCAATGATGCCTGTTTCCTCATTAATTCAATGAAACAGATTTATGAATCACTTTAATAATCTGGAACATCAAAATCCTTAAGTAGGATACTAAGTCTTCCCATTATAACCAACAGCTTACAGAACTGTAAATAAAACTTACATTAGCACAGTGTAAGGCTAAAGCACAAAAGACTGCAAACATTTTAAAGTTGTTCTCATCAGTTTTAGAGAAGGCACTTCCACTTATTTTGTTCACCATCTGCACAACACCTATTACACTTCCTCGGCTTACAATAGGCATGCACAGGATATTTCTGGTTGTGTAGCCTGTGTAGAGGTCTACTTCTCTGGAGAGCCAGAAAAGAGAAAAGAAAAAGAGTTAATATTATTAATTAATATCTATTCCTTGATTCTCAGAAATGTGGACGTACAATATACTAAATAGTTTCAAAGGAGATGTAATTAGCACCTGGAAGAAGTTCACCTCCAAAGCTCTCAAATATTTCCATCTACTGTGTCATATTTAGAAAGAACTTTTTAATCCTTTAATCTCCATTTGCAAGATAAAGGACTAATATGCCCTTAAATGTACAGTCAGCTTATTCATAAAATTAAAGAATACCTTCAGGTACTTAGGCGTGCTATTTGTTAGTGAACTTTTTTTCTCCCCTGAAACTAATCAGATTGCAGGGAGGCTAATAAAGACAATCAGCAACAGTCTACCTAACTGGGCAAAGTTCCGTAGCAGGAAAAATAACAATTTTTTTTCTCCATTATATTTATATTTGATAAAGATAATACTTTTTATTTGCATCTTAAAAATATCTCTTATTACTAAAGCATTTAAATAGATATTTATAGGTTGCCTCCTCATCAGAGGATCACAGCTCCATGAATGCATCCTAATATGAAGTTTAAGCAGTAAATTTAAGTAAAAGGTTTGGTGAGCTATTTCCACTCCCACGAAGAACATCCTACCTGTTAAAGCGTGGATCTGCATAGGCATCAGGGATGTTAAGGACTTCTCCTGTTCTTGCCACTTGACCAGCTATTCCTTTTTCTATAGAAAATCTGCAGAAAATAAAAATGTGTGTTAGCCACAATATGAGCTACCTGAAAAATCATTTTTCCAGTGGAGTCTGTCTTAGGCACGGTAATGGATATTTGTTCCCAACCAGCGTCATTTTGATGCTTTTAGGAGAAAAATCTTACAAGACAACAACTAGTAGTAAATAATAAAATAAAAAAGCACATACTAATAGATGCTTTGTGAAAACATTTTATATAACTACATAGTTTAATACAAAAGATGCCATAATATGACCATTTTAGTGACAAGAATTCAAAGTCATCAATAGCCATGGGGGTTATGCCTATATAAACATGACATTTGCACAGAACCTGAGGCCTGTGTTTACCTTTACAAGCTATTGATTTTATCATTGCTTTTACATATTCATTGTTTCTTTAGATACATCATAGGCAATACGGAGCTTGTCTCTTCAGGAGGGGCAGGTGGATTTGGTAAAATAAACTTTGGAAAAAGAGTAGCGGAAATTTCAAAGCTAAGCATTATAGGCATTTGCCATGTACACTTCATAACTAGCTTGTTTCATCTTATGACATGCAAACAGTGCCACAGTACTAACTGCATCCCTTAATCACCACGAGAAAGTTAAACACAAAAAATATATTCTGGAATTGAATCAGAAAAATCTACAAGCCTGTCTTGCAAGGAAATAATTTTCAATTCTTTGACATAAGCAGTTATGACATACAAGCACAAAAGAATTTGTGGAGAAAAATAAGTAGAAAGAATCACATGTGAAACACTTTCAAATCTAAATGCACCCGGGTAGTATCGTGTCCCCACTGAAGTTAGTGACAAAGCTGACAGGATTTCACCCTGCATGCCTGATTTTAAGTTAGTTTCTTCTGCTGCTTCTTATGGTATGTACATCACACCAACTTAAGGCTCCTTCCTGATGACTGCCTGACTCAGTGTCACTTTCTTACAGATATTTAAGTTGTACTTCTCTTTCAGTATACAGCACCGTGAAATGGCTCACACCCTTGCACTCAGAGTCAACATTTCAATAATTTTCATACAGAAAAGACAGAAAGATATACGCAAGAAAAACAGTTATCAAGAAGGACTATGAAAGCGTATGTTAAAGCAGGCCACCTTCTTTAATTTACACCACCTCCTTGCTTGTCAGTATGTAAATTGCACCAATTTTGACTCCTTCCACTCTCACTCACACAATGTAGTAAGTGGGAGTAAGTTTGTCTAAAGGAGTCTGAGTGAAGACATGAATCACATCTCATATTGGTTCAGAACTTTAAAAGTATAAGGAGGAAATGAAAAAAATTCTGAGAAAATCTATGATGAGTATTTTAACAAAATTTTAGTGCAGGATATTTAGTCATACATTTCTTTCTTTTTAAGAAGCTGCAGGTTTAAAACCTGTGTGTCTTTGAAAATCTTGATCTGTAACTATTAAGGATTCATAATTTTTGAAAAGTGAACAATGTTACGTTTACTTTGTTGTTTTGCCTCTCATTAAAAAATGTGCATAAGGGTAAAAATTATGTATTTGTGACATGAAGCAGAAATACACATCAATTTTAGGCAGAGAATCCCATGTATTCATTTACAAGCCCATATACATTTTCAAATTCACCACTTCAAGCATACTTCAGAATCACAATTATTTAAAAGTTTCAGAATACTCTGAATTCACATGAGAAAGAGTAAAACTAAATTACTGGACTTGAAATCTTCAAAACCAGTCCATACTAGATTCTATATATGCCTAATCCAGCCATAAGAATTGTGATTTCCTTGCTTTGGATGTGCTTGAATTGCACAAATTTCAATTCCTCTTGGGAACCCTCTTGGGAAAAAAAGTCCCATACTGGCAGACTACGGATTAGGTGCACCTTTACCTGCACCTTTACCTACCTCAGAACACCTCTGTTTTTTTCCCAACATGATTTCCAAAAGGACCGCCTCCGGAAGACGGCATTTCCAGGAGTGACGTTATAGCTTCAGAGACGTTGTTTCGATGGCACTGCAATGTCATTCCCAGAAGTACTACCTTCTGGAGGCGGGTCCTGGTGGGAATGATATCACAGTATGACAAGTATTGTCAGGGTACCTGCAGATAGGCACAGAGACTGGGTAATAAAATGCCTGCACATCCGTAGTTATAATGAAACTGCATTCTTCTGCTAGCTACTCTTACCTTATTTCTTTGGTCTTCTTGAAGACAGGTTTCCCATCATTTTCTTCTCCAATATCAAAAAGGTCTGAATATAGCTCCTTATTTTTGTGGTCAACCTGGAAGAGTGCACACCTATCTGCATTCACCAGGTTTTTTGCATATATCTATAGACAAAAAACAAAACTAGAGTTAACGGTCATGAGTTAGATTATCTTTAGTTATTTATCTGATTAAAACATAAGTCCCTAAAAGACAAAAGTTTTGAGAAATTATCCAGTATGCAAATCTCTTTGAAGGAGCATTCACCTTCACAGCAATCTTCTAGAATACAAATCAAAATGAAAGTGTGTCTTTTATTCAATATTTTTTGAAAATTACAGTGTTCTCTTTGACAAATGCAGGAATATCTTTAGAGGCTTGAAGTTTGCTAAAACAAAAAAGGCTTTCTTATTACACTGTTTTTCAAGTACAAGGAACGCTTTTCAAAATGGTACCTTTCCTCTGTCTATGTTTAGATATCATTCACCTTTACTTGATTTAAAATAGATAGGATATGGCAAGACCTAAGAACGTTTTTGGCTTTTTGTCTTTATCTTCAAAGCAAATATATTGGTATTGAATATCCAGCAAAGACATAACAGAGAGGCTAGTGTTTGTTTCTAAAAAAGCTAAATGTGCCTGTAATACATAACAATGAACAAATAGGGAAGATTAGAAGTGTCACTATGGATTGCCCCATGCAGTGGCGTAGGGAATAGCTGCACCCTACTGATGCTAGGGACAGTTCTTGCACAAAAGCTGACACTTAGTAGTTCTACATGAACTAACCAAAGCCCACAAGGTACCACCTATAGTCAAGAAAGTACCACAGTACAGCAATAGACTTGCATGGTCTCTGTAATACTTTGAACCAGCTGGTTTTATCTTAGTAAAAGTAACTGCCAGCCAACACTGATTGTCAGAACAGAATCTTGTCCTGGGAACACAGCAGCTCTTCACTGAAGTGTTCCTCAGACATACGATGGACTTTCTGAGAAAAAGAGGAAAGCGTGAACCAAAGTCGAACAAGGATCAGTGTGTTAACATAAGATGCCACATATTCAGGTTCAAGAACCTGCTCTATCCAATTCAGATACATCTCCTATGTTTCTTATCTACTCAGAAATCAAAGTAACTGCACGGTAGAGCAGGATCTGAGGTGGATCTCGCTCAACTTTTAAAAATTGTATATAATAGCTCTCTAGTCACTCAGCCACAGAAAGAGGCTGACTACATCTTGGTGTGCAATGCATGCAGGTCGCATGTCTTAAGAATTCTCAAGACTTCCTCATGAATGAATTAATTTCCTCCCACTTCTCTCTCGTCTTTCAAAAATAAAACTAAAAACCTAAAATGTTTCATTTCATATTAATGGAAATAGACAAGTGTTAGACCTTGGCAGAAGAAACCTATGAGATGATAAATCATTAGTTGGGAGACTCTAATCCCATGTCATATGACCTGTGTAAAGGGAAATGCACAGAAACCATCTAGACCAACTCTGCAAAACTTGGAGGGCCCTTCTGTACTGACAGAACCTGTGGCTGGAAACATTCTGTTGCTTTCTACTCCATTCGCTCCATCAGAGCAGTAGAAAGTCAGGGAGACTGCAAGCTAAGAGGTAACTTTTGTGAGATATTTCCCACTTAGAACATTAAGAAGTTTAAAGATCTCGACCACTCACACCATTTATCCCTTTGGTCAAAACAGAGTGAATATAAACTGTGCCAAAAAGGACAAGGGGTCCAGTAAATGCTTCTCTACACCTATTCAGAAACTGTATCAGATTTCTTTATAAAATCAACAGCACAGTGTTGATTTTACACAATTAAACTTTTGTGTTCTAATGCATATGACTCAAGAACTTACCTTGGTCACGACTCATGCTTTTCAAAAATAACTGCTTAAACACTACTAATTGAGATAAATAGTTAATGGGCTGAGAAAGTCTTACTTCTCTAAAGCCCTAGCTCAAATCCAGGCCAGTGGCTGAAGGGGAATATCAGTACAAAAGGTATGCTTTGCACTGTCAGTTGGGTAGGTTGCTTGTAACTACTCAAGCATATTGGTAAGAAAATTTACAAGGCAACTTAAACTTCTGCTTCCCCTCCTTGCATCTATATTCAAAAACACCCTTATACCACTAACTTTGCTGAGGGACTTCAATGAAAATAAAAATGAAAAGAATGCTAAAATCCCTATACTTTTTTTTTTTATTATTATTGCAGGAACAAATCAAACTTTAAGTGCAATCACCAAAGGGTGAAGTAGTGAGGTGAAATTGAGTTCCACTCTTGTCTCACTCTGAGACACAGAATAAACCACATAATGATAAAATCACACTCCCATAAAATGGCAATAAATGTGCAAACACATAATTCAATTAATTGGCCCAAGAAACAGCCAACTGTTACAGCTTACAAAGGAAGCTGAGTACGAAACATCTACGCAGGTTGAAATGCAGAATCATGATGCAGCCAAGTGTTGGAAAAGAAGATGAAAGAGTAAGCATATTTTACTGCCAATTGTGTTTTCCACCAGACCTCTATTCGGAGGCAAGAACAGGGAAGAATATCAATATTTGTTCTCAATGCCATATGTTATATTATACCAGTTCTTTTAAATGTTATGCTATTTTTAAGCAGTTCATTTAAATTGGAAAAGTCAGTGTTCAGAAATGTGTCCTATGTGCAGAATTCCTGACTGTGTACTAACTAGAATAAGACAAACACTGCAGAGTATTTTCCATTCCTAATTCAAGTTTCTAAATAAAACCACTTTAATATTGTTTGCATTCTAAGTTTGTTGTCTTTGAATAGTCTAGCTAAGAATATCACTTTGAAGATTGGAGTAAGTATCGGAATACTGTTGGAGAGTAATTTTTTGAATACACAAATTGAAACAATAGTATCACAGACTTGATTAAGATTTACATTCAGGAAAAAGAACTGCAGTATGCAATGAATGTGCCTAAAGCTAAAAAGCATAACTCATATATCAAACACTCAAAATGTGCTATGAACAACCAGTCCATATGTATTTGTAAATACTATTCAGGAAATAATTTTTAATTCAAAATTGATTCAGAAAATTATAATCTGTTTCTGAGCTGTACTTTAATTCATTGATTAGTTATTTCAATGGACTTGGCTTTAGTGGTTTTTATAAAACATTGACTGACTGTCACTCTAGTTATGGGTGTAAATACATTTGCAAAGCAAAAGGGATATCATGTCCTGCACATCTCGTTCAGCAACTGGAACAAATACTCTAGGAGTAATGTTTGACATCCAGTCCTTCCTACAGACAATAACTTCTTCAGGAGTGTTTTGCAGCATGTAGTAAATTGAATTTAGGAAAAAGGAATCAATACAACAAGCTGAAATAAAAAGAAAACCAGAAGTCTTTCTGCTACAATGTTCAAACCTTCTGTAAAACACAATAGTAACTATTTAGTTCAGCGACAGTCACATTTCATTATGCACGAAAGCTGTGAAACGAAGTTGTTGTGACAATGAAAAGTCAAGCTGACCTTTGCCACCTTCTTCTGTATAGAAATGTTGATTCTGTTTGTATTACACGTCCATTATAAACAGCTTATATATTTCAATGATGTAATGTCTTACTTCAAGGAAAGGAAAATGAAGGACTTGAATAACTAAGACTAATAAACTTAGAAGTGAAAAAGGCAACTTACCATTATATGTTCAAGTAGAGAATCTATTGCGACTATATTATCAAAATACGTTCTGCAGAGAAAGAGAAGTCAGTAAATATTGGCATTTAGTCAAACACCTCTCAAATGATTGTCATGGGCTCTTGTTTCACAATTGCTTAACAGTGGAACCTGAATAGGTGAGGACAAACCTCCGCACCTTGAAAATCATTGACTGGCTTGCTATATAGCACAAGGGAATTGATAAATGGTCCTAGCTCTGTTCCTTTAAGCCATTATTATACAACGACAGAATTGTAGAATATTTTCTATAATATGTAGAATTTTCTTTGTAGAAGATGAAAAGACTACCAAACATTGCCTGCCATGGATTGAATAGGCCCCTGCTGAGCAACACCAAGAATGTATCAAAATGCTTTGGCACTCTTTACACACTGAAAATTTTAAAAGGAGAAGTAAAAAGAAAAAGCAATCCAAAAGATGAAAAAAAAATTCTTCCATTGCTGATATATATTATCTACATGCTTTCAAAATATCTCATTAGGTTTATGCACAGAAGACTATGTACTGAGAATTAATGAAAACTAGGTATTGTAGCTAAATTCATGTCATATTATCCAACCCTTAACACTACTTAAAATGCAACAATTTATAAAACTCTTAATGAGTCTTCTCTATCAACTCAGGTGTAGCATGTTGAAGTTGCAGAAAAAGACCGATCTTGTGACTTGAAAAAAAAAAAAGGTATCTCAGTTTCACAGCAAAGTAGTAACTGTCCAAGGACAGTCAAGAACATTGAACGATAACGGTCAAACTTATTAGTAAAAGAAGTCTAAATCTTCCACATGCCAAATCTTAATAGCCCTCAGATTACAATGTTCCCAGCAGACAGAAAGACATTGTCCCATAGCCTTGAACATATATACAGCTCAGTTCAGTTTGGGTCTAGTGGGAAGGAAATATAAAATACGCTAGTCTTACATTGTCAGGGACATGAAGAGGTGGAGCACTGCATACTATGCCCTTTCTAAAATATTACAGAACATGTCCCAGTGACATTGCATGCGAACAATTTCCTCACTGAATAGGAAACCTTCTTTCCATATAAGAAAAGGTACAGGCCATTTCTAAGAGGAAACTAATTATTTTCTTGCTAGTGCAAGCCTTTACCTACATAAAGTTCATAAAGTTGTTATTAAATATCCCAATTTTGTGGCTCAAAACATAGGGTTTCTTTTTTTGTTAAAACTAAACAATTCTAGCAGTTGATAATGCTGTATGAGAGGTATTTTCTTATAGAAATACATATTAAATATTTGCAGTATTTTTTGCAATTTTTATCTTAAAAATTTAAAATAATTACAAAGTTCTTTAAAACAATCTCAGTACCATGTACCAAGGGTAAATTGCCAGCCCATAAATTTGAGTAGATTAATCCAAAGTTCTCTGGTAAACTAGCTCAGTACAGACGGTAGCAACATAAAAACTTTCTGGAAAGGAACATAAAGGTGCAAGACATTGCAGCAAGTGGGTAGCTCTGGCAAGGGAATGATGAGAGTGCCCTTTAGGAGACACACTCTGAACCTAAGCTGAAACAAAAAAAACTGTCATCCCTGAGGAAAAAAGCTAGGAAAAACATCTGGATACAAGCAGCTTGCCCTCCTTGCAAGGGGTAGACTCCTCCCTTCAGCGTATCATTCCCCATTCCAGCAGGCTCCAACTCGGCTGCCTGCATTCCTGAGCAATGACATAGGAATCTTGGATATACTCTGATCTCATCAGTTTGAGAATTATTCATCAAGACCCACAGAAGTGTTTGTAGCAGCAAAAATCTGAGACATCTCATTTTTCCACAGTATCATCAGCCCTTTGTGATGCACTTAGAAATTATTCAACCAATTAGTTTGATAAAACATTGTTAAGCAGCCCAGACTGTGATTTACCAAAAGTACAACTCTAGTTTGTCTTTTAATTTATTGGCTGTCTCTACTATTTAAAGGTGCTAATAGCAACAAAGAAAAATGGATGAAGGAAGAGCAGATCACCTAAGACACTAAATTGACTTTGCAAGTCTAAGCCCAAGCTTTCATACTCTTACTGTGTTTTCAATTTAATCTTGCATTTGTTGTGGCAAGAAATTAAAAGAAAACAGACTACATGCAGTTACAGTCTTTGAAAATGAAAAGAGAGCCTCCAGAAAACACAGGGAACGAACAAGTGTGTGGCAACTCTGATTCTTCAAGGATATATCCCTGAAGTGTGTACATGTATGCGTGTGTGTATACATACATGTCAAAAAAGGGAGGGGGGAAGCTGAAGCAAGCTAACTAACTTTTCATAAAGTCTTTTCAAACCTTCTAAAATTGGTCATGAAAAGAGATGGCAAGCCTATTTGTCATTTCTCAAAAGAGAGTCACGTTTAATTCTGACAGAAGAGGGGAAAAAAAGGCAAAAAAAAACCCATGTAAAGACCACAAGAGTAAACAAACTCTGTGAGGTATAATTGGACGTTACATTTCCTTCGGCACCACCACCAAAAAAAAACATTAACAGGTATACACCACTGCTACCCACATCATTTGTTCTTGTCCCTGTGCTGAAGTTTGCCCACCCTCCGAGGTGTGCCTTCACACTTGCTTGTGAGCAAAGTGTAAGTGTAAAACACAGTTAGATTGGAAGAGCCATGTTAGAAAAACTCATAAAAATAAATTGATGAGGTTATAGTGCAAATCACACTTACTTCGATACATCAAGCAAGAAGTCATTCAGTTCAGTCTGCTTGGCAAGGCCCCGGCACACCTGGAAGCACAGATCACGTTATCATTTGCTCCAGAAAAACACTGGTCAGAGGGAAACTGAAGTCACACAGTCTACCCATTTAATTTGTATGAAAAAAATACCACTGCTAGTATATACATATGTTACAGCACTGCATAAAATTAAAAGCTGGATTTGTGTTCTGTGCTTCAATCTTAGCTAACTAGCTGCTGAGTTAAAACTGTCAAATGTAAGTAACATCTTTCTTAAGACTCTTTGAAAGATGCTGGTTGTTACACTTGTTCATGCTGCCTCAAAGGCTGCCACTGAATGTGGTTATGGCATCAACTTAACGACACGTCCTTATCCAGACCCTCAGCTCTTCTGAGAATGTCAAATATTTTGTTTGCTTTCTTCCTTACCATACTTTTACCACTTTTTCCAGGTTGCAAAGTAGCATGTAGACACAACTGAAGACAGCCATCAGGCAAGTTTAAGTAAGCTAAGTAGCAGATGATATATGCTCAACTTTGGGAGAAATCAGCATGAATATGAACACAAAAACCAGTATGCATACTACTTTTTAGAAGCAAAATGTTAGATGAAGCAAATCTTTGAACTGTATTTTTACTTCACCTTATTGCGTACTCTGTATCTGAAGTACAGTTGTACACCTGTATATTACTAGAGCAAGCACTCAGAACTAGTAATATCTTTCATCTGTGCAATGCAGATATAAATAAATACACAAAATACGACAAACTACATCCATAAGCCTTACTTTTGCATATAATTGGTTAACTAGGTACAACTTCTTAATATACACTACTTCTTAAAGCCCAGCTGTGAGTCTGGTAGGTATGGCTCATCGCCAGATCAACACTCTTGCATTCTTCTCATGCAAAAACTCGGGAAGGGCAAGCCTTCTGCTTAGCAGAAGGGAGAGACATGAAAATGACCAATGGACAGGCTTAAACTCAACTTGCCATGTTTTGTTTTGCTAGGTGTAAAAGACTTCTCAGTTAAAGAGGAAGTCATTGTCACAAAGTGAAGCTACAACTCCATGCAACTGCAATTCTACTAGCGTACAATATTCTACACCAGCTAATTCTGCCTAAATGTGCCAGGGTGAATGACCATCCCAAATAAAGTCAATGACTTCCAGCACCAAGGTTGCAAATATTAGAGTCCAAGAAAGAAAAGGAGGAAACTTTGTGCGAGTCTTCTGCCAAGTGTATGAAAGACACCTTGAAAAAAAAAAGAATGTCATGATCTTCTTCCTGTGAGTTGACAGAAGAACCTATTTTAGCATCTTCTGTGAGTTGACGGAATATGTTTAGTTTCAGTGTAATCATCTTCTATTAGCTGAAGTAACAAAACCTATTAGCAAAGCTGCTGGTGTTTGCAAGAGCAGCTTGCTCTGTGTGGGGCTTCATTAGGTAGATGACTAGGGACAGCATGAAGCATCCTTAGTGGGAGTAGTTACAGGACCATGAAGCAGCTAGCAAGGATGGCTTAAAGTAGGTTTAGCCAGCAACACCTAATAATCTCAAACTGAATGCCAAAGCAGGAGGAAAGCAACCAGTTGGCCTAGCAGTTGCCTTCTTACAAAACAACCCTGCAAAGTTGTTATAATTCTGCTTTAACAATTATTCATCTACTTTGTTAAAGTTTCTTTTTCCTTTAGCAAAAATACTGTTGTTAAGTTATTTGATCCATGGTTGCAAGTGAGGAAAACTAGCTCCATGAACACCAAAAATGTTAGCATATTTTTCCCAGGTTCAGGGAAGGGGCTTGAATCAATGTTTTAGTAGTGACCTCCACTTGAATTTGATCATAAACCATGTTCCTACTAATCAAGTTCTGGCAGAAGCGTTACACAATGAAAAAATTAAAAACCACCCACACTTACTTGTACTTGATGTATTGCTACTGAAGCCCATGCAAGATTTGCTGTTGCAACCTGAAACAAAAGAGAAGATACTAATTCTGAAGAAACCTTGAAAATTGCACATCAGTTACATGCTCATTTTCTCATCTAGCTGCTAAGTAAATTGACTGAACTGTTTTAGACAGGCAGGCAGTAACAATTTGTGGGAAGACCGTTATTTTGTGAAAGTCTCAGTATACTTGCGAATGTTTCAATTTTAGTAAGGTACATTCAGTCACAAGAGAACAATCCTCATTTTTTGTATCAAAAAAATGCTTACCAATGCTCTTCAGAAGCGGTATTGGGAACCCATCAACTCAGAAATACAACATCAAAACAAACATCCCATAAGCCAAGGGCTTTAAAAATTACATTACGTACATTGTTGAAAGGCATCTGCCATAGAAATAAAATATCCCATAACATCTTTCTGGGGCTGTATCTCTTCAGCCACAGCTGTTTCCAGCTGTAAACAGGCCCTGTTTCTTTCACTACCATTTTGGTGGCAGAAGAACCAGACTTGATCCCTCAGCTCAAGGCTAGAGTTTTAAGTATGACAGTTTCCAGGCAACATTTCCAACAAATGTCATGTAAACTGCAGTTAACTAAGATGAGCTACCATGCATAATCTCCTGTCCTTGAAACATAGGAGCTTTATAGGAACACAGAGGACAGAAGTACAAGAGGTCTGCTGCTGCATACCCTCCTAAGGTACTTTTTTTTATTTTGTTTTTTTTTTTTTTTAAACAGAACACATTGTACACATTTTATAAAAACTGCTAATGATATCCAAAGGCTTTCTGAAATCTGAAAATTAAAAGAATGCTTTAGAATACTCAGAAAGTGACCTTAGAATAGTTTTAATTTATGAATAAAATACTTTTATTTAGAAGCCAGTCTTTTCCAAGCAGAACATTCATGAACTTCAGTTACAGAAGGTATTTCATATAACATAAAAGATTCATATTTACACAGAACAATGCACGTCTGAGACTTATTTGAATTTTAGATTGATTAATGCAATAGGATAATTTTAAAAAATAAATACATTGTGTGTAAGCAGCAGAATTAATGAAGCCTGATTTTGTATGAATGCCTGTTCTTTGTTCTGTGAGCAGGGACACTGGCACCACCGTACTAATCCAGTCCCCTACCATGACCTCTGCTTACTGGTGAAAAAATACCAGGTGCGACACCGAGGCTGAAGCTACATTGACAGCCCAACCAATATACATGTATGAGCATCACATATATGCTAGGCTACTTAGGTTACTGATAAACAGAATATACAATTGACAAATATTGCTGGTTTTTCCTTCCTTGGCAGGGCTAGTTTTAGTATTTCTTGTCTGGACATTTTCTGTTCTTTTCACAAGAATAA
The DNA here is from genome assembly GCF_965183815.1 of Platalea leucorodia. Classification (NCBI taxonomy): domain Eukaryota; kingdom Metazoa; phylum Chordata; class Aves; order Pelecaniformes; family Threskiornithidae; genus Platalea; species Platalea leucorodia. The sequence continues at coordinate 50,817,195 of NC_138825.1, read as the reverse complement.
TTCCTGTTCAGTACAGCTAAACTGCTCCATGGTGCATCTTGTACCACTATTGAGACAACAGACCGGGCTAGAACTCACACTATTTTGCCCAGACCTCTGTGTTCAGGTTCCCTTCCCTGGGGAAGGGTACAGAGAGAAATGAATGGTACATTCATCTTAATGTATGAGTCATCTTAATGTGTAGAAGGGACATAACAAGGATCCTCACCCAGACATGAGACCTAAGGTGCACTTCTAACACCTTTAATGCAGTGATAGCTTTTGAGACATCTGCTCCATTTTCAAATTTGTTTGTACTTGGCTAACAACTCACAACTTTGGATTGACAAATGGACACGTATGGACAATGTATCTACACAGGCCTTACATAAATACAGTAAACCATGCAGTGTAGACAACAGCCATGGAAATGGGAAAATGGTTATGAATGGGAATATCCGGATTGGGAAACATCAGAAGGAAAAAAAAGCAGAAGAGAGCTTTACAAATGGCACCTAGATTAGCAGGTCATCCAGGAGCCAGCACATCTACGCACCATTTCTAAGGACATCTAGGTCAGAAGACAAATGACAGTGAGTAAATCTTGATGACTCACAGAGATGGGACAGGCTAGAGAGACAAAAGATGTCAGTTCCTAAAGGCTAAAGAAAAGGCTGAGCCAAAACGAGCACATGGTTGTCAAACCAGGAAGAAACCAGGAGACATAAGGACTCGACGGCCTGCATCCCTTGTCTTCCCATTGCAAGGCATCCTGGAGAGACTACCTGGATACGTGCATCTCTGCGCGCGACTTGGAAATACCACCTGGACACCCACATCTTGGTGCCTGAGAGTGTGTGGATGTAAGAATGTGAATGCAAATACATGAAATCTCTTTTGCTTCACTTTTGTTTTAAAATAAAATCACTTTCCCCTCCTTTTCCTGATAACTCAGCAGTGGCCTTTATATAAAAAGTGATTTCATCTTTTGACATTTGATTTACATTTATATTTCATACACCTGCTCTGCATTAACTTCTCTAACAACTCTATATTGAGTTTATAATCAACGAAGAAATCTTGAACCTGTTTTTCCACAAAAGAATACAAGGCAAAATTCCTGATGTGTCCCTGTACTTGTATATGTAAATTTTAGCTCCTGTGACTGAAAATACAAACCACTACTTATTTTTTTCAATACGTAACATTCAATGAGAACAAAAATCAAGTATGAAAAAAGTATAAAACACATGAGAAGAGTGAGAGAAGAAAGTTTGAGGGGGCTGAAGCTGACCATTGTGGGGAAGTGGGGAAAGGCTGGGCATGAGCTCACCTCTTGGTGACTAAGGTGGAAGGCTTCTTTGCCCCAGTGACGGTAAAGCTCCAGGATACCAATCAGATCACCAATTGCAGTGACAATTGGCAAACACAGAACAGATTGGATACGAGTTCCTGATTCCAGTCCAGTACCTTTGGGAAATCGCTCATCCTAGAAAATGTAAACATAATCTGATAAAATGTAAATATCTTAACATTAACATGAAAGATATACTGACATTTTCCTCCCTCTCCTGGCTGATCAAATCTGCAGGAAAATTATAAAATTCATTAAGACTCGTATCTCTCAGCATAATTTACATACAGTATTAAGACATCTACTAAAAAAAAAAGTAATAAAAAACTCCCAGCATTAAGTTACATATACAGATAACCTTATTGATGTAAAGTCAGAATGAGCTCTGATTTTAGACCCAGCTTTGTGTTTGTTTTTGTAATACATTTTCTCTAATCTCACAGGCAGAAAAACCAGCACTTCATTGCTAATGCCAGTCCAGATTAAGTAAAACCTCAAACAAACGACACTACCCTACCACCCCCTTTCCCCCCCCAAAAAAAAAACCCAAAGCATTTGTAACCATGAAGTGGACTGATCAGATTTCAGTGTCACCAAGCAGACAGCAGTGCTTGCAAGAAAACAAAAATTGAAACCTGAGGCTAAGGCTTTATGTTATACAGAGTTATAAACCTCAACCAACTCCTGAGGAAGAAAATGTGTTCCCAAAAATTATGCATGAAAGTAAGAATCTTTCTCCTTCCCTTCCTTATGCATCCTGAATAAACCAGTGCAAAAGTTAATAGGAACAAATGTTAAAATAATCCTACCAGCTGTTATAAAAGGCCCAAATTCATAACTTTTAATTTACATCGGGAATGTCCAAGGCTTTATAGCTTCAGTTCCCCATGTAAGAAAACTCACAAAGTCCTGAGAAACCACCTGGATGTTACAGTTAGAAAGGCAGTAACCAGCCAATGTGAAGTGTGCAAGACCCACTTCGTTGCACATCAGTCCTTCAGTATTTGGTTCGTACCAGATGTTCCCCGCAGGCTGTGCTTAGGCAAGACAGACACTCCTTCGAGGCTGATCAAAATCTCTCCTTTCTCAAAGAAAACAACAAGTAATCTCTACCTTAATTACTAAGATGACAATCAATCTGAACGGCTAGGAACAAATGACAGACAAAAGAGAGTGGGAAGCACTTTGCAACACGAGCCTCCTGCTTTCACTTTTTAATTCTCTACTCTCAAAAAAAAGGGCTGGCAAGCCTATCTGCAAGCATTTCCCTTTCACTGTTGTTCCCTTTCACTCCTAAAATCACATGAAGGCAAACCATGTCACCAAAATGAATCTCCCTGTTCAGTCAATAATCCACCAATACTGTAAACTAACAAAAAAGTTCAAAACTCCTCCCCACTACCCCCCCCCAATTTTATTATGAATGTAAAATCAAAACATACAACCCTTATATACAAGGATATAATGATATTAATTGGAAATTACCAGTAACAATTTAAATCTTACATGTGACTGAAAAAACCTAAAATCTTTATACTCCAGGGTGTATAGAAAGCACTGACTGTTACTACAGGAAAAGAGGCTTCTGCCTTTTGTTTTTGTGGTTCTGTGTAAGTGCACTCACATTAGGCATTTGATATTTTGTTTATAGCCCAGGTTTGCCCAATAAAGGTCACACATTTTTTAACAAATATTTTTTAAAATAGAGACAGCAATGTCCAATTTTGGCCACAGTATCCAAAGATTGTTATTCTGGACAGAACTCAAAAGGATAGAAAACACTGAAGAGAGAAAAGAATTTAAACTTCCTTGGTGTTCTCATAGCCAGATGATCATAAAGTGTTTTCATAAAGTACAGTTTAAATACCAGTTTCATACAATTGCATAGATGCAACTAGAGGATAAAGTGTTTAAAAAAATTAAAAAGGACAGACTTACAAAGTGCCAAGAATTATCAGAATATCACTTAAGATTTTCTGAATCCTTTTATGGACAAAGGCCTGAATTTTGATATCAGTTACTCTAGTGTGTCTTTCATGTAGGTCTACTGATACTATAAGTATTCTAGCTTTATGTTAGTGTAAGCAGAGATGAAAATCCTGTCTAATAACCAGAATTCTGATTGACATTCTTGTCAGTGTGAGCCCTGCATTACAATTAAATCAAACTTTGATTGACTATATGGAAGTCGTCTTGTTTGGGATCAGCACACTAAGTATTACAAGACCAGGAGGACAGGAGTTTTGACTGATAGGTTTTTTTCTCTCCAAGTGACTATGGTACCATTACTTCCCTTATCTGACACCCAAAAAAATGTTAAAAGAAAAAAAAATAAACCTTAAACTTAAAAATAAACGAGATATTCTGAAATTATTCCATCAAGCTAATCCAAACTCAAATTTATTTTCTTGGTAGCAAGACAGATGTAAATTCTGTCATTATACATTCAGCTCAATAAACATTTCAGCATCAAAATATTCATTCTAAGAACATGCTGTAATCATCTCATTAAAAAGAGAAAGCTTTTTACCCCCAGAATATCTTCTACTAACAACGTTTTTCTGGATCTGGCTACATAAGCAGATACTGTAGTGCCATGTGCAATGGGCCCTGCAGGAATGAGCCGTGGTTGTCCTTCTTTAGCTCCTGGTGGTGTAAATACACACAGACTCTAGTTAGAAGGAAAAAAAGAAAAGAAGAAAAAAAAAGAATGCAATTAGAAAGCATGGTTACTTTTACAGCGTTACTGTGCTTCCTATGTAGTGTAAAGGATTGAATAAAATAGATAATGTAGAGATACACAGCTTTTGACAATGAAAAGCAGTTGTATAAACTCTGCTTAACCGTTTTGAAATCTTCGGCAATCCCACTCTAAAGTCACCATTCAGACAGCGGATAACTGTTCTGCTGAAGTCAGCCATCGCTTATATCAGGGTTGGATTGCATTTACCTTGAACACACAGTACACTGCATAAAGACTCACCGATGAAAATATTACCTTATAAGAGGTAATAGGGGTTTTTTAAAAGTTTTTTTTTCTAGGTTGCACTCATTTATTTCAATAGAAAATACTCAAAAAGTAGATATAATCTTTAAATTTCTTGTTTATCTCATCCCATGGAAAGTTAATTTCAAAATTATTCTAGCACTATATTTCCTGAAATCCAAGTGACTACATTCATCCCTTGTACTAGAAGAAACATCCATGTTACTTGCTGCCTACCTAAAACTGTCTCATTTGTTGAAAAGTCAGGTATGACAGCATTCACATCATGAAACTCATCCAGCAACATCTGATAATTGTTCTATAACAAAAATATTAAACAAGTTAACACCGCCAGAATGAATGGGATTGCAAATATTATTTTACAAAAAGAAAATTAAAAACACATACAAAGGTCGAATGTGCAAACCCTTCTGTATGCCAAAAACTCTTCAAATCTGAAATTTCATTCATTTTTGGATGGAAAATAAACTTTATGGAACAATAGAGTGCTGGAAAACAATATCCCTATCACAGTCTCTTTAAAAATTTCCTTTATTTTGCCCCTCAGACAACCTGCAAAGGAGGAGTCTGTTAGTGACAACCAATTTTGAAGCCACAAAACCACAAAAAAAAAAACTGGTCTCCAATGCAATAAGCAGGAACAGTTCATTTTACAAGCAAAAAGTTTCATCTTCTGTTTCATTTTTCTACCTTTATCTAATTACATCCATCAGTTTCTTATGTGTCTTCTAATGCTGCAGAATCCCAGAGACTCTCAAAATTTTAAAGCATTTATTACAGTCACACCCTATCCAGCGTAGCAGAGCTACTACCCTTTAAGCACAAAGGGAATTTAGGCACATGAAGAATAAAAGACATGGCAAAAATTACACAAAGTATTAGAATAGCAGGGATCAAATCTGTATTTCCAAGACTTCAGCTTAATGTCCTAATCTCTTGAGTCATTCCCCCTTATACATTCTTAATATTAACACAACTAAAACACCACCTCAGAGACCCACCTTCTATTGGCAAATTGTGTTTTCTTATGTACTATAATCAATGATCCAATTTATTTCACTGATAAATTTTTAAGACCAGGAGTATATAGAGAGAGCTCTTGTAGTAGCTCACTCTACAGCTAAGTAGCTGTATGATTTTGAATTGTGAACTTAAAGCATATGAATTAAGATGAAACATTTTAAGCAAAGATCCTAGGAAAACAGAATTTTAAATTTTTTTTTTTAAGTTACATGTATAATACCACAGGCAGATGATAGTGCCACCACACAATGTATTACTAACATTCCTGGTAAGAATGGCCACATGTTGTGCCACTCCTTTGTAGTGATTAATTTTACTATCAGACTTTGTTTTCATTAGGGCTGCTACAAGGGTCAATCACCCAAGATTCTACAGCATCAACGGTTATGATAATTAACATTAATTACATCTAATCCGTCTCCTACGCTGATCATTCACAAGGGTTTCTGTAACAATAGACAAAAGCAGGTGTGCAAGTACTCCAGATTCCAGTAGCTCAGAATGCAGCATTGCCTTGAAAGACTGAACAAAGAACTTTTAGTTTGTTCAAATAAGATTTCAGCTTAGGCTTAGCAGTAAGCAGGGAGCTTCGCACTGGAATGGTTATTATTTCAATATTATGCCATTATATGCATACTTAATTCCCCGAAGAAAAAAAAACCTACAGAAAATCTAAAAAAATCTACAGGCCTGATTCATTAAAGAATTTAAGTGAAATCTAGGCACTATGAAATCAATGGCATTTGTCTTATTTTGCTCTCCAAGGCCTGTGAGGTCAGTATCACTGTAGCACCCGAGCATTTCACAATCTCTAACTATGCATTATTACAACTCCACTGTAAGCTGGGTGGTGATGCTATCCTCATTTTGTAGATGGAAATTGCGATAAAAATTTTGTATTAATACAGTTATTTTAGCTGAGGCTCCAGTTACCATTTGAGTACGAACTTCACAGCTCACCACATAGCGTACAGAATGCCTTGCACTATGGCTTAGAGCTAGAGCGAGCCAAACGGATCACAAGACAAAGAAAACTCAGATGTGAAAGAAAGCATGCCAACTTCAGAGATCGATAGTTACCAATTTGGGCCCTGTCAGACTGCATAAGTTACTAACCAGGAGCTGTTTTCTAGCAGGGGATATTAAAGGCACAATTTGCATGTGAAAATTCAGCATCTACTGGCAGCTGCAGAAAATGAAGTGATGATATGAGATGCACCCTTTCATAATTATCATTTCTGTATTCTGCAAACATGGAAGGCACATTAAAAAACATACTAAACAGTTCCAAAAAGAACACACAGAAATGTTCAGAAACTAAGGAGACGCAATATAATGCACCACATGTAGGTACTCCTGCACAATGAAGGTACCTTAGCTGTAATGGATTAACAGGATTTTGGAAGGAGAAAGTTGGACTTTATGCTGAGGGGAAAACAAACGGTCAAAGAAAAGTATAGAATTCATAGCCAAAACAAGAGTGAAGTCTATCGAAGAAGAATCAGTAGTCCAATGGTTAGGGCAATGAGTGACTTCAAAAGAAAAACACTCAAGATTCTGACAAAACCAGTAACTAAATATTTGTCTTGTTCTTAAGCAGGAAGTCAGGAACACTCAAAAAGTTCAGCAAGACAAGGAAGAGAGTTTTCCATCCCGTTAATCATTTGCTAATATTGTGATACAGGTGAGAATTAAACTACCTTAAAAGAGAAAGCAGAGCTGCCACATACTACTTTAGGTCTGACAAGTCATTTCAGCATATTTATTTCATACATCTCATGCAGTTGGAAGGAAAGACACTTCTTCCGTGGAGTAGCTGTACTGAACATGCATGGTGCTTACTCCATTTTGATGTCTTGCATTACGGTACAAGTGCATGAAATCTTGACATTTTCTGCTTATTCTGATCCCAAACCTCAACCTTATTCTTCAAACCCATTCACACACACAGCTTCTTTAAAGAGTGGCCTTTAGCAGTGAAAGACCCTGGAAAAGTCAGAATGTTTGTTTTCCATGTGAATTACAAGAATGTGCTACCAAAAAAAAGAAGAAACACACACACAAACACACAAAACCCAAACAACAAAACCCATTAAATCAGCACATTGAATCTGCCAGAACAAGCCTGTTCAATTTACCAGAATAAAAAGCTCCATTTATTCTTACTTTCTTATAATCTAATAAAATAGATATGTATAATTCTTAAATGAAAACTTAGTTTCACAGTTACTTGCCTTCATAAGCTTCAGTTTCATGTTTTTACATGCACTTAAATAGAATGAAAAAGAACATTTTACATAACATATCCAAGAAAAGCACCCCATGTTCTGAAAAAAACTAAAACTGAAGAAACCACAATTCACAACTTATTTAAATCAGTGTTCTGATGTAAAATATTTTTTAAAAAAAATCAAATAAGGTAGTAAAAGGTTTAGGATATAAAGGGCATAGAAATACTGAAATACATATCTTCACAAATGTTTGACCTGCTACACTGTATGCTTATAGGAAAAAGATTTACTATTAAAAAATACTTTTAAAGTAGGAACAGTGGCACTATAATCTGTTCAATACTGAAAAGGTGGTTCATATTGCAGAGTATTTCAAAATGTAGGAGATGAAACACAATGTTTAAAATCTGAATTATGTAGTCTAAGTAGTTGAATGAATCAAATTAAATTAACAGGACACTGGAGACCAAAGTTGATCTCTCCAAAGATTAACACCTTTATTCACACCATTCTTCTTACCTTTTCTTAGACATATTTGGTTCTTTATGCCAAGATAGCAATGTGTGATGCTTAGCAAAGTAACTGTGTTATTTAAATTACGTGTATAAAATGTGCTTTTCCACACCGGCCTCCTGAGTCACGCCCGTAACTAAATATAAAACAATGCACACATCTTTCTCTTCTCAGAAACAGCTTCTCAAAACAAAATACAAGAAAAAAAAAGACAAAACCAAACAGCCACTTTCACCAGAAAACAAAGAACTCGCTTCTTCCACACATACATATTTTTTTCCAGAAAAGGCCTTCATTGGATCTTCAATGGTCAAAAAACTCTGTTGACACCATGAAGTGTTGTTAGCAAAAGTTGCTTTCGCCAGCACAGCCTTTCCTGTGTTCTTGCGTAAGTATCAGTTCGGCTGGTAAACCCCTCTGTTGCTACCACCATGAAGTACTGCTGTGAGCAAGCACCCCTGTATTGGAAGAAGCTCATGGGCGTTATTTTACTTCCAGTGATAGAAAGAGTTTTGCAGAAGCAATCCCACTCCACTTCTTATAGGAAACTACAAACCCCACTGCTAAGGAGTCAGTGATCAAAAAACTCTTCAAACTACTCAGTAGGTTCTAAATTTGTCACTATTCCTCCTGACTTTGTACAGGTATGACTGTGCAAGGACAGACCTCCACCTAAGACCTCAAACAACAGCCCTTGATCTCCAAGGCCACGAAACAATTATTAATCTTACCCTGACCATGCAGCGCTATTAAAAAGAAAGGCAAATTTTCTCATAACTATATATAAGCTGCAATTAGTCCGTAAGATTCTACCATTCCACATTGACATTATACATACAACTAATAAAGTTTCATGACTGTTGATACATTCCATATACGACCAATTTAAATCTGAATGAATTTAAACATTTATTGCTAATTAAGGATGTGGAAATTCCTTGAGTTTTGTTGGGGTTTTGTTGACAAAGCTTTTGAATCCTAGAAGCCATCAAGGGCAAGGTCAGCCGCACAAAATGCAGTAAGAACAAAAAAGCTGTGCTCTGCTCTACTATGGCATGTTACTCACATAATCTCAGAGGCATTCCACAGACACAGCTTTAAGGGAATCTCTTTAATTACCACTGTCCAAAACGTTTCACATCACCTATCCAGCTCACATTTCCTGTTTTTCCTTTTGCTTAAGAAAATACTTATAAAATAAAATGTACTGCAGTAATAATAAAACTTGGGGCTCACCTTCTCTCTTCTAACCATGAATCACTACAGCATTCTTTTAATTTGCAAATGCACATTCAAATCATCCTTCACCAGCTCAAAGGGTAATTAGAAATGTTCCCATGCAGACATCAGATATATTGTATACAGCTTCACAAGTAAAGGAAGAAATGGATCGGTTGGGCCCTTTCAAGTTACTTGCATTTCTTTAGTGGGTTTGAATATTTTCTTCAAAAACAGACTGACAGTTTGTATTTCTGGTAATGACACAGAACAGTAATTAATAATCAAAATAAGGAACCAGTGGATTTTCAACCACAACTTCAACAATATATAGTCAATAAAAAAAGGATATATGAGAATATAAAGTCCCATCATTTCCCAAATGCTATGCAGATAACTCAAACTGCAGTAAAAGGAAAAGGCTGAGGAGACAGCAGGATGCCTGTGCGCTGCTTACAGTATCTTTTGCTGCTATAACCACTTGCAGTGACAATGTAAGTCAGTATCAGAAACAGATAAACATGAATAGCTTTTTACTGATATTGCAATGTCAGTCTCTCTTCTGACAAAAGTTAAGTAATAAAAGATATCTAGTGTAGACAGAGCATTAGATATCTCTACTGCTGATGAGGGATAAGGCAACCAAGATGCGAGAGTCACTCTGGGTTTGATAAACTACCAAAAGAGCAAACATTGGCTTGGAGAGCGAATCCTTTGGAAGCTTCCAGGTTCATGCATTCTGGCACCTGGCAGCCCACAGGATCCTGCAGTTCCCTATTTTGATCTGTTTCCTGTCCTTCCAGACACAGACAGAATCTCCTTACCTACATCAAACTCAACTACCCTCTTACCAATCTTTTTCCAACAAGTTCCATATGATGAGGGACTTCTTTCTTTAAACGTAGTTAGGCAGGGGAACACCAAAGTCTGATACTAGAAACCTCCTATACCTTATTGGAACCTCAGAGCACATGAGGTGCTTCCTTTCCTGCCTTCTGTGACACAACAGATTGTTCCAGCTGGGCCCAAAATCTTCAAAATTATTCCTTCCCTCCTATTTTAATCTCTTAATTCACTTTGATAAAGTCTCCAACCAAAAAAACTCCTGTTAATTTTGACTGATGTTACAGTGTGGTTTGCAATCCACTAATGGCCTTATCATGACCACAGAGAACAAGAGATGCTTAAAAAAAACAAACTGAAAGAAAACAGACAGTCCAAAGCAAATGACAACCATAATAAAGGTTCAACCACTGGTGAACACGGACAAATGTAACAAAATTCACCCATTTCATAGGCACTTTAGGTATAGGCAATATATTCTAATCTCTAATGGATTTTTAAAATGTTAATATATTTACATGTCTTCCAGTCTTCAGGAATGCAGAAGGATGTACACTGTAATCAGTTCTTGAGGGATATCAACATGACAGCATTCTCAATTCACAGCTAAACACAGCAAACTTGGCTTTCAGATACATAACAAAATTAGTATATATCCAATAAGCCATAATACCATGGCTTTTGGTGCTCTTTTCTGGGTGCCATGCACACAGTCTGTTGAAATTATGAAGTCATTTCTCTTGAACCTCTTTTACTGTGGCTGAAAAAACCCTCATTACTCCTCGTTTGTAACAGCTAGGAGCATGCACATGAAGAATCACTGATATTCATCTTGTCATGTTGTCGTAACTTGGCCCCACAGTTGGTTTTTCCTAGTGAAATCTAATGCTTGACAGAGGAAGCAGATTAAAATCCCAGTAAAAGAAAAAATGAGCAGCAGCAGATCAAGTCTCACAATACAATACCATCAGCACCTCCCGACAGATATTCTTACAGTGATAAGAAAGTACCTACAGTTTTCAGGTGCTTTCAGTCTTTGGCTCTTCTGATGAAGAGATCAGCTACAGGTGTAATTGATGCTATTTTTCTAGTGGCTGTTGGTGTGTAGCCCATGGGAATCTGGCACAACACCAAATCCCAACCCACAAAGGCTAGAAACCATTCAACTAACTATATAAAGTTTGCCAGGGCTGGATTTCAACTGCAAACATGTATTGCTTGCCATTTCACAAACTGCTCAGTTGTTTCTTCTTTTTCTATAATACTTCTTATAATTAAGCAAATAGCAATTCTAAACTGATTTTTCTAAAATTTCTTTGCAGAAAAGAGGTCTCGATAAGAATCAAGTTTAATTATTAGTAACAGGGTTAAAAAGTACATGTGACAAGCATTCCATTAACAAACTGTTTTGGTGGTAGGGGTGACTGAATCCTGATCTAGTTCCTTCCACAGCAAATTTTGCTGATAAAACTGGCCCTAAAAATGCTTAATGGAAAATCATTTAATAACCAACTGACATTAAATGAAAGCCTTAATACTAAAGCATTGCTATACGACTTGATGCTTGGAAAAAAAAAACTAAAGAAAAATGGGAATTAAGCAAGTTGATATCAAGTGAGCTTAATGGTTTTTGCTGCTCACATCTTTTCTGTTCAGTAACAGCAATAGATCTTTACTCTTGGTAAAGGACGTAACAACCTACAGGTAAGACCACACAGCCTAATGATAAAATTATTTGCAGATAGGTATAAAGGCTGTGCCTTAAGGCCAGTTTTTTTTCAGGAATAAAACTCATCACAATAAGCAATGATAACCAAGAAAACCAAACAGAACTAATCTGGAAAGTATCCACTGGCAAAAACCTTAGATTTGTAAACTGGCTAAGTTGAAGTAGTAGCCCAATACTACTATGCTAAAATCTGAAAGAGCTATAGGCAATTATGTCCTGGGTTTAAAGACAAGTGCAGCAATCCTACTACATGAAGCACACAGGGATAAAAGAAGGGAAAAAAAAAAACCACAGCAGCTACCTCCATTGTTTATAAAAACTTCTTATTTCCTTCTTGATAACTGAGAGTATACTTGACAGGAGATTTGCATTTTTGAACTACATAGTATGAACAAGTGTTGGATGCTTGTGAAGTGAAGACGATCTACTTACATGCTGTAAAACAACTAGTGGTTGTGGGCGGTTTTTTTAATGTTTTCATCCTTCTGAATGGTATCAATTTCTAACTGCACTTCATTCCTGGAAACTTTCCAGTTGATTTACACAACTGAAAAACACCACAAGAGTTACACCAGTTCATTGACATAGAAAACCAAGCTGACGTACCTCTCTTCCATCCCTTCCATTTTAAGGCATGGTCAGCTAAGCATTTTTCTGAAAGATGTTGGTCCAGACAGTTCTCAAACACCTCCAGGGATGAGGATCCCTGAGCTTTCTCAAGCAACACACTCTAGTGCAGCCATAACTGGGGAAGCTTTCCTAATGACAATTCAAGCCTGCTGCTTCTTGCCCTACACACCATAGGTATGGAGAAGAGATGATTCCCTTCATCGCTGCCTTATCCAGGCATATCTTAACCCCTCAGCTTTCTTTTCTTTAGACTAAGCAATACCAGTTCTTTTGTTTCCTGACCATTCTCCCTGCCCTCTCCTGAACTCACTTCAGCTCGTCCAATTTTTTCTTAAAAGTGCAGTGCTTAAACCAGACATATTATTCCACCTGATACCATAGCAGTGGATGGAGGAATGGGAAAATTAATTTACACGAAGGCTAGATTTCTGCTTCTGCTACATAAAACAGTGGGTGTTTTTGCTACAGCAATATTGCTGACTCATGTTTACCTTCAAATTCACTGCAAACCCTAGAATCTTTCTCAAAGTCATCAACTGCCCCACAGAGAGAGAAGCAATCTACGGAGAGCCCAGCACTTGTCCTCACTAAATCACTGTCCGGTTTCTTCAGACAATTTTCCCAAGATTGTTTTGAATTCTAATCCGTCCCTATAAACACATCTACAGTCCTTCACAATTTCATGTCATATGCAAATTTAATAAGCCTATATTCTTCCTTCACCCATGCATTAATGAATAATCTGAGCAAAACCAGATCCAGGATAAATCCTTAAGGATTTATGCAAAATACCCTCCCATCCTGATAGTGAACCACAAACAACTAGTCTCTGTCTAGTTTTCTAACTAGTTCTGCATTCTACCTATAGTATATTTATCATGACCATATTCCACACGTCTATTTACCTGAATATTAAATGAAACAGGACGAAGATGTCACTAAAATATATCTTGACAGTTATTTATCTCGTTTCTTTCAGTTTGATAAAATTTATTGATTCAAAGTTAAACTCAGACACTATAACTCATCAACAACTTTCCCTCTCTGCTGAGTATCACTATTCACTGGCAAATAAGAAAGCAACAGATTTCTTCCACTTTATATATAAAAAGAATACATCACGTTAGAATTGATTCAAGGATAGAGACCAAAATTTTCTGAATTGACTCGCAGCTAGAAGGGTTTCACCTAGAAACATTTTTAAAAGACTCAAATTTCAGAGATGTCTACACATTCAAAATAATGTGCCGTAGCCTGGCACAAAAACCTGAGACAGTTAGCAAGCAGTAGTTGTCTTTCCCTTCGTCTTAGTAATTCAAATCACCCACTCCATAAATTCACTAGGTGGCAGTGCACATCAAGCTGCAACAATTTCTATATGACCAGAAATTCTAGAATAGCTTAATAAGGTACACCCTGAAGCACAGAGTATGTGCATGTATTTGTGGCCTCACATAATTATCTCTTAAAATAAAGCTATTGGAAACTTCTGTCTGAAGCAAGGATGATCTCTTTGACAACACAATTTGCAGTTTCAGGAAGTAAAACTTACAAGACCTAGTAAAAGCTACTTTAAGTGTATGCCTATTAAATTCGAAGTCATACATCCTTACGTGGGAATCACTATGTAATCATGAGGTGAATTACTCACACAAATAAGGACTATAAACAAGAAGCATCCCAACAATCAGATAATATAATAATACATTAGAAGCTCCATAGCTGTGATAAATATTTTAGAAATATTGCCTTGTAAAGATGTCAGCTTATGGGCTTAAATCCACTCTCAGCTAGCATGGTACTTAGACACATTGATTTACACACACACCACCATCCAATAAGAGAATTCCAGTAAATCCTTTAAGTCATGTTTGAAGATGATATTCAGTTAAGGTCATAACATGATAATTATGAACTACATATTCATCCCCATAAGGAACAAAACAGAAAACTGAAATAAAGTCAGGTCCTTTGCTGGAGAGTTGTGAAACATTCCTGTTTGATTTGGAAGGGTTTCTGGTCTTCAATATATAGTATTTGCATAATGGTTGTTACGTATCTTAAGAATAAATCATTTTATTTGCATAACTGCACCAACCCATGGACAAAGATAACTTCTTAGATATGGAGAAAGTTCAAGAACCAGAGGCAGTAAGGGTACAGGTCTGTTCAGATCACTTGACCCTGATGAGGAAGCCATATTGCTTCTCGTACCTGAGTGTTTTGTAATGCATTCTGCCATATGTATAGCAATTGCAAAACCAGATTCTGATACAGAGGACAACTTTATGGGGAAGGAAGGAGTTGGGCATGCGAGTGGTACCTACCTGCTTGGGGGCAATCATTTGAAAAGCAGAACCATACTATCAGAACACCCTTAGCAAGGACTGCGACAAGTGGTAGCGCTCCCAAGCAATTTGAACAACCAGAAGGTCGCTAAAATAACTAACTGGCCACACTCATTCTGGCACCAATTCCGAGTAATACCTGCATAAAGAAACACACTGTAACCTGCAATTGGTGTGGCATCTTCCATTTCAAGCAAATGCACTCAAGTAAAGATCCTGAAGGCATTTGACCTGACCTGTCAGCCAGAAATTACCTTGTCCTTATGCTGTTACCCAGCTCTAATAGAAGTCAAGATATAGTTTTGTATACTTCAACAGGGAGAAAGAAAATAAGGCCATAAAGAAACTTTATATATGGATAGGTGTTTTAACAAACTCACATTTGTGCTGTTAAACTCCAAAGAATTTTTCTCTAAAACAAGGTCCTCCTTTAAAGGTTAGTGTATCATCTATGTTTTGCAAAAAGAAAAGGACCAGCTAATCTAGAGCTTTTCTTTACATTAAACAAATTTTCTTTCAGTTCTAATATAATTTTCAGGTAAGGGAAGTGCTGCCCATGTTAAAAATGGCACCAAAGAAAGATTTACAATGAATTCTTAGTAACCCATGAAAAAAAAAAATTGCATAGATACGGTAATTCTCTTAGTATTAAGAAATAATAGTACACAATATGCAGTAATCATTTGCTGATTTTCATTTTGTAAATATCTAGAATTTCTGTAAAAGGAAATTATCTTCCATCCTAATTAGAAACTCACTATTTAATCTAGGCTAAAGGTAGTTGTGGAAATCTTGTATTGCAGAAACATTTCTTAGCTGAGATTAACACATGTCACAACTCTCAAATTTGGATTTCTTTAAACAGGCACAAGTACACCTATACATATTTACAGCGGGAGCTGAAATGGAGTTAATGCTTTTGCTTCAGTTTTGATCCTAAGCTCCCTTACAGAGTATAGTCAGAACACACATCACTAAACATTACAAAACCATTTGGGAGAAAGTAGATACCTCACTTATTAATAGGATTCCTCCATTCTTACACAATCCCCTCCCAGTACCTGATTCTCAGAAAGACATATACACACTCTACAGAAAAGCTGTCTTCAGGCACAAATTATTTCTTTGAAGGCATGGTGGAAAAAACTGTTAAATTAGGTCTAGTTCTAAAACATGAGGATTCTGACAGGAAAAATACAAACAGATTTATGTATATTTCTCAAGCTGACAAAAAGCCAAATGCTAAAACTGAAAAAAAAAAAAAAAAAAAAAGTTTTGCTGACTTTGTGGAAGTTAAGTCATGAGCCAAGCATCAAAAAATTAAACCACTAAAAAATAGAAGTCATTCTTCAACATGTGGCCATAGGTGTTCAGCAACTATTTTGTCCAGGCTAATGATAGGGTTTTTTATCATTTTTGAAACTTCAGCTTGAAGAATGAGCTCCTTTCTGCCATTTATGCTATGCAGAATATTTTTGCTCCCATTTAAAAAAGATATTTAATAAAAATAAAGAAAAATACATTGCCAGTATTTGCTGGATAATGGATAATCTCACTTGGACACACCCTTTGAATTAAATATTCAAGAGACAAAGGTATCCAAATTAATTTTCAATGACAATTTCTTACAAAAGTAGGCTAATGCATTACCATTTAGTTACAAGACTACAAACATGAGTCTGGCCCAAAGCCCACTAATGTGAATGGAAAATCTCACACTAACTTCAAAGGACTTGGGATCAGTCCCTATAATAACTATGTGAAGAACATTCCATTTTGGGAGATGCAGCTACATAACAGTGGTTAATAAAGTCAACGTGTGTTTTTGGTTGGAACTTTTTTCAGGAAAGAGTTATACTGGCAAGCAAATGGATTCAACTGCCTAATAGGCTATTAAAAAAAAAAAAAAAAAAAAAAAAAGAAAAAGGTCATAAAGTGCCCAGGCTCTCAAGGTATCAGAAGACTGGAAGGAACCCTGTATTATGCCACACTAATCTAATAGGAAAAACCTCACCACAGTAAGAATTCTCTAGGTCTCACGCTGTTAAGTTAATTTTACTGTAATCTTTTACAAAGCATTTAGAAATGCGCATGCTCAGCTGGCATGCAGTTACTGCCACTGGAGCTGGCCAGCGCTGTGCGTTCGGAACGGATGGCGGCACTTCCTGCAAGCTCCTGCCTGTGGCAGCAGGAGGAAGACCTTCAGTGACCGTTTGCATCACCCCCCCCATGACAGTGGACTCTGTCACCTACTAATGAGAACCAAAGATTGCATTCACAAAGGATGAACAGCATGTTACTTAAATTACAGCCTTCAGTGAAAGGGTTATTAAAAAATATATGCTATTTACATACTTACAGAACTCATTCAGAGCAGACCCAACTTCCGAATAATAAAACGGGTTATCTTTATTATATGAAATAATCATTAAATGAAAAAAATGCAAACCCCATTTCCATTCTTTTAGGAAATTCATGTATGGGCCGCCTTCTACATACTTCAAATTAGACACTATCTTTTTGAATAAGTAAAAAATATTCTCAGGAAAGGCTCACATCACCTGCAGGTTTGTACATCTTCAATCCTGTTTCCATTATTTCAAAAATGTCATTCTTTTTCTGAATTCAATTATTTCACAAAGAGCAAAGGAAATTGGCTAATGGAATATACAAAAATAAACTATTAAAACTGGCTGTGTAAAGTAAGGAAACAAAAACAATGAGAAAAATATTTTCCTCTCTAGTCATTTTTCAGTAAGAAGAGTTTAATTTGTTTCTTGAACCAACGAAAGACACAACATTTCTGACAAATTGTAATTTTTAAGTTGATGGAACTGACTGAAGTATAAACTGCATTTCCTTCTTGGGAGCCATTCGAAGTAACTACAATATCTTGTATAATGGTAACTGTACAAATTAATCTGGACAGAAAAAAATGTAATGCGTTCTAAATGCCAACTAACAAAAGAGCAAATATTGGACTCATTGTTATTCAAATTATTACATCAGAAACTAAATTCATTCATAAATTTTAAATGTACAATTTATTTTATGCTAACTAAAATCTACATCTGAAATTTGCATGATCTCACTATCAAGTTGGAGCTGGCAGTTAACAGAACACCTGATAACATTTAAAAAACAAAACTCAGAGAGATAAATAGATTAAAAGAATAGGCTATGCAGAGAGTAAAGCCAAGTTAAGTTTTCTGTTTGTTAGAGACAATTAATAATGGGGCTAAACTGCAAATTAAGTTGCTACAGTCAGAGAAACAACAGCATTACTGCCAAGTCTTTAAAAAAAAAAATTAAAAGGCCAAGGATCTAAATGTAGGAAACATTTTTTCATTGCCACTATGTTCAATAAACTTCTATTTCACAGAAGTAAAGATAACATAAAGCTAATATTCAGCACTCAGGTAGTATTTCCTGCTAAGTGATGTGCAAAATAAAATCAAAATATCATTGTCAAATTGGAAAACACATTTGTAACTGTACAGAAAAGCAGCATCTTAATCCAGTATACTTACATTATTGCATTCTCCCAGGAAATATAGTGCAAATCCATCAGCTTTTGTAGCTGCCAAAGCAATAATAAAAGAAATAATTGTACTCACAGGGGGAAATCGAACTTACACAAGATCTCTGAGGTGAAACCACAGATTCAATTCCACTTAAGACAAACAACTGAAATTCTAAAGGTGAAGGTCTATTGCTGTGTCCCTTGAAACTTCCCAGACTCTACAAAGTTAGAGGCATGAGATAATTCTTATTTTCCACATTGTGATTTACTACATTCTAAAAGATAATTAGAAACAACGTCTTTATACATCTTATTCTTATTCCAAGGCCTAATGTCTGTAAATTCAAATTAATTCATATGACAGTATAGAAGTAACATAAGAACATGTATTTACAATATAAACAGGCCGATAACATTATCATTTTCATAAGTAAAATAAATACCATTTGTAGATGGTAAGCTCCTTGCATTAAGATAGAAAATTATGGGAAAATAAAATGTAGCAAATATTGCCATAAAAATGTGTTTCAAAACAAACTGTTTCTATTTTGTGCACCTGCCTCCTATTAAAAACACTGACGCACACCAGAAAGTTTATACTTGTCAGATTTCTGCCAGATTCAGATTGTTGTATGAAACAAGGTAAAGTCAGGGTAAAGTTTAAGGGCAACCCACCATCATAACTTATTGCTAAAATGAAAACTCTCAAAATCAGAAGAGGATATAGCAGTCAATGTTTTTTATGCCGCTTTACACACAATAGACTTTGATGCTCTGAGTGTAAGTAAGCCTGTCTGTCTTTCCAACAGTTAATAAACATTCAAACCAGTAAAAGTACATATCCGCTACCTGTTTTTTATGAATGAGCACAAGAATCCATTTAGTACATTTCAGGGGAGTGATTATACTTGTGTGTGATCAAATCAATTGGCTTTCTGCATTTGTTTGACAAAAGGAAAAAAATCCCACTGTGTAGTTACTTGCTTATTGTCAACTGCGTAACACCAGTGAGAGTTCAGGGCATGGTAATTTGCATTCAGATTTTAAATCCTTCAGCTGTAGTGTGTAGGAACATTGAGTTATGAGGCAAATGACCACTGTAAAGGAAATATAAAAAAAATATGTATAAAAAAATCTCGTCTGCTTTACAAAAGAAAAAAAAAAAATCATAAAAGATAAGCAGACCCCCGTCTGCTACAGCTTCTCATTTGCTGTGTATTAACAAAATCCAGTCTGATTTGCTGTGAGCTGGACATCAATATCCAAATAACCACTTAAGCAAAATCAGTAAACAGAAGTGGTCCTTTTAAAACATCATGTATATAAACCAGAACTATTACTCGCCGTTACAAAATGATGAAGTAGTGGGGACGGTAAAACCTTTCTAAAGAGTTGACTGAAAGCTATACTGAACAAAGCTACTGATACTTCTTATTGAAGTCTGAGAACGCCCACTCTGGCTAAAAAGAAGCTGAATTACACTTATATTGTTATTGGGAATTTTTTTTTTTGTTTTACTTTTTAACTTTTGATAATATATGGTATTTTCTTACCAAAAAAGGTACTTACATCAGATAGAAAAAATAGTTAAACAACTGAATGTAATATGAGATCACACAAAAGATATGCCCTCTTTCAGTAACATCTCAGTGTTGTTTCAAAAGGCATTCAAGTATGCAGTGATATTTACATCAGATTTTTTTTTTACTTTCAATATTGACATTGCAACACCCTCATAACCAACACCATCATAACCAGAATAGTCTATTCTTTGGTTCATTTAACAGGGGTCTCTAATTGTGCAATTGGATACACAGCTCTCTCCAAAGATGAAATTAACTTAAGTGCAGTCAGGGATTCACTGAGGGACAGAAGGTGAAGTAAGTTCATACTGAGACAAGATCCAAAGAAAACACCATTATCCCTTAATACCTGTCTTTATTAATTAAACCACATAAGAAATGTGCTGTGCACTGATGCTAAGTAACAGATCAGAGACATCTGATTCTCTGTCTTACCTATTTTAATGATGCTGCTCAGTTCATACAGAAGTAGTTGGTTATCTCCTCCTGTATCCAGGCGCTGTTCTATGTAGCTGTTCAATTCGTACACTACACCTTGCATATTCGTATCCTGGTACTATGGAAGCAAAGACGAGAACATTTTAGAATAACTCAGATGTATTTTGCAGGTTTCAAACATATAAACTCATTAAAAATAATACGTTGAGATTTCAATACCAAGTCAATCGTGACTGTCGTAATCCAGCTGCCTGAAGAACTGGGTCATTGCTAAGCAAGAGGCACAGCACTCCACTCTATGCTCCATTAGACATTTGTTCAAAGTGTACCCAGTACACCACTGAGCAATTTGTAATCGCTTAAAGTTGTCCAGGGTCACGTGACGATGTATCAAGAAGAAACTGAGAGATGCGACAATTAGAAGGTAAGTAACCTTCAGCTCCTTCCTTTTAAGCTCCTACTCCACCACGAAAGGAGGCAACTAGCTGCTTTTGCCAGCATCTTCCACCTCAAATTCATGAACCAAATGACAGAATTGCACCCAGCACCAGAGCTTTGAGGTAGTAGCTCAAGGAACTCAGCCTTTCAGATACAGCAGCAATTAACACCAACAGACTAAAGGACAGAAAACGCATGAGTCAAAATCATGCTAGCCACTGTGGCTTAACAGGCATTTGTTTCAACTAAAGACAGCAGACAAAGCCAGAAAGAGATGACAAATCAGTTAGGATATTAAGATGGGAGCAATAGGGTGCTGGTTACTGGTACAATGAAACTGCATGACATGGCTAAAATCTCATAGGAAAGGAGATGCAGCCGCCCTCCGGGGGCCCAGCTGCCTTTGGTTACCCAGTTCCTGAGTCCTGAAACCAAGTCCTGAAGGGCTGATAAAACTGTCAGTAAATGTGCGTGTGTAGCATGACAGCATCACAAACAATAATTTCACAGAAAGCAATACTTGGCAGTAAGTAAAGATTCATTACCCTGCCCAAAACTGGTAATGTGGTAACTGAAGAAGGTAATATGGATAATTACTTATTGAATTCAGTGATGCAGTAAACTGTGTTGCTTAAACTAAAAATGAAGCTGGTGCTATTTAGACGAATTAATGTTGCTTGAAAGACCAAGACTTGTTTTCCTGCTCATTCATACTTTAGAGCCAAATGTAATATAGACCAGACTAATGTAAACAGTACTATGAAAAATGCCACTAAAATTCAGAGTACCACAGTCTACCCACCACTCCCACATTTATGTGCACATATGTAACTCTGCTCCATAATTCTCTAGATCTTTCCTGTCTGTAAGTTTGGGGAAACCTGTACATGTGACACTTACTGATGGATTAAGCATGTAACTTACACAATATATTCTATGATATAACTTTTATTCCCACTCTTACTTTCATGCATTTCTACATACAACACACTATGTTATGAATACAGAGCATGTGGCCATATATTTAGGATACATTTGGCTTCTTCATCTCAAAAAAAACCCCAAACTCCACCAACAAAAAACCCAAGTGCTTGCTCGATAATAACAATTCCTGATTCCTTTAAATTAAGCAGATCTTAATCTTGACTTTAAAATGGCTCCTGAAAACACACAATCTTTGCCATGACCCCTTCTTAACACATGGTGGTATATTAATCTATCGCTCCAGATGGACGTATCAGAATATTTGAGACGTAGGGTGTCCAAAATGTTCTCAATGTATAACAAACTTAACACTTAATAATTCTGTCTGTAAACTGATGTGTTGATTATAAATTTTGACAGCAATGTAAGGCCACACTGCATACATGCATAAACTGCTCTAAGTCTTGAGTTTACAATACAGCATGCCATAACCATTATTAGCACCGTATGGAAGCTGGCAAGCTTCCATTGACTGTCCTCTGTTGTGTCCCACATTTACTACTGTATGATTCTTCAAACAATAGCACAGTTTCACGAAAGTGGAATTTTTATACTTACGATATAGCCGTAATAGCCATATAACAGGAAAATGGCAGAGAGTCTATGTTATTCATACATGTTAACCCATATCTGCAAAAGTATGTGTAGCCACATATCCTAAAGCAACAATAGCTAATAAAGCACACATGCACAAAGCCTTTATCATGTGGAAAAATGCCTTCTCAGAACTTGGAAATGAATACATATCTCTTTGCCTTTGATGCACAGTCAGGATTTAAACCAAATCTTCAAAGGTTAAAGCTAATACATTAAGAGAACACATCATCAAAACGAGCCCACTGGCATAACAGCCGTGGCAGAACAATAACTTTTCCCATAATCAAGCGGCAGTTCTGCGTGCATAGTAATTACATAATAAGCTACGTGCCCTTTATCCTCACCTCTGCAACATATGCTTGCGAACATTTTGTAAGCAGGGCAAATCATTGCATGCATCCATGTTACTAAGAAGATGGTAACTGTGTAATATATACAGTTGTAATACGGCAGATTTCTATTACTGACAATCTGTGGATCCACAACTGGCCAGATGAATAGAATTTGTCCAGATTCACAATTAAGTAATTCTATGACTGACTTAGATCATTCACCAGCAAAGAATTACTCCATCATGCTGTAGAATGGTTTTATTTTTATTACAGTGGAATGAAAGAGGTTTATTTATTTGGTTCTAGGCATTCTAGATTGGATAACCACAATTATGTTTAGTTGAAAAGCCACAATATTCTTTATGAAACCATGTATTTAAACACTGAATAAGTCATCAGCAAATCTTGGTATAAACACTATCCAATGTGGTTGCTAACACAGACCTCTGCATATTTGGTGTAAAACTTACTTTAGGAAAGTAATTACTCAAAAAAAATTCAACACACTCGGTGGAAAAAGAGTATTTATTTGTCATCAGGTATAGCATACGTACTGTTTCTCAATTTGTTATGGTAGTTTAGTTCATAATTTAAACATTACTGATACTCAACTCCTTTTAATTAATTAATTCTTCCCATTGCTAATTTCCTTCTATTTAAGATTCAGTGTCTACAAGTATTTTGGTATATTTACTGTAAAATTCTGAATTTAAGTGACATTACATTAAAATAATTCAAGTGGACTAAAAACTAGTTTAGCACTATCATACCACTATCATACTGGCATTGTATTTCTAGTAGCTGCATATATTATAATGCTATGAAAAAGAATTAACAATTAAGAAGGGAAATCCTGTTATAAATATTCATATTCAAATCTATAAGTATGAGAGAGAAGGATGCTTTTGCAGGATTTATATAAAAATATTTCTATGGTTATTTGTCTTTAGAATATTGTGGTGCAATAGAAGACAGCAACCCATGACAGGTGATTTAAGAATAGTGCTGTGACTTAGATCTAAACAAAGAGGCTGAGAATCACAAAACATTTTATTCCATGAAAGGAGATACTGAAATATCATAGAGTGAGACAAATTTTAAGCATTCATTCTGAACAATTAAGACACAAAAAAAAAATATTCAAGGACACAATTTAATATCTAAAGTAAATTTTACGTATGACAAACTGAAAGGAAGATCAATTTCCACGCTTTCATGCTTATAGGGTAGCTGTGCCAGGGGCATTTTATGCTCCTGCAGAAAAGAAAAAGCCCTTCTGCTGCAACAAAAAACCTTCATTAATACAGCACAGGGTCAATAAGTGCCAACATAATCCAGAAGTTGATCTGTTTTCCCTGTAACTTCTTAAAACGTTTTCTGAATAGCAATGAGAAGAGCGAGTTCCTATGTAATACTTACTCCCTTCTACAGAGCTCTTTCTCCACAGAAACAACTGCCTGGTTCTGCAAAAGAAACATCTCCTTTTACAGACCTCATAGTGTATAACATTATTGCAGTCTAGGAGGAGTTAGAATAAATGAACAGCCCAAATTTCATGTAACATGGAGAGGGATGGCTAAATGTACTTCGGGGATGCAGAACTTCACTGGATGAGGAGAGGAAAAAAACCAAACAAATAAAGTGTAGAAGCCACAAAACATGGGGGGAAGTGGCCACATCCAGAGAGATTCCTCTTGTTGTATATTTTTTCATTTGTAATTTAGGCATCTTAGGCTGGTTTCACAGGATGTCAGTGAGAACCACAAGACAGAGCTCTCTGTCAACTGGTGCAGGCGGCCTCTAGCCAACAACAGGGTCCTGAGGGCCAGAGGAGTACCGCCTTCTGGGAGGTGGCTGTAAAGTCCTGCTTTGTTACAAGCTCAGTGGGGAAGGGCAGCACAGGTGTTTTGCCCAGGAAATGGCCTGAAGCTGCGCCAGGGGAGGTTTAGGTTGGATATTAGGAAAAAATTCTTCACCAAAAGGGTAGTCAGGCACTGGCACAGGCTGCCCAGGGAAGTGGTTGAGTCTCCATCCCTGGAGGTATTTAAAAGGCGGGTAGATGTGGTGCTTGAGGACCTGGTTTAGTGGTGGACTTGGCAGTGACAGGTTAACGGTTGGACTCGATGATCTTAAGGGTCTTTTCCAACCTTCACAATTCTGTGATTCTATGAAACAGGAGAAGGTGCTGACCTGTCATATCAGTATGCCTTGCAAACATACTTTTGGGAATGCAGGGACCAATTCTTCTAGGAAACATCAAGCATTTCCTTAAAAATTTTCAAAGCTCCTTACCCACCCTTTCAAGGATTATCAGACAAATATAGAGAGGCCCTGGGAAAGCAGTACAGATCTTCATAATCAGTGCTTCAGGTCCAGCCCCAGGTGCCATCCCAGGCTTCCCCTATTTCGTTTGCTATGCGAGAGGTGCAGGGAGGTGAGGGACACTGCCTGACTGTCACCATTGTGCAGGCTGGCTGGCCAGAGTGTGCAATGAGGACATCAGCAGCGCTGAGCGAGCTAATGTTATACATGCTGTGTCCAGTGCAACCCTATACATTTGCAAGGCACTCTAGAGGTGTCAGAGGGGCCACACCATGGATAGATGTAGGCTATTCTGTCCCAGGGCACTTAAAACTGAGGCCATGAATGTAATCTGAGACATGTAAGCAGGCAAAAAAAAACCCAAAAAAACCATTGGGACAAACAGAGGCTCTTGTAAGGAGCTTCAGTTGTTGAAGGGTGCTAAATCACTAAGAACAAAGGATGTACATAGGCCAAGGAGATTGTATATAGACAAGGGAGTTTAAAATGCCTACTCTCTCTTTGGCTACATCAGGTAGTATTTCAGATAACCAGCTAATACTTCATCAAACCACCTAAATTAATCTGTCAATGGCAGCATCAAGACTTGCAGATAGTGCATCCAGGTGATTCTTTATAGAAAACAACGTCCTTAGGCAGGGACTGGATTTCACCACAAACACCTAAGTCAGGAGATCTGAAATGTGACAACAACCTGTACCCAAACTTCTTCAGTCTTCTCTTTAAAACTGACAGCTCCTCTCTTCTCTATGAAGCATACTACAGAACATAAGCAGCTGCTAAACCCAAAAAGACCAAAATCTCCTGATAAACTTGCAGCCAACACAAGTTTTCTTTCCTATAAAACTATAGTCTCGGCAACAAGAGTCATCAGGGAACGAGTTTAAAGATGAACTAAAAAAGACTTCAAATTAAAAAAAAGTGCATTTGTTTGCAGTCTTAATGGTCTGAACATTTGCTTGACATTCAATCGAGATGTCAATCTAAACTATTTCATGCTAGGTATGCTCATACTGGACCAGACGTATAAAAAGACTGGTCTTACATATGGAAGTTCTCAATGCCGTTGATACCCTCTTCATAAAAAAGAATTCCCAACAGCAACACTTTTGTAGCTCTTAAAAACAAGCATTGCAGCCACAAAAATAAATAAACAAACTAAATTGTTTTATGCTTTTTGTTGAAACAGATCAGCTTTCCCTTCCTGTCAGGTAGCATTATGAAAAAAACAAGATCCACAGTTACCACCCTGATTTAAGAGACTCACTCTATATAATTTTCCCATTGCCTCCATAATTTATCTTCTGGGAAGATCATCAATACTCAATTACTGTATCTTTTTTAAAGAAATACTGTATTTCCTTTAAGAATTTTGGGACCATTACTTTATTTGCCCACGTAATAAGCAGATTTTTAAACTGAAGTATATTCTTGCCTCTTTCTTTTTTCCTCTCCCCCTAAAGGATGCATAACTAAAGAGGAACGTGTTGGTAACCAAATCCAGCCCTTGAAGGCAAAGGCAGCCTTGTAAGAGACATCTTATTTAAAAGTACCTAGAAGATTCATTCCATGTGTCACCACACATGGAATGTAATGAGTATTCAGACAACTTATTTAAAAAAAAAAAAGGCCAGACCTGTAAGTATCACAATAGTCATCTACTTCTTTAAATACGAGAAATTATTGTATTTTAGTTATAATAATGTTATTGCATTTCTGATGACCAGTTGTATAAAGAAAAGAATGCTTGTAGAAAAAAAGCCAAAATATTTAATTAAACCAACTAATAAAATTGGGAAAAGGACACAAACTTTTATTCAGATCATTTTTATGTGTATGTAAGTTAGGTTGTGTACATGTTTGATATGTATGTTTAGGTGTACTTCTGCCTTCTGTAGGCCTGGTACTTTCACTGGCTGCAATATTTTGCATTGTTTAGCTGCACTGATGGCTAGTTCACATCTTGCATAGAAACTGGTGTTTCTCATTTTGGGGCACAGATAACCAAGAGATAACTGTGTCCTGATGACAGTGAAAACACATCTAAACTGCACATGTGAAGAACCAAAAATATGGGTCTGGACTTCATTCACACACACACACACACCCACACACACCCACCCACCCCTGAAAAAAAAAGGGCACAAGAAAAATACAGAAAAGGAATAAAGTGCTTGCTGAGCCAAAGGATGTTAAATCCTCAGACTGAAAAATAAAAGTAGAGAGAATGCGGTAAGCAAGCTTACAGTGCAGAGCTGGCTTTCAGAGAAGCAGTGAGCTTGAAGACGAAGCTCAGAAAAATCTGTCTGTTCCAAAAAATCAGAAGAGGTAACCAGGGTGGCTTGAGTAACCAGTTTTGTTTAAACTTGGACACTGGAAAACAAGAAGCTATAAAGAGCAGGCTTAGCTGAGATTATTAATTTTAATGCTTGTACATAGCCTCAGAGAAAACTGCTTCTACACGCATTTGCCTGACGTCTGTTCTTCTTGTTTTGACTGGAAAGGACACAGGTTAGAACTTGCTCGGTAAATAAAGTTTAGCATTGTGGCACCGTACACCGGTATTAATGAATTGTTTGTTCGCACATCAAACACTGTTCACG
Organism: Platalea leucorodia; assembly: GCF_965183815.1. Classification (NCBI taxonomy): domain Eukaryota; kingdom Metazoa; phylum Chordata; class Aves; order Pelecaniformes; family Threskiornithidae; genus Platalea; species Platalea leucorodia. Next base: position 50,789,500 of record NC_138825.1, on the reverse strand, counting down.
ACAAAAGCAAAAAAAGGAAAATATGAGATGACATTTGGCAGGATGGGCCCTATTATGTCAAAAGATGCAAACCAGCTCTCACTCTGCACAGAAACGGTTCACTAATTCTGAAGGCATGCATTTCCCAGCCTGTTTACGTAGCTGATTTCCAAGCCTTGGAGAGATGGTGAACACCTTCCCTAGGAAAAGCTTCTTGTCAAATAGCCCCCATTCACTTGCATCCAATTCTAATCTTTCCATCGGCTCCTTTTCTGATATCAAATGGTAACCCTTAAATAAATTGCTTCACTAGTAACAAGAAAAATACATAATAAAAAAGCAAAGGCTTGGCTTACAAGAAAAGATTATTATTATTATTATTGTATAGAAGTAACCATATAAGCTGTTATCAACTGTAAGGCTTATAAAACTGCATGCATATCTCAATTATATCACCTCTCCAGATTATATAATAAAACAGCATAATGAGCTTCATTTTAACTTGACAAGGCTGAATACTTCTCCTCTTTTTAAAAAGCTTTTTATAAAATCACATTCCCTCCTAATACTTGACTTGCAAGCACTCTAAAGACATCATGTACAAAATCAAAAATAAACTTCCTCATTTTCCTACCACTGTTGCCTATCACTACCATGGTATCCACAAGATTTTCTTTATAAAGAAATCAGCTTATACAAGCATTTTCTTCTCATGACAATGGGAGCAATGCCATTTGCATCACTTCTAAAGGCTGAATATATATATTTCTTCTAGTTCCCCTAACTTCATTAATTTGTCGCAATCTTCAGTTCTGGGACTGTGTGAAAATATTTAAATCCCATCTTTAATAAGGAAATACTACAAAGAATGAGCTTGCTTTGCCAATGTGTCATAAAAAGCCCAAACTTTTATTATCAGTTGCACGGTGAAGATACATGCAATTACTGCAACTATTTACTGAAAACACTCTTGCTAATTCTGTAACTGTCGGTGACATACTGTGCTGGGTCCTAGCTGGTGCCAAGGCAGCTGCCAAAAGCTCCAAGTCCAAAAAGGGGAAAGGAGAGGATTAAAGTATTATTCCTGTTTCCAAGAATAAAGTACTGTAAATGTGCTAGTCACTTGCTAGGTAATAATTTTCTGGTGTTTATATGGTAAACCTCTGCAAAGTGAATTGCTGTTGGCATCGCCAGAGTTTACAAAGCAAAGGTCCTTGCCAAAATGCGGCTTCACTGGAAGTATTGTTCAAGTAAACACGGAATGGAAAGTCATTAAGCAAAATGAACAACAGCTAATTTCACTGCGATCATATCAGGAACTTTAAGTATTTTTGTGTAAACTTCAGAATCTGAGGTACAAAAGAGCACACAGTGATCATGGGAAACTTAGCAGCACGTAGAACAGAATCCTGGCTATAGTTCATGTAGGAATGGGGTTATTTTTGCCAACTGAAAAGAATAACATGTCTCCAATGCACACTGTTTTCACTAATACTGTCAAAGAAATATATCTTTAGTCTAGATATACATGAATACATATGCACTTAGTGCTCAAATTCACACTCCGCTATTTTCATTTCTTTTGCGGATAAAACAACAAAACCAAAGTATAAAATTTAGCTTAAGTTTTCTTCATCAAAATAGTTCAACAGTTGGTTTTCTTTCTGAAATCCCTCTGCCCAGAAAACCACTTCTGTAGCTGGGATGGATGCGATCAGCCAACACACATCTGCACAATAAGTAAGCAAAAGAAACTCAGCATTTCCAAGGATGTTACCAATACTACATCATGTCAAAAGGGGATTCTGTCCCTAGTTACATATATTTCATAAACACTGGAATCTAGCATGCAGAAAAAAGTTCACAGGTTCACTGTTTGGTCACAGATGCTCATGAGATATTTTGTAACCAGAGTTGTTCTCATGCCAAAAGCAGTCTATAGGAATTGGGAAATCTTTTTTTTTTTTTTTTTTTTTTTCCTCCTCCCACCCATCAGCTACTATGTCAGGCCAATGTAAGGTATCTTTACATATAACTTCTGAACACCAAAATATTGATGCAATTGCCATTAGTAGACCAGATTTAAAGACAATAAATTTTGAAAAGCTTCTTTTCTATTCTACAAATCTCAAAATTTAAAATATGTGGAAGGTTTCTCCTGCTCTCTCCTTGTTTCAAAAACATCCAATGTAATGCTGGTAGCCAAGACTGTTACTTTATTTTCATTTTTCTACTAAGCTGCTAAAAGGCAAAAGATTAAAAATGCAGTTCCTATATAACAACATTTTTCAGAACTTCCTCAATTTTCAAAGTGTGAAACTGCAATACAAATCCTTGAAAATACCTTCCAATAATTCAAGAAGTAAAAGATTTTTTTCAGATTCTGGAGACCATTCATCCCACTGCATTTTGTTGATAAAAAGAAAAAAAGGCAAAGGAATGACAAGTTCACTATTTAGAGCCCCTAGAACAATCCTATAATCTTGTATGTTTATAAAGAAAAAAAGGTGAGGCTTTTTGGGGGGAGAAAGGGCTTAAATAAATTTAACAAAAAATATCCTCCCCCAATTTAATTCTGTTGTCCTATGTAAGCACAACAGAAAAGGAGACTATTGAAGCAACTGATGTCACAGCGTATGACTATGAATGTTTTCATGTTTTCACTCTGCCCAGTGCTGAAAGATGGGGGGGGGGGGGGGGGGGGGAAATCCAGCCATGAAAACCACATTTTTTCAGCATATTTCTACCTTCGTTCCTAACTAATATAATATTTTAAACCAGTTGGTGATTTAATTCTGCAATAAATTTCCTTTCACTAACCTTTATTTCTGCTTCCCTATGATATCAGCTGCTTCTTGCAGACATTTTCCGGAATTAAAAATATAACACTTAATGACTTTAAAACTCATAATTCTTCAGTCAGCATGAACATGTCTTTTTGTCTGAAAAATATTACTCACGTACAGAACTTTCCTAATTTAAATTCTAATTTATGTTCAGATTTTAATTAAACTGGCATCTGTTTGAGATGCTGCTGAAGAAAGAGGATGTATTACAATGGTCTACATTATTATATATGGCATTATTCAAGAATACTATAAACTAACAAACATGTTTGTTTGTAGTATGGTGCATTACTGAGTGCCCTCAAGTACTGTACTTTAAAAAAAAAAAATAGTAGTGTAACACGGTATACACACCAAGTGCACAGTGACTGATAGCTAAAAAAGCAACAAGGGAGAAAGCGTTTACTTAACAACATCTGAAGTATCTTCTGCAGCCCACTGACTCCAGGACTTGAAATGATAGCCCATCCATCTTCAGGAAAACTCTGAGTCACTATATATGACTTCGGGGGCTGAGATGACTGGGGCCAGCATGTCTGAGAGACAGAGGAGGTGACTGGCAGGGCAGACTTGGGAGATTCAGGGTTCCAGAGCTTGCTTTTTTTTTTGCCTTAAATAGCTCAAATGTGGTAACCTAGATATGATTTTTTTCTCCATTTTACAGAGTTTTAGGTAAAATGTGAATCTATTTACCAAATTAACGACAGTTGAAAGGAACTGTCTTCCACAATAATAACAACTGCTTCTGAGATTTTTAGGCAGATCCTTAATTATTTTGAAATCAAAACAATATATAGAGATATACTAATAACAATAATATTTGGTTGCACTGATAGGTATTTACTGAACTACCATAACTGTTGAATACTAAGAGGTGACCAAAAAACGTGCTATAAGTTAATGAATTAGTAAAACATATTAATTTTCACCTAAATTATCAACACTCTTATACATCATCCATAGCACATCACGTATATGGAGATCTTCTTCTTGAATAAACTCATTTTAGACATCATTTAATCTCTTTTTCATAGACTTGTAGGACGTGAAGTTCAGTTTCCCCTTATGCCAGCCCTCTGCTCTCAGGGTTACCAAACTGAGGTTTCCACTACCAGCCTGTTTCCACACCTTCCATACCCTAGTATTTTCCAAAGGACTTCTACTGAGAGCAAGACCACCCAGCTGGCTTTTGCAGTCTTTCAATCAGCCTTATTTTTAATACATGCCTGACAGTGTTGTGTTTCTCCCGGGAACGTGAAACAGTTTATGCGAGACGTTCAAGAAGAGGAGCAAAACAGGACTATGATTCCACCTCAGAAAGCTGTAAGTCGTTCCCTCATCTTACATGAAATAACATTTGGGTGCTTCAGGCTCACTGGACACATCTGAGGGCAATGGATTGTCCTGTACTGATCTTTTGTTATTCTCAGCAAAGGCACTGGTTTCTAACAGATCCCCCTAAGTAGTCCTCAGCCATGGACTGATACTCTGTAGTGTCAATCAGATGTAAGACTAGAGTTGGGAGTTTATTACTGAATATGTTTTTTAAGATTTTACATTACATTTCATACAGTACACTGCAAAATATTTCAAATTAAAGAATTTAGCTCATCTGTACAACAGCACATCTCAAAGGGAGTTATTAGATAGGGCATATTCCTTCCCTTGTTTCCTCTTATGCTTGCCATCCCTTGAGGCAGTAACACTGATTAAATAGTCTGCTGTTATGCCTAAGATCAAAGTCCCATGATTTTCCTGGTTTCCGTGAAGTACCTTTTTAAAACTGGATCACAAAAATAGCACTGTGAGAACTCTAAATTTGTTAATGCAAAATACCCTTTAATTTATTTACAGCCAATCAAGTGTTCTTAATATTTATTTCCCTTAACTGTTCTCTAGTCAGTCAGTACACCATTTTTTTTCTCTCTGGAGATCCACTATGTCCAGGGAATAGAGTCAAATCTTGATCAGAGACTGCACAAAAATCATCTCAAGTGAACAGTGGGCCTCAGAGACTACACTTCTTTTTAGAGGGGATAGAGAGTAGCACTTACCCTGCTGACTTCTTTAGGAGTCGATTCATCTAAAAGGAAACAAAACAAATAATTAGGCACTCAGGGAAGTTTCTAGACTGAATGAAGAACAAGATACCGCACTTCAAATAATTTTTGCACCTTTCTACAAAACTTTTCTAACATGGTTCAATAAAGTAGTCGAAACATCCTGAGACTGGTGTGCATTTACAATCTTTTAAACTTTTAATCTAAAAATGAATTAAAATTAGGATAAATTATTCAAGAATTCTGTCCTTACTTAACAAGAACACAAAATTTCCTACATTTCATAAGTCAATTCACAGGCCAGCCAAACCAGCAAGTCCTATATCATTCTCCTACACATATATTCCAATTCAGTAAGGCAATTGTTAGTATTGCACAGTCTGAGAAGTAAGGCCCTTTGCTACCAAATATATGCCACCAACATCCTATATATATATACAAGCAAGTTAGTGAGTAGACTTAGACTTTCTGTTCTGAAGATCAAAGATGCTATTCCCGTTGGCTTCTTTGGATGTGGAAAAAAAAGCCTTGTGACCATAAGCACAGAAGAATATCACTGATGTCATCTGGCATAACACGTTAAAAGTGCATAGATTACAAGGTTTTATATTTTTGTACATATACACACACACAAACACTGTAATGTTTTGTCCTTTCAAATGCAAGCAGACTCTTGTGCATTTGCTCTAATTCAAATATGTAAAAATAAACACAGGTACAATACCAGATCACTAGCTAAAACATTGAGTAGTATTTCTGAAAATCAAGGGAAAACAGTTACAGAGCAAGGAAGAGTTTCCAACTTCCAGTTCAACCACACCAAAAGCAGCTTAAATGCACCCTTACCAACCTCCAGTTGGTTAGCTGTTTCTGAAAACATGAAGGGAACTATTTGTAACATTTTATTTGATACTAGGAATCAAATTACTATGCTTTGGAAATTAATTTTAAGTCACCAAATAGATTTAATCTCACAGAGAAAGATCATATGTTTATATTCGTGGCCCTTAATTTACATGTATTTGATACACCTCTATTGAGTGGATATTCAGATATCTCTGTCAGATACAGACATAGTATCACCTAGGCTGCTTAATAGCAGATACGCTACATTTTCTTCCAAATCATCCCCAGATGAAGGAAGGATCTCAAGGTGCCCCTTGAGAAGGCCACGTTTACAAGTATTTCAATGTTATCACCAGCAAAGGCTCTTCATATCTTGCCATTTAAGATGAACTTTTAAACAATAAAGCTAGAAAAAAAAAAAAAAACATTTTGTAGATAACAGATTCAAGACCCAATTTCCAATGAAAGACCTCTCTATAATCATACAGATTTCTCCTCAAAATTGAGTGATACCAAGTAAAATAATATATTTCACAACTATGAGTGAATACTAGTCTTCTCTTACCCCCAATCAAATGATATACCAGTAATTTACACATTCAGAACATGTGCATAAATTTAATTGAACTATTTAAGGTAGTTCTGTTATTTGCAATGCAATATATAACACATACTCAGCAATGTTCAGTGATGTTATCTTTCTTGACCAGACGAATCTACATACCAGTTACAAGAACAGCCAAAGCCAGGCTCAAAATCTATCTCCCCTACTACTGGACTTCTGACAGTGAGCAACAGAAGATATGAACAACAGAAAACCAAGTAATGACATAATGATGCTTTCCCTGGAGTATACTCTCAGTTTTCAGTAACCAATGGATCAAACATTGCTTGAATCAGTGGTGATACATTTCTGCTTGAAAGACTAGGATAGGGTTTTCTTCCCCACACTTTCAGGGAGAAGGGTGAGTTTTAGATTTTGTTTGTTTGTTTTTTAAACATGAGCCACCGTCCTTCAGCATTCACAACATTCTCTGAGTTCCACGGTTTAAACACATATTATGAGAAAAACTATCTCTATTTTATTTTTAATCTGGAAACCATTAATTTCATCTCATGCCCTCTATTCACCTTATCTATGGAGCCTGTGGTTCTACAAATCCCTCAAACAAGCCCTTCACACCCCATCAAAACCTTTCCTGGCTTGAGAGGTCTGGTGTGGTTTGCTGTTGGGGCCAAGGAAGCCACTTGGCACTGCTGGTCACTCTCACTGCTCCTACCTCCTCTATCCCACTGTATCCTTCCAGGATGAGAAGTCCAGAACTGCAGGCAATACTGCAGCTCAGGAAAACACAACGGGGACTTACAGAATGACACAGGGATGATTTAGGGGTCTTCTGTCTATTTGAAAGGAATACTTCCTAACATTTTACCTGTTTCTTGATGGTTACTAAACATTGGGCTAACATTTTCAAAGATTTATATTTTGTAATACCAATATCTCTCTCCAGACCTCTAACAACTAATTAAGAGTCCACTACTGTATATGTAAAATTAGAAACATCTTCCCCCATATAAAGCAGTCAGCATTTACCAGTATTAACTTTGTCAGCTGTTTTATCTCTCAGTTACTCAGTACTTTTAGCACCCTGAATAACTTCATACCCTAAAAAAAAAATCCCATTTTTCAAATTAACTTCAACCCTGCATCCTCTTACCCAAATCATGTATGTATATGCTGAAAAGCATGGGTAAATCATACTGGTGATCTCTCTCTACTGGAACAAAATTAATTTATTGTAATATACCTAGTATAAATGACTACCATCACAATCCTATGGCTTTCACACCATTGTGAGACATAACTCCCACTGCTGTTTCCAATGATAGACAGAGAATAAATTAAATTCACCAAATCTAAAGCTTACTACACAGTGTGAAAGTCTACATAATCTCTATTTCAGCCACCATAAAAAACATAATTCAGTGCTCCAATATGAGAAAGAGCAATTAATGACTTCCTATTCTTTGACATCCTTCACAATGCAATTTCATAGTCTGAGCAAGATGTTACAAATGCCATCAACCCAACATTAAACTTCTCACACATATATAATACCGTGCTTTCATTTGTATAACCTGAGATACACAGGTGTCGCTCCTGCCCTGCAATTCATTGTTAATTTCTTTATTTATAATAAAGAAGAATTCCTTTATTTATAATATTTATGTTTATTTATCATAAAGGAATCATTCTTTTATTAAGAAGTTGTATGAATGTAACATATGAAGCCTCCGTCCAGGTCTGTGTCCATTTTACTGGGTACAAGACATGAAAATAGACAGATGGTCATTACATTGAAAAAAACTTTGATTTCTTTCTGTGAGGAAATTAAAAGAAATATGCTAATATACCAGGAAGGAAAAAATAACACCTATGGTATTCAATAAAGAGAAGTTTTATGGAACAATTATTAGAGACAATACTTTTTCAGAATAAAAAAGAGATAATCAATATGCCATTTTTTCAGAAGAAAGATAAACAAAGTGTTTGGGAAGTTTGGTATTAGAACTCCACATATAAGATTTGCAATTCAGTGATTATGAACTGGTGGGAAAAATGGAAGATATTTTTAGGGGAAGGAGGATGAGGGGGAGAATGGAAAAAATAGCATCAAATACTCTGTTAATGCATCTAGACACAAGTTAAATTACTACGCAATGAGCTAGAAAATAATTTTCCATATTAAAAGAAACCAAAGGCCTAACAAGACACCATTTTTTTTCCCCCCAAGAGTAAAGGAAGAAATGTGATCCTGTGAACCTGGAGTGAATCAAATTGCTTTTCTGGAGATGCAGTCTTTAAGGTCCGGGTACATGCTGAGTGATAGGATGCACGTACACCTCAGAGCTGGCACCACTTTGCTATGGTTTTATCCATAGCACAGAGTACAATACTTCCCTTACGACTTAGTTTCTGTGAGCTAAATACAGGGAAAATCATTGGAACAGCTGCTTTTCCCACAAATTATTTTAATAGCGAAAATACAGGATTAGTTAATATATGAAAGTAACAGGAGGCTGATGAAAAATACTCTCAAATTGTGTATTTCTGTTTGTTTAAAAGCCATGAATTCTGTTTGTTTAAAAGGCACAAACACACCAATCTCTTGTTTGTAAATCAAGTTCCATCTCTGCAAAATATGAAGCTTTTAAAGAGAGAGATTAACCATTAAAATAAATTCAGAGACATTAAGTACATCAATAAATAGTAGTTTGCTGTAGAGTTAAATCTCACAGAAAAATTCTGGGCTTGAATATAAAGGTCCCCAATTATTACGGCATATTGTGTGGGAAAACAGCCAGATAGGGGAAAGTGTCTTATTAGTGTCTGCACTGAGGGAAATAAACACCCTGGGAGAAAGCAACTGTTTGTGAAAGAGATCATACAAATGCTCCAGCCACTAGAAACTTTTCAGTCGGAGTTCACTTTTTCTTTAGACATCAAATACAATCTACGATGATACATGAATAAGTCTCACCCTCTCCATCCCATTTGTTGGTAGTATTGCTGTTCACAGAATTTAAGAGGATTATGGTAATTTTTTGTGATCTCTGACATAATTATTAACGCAGAGTAGTACAAGAAACGTGTATGATTTAGTTCCGGCACTCTGAATTTGCGAACATTGCTCTTAACAGATTCAAAAACAAAGCGATGAACTCTTGAAAAGAAATCACTATACACGCATACATTAACTTGACTGTACTGCTCAGTCGAGGCTGTTGCAAGCTGTATTTTTACCACCGTGATTCTCAGCGAGGCCTGATGCACAGTGAAGTAGGCAGTCAGCAGCAGTGCAATGGGAGCAGCTCAGAAGAGCGCACGACCCAAGCAAGAGGTAATTTTGTCCTCCAGAAGCACTAGGTACGCATCAGTAATCTAGCAGAATGCCCTGCTTTAGCTGATGCTATAACATCCCTTATGTTAATGTCTTGTTAATTTGAGCATAAACACGCACTGATAGCACAGCTGGAAAAACAGAAAACTGTGGTGAACAGAACTAAATTTCAAGGCCTTCCCCACCTCCGTAAACCAAGATTGCAGACCAAAACCCTTGCACCAGCAATAAAGTTCTTCTACCCCAAAGTGAGCTGGTTCAGCCCACTAAATGTGCAGAAAATGGTTCACTTTCTAAGCTTTCAAAACCAGGTAACTATCAGAGACCACAAGAATAAAGTTACACTTGGTTTTATCTTGACCACTTTGCAAACATTACTATTTAAAAAGCTCTTTTCAGAGGTTAGCAACATCAGGAGGAGGCATGGAAGAATGAGAAGAGTTCTGTGATAAGACTTGGGTTTTAAGAACAAAATTACAATTTAACAGACTTTAATACCTCAGCTTTACTACCTGTACAATCCTAATTAACAACTGCACAGCACACTACAGATATGCATAATAATTGGTACGGTAATTAAAGACAACATCCATCTGGGAAAGCTTCCATACTAAACCAAGACAAGCAAGACAGGAAGAAGCAGAAAACAAGAAAGGGAACAGACAGGAAAAAAGAAAAAAAAAACCTCCACAGAAGGTTTGGTATTTGGCACAATACACATGAGGTCAGGTTTAGTTTGGTTTGGGGTTCTCTTTTTTTGGGGCTGTGCAAAGCAGTGTTAAATTGTCTAATAGTTCATTTAATAGGAAAAATTCAGATTTTATTCTGCACATTAGAAAAAATCATTTCATCCTTGTATTTTTACGCATGCATATTTTTTTTTTTAAATCCAAAGGTGAATGATCTTCCAGCAATCGCAAGATGCTAAGCCAGAGTAGTTACAAAGGCAGCTTTCATGCAAAGCAAGCTTTCAACATCTCAGATATGATATTCTGATGCATTTATCAAGGAAGCAATAACTCCAATGCCTAGTTAGTTTTATCACAGGAACTCTTTCAGAAAAACAATACTGCACTTTCTCCCTGGTCTTATGCTGTTCTTGTAGTTAAATACTACTGCTGGTCCGCCATTGTTGATGACAGCAAACAAATGCTTACGATTAATTCTGTTTATGAGATCCTAGATATCTGTACAGTCACATTTTCCCAAGGAATGTTTTCCCACACAGCAGATGTCAGATTGACCTAATAATTTTTCTTTTCAAAATTTGCTTTAGGCTCTCTTTCCTTCAGCTAATAAGACACAAGTTGTTTGGAATGCAATTAGACCAGAATAAATATCTTTGCTGCTTTTTTTTTTTTTCCCTTGAGAAGTGTCATACACCCACACGTCAATAGAAATTCCACATCAATAAATGTAGATTGGTTAAAGACTGATCTCGCCACCATGAAATAAAGTTTACCAGGTTTAATTTATTTTTGTGGTAGAATGGCATCAATCAGATGAGTTGGTCAGTCTATTTTAATTGCAATTTGCATCCTTGTTTGAGACACTCTGCATCCTTATTTTAGACACCTTGCAACTGGCTGCTTATGCCTCCACTGAGTTTGTAAGATCTTTCAAAGATGCCTTAGCTGAGGGTGAATTTCCTAAAGTGGCAACTATCACACATACATAACAGAAATGCTAAAGCCATCATTCAAAAATGTTCTTGCTTCTTAATACACCATCTCACTGAAAGCACCTGAACAGCTCTCCTGACTTTCAATTGTCTGGATTTATTTCACAATTCAGAAGCCCTTGTAATGTTACTTCATAGAAAACTAACTTAGACAGTTTGTTTAGACATAGACTTCGGCATTGAAAGGGAATATTCATTAGTATTGATCCCTGGTGGCACACTAGGTTTCTTTCCTTGAAGCAGGACAAAACATGAATCAGTAAGATCCACATTTTTTAAAGTTCCTGAAAAAGGATGCTCAATTCTCCCTCTTCTTAAACAAGAAAATAACATGGATCAGGAAACAAATATGTCCTGAACAAAGATTTCATTGCTGATGGAAAGCAGAGAAACATATTGTCTGTCAGGTGTCATAAAATTTTTATACACTCCTTTGCCTATAAGCAAACAGGGCACTATACAAAATAGGAGCCAGGAGACAGTGCATTTTACTTCATTAGAGACACCTAAAGGTTTGGAAGCTCATTGGTTTCTATGGTTTTAGCCCTCACAAAACTGATGAAACATTTGGAGCAATTTTGCAGGACAACCTATTCTGGCCAGAAAATTTCCAAAAGGGACCCTCTGAAAGTATCACCAGCCCTTGTGAGAACAGAAAGGCATACAGAAGATCCAGATTTTGGTCTTGTTTCTGAAATTGCTTAGCCGTACAAAGCATTCAGATTGTAGCTCCGCACTTTCTGTATCCAAGGACAAAAAATTCTCAACTGTATACTTGAAGTGACAATTTAGGATAACCTAAGCAGGCTATTTCCACAAAATCATGATCAAGAAAATTGCTTTATAATTAACATTTGCCCCTGTACTAAGCACTGGCGAGGCCGCACCTCGAGTGTTCAGTTTTGGGCCCCTCACTACAAGAAGGACATCGAGGTGCTGGAGCGTGTCCAGAGGAGGGCAACAAAGTTGGTGAACGGCCTAGAGCACAAGTCTTATGAGGAGCGGCTGAGGGAGCTGGGGTTGTTTAGCGTGGAAAAAAGGAGGCTGAGGGAGACCTTATCACTCTCTACAACTACCTGAAAGGAGGCTGTAGCGAGGTGGGGGTCGGCCTCTTCTCCCAAGTAACAAGGGATAGGACAAGAGGAAACGGCCTCAAGCTGCGCCAGGGGAGGTTTAGGTTGGATATTAGAAAAAATTTCTTCACCGAAAGGGTAGTCAGGCACTGGAACAGGTCTCCCAGGGAAGTGGTTGAGTCTCCATCCCTGGAGGTATTTAAAAGGCGGGTAGATGTGGTGCTTGAGGACATGGTTTAGTGGTGGACTTGGCAGCGCTAGGTTAACAGTTGGACTTGATGATCTTAAAGGTCTTTTCCAATCTAAACGATTCTATGATTCTATGCACATAGACTTACCTTCTCACTTCTGTTTAAGTAGCAGAGTGATGGATGCGCCTCTGAACTTGTGAGATGATGTCTTCCCCACATCAGCTAAAAGTTTCATAAAATTCTGTAAAAGTCTATCAAGTTGAATACACCTCAGCAAAAATCATGTTGGAACCTGGTCTCTGACCACCAGGAAGAAACTTAATAGTTTCCAGCAGTGAATGTACTTCACCAAGAAAGTCTAAAATTCTGTTTAATGATAATTAGCCTATGACTTCATATCCTATTCAACATAACTGCTAAACGAAGAGAGTGTTAAATTGATTAGTTCATCTCTCTTATCAGTCAACAAGGTGCAATCATCATTGTTTACTACCAGAATACAGACACTAGACAATGGCCTGAAAGGCATATATAACAAATTATAATTTTTTTTTCATACTTACCAGTTTACAGCTACACCTTTTTGCCTATATCTACCAGTTTTCTTGCCTGACACTCAATTCTGTTTGGCATTCACTGCACTAGCCGTTGTAGGCAGCTTTCTTTAAGATTGATTACAGGTCTTGCAAGCATGTTTGGTGAAGGAAGTCTCTCATCCAGTAGTAATACAATTTCAGTATTGCTCTTGTTAAATCAAACTTGATTTTCTCCTATTTTTTGGTCCCAGAATCCTGCTGGTTGCCAAGTATAAGGTATCCTTAAAGTTTACTGCAATTGATGTATTTCAGAAACAGCATTAACACTACTAAGCTGCGCTCTCACTACTGAATAGAGCTGTTCCTTCACTTTTGAATGTTTCAAATATACTGCACAAAGGCTGAAGTTTTATTGTGTTCAGCAGGTGTTTTCAATGAGAAGGAAAAAATTACATTGCTGTTGGCTCAAATACTACTCAGACATATACCTTAAGCAATTCCACTGAAATCAATAGGACTGCTACAGCATGCACTGGAAACCAGAAATATTTTCATGAATTAAATGTCATGGCATTCCTGTTATGTATAGTGATCCAGGGCTGAAGGAGATCATTAAAAGAGAATGTTACTCGAAGCAGGTCCTTCAAAGCTCCAACAACCTGAGAAAGCCACAGTGGATCTTGTCCATTGCAAGACATTTAGATATTTTAAAAACATATATTATTATGCATACTATTTAGACCCTGCTGGGCCTCTTGGGTTTGTCTTGTTCATTCCTAGTCCATGAATACCTATTCCTGACTGATAAGCTGTGTGGAGGATTTTAAAGAAAGGCACTTCCTCCTCCTTCCCCAACATCTCTATACAGCCCATCCTCCACTCTCAGCCTGCGAGGCAAGGGATGGGATCACAGAGTGCACGCAGCTCAGTGACACGAAGTTCCCATCCCTGGCACGGAGCAAGGCTTCAAAGGTTTGTTGGCTTAGAGAGGCCAAGAAATTTCAGCAGGTTCTCAGCTTCTGGAGCAGGAAATACTGCATATGGCTCAGTGACAGCAAGAGAATATAATAATCTTACACTTGCTGGGAAAAATGTAATCTTATACTTACCTTGGGGAAAATGAGCACCAGCTACCAACGTTTTTACCACACTTTTTCCCTTTAATTCTTTCTATCTCGTTCTCATCCCTACCTTTTTTTTTACTGTATTCTCACCTCTTTCTGTTTAGAAACATATGGGACTTTTTTAGGGAAAAACATGTCCATGTAACAAAATTGTAAGCTATTACACTCTTACAAAGTTGTTTAAAATTTTCAGATTCCAGTGTTTATCTGCTATTGAGAATCTAAAGTAGAACAAGAAGCTTTGCAGCCTGCCTGATTTTCTTGTTTCTGTGTCTCTGACTACATTGAAAACAAATGTCGTGTTACTGAACTTTGCAGTAAAATCCTCAACATCTGCAGAAAAATCAAGACTGAGCAGTTTTCTTCTCTTTAGAACAGCTGACAAAAGAAACAAAAGAAAATTCCCCAGAGTAAAAGTTTGCTAACGTCAACAAGGGTATGGGATCATTAAAGCTTGAGATGATAGGTTACCACATGGGAGGGTGTAGTGATCCACTATGAAACATATTTACATCAGGGGAATCATTTCAATCCCTCTGAAGAAACCCTACTGTAACTACAACATACGTACATTTGTATTAGAGATGTATTTTATTTACTTTACCCTGGAGATTGAAACCTGAGAAACTGAGAAAATGTTCAAATTAATCTGGATAATACTGAAGAAGAAAAAGTGACAGAATAAAATTTACAAATTAAGCCTTTTTGCTTTTAGGATATTTCAGCTGATTTGTTTGTAATCATAATCAAGCTCTCAGTGACTGTGTGTTGAGTGTTACAAAATAACGATGTGCAGATAATTCAGGACCTTGAAGTCTTTGAAAATTGACATGTTACACTAATAGGATAAACAGACTGAAACCAAGAGAAGACTGAACTATTTACTACTTATCAGTACCGCCACCATGAGTGAAACATTTTGCTTGCAAGGAGGAGACTGTTAGAAAAAAAATAATTATAACTTCATTGAGTGTAAATGAACAGAATATGTAACTACAAAATTATAGATAGCTCTCTATAAAAGATAATGAGAGTACCATGTGAATTTCTAGACAGTTTTACTATAAAAAGATTTATAATGGCAGATAATTATAATCCACAGGAATTATATAAGAAAAAATAAAAAATAGTAACAAAATTTATGGTTTTGGCTGTTGTACAACAACAACAACAACAACAACAAAAAAAAAAAAAAAAAAAAAAAAAACCACACAAAACCCCAAAACAAGGTGTGTTGCGGAGTTCAGTATTCTTATACTGGCATTTCGACAAATGCAAAATTTTAACTCTCCCTAGTAGCAGGTACAGCATTAAAGATACTAGGCCAGACTTAGAAAAGTTTTCAGGCAGTGATACACTCACTAGGATTTCCAAAAATCTCTAAATAAGCCAGGCACACAATTCCTTGAAGTTAAAGGAATTTAAATACCCCACCTATGAGTAGGCATGATGATTTACCACAGCTCAAGTGAGAATGATAATTCACTAAGTTGTGGGGACTCAGCCACTTGTGACCCTATAGCATCATCCTAAGGCTCTGCTCTATCTAATGAATGTCCAGTTTAATGTGTGAAATAATTGATGAAGGTTATAATATTGGACAGTGAGCTTACTAAAAAGCAACATAAAAAATGTGACACACACCAGTTGTTCCTGGCTGAAAACAAGAATGTTGCAGATGAAACTCTATTTATATACCTCTGATTGGTCTCGTGTAAACCTCAAGGACACACTGTGACAGCCAACATCAGACACTGCAGCACAGGAACACATTGCAAAGTCATGGCACCTAACAGTCCACATACATCACGAGTTATGGTCATTAAATACCTTGGCACATCAACATCCAGATTACTCAGTCCTTTTATCCACAGTGGTTCTCTAAGAGATTGCACAAAAATCGACAGGCAGAACCCAGTCCTCAGTGGACTGATGATTTTCTCATTTCTGAATATACCTACCAGCACATCCTCACGCTCCACTACGTCAACAAATCTACTGCATACCAATTTTAAGTACAGAAACTTTGACACTGGCTTCAAACAGAGGACTGGCCATACTATCAGGCACAGGTGGTTGCCCCATCATAAGGATCTAGCTGACTGAAATATTCAACCACAGGGAAGGGAGGTAAATCACAGTACCTCTGCAGTTAGGAACATGAGAAAGACTTGGTGACAGTAAGCATCCCATCTTTAGAGGTTGCAAGGCAAACATGCCTCAGACAGAGAACAGACCACACTGGCAGTTTCGGAAGGAATTCTCTACTCACAGCCCACCTGACAGATCAAGAAACAAGGAAAAAAAATTGTAGAAACATCCAAAAGAAAACTGCAAATACAGATGTACAAGCTTAGAGTGAATGAAGAACTGGATGTGTTCATGCAAGACAAAATTACTTTCATGTGCTTTGTTATTTAACTGACAAAATCCAATGCAGATGGTAAATTAATTGAAATACTAATAAGACCTCAGGAAATATATAAAGAAATCAGCTGGGAAGCTAATAAACTATATCTAACACAGCAGTAAGAGAGAGTGGAAGTACCACTTCTGTCAGTGGAATAAAGGGAACCAGAGCCAACCGTACCTCTTCAGCACGGCTGAAGTTGCCACCTGCTGGGATAAGGAGCTGTGTCTATCTCCCAAATTGTCAATCTAAGAGAACTACTAATGATCACACACTGAGAGCAGGCAACCAAGCAAGAAATCTATTCCTGCAAGTATGAAAAGGGTAATTCATAATCTAAGTCCCTTCTCCCCATGCCTTCAAAATAGTTTTGAAACAGTCATGACTGAGGAATCTCTTATTTTGTCAGTTACAGCATCATTCTTCCCAACTTCCTTCACCAGGCCTGCCGCATAGTCCTGTCAACACCAACACGAGTTTCTTACACAAGCAAGCACCACACAACTACCTGGAAGAGGAATTTGGAAAAACAACCTCGTGGCGCAACTGCTCCTTAGACGCTTTCTTTATATTATGCATCTGCCCAGTTAAGGAACACCAGAGCTTCGTTAGTTAAGCCGTTTGGGTTTCATATCCACGTAGGCATACATATTAGGCCATCTGACTTTCACAAGCAATAAATGGCCAGCAGCACTAATTCATTCAGGAGCTACTGGGAACTTGACCATTTCTAAACGTCGGGCCACTTGTTTTGACACCTAATTGCAGGACTGAGATTAAGTTACAAAACAGTACACCAAAGAGAACAGCCTAATAACTACATAATAAGCTGGTGGTTCAAAAGACAAACGTTAACATAATTAAATAAAGCAAGACTGAAAGTGGAAAGAAGAGCCAAAGAAAAGAGCTTCAAAACAGAGTTTCAAATGGAAAAGATGCAAGGAGAGAGGGACAGAGATGCCAGGATGAGTGAGAAGCTTGGACAAAGATGTCAGATGCTACTAGCTGTGATGTACTTTATTGACCTTTCTAGGATTACTTTACTTTCTACCATGGTAGAAAACAAGTTCTACTAAAAAGAAAAAATAATACTGTTTATTACCGATCAAAAAAACTAAACTGCATCGAAAGAAAATTATACATGTGATTCACAAAGTAAGATTTGCGCAAAAAATGTATCCTTTTGTTTGCAATATAGTTCACTGCCACTGTTAAAGAAAAAACTGGACACTTAAATCTTAAGCTTTAAAAATACAGCTGTCAAGAAAAAAAAGGCAGTTGCTTCAATGTGCTTCGCCATTTTCCATCAAGTGAACAGATGGCATTATTAAAATTCTAGTAGAATGAAGTATTTATAAGTTCATTAGACAACACTAACTATTCAAAAAAGACAGTAATATTGCAAATAAAGCTGCAGGATTTAAAATAGCAAAAAAGTACAAATAATGGTTATAAACCCACATTTATGAGTTAGTATATAAAAACAATAATGCCAAATGAAACAAAAGCACACAAGAAATGCACGAAAAACTCTATAAAACAGTAATATATTTTCCAGGGTCACTTCCAAGTTACTCGATGCATTCTGAGCCTGAATTCTATACGAAGTGTTTCAAGTTAGACAGTCTATAAGACAGCTGAGAGGGAAAAAGCCTGTTGGTTTCACTGCATTTACTGTTTTTTAAACATATATGTAAAATATACAACAAGTAACAATGAAATTACTCTAGAAATCATCCCCACAGAAATTTCAGTGTTATTCTTTGAGGTGATGTTCCCAGAAAATAAACAAAAGGTCAGTCAAATGCATCTAGCACACGTGTCAGTGCTTTTAAATGCTGTGCCAGACTGGCTTATTTGATACCTGAGATGCTTTATCTGCTGTTATCTTCACCATCTTGAATTATTAGCCTACACAGAATTCACTTAGGAATCATATGATGTGTAATTGCATGTCCTACTTTCTATTGTCTTTCTTCCAGCCACAGCAATGTCTTGACTTGGTAAAGTGGTGTCTGTTAGTATACTAATTTACTTGAAAAAGATGCAAATTCCTGTCACCTTCAAAATGTGACAAAATGGATTCACTATAAAAAGAGATAGCTAGCACACTGAAAATTCAGCTTTCACTCTGAACTAATATATATCAGTACCCATATGTGCTATTTATTCACATGTACACCACTTCTCTCTGCAATTTTTATTAGTACAATCTGTGTTAAGGTTTAACTCCTTTAAGCACCCTGTCCACTCTGAGCATATTTTATCCAGTCTAACACGTCATTCTTGGAAAGTCCTTGCTTTGATACCTACAAGGAAAATGATTCAAAGAGGGATATGTATTATTTCAAAATGCATGTTTTTTCCAGATTTTAAAGAATTGCATGGCACTTCTTTTTTCTTTTGATGGATCTATTACCTAGACCTTATCCCATGTTTTGCCAATGTGCACCTATTACTTAATCAACTACAACTGATGCAATCTCAGATTAGAATATTTGAAACTGTTTCTTCCTGAAGAGTCAAACCTATCTAGAGAGGAATTGCAAGGTGCAGGTCCACACCAGCAGAAACCAATTTAAGCCTGAGTTGCCACCTCTGCACTCTCCCCACTGCCTTGGTGCAGTTCTCAGCCGCAGCAACTCAGCTAAATGTAGATATAATCTACCATTAAATAAGCACAATGACCAATGCAAGGGAAAGGCTGGATATACACACCCAGGGATGGAAGCTGAGGGCAGGCAGTGCAGGCTTAGACCGACCACAGTTATTTCCTGGGAACCAAGATGTTCTGGCTTGAGTGAATACTGCTTGAGCAGACAAGACTCATTGACATCTCGGTTTCTTAATGACTGGGCTATTCAAGACTAGTTGGTGACTACTAAAAGAGTCTAAGATTCTGAAGACTCTTATGGAGGCGTTGAAAGTTCTCTTTGCTAAGATGATTGTTAATTTTTTTTTTTTTTTTAGCAGAATAAGTCCCTTCATATGTAATAGTTTCATATTTAATAAAAAAATGATGCAAATATGGCTACCTTCAGGCAGGAGACAGACAGACACATACTCTTTAGTGAAATGTAGCAGTTGCAGAGATGTCTCGATTTAATGGGTTCTTCCATTTAAAGAGTATGATGACCTACATCATACATTCATTTCTATTTATTAGTTTCCTCTAGCACATTACTGGAAAGAATAATACGTTTTAATATGTTTTAGATATCTGTACAGCATGCAGAGAAAGGCTTCTGTAAGAATTCACTCTATTATCTTCAAATCTTGAAACACGGTTTTAGCATGCAACACAGCTAAGTCATACCACTGAGCAGCTTCTGTTGGTCCATCCTACATGTAAATGATTTAGGATTGACTCTTTAGATGAGAAGATTTTAGGAACACTCAAAGGAGGGAGGCAATTAAGATTTAGAATTATTGCTAGTTTCCTGATTTTGAATTATTTAGTCAAATCTCAAGAAGAAAACAAGCATGGAGAGAAACTCACTTTGACAGCACAATGGCAGATTCCCTAACTTCATTCTAAAACATGCCTCTGATTCCAGTTACTGATTTATGCTGTATTATTACCTTTACTGCTTTCTCTTTCCATTACAATTCCAGGTATAGTGTAGGAATGCGAAACTACTCCCTAATTTACTTTTGTTTGCTTGACTACCATAGTATGGCAATGAAATTTGATAAGGTATGCCTACAATGTCAGTGATAAGGTAAAAATGTGTCCATTTCCAAGAAAAATCCTAGCTAGAAACTACAATTTTTACAAAGACACTTTAGGAATGAAATGAGTCTATTATGTTTCAGCTTTGGCTTGGGAGAAATATGACCTACATGGCTAGAGAAAATGTGTTCCTGTGAATATCTAACAGAAAAGATTACTGTAAAATAAAAAACTATGGCTGAATGCTGTAAAGGGGTGGATGCACCCTACTGTGCAGGAGAAAGTAGAAAATAATAGCTGGCTTTCCAGTGGAAAGACTTGGCAGTCAGCCATGTGGTGCAAACCGGGTTCTGTCCCCAAAGACACATTCATGTTGGCAACATATTGGGAGGTTGTTTAGAGTCTAAAGATTAAGAAGAATAATCTTTCAATTTAATCTATCACCTGGTCAATGCTAGTCATAATCATATTTTACATAATTTGATCCAAAGAAAACACAGCACAACAAATACTCAAAAAGAACTATTTTAATGACAGAATCCTATGTTCTTCTACTAAACATGATTTTGTAATTATCAAAACAAGAAAAGAATCCTGATTAAATGCTTAATTTCTGTTTTAAAATATTATCAGTCACTAGACTTATTTCTTGTTCCATACATCATTTAGCAATAGTGTCCTTTCATTTGACATATAAAAGGATTTCCCATAACCTTAAAACAAGTATATAACTGCAGGCGTTCTTTTAGAAACTCTAGGTTGTCTGTTTAAGTTAACAGCTAATATTAATATAAATAGTACTTATTACTTGAATTGCAACTTGTTATATTCTGGGAAGTATGTTCTCTTTAAGCCGGAAGAAACCCAGGCTCTGTAGCATCCTACCTGATCAATCTACTAATATCTGGAAATGAAAATCAGTACAGAAATTAAAAACAGCAGTAAATACTCCATATTTGTTGGAATGTATGAGGTGTCAATTAGTTAAAAGGGATGAGTCTCTCTGCCCACCATCAGCAATACATTATACAAGCAACTCCTCATTTTTCTAGTCCAAGTGAATCTACTCCCCCTGTTTTTGTCCATTTCTTATCTGTCCTATGCTACCCCAAAGGGCTCCAGTTTCAGTACATAAGGGAATCCTTAAAGAAACCACTAGATAAAACCGCTTCATATTCCTGTCTTTACTGGGAATGTAGCCAAGGATGTTTACAAAAAGCATGAGTGGGATAAGCAGGTAAGCTGTTTTCTAAGCTTCTCTACTGACAGAGCAGCTCAGTTTGTCATGTATTATGCCACAATGTCTTTGAAACACTAATCTTCAGAACAGTAATTTTTCTAGTAAATGCTAAACGTAGTAGTAGAAAAATTTATTAGATTCTAAAATTGTACAAGGACTCAATAAGGTGAGGATTTATAAACATGCTTGGAGGGTTCTTCAGACATGAGTTCAGTATGAAAGGCAGGAGTAAATTCTTAGGTACTGACAATTTCTTTAACACAACTATTCTTCGCATACAATACCTTTTTGGCCAAAGTCACAGACACTTCATCTTTAGATGTGTTTTAGGAGCCAAACAAGACCTTTGTATCATCAACTCAAAGAAAAGCATCGTTGTTCAGCATGTATTCTCCTGTAGCATTTCAATTGGCTATAAGGAATTCCAGATATCTTTTCTCTGAAAACAATACATTCTGCTTTTGCATAAACCTAGACTTTTCTAGTAGAATTCATGAAATGAACTGGAGCTATGTGATTTTTTTCCTGTGTATACGGATGCCAGTATTTGGAATGCAACATTGTGCAACCACTAGAAGGAAAATTTGTGAAGATTAAAGATGACAAATGAAAAACATGAAATGAAACATGATCTCTCTTGCAACTAATCAGAGGTACTTTCAAAGCAGAGGTCAGACTGAGATGATAGCAGGATTACTGGAAGGTCAGAACAGAAATTCAGTACTGTTCTCTAGATTCCTAACCTGTTTCCTCAAGGAAACACAAGAGCTACCAAGCCACTTTTCACTGATTCCTCCTCCAGGTTTGGATCCTGGACATGTTCTAAAAACATTTTCAAAACCCAAAGTGGTATCTGATGCGAAAATCCTGAAAAAGGTTCTGGTTAGAATGAAGAAACACCTGCCTTTTTACTTGATTCTCCTTATAGAAATGTGTGTCTTTGTCACCACAGCAATGGTTTTCCTTAACCTTTTGAGAAGTACAGATGAAGCCTCAAGGATATGAAAATAGTAACAACAGGAGCCCTTATTAAAGATTTTTTCTAAGAGGTAAAAGTAGAGTCAGAACTCACCAAAGCTTTATTAAATGAAGCTTGCTATCAGTCAGAACGCCCCTGACTGCCTGGCTCTGAGACAAATCTCATCTAACTGCTGTACAAAAAAAGGCTTCAGACAAGTGTCTCTGTTTCTGCAGTCTTTAAGAAAATCCACCTTCAGAAAGAGTACTGAAAAAAAGACAACCATGTCTGAGGGATTTGGACATATCAAGAGAGAAAGAACTTTGAAACCAAGGGAAATCATTCCATCACTGTGACATATAAAAAGAAATGGAAGATCTGGAAATGAAAACCTACTAAAAATTGTATATCTCCCAATAATCTTAGAACTACACAAATATATTAATATACATATAAAAAAAAAAAGACAAGCCTAGGGAGGTAGAGGAAATTAAGGAACACCAGGCTTTATTCTGCCCATTTATCAAAAGGCAAATAAGGTACAAACACAAACAAGCTGATGCTGACCTAACCAGGTGTTGATTTCAGCGCCTGAAGAGAAGGTCTACGTAGAGGCGATCACTCAGAAAAAGCCAATCATTTCTTAACAGTTCGTGGAAAAGAGAGCTCTTCAAAAACTCAGCTAAGAAATTCTGGAGTTGAGAAAACTTCCAGAGAAAATATTGGGTTATTTAAAATAAGCTGTTACTGTATATTTTAAGATGCATCACAAAAGTACAGAAGAACAAGTATAATAACTCAAGTACTAAGATACATTTATCCAAGATTTTCTGCACGTTTATTAAGAATGAAGAAAAGCTAAATCAAATATCTTCTCTCCCTTCAACTATAGATTTACAAGAAGAAAAAGAGAAGAAAAGAAAAAAGTTGAACTTTAACCTGACATTTATCCCTGAGGATGCTGTGTATATAGCTTTACTTCTTTCATTGTTCCTATTCAAAAAAAATTGGCTCTGCTAAAAATCAGAAACCTGACCAATCAATGTTTCAGCTGACCCCAGCAGCAATTCTAGATTCTACCAGCACTTCTATATTCCTAGAAGTGCTCCAGAAGTACCTCCAGATAATTAACTGACGGACAGCTACAGAAACTAACAAATTACAAGTTCAGAATGACGACAAGTCATCCACATCTGTGAACAGGAACGTCATCGCCACTGTCACACTGCAAAGAAAATGTTCAAATAACATACACCATCCAGAAAAAAAACATAGGTTTGGTGAGTTTCTTCCAAGTGTGTTTAAAAGCATCTTATTTATGTCCCTGCATCAAAGGGCCAATCTTTGCAATGCTTAAATAAATCTGTCTGTGAGGAAACATACAGTTGTAGTAGTATTCCAAAATTTGAGTTTATCCATTCTCAAATCATAAAGACTTTTTTGTGAAATACAAAACTGCCATCATGGACCAATGGTCCATGCATCGGTATTCAGCTCTGAAAATGGTCAGTAAAAGATGCTGGACTGGACCATGTCAGACAACAGCATTTCTGAGATTTCCTATGTTTTTGTGACTCTCCAATACTGCTCTGTGCCACCTATTGCGAATGGAAACACCAAACATTTTGAAGAGTCTAAATTGTTTTCGGACATGCTCAAGCCATGTTGATTCATAATCTGACAATTGTTATTAACCAGTGCAACCAAGAGTTTTTGATGGAAAAAAGCCAGAACTTGCGAAAAGACTTGTAATACCCTTTTCCTATATTATATGCTGCCACTTTCACTGTACTTGCTGTATACAGTTGGCTGCCCCAAACATTCAAATATATCAGAGAGTTACTGTCACTGATGACTGCTCATAAGCAAAGCTTTTTGAGGAACAGAAGCATGTTGGCAGAGGGGAGCATAACAGTTACTGTTCTATAAAAATGTTTTTGGCCAGAGAACAGTTGGAAAAGGCAATCTGGTAATAGTGCATGCCTGTAAAAACACACTATCATTTGTAGAACTAAAATTTTGCTTAAGAAAAGTAACAGGCAATACGGAAAATTCAGATTATTCCTAAAGCACATTTATATGATATACCATGAAATATATACATGATGGTAAGCCAGCAGGTGTCACAATGACATGGCTTCCTAGGTTATACAATGCAAAGAGAGCACATTCCAGTAATTTAAAACTTCAAATGAAGTAACCTCCTCCTGTCCTAAAGAGGCATTCACTGTGTGGGTCATGACAACTCTGATTCAAAAAGATGGGTCACTGTGTAGTTACTAGCTTTAAAAGTTGTTTTGATAAAGCTCCAGAAGTGTTCTACAGTGAATCTAAAATCACTGCCCAGCAAGTACCCAGGAATAAACATTTCTCTATTGCTATACAAATACCTGATGCACTGCATGGAGATATTTCTGAGTGTTCACAATAAACCCACTTGAACTGAATTAGTATAATTGTAACAAGTCTGTTGTCACTTCCCCACCCCAATCACCGAAACCTAATGCCACTGTTACACCTCATTACTATAAATCCTTCAAAAACTCACACACATTCCTCCTTCCACACCTATTATTGCATTGTGTGTTATTAATTTCCTAACCCTTGCTCTTCATCAACGCAATCATCTCTTTCTCTTTCACTCTCCACACTTATTTAATGACAAATGAAATGAAACTGTAGCACTTTGGGGTGAGGACCAAACAGCCTATAAAAGAGCTCCATTCTGTTAGCTGAACAACCAAATAAACACACAAAGTGTTCAAGCTTTGCATTAAAAAAAAAAAAAAAAAAAAAAAAAACACAAACAAAAAAACTAAGAAAGTTATTCTATTGCTCAGTGTTACTCAGCAATTTCAACTGGATAAAGATAAACCTTATCTTTTTCTGCAAGCCAAAGAAGATTCACAATCATCACTTATGGGTTTCTCTGCATAATGCAGGGTGGAAGAAAGAATAAAATAATTTAGCTCAGTACGGCAGCTAAGCAATGAGGGTCTGGATAAGGTGCTGTCTCCAAAGGGTTTGAACGATGGCTTAGTGTTACAACTAAAAAGACCGCTTGCAGCTTATCTAAAAAGATCCATAAACAAACTGTTGTAATATAGAAACACAATTTCTTTTTCAGCATATTCAAATGTGTTATTAAGACAAGTTGACTCACAATTCTAACAATGGCTGGTATATAAATCCAAGAGAGGCAGCAGAAGTGTAATGATAGAGAAGAATGGCCCTATTCTGCTAAACTAAAAGTCCATCTACTCAAGTTCATTGTCTATGACAATGGGTAGTAACAGCTCATTATGGAAAAAGTAAGAAGAAACTACGCTATATGAAAAGGAGAGAGAGCACAGACTATAGATGCACGGAGCATACTTACTCCGGTATGTCCTCAGAGCAATCAGACGCTTATGAATTTTCTCAGCTGGAGGCTGCATCAGGATCATAGTATGTAACAGCTCTTGATGAAGTATTTCTTCTTTGGAATGTGTCTAATCACTTTTTGAACCCATTTACATTTTTAACATCTAAAATATCTTATGCTAATAAGTTCAAAATTTAGGCATGGGTTGTGTGAAAAGGGACATCCTGTTGTTTCCTATCTGTAGCCAATTCATTTTGCAGGGTGCCCTTCAGTTCTTCTGTCATGAAAAAGGTAAATCTGTCAACTGTCTTATTCACGACAGTCATAATTATAAAATTTCTGCTACAGTTCAGGTCTTTTGCAGAATGAAGAATCCCCCTCTGTTTGGTAGCAGCGTTGTAAAAGTGATAACAGTGTAAGGATAACAAGCAAGGTAGGCTTTATAAAGAAGTAATAGTGTTATCAGGAGTGGGGTTTTTTTTTGTGGCTGAATTAAACTAGATGCACTAGCCAGTGCAAAAACTGCAGACCTTGCTAACCTCCGTCCACCACAACAACGAGCATCCTACAAAAGAGCATGAGATCTACGGATACTAAACAAGCATCCACAAATGTCATATATTTAGTTCAACAGACATAAACGTCTTCACGGAATTTATAAAGAACAGAAACTCAACATTACTGCTGAGAAAAGATTATTCTTTAAAAAACGAATTCTTTTTTAGCTTTTCAGTCCTGATGCTTAAAGAAGACAAGTCCTTCAAATAAAATTTTTGCCTGTTATTGACTCAACACCAGTTTACACTGGTTTTATAACCCATTATAATTTTCTCCAAAACCTCCTTACACCTGAACTTTAAGTGTTCCACAGGAAAAAAAAGATCCATCCCTCTCAGACCCAGAGAAGATTACAATCTACAATCTCCTCCTGTTCCATAATCGATAGTCACTCATTTTGCACAAATTGTCTAAATGATTAAAATAATTAAACATAATTAAACTCAGTGTCCTGTTATCCAAGTACATTCTTCATTGACAAAGTCAGGTTAAGTGGTTCCTCCAATCCTCACATGCTGCTAGTCAAACAGTTCATTGCCCCCCTTGGCTGTGCTGATAGAACTGTTAGCTTGTCACATACCAGATCAATAAAAAGATCTACATTTAAAAAATACTTCCTTTCTTGCTTGTTTTTCAGACTTTCAGAAATACAGATTATAGACTTCTACACATCCGGTCATCTTTGCTCTTCTATGTATCCTGAGAAGGTGACAATACCTGTACAAAGCATCTGAACTTCAAATTAACCACAAATTCCCACAGTGATGTTTCCTGTTTGGTTGTATTTGGCTGAACTATCTATCTGTTGCTAAGCTCCAATGGCTGATTTTTCCACCATATTCCCAACATCTCTCCTTGAGCTGCATTAGCTAATTCAGGCTAGCCCTAAAGTAACAGAGGAAATAGGGCTGGAGACTGGGCTTGAACATCACTAGTACCTGATTAACTGTTTGCACCCACAGCGTGGCTTGGACCTTGCCAATTTGCACTTTCCCAAAACAACATCTGGGCTCAGATGAGAGGACTAGCACCTGCCCAGGACCATTCCAGGAGGTAGTCTGGATGCAATGTCCTGTTTGGGAGGGAGGGGAAAGTAGTTTAGCCTTGGAGATGTGGCTTGTGCCATGCAACTTGGCCTCAGAGGCAAAGATCAGTCAAAACTGATTTTTATCTGATACTTTATTCTTCAGTTACTCAGCTTTATGAGATTCTTTTGAGCCTCCATACATCTGGTTTTAATTTTCAGTATGCCTGAAACTTTATCATCCTAGTATGCATCCATTTTTCCAGAGAGCTTATGAAAATAAAAATCCCTCTCAGACTACTGATGACCTTTGTAGTGAAAATTGTCTAGGCATTCCTATAGTTTACTTCCCAGTTTTTAGCAACTTAGTAATCTACAGGAGGACTTTTTCTTTAATACCTATATCCTTGAATATCATTGAAGAAAGTTCATCTCAAAGCTTTGTGGGTTTTTTTGGTTTATTTTTTATTATCTGAAACTTGAGTACATATTTTGAACCAAATAATTTCCATCTACATGTTTAATAATATCTTCAAAGTATTTGAGTAATATTTGTGACATAAGTCTTCCTTCAACAAAAGTCTATGGTGTCTAAACAGAGGTAGCAGTGTTCATTTCTGTGCGATACATGTCTCCTTCCTATAATGTACTTAAATAAGTATCATCACCTGAAGCAATAAGTTAGGAATGTATAGCAGTAAACCAATAGGAATGAAGGCATGCTTAGGCCTTCCCCTTGCTGAATGAAGTAGGAATGTAATTTAACATGCATTCATAAAACATGCATAAAAAATGTAGTTTATTATAGTCTAGTTGAAAGTTAATTGCCAGGATTTGTTTTACTATGCGTAGTATGAAGAAGCCATTTGTGGACAAAGCTACCTCTTCAAAGCACTTGACTTACCAATGACCACTAGGACAAATAACGTGAATATCTATGACTCACCATGAAAAGTACACTCTTTGAATCGGCTGCACTAAACCTGATAGACAAGCACAGGACAACTAGTCTAAAACTCTATTCATCATAGATACTTTGAAGGATAAAGTAACTGAATTACTATCATCATTAGCTAAATCACCATAGGATGGCACACTGAAAACTGAGAGTCTTCATTAATCTCATACTATGAATATACTCTTGTCTGTGCTTTACTTTTCTGTCTTTACAATCTGAATTCAAAGTCTTAAGACAACAGAGCAGTTTCAGAAGTAAACTTTCTGCTGAAAATCTTCACTACTAGCCAATATGGGGTTAAGACAAATACCATTATTCACTTCCATCCACAGAAACATAAAATCATACATTTACAGGGTATGGCTTTATCATTCATATCCAACTAGCCATCTCCACAGTAAAAGATTAATTTTCATTCATCCTCAGGGCTTCCTGTATTTCCTGGGAGATAAAAGAGATGGCAGAATTTTTACACATGTATTATATATGGACAAGGTATCAAGAACTTTTTTCACTACTGGCATACAGAACAGCCATGAATAAATATGTTTCTCGTCCTTTCTTTGTGCACATGTAGTGTAACAGACTATTAAACTGCCTGATCACATACTGTCTTTTCACCAAAGATGCAAGTCTCATTTAATGGACAGAACAAGCAATGCTAACATATAGTTATTTTACATTTTGTCTTTTTATCCTTATTGGTCAATGTTTGATTACATGCCTTGTCTAGTCAACATTTCCCAAGTTAATACTTTTATACTTGGATTAAAAAGCTACTGTTCCATAAAAGTTGATGACTATTCCCTTGTTCTTATTTATTGCTTTCTCAGTTTACAGACCATGGGAATGTTCCTACTCCATTTTAATGCAGGTGAAACAGGTTAGCTTACATTGTCATAAATAATCATTATTAAAAAGCGTTGGCTATGTGAGTATACAGTCTTCACACATCTGATCAGAACTGAGCTTCTCCATCAATTACTGATTTTTTTTTTCTTTTGCTTGCTTGACTTTTACTCTAAAACCAAAGATCCTGTGTACAGAAGGGAAACAAGCTAAAAACAAAGAGCAGCAGGGCCAGACAACATTAAGGAGTACTGCCTTGCAAAGGAGGGAAATGGTCTGGTATGGCACACAATACTAATGAACCCATTATTGCAATACCACCTTTCTTGTGCTGCCCACATTTTATAGAAGACATTAATAATCTGGAAAGGTTCAAAATGTAAACTGATGAGAAACAATAAGAAAACTGGGAAACCTGTTTCTCGGTAAGATACTAAAAGAAGCTCCATGCCCTAATTTACTTGAAAGATTAAGAAATTACAAAAAACACAGTCTGTTTACTTTCTAACATAGCTCACAGATACGGGCAGAAAATGCTTCAGTGAAGCAGGCCTTATAAATAAGGAGAAGCAGTATTTTTGAGTAGACAGAAAAAACCATAAAAACTCTTAATTCAAGCATAACAAAGACACAACAAACATCAGTTTAAGTACATGTCGAGAATAATTGCTCTAGATATAATGTGATTAACATAATTAGTTCAAGAGGGAACTCAGACCAAGCAGTGACGTCTACTTTCTAAGGCCAAACATCTCATCATTAAAGGATTACCCTCTGCAAATCTCTGACCATCTAAACAATTCTAAATATGCAGGAGAGCTCCAGAAAAACAGAAAAATCACCTCCTTCACCTGACTCACTCAAAAAAAAAAAAAATTTCAGACAATAAACTCTCACATACTTTAGCAAATTAGAAGAAAACAATCCAGAAACATATTCAACTAATGTACCAGTCTTATTTTTGCAGTTGTTAGGAGTTTGCTAGTGATAGCCGTTCAAATAACAAAGAATAAAATCAGTAACTACTTCAACATCAAAACACATACTAAACTAAAAACATTATCACCACTCAAGACCTCAGTATTATATACCAAGAGGACACTGCTCAATATTTTTGTACTATCAGTACCTAAAAACAATTCCTGATCTATCTGACCTATATATCCTTTCCACTAACCTTTTTTTCCTGCCCAAAGGAACAGCCTGACAACACAACAGAGAGAAACTTTTTCACTAACTCCTCCTCAATATTTTCAGAGCCAAAATGAACCCACTTCTAAGCTGGCTCTCTTCTGATTAACTCAGGGAAAACAATAAAAACCCCACTGAACTGGACACACAAGAAAGAAACAATTTCACCCTGGACAATTATACTGACTGATTCAGGAAATGATGCAGCAATAAACTAATTTTTAAAAGCAATGGCACAATACAACAGTCTCCCCAGAAATCAGCTCCAAAATTATTCTGTACTTGTGACAGATGTACACCATTTTCATCATTTGGACTAAAAAGCCATTCCCATGTAGACCTCTACC
The DNA here is from genome assembly GCF_965183815.1 of Platalea leucorodia. Lineage (NCBI taxonomy): Eukaryota > Metazoa > Chordata > Aves > Pelecaniformes > Threskiornithidae > Platalea > Platalea leucorodia. The sequence continues at coordinate 50,758,690 of NC_138825.1, read as the reverse complement.
ACAGCTCTGGGAAGTGCCATCACTTCATCTGTCTGCCTCTGAAATACTGATACCCTAACGTAAACTTTCTAGACACATGAAAAATGGCAAGCTGGAAACTACTGCGTACAAAAGTCTACCGATCAGTTTTATCTCTGCGAAAGTAAGGACTATACCAAACACACAGAGGAACAGGGTCTATGCAGTCAAGCCCCCAGATATTACTGCAACTTTTCTGAGAAAAACATTCACAATAAAGACAACTTTTATCAGTCTGGGTATTATCCCAGAAAAGTAGCATCTGTCAGCATCATAACAGTTACATTGGCTCAGACCAGCAAGACCACCGAGCCCAACATCTTGTCTCCAACCACCCATTAGCAGATGCTGAGGGAAGAGTATGAACAGGGCAAGTAATTATGCCACTTGTACTGGGGGGAATGGGACTGGAAGATTCATCCTTTCTGTCTTATTTTGAGAAAAAAAATCCAAGAAAGGCATCAAAATAAGTAAATATTGGGGTTTGGTAATAAGAAGCATTAAGAGCTACTACTACGTTGTCAATGGTGCAAGTCATGCATTACTCAAATCGTTCCCACATTCACTCTTGTTTTTTGGCAAGTATTTGTTGCCTGCTTGGATATTACAAACATAAGCACAGCAGGGCTGCATCAGAATGAAACAGCATGTCTGCAGCATCAATGAAATAGTAAGACAGTCTAATTATAAATCAAGGAGGTCATTAATATGCTGCCGTATCAGTTCCTCTTGCCTAGGTTGGGGAGACATCAGAATTGCAGCAAGTTGTGGAGTATCACAACAGTGACAGTCTCCAGCCTCTCAGTACCCTTCATCTACAGTGCTACAACTACTACCCTACACTACAGAACAGGTATTTCTGATTAGTTAGCGTGGAAATGCACAGTTCTCAAAAACTAACAAATCAAGCATAGGCTCCATTTTTTTTTCTTTTTAATTCTGGCAGCAAACTGACATATATTTAGCATACATACACTCTTCCTGCTTACATTTATCTTTTCATATATTCTATCCCTGCTTATGGAAATGCATGTTAGCCATCCTTTCACATATTTAACAACCTTAGCCAAAGTGCAATATCATTCCTCTACACAGCATCATTTAAAAACAGGAATGAATTACCTATTTAAAAGACCAAATAAAGCACTAACTATGATTTATTGTAGAAATGTGTACATCAGTATTGCTTAACAATAAATACCTAAGTACAGACTTTCTCCCTAAATAGAGCCACACATCAACATCTCTCCAAAACTCACTACTTTCTCTCTCACAGGACTGTAGCAAACTTTAAAGCACATTATGCTAATATCTTAATATCTGAAACTGCAGCACCAGAAAAGAAACAATTTTCAGTCTATTTTGGATCACAGAACATTTTTTTACATTTTAATGATGCAGCTTAGCACAATTTTTCTTTTAGTATTAGCCTTAAAGGACTAGCAAACAAATTCCCTCTCTGTGTACAGTCTCAAAGTCTGGTTATGATGAAGTCCTTCGCCATAGATCCTGTTCCTCCAATCCCTTCTCTAGTAGAGAAAAAAAAGACTAAAAAGAAGAAAAGACCTCTTTGTCTAAAGACCACAGAAGGTATCAGGCTTAAACAAACTAGCTCAGGCACCGGGACCATTTCAGTCACCAAAACCTTCAGCTCAGCACAGACTATAAAGTAAGAAAAAGAAAGGTGTTTAACTAACCTGCAGAGTTCTATCCTTTCTATGCTCAGTTAGCTCACTGAAAATTATCATAGGTATTGCTAAAGCATATATATAGATATATATATATAAGTATATTGGGAAGACTCGAAGGAACATGTGGGTGAGGGATTTTACGCAGATGTGTTTCCTCATGAAGCCTACTCAATTTTCTACCAAAGGGAAGCTACAGTGATTTTCCAAATGATTAGAATGAGTGTATCCAGAGATGACTGCTTCCAGTCCTCTGCCAAACTTAAAGCCATCCAGTGCACCAAATCTGATTGCCATCTTTGCCCACTTCCAGGGCACATATTAGAAAGGAAGGGGAAAAGGGTGAAAACCGAAATGGCTGAGCTAAAAAAAAGGACAGAATCAGGGCTTAATCTGAATTCTGAACCCACACATAGTTGTCATATTTGCTTCACAAGAAACAACACAAGAATGAGATACACCATGAGAAAATCATGCATTTAAATGACTAATGAAGAACTACATTCTATACTGCAGTCAGCCAGACTGCTTACAGTAATTACATAAAAGTAGCAATGAATGCACACTGATTTATTGTGTAATGATAAATAAAAAAGATGAAAAAGCACTTTGAATATTCGCAAATGTCCTTTAACTGAAACAACCAAATACATTCATTTAATCATTTGCATCATATTAGCAACAGAATATCTGTCAAATAGCACTTATTTAACACTGACAGGAAATCAATGGATACAGGAAAGCACAACAGGAAAAATCAACAGTCCATAAAAGAATATATGTAAAATTACTTAAAAAGTCATCTCGTGTTTCTGTTTAAGCAACTCATGTAAGGAAATATCAGAAAATGCTAAATATTTTGGTTACATTACGTAATATATTCTCTTCTTGCTTGAATGTACTACAGGTTACAGCACAGTATTATATTATGAAGTCCATATATAGAAATATTAGTATTAGGATGGCAATACCTTGGACTTACCCTAAGACAATCAATCCTATTGTTCTTCAAAGCCCCGAAAAAATTATGTAATATTTTCTTGAGCTCTATACATCCTGAATAAACATTACAGCAATATCACACTAACATGATAGTAAGCAATTAATTTTCTAATTTCTGTTTGTTTTTTTTTTTTTTTAAACAGGTCAATAATGAAATTGTAGATTCCTGTAAGTGCAGTAAGTCCACTGCCCTTAACAGACAGTAACTTCTCACTGGGTATAATCAGTGTCATATTGTGTACTGAATGTACTATTCTATATACAATATTCCTTTTTTTTTTTTTTTTTTAATTGTATTTAAGAATTACTTAACAACAGCATTTGTATGGTAGCAAAGCACCTTAAGTTCCCACTATACATAGTTTTGCGTGATTTTGGCAAGTATTGCTGGAAGAAAATAATGTATAAATCTGTTGTTGATGTGTCCAGATTCAGCAGTAATTAAGCACGTGATCATGCACTTTGATGAACATGAGGGCCATCCCCCTAGGGAAGTGATAACTTTGCTCCCACAGAGCAAAAAGTGACATAGGCAGCTTTCCATGTAGAAATTCTGTGTCAGTACAGTTTGTCCTTTACAAAAACGCCATTAAAAAAGTTAGGAAAGACACCTGTGAAATTCAGTATCAGCAGTGCAGAAGATGCACATCTGGCTTATAATCAATGTGCTTAGCCTCTTAGTGTTGTGGTGGTAAAGCTTTGAATAATATAATTAAGGTTGGAGTTCGTAAATATTTTTCTGAGAAATTTGCTGGGAGATGAGGATCTATCCAGCAGAGCCTAAAACTTCTGTAATCTTATGGCTCTTGCTACAATCATCTGTTACTCTTGCTTGAATGATATGGAAGAGGACAAATGATATCACAAAGACGTCTTGTGAGTTCTCTGAGTATTACAACTAGGCATCTGAAAAAGAAAAGATCTCCTTCTGGCAGATTAACTCTTAAAGCCCACTGAAAAAACCTCCATCTATCAAGATGTAACTTTAATGAATCTTTAAAGCAAAATCATGTATCTTATTGGTATAACTTACACCAGCACCTCAAGTAAGATTAGATATATGAGCAAAGGCACCTTTTACTATGTCTACATGAAGATGTTCTTCTGATCTATAAACTTCTTAAGACAACCCATTAGGCCATAATGCATGGAGTACAGACCAGACCTTAGGCTACAAGTAGTAGGCTTGATCTGTAAACAAGTTTCTTCCATATCTAATACATAAATGACTTTGAAGAGTTCAAATGAACCCTGAAATATCTAATCCATTTCTTTAATCAAGACACCCTCGTACTAGGTTAAATTTTGCTTGCAAAAAAACAATCAAAAATACTTTGCATGAGAAGCAGTCCAGTTTGTGCTCCAGTTTCATTCAGAGTCCTGCCTAACTCAGCCATGATCTGGATATGAAAAATTTAAAACTCAAGTGTTAGTTTATTACAAATGGAGTTGTTTGGAAATGCTGTGTGTAACAATACAAGGCGTGGGTGTGTTTCAGGCACGTATTTTATTGGTAGATAATAGTCAGGGTTCAAAAAGTTGCAATGAATACCCAAATATCACTACATGCAGGATTCCTTCCCTTTGCAGGTTTTCTCCAATATACTAAAAAAAAAAAAAAAAATCATATAATCCCAGGTAGATCACCATCAACCTGTCATGAGCGACTTTCAATCTAACATCTACTGTGATAGATACAAGATTTACCTGGTACACACTGATGACACAACTCATGACATTTTGTGCTATAGTTATACCTTAATATACTGCAGTATTTACTGATTGCCTCCCTTTTTAATACTTTGGGTTTTAAAAAAAAAAAATCCATCTAATGTAACTGGTTCTGTGAATCTCGGTCACAGATAAATTTTGGTTCATTTAACTCCAAATCAGACATTTCAGTTTATGTTCATGCTAATGAAATTCAGTTAAACTACCCTGGCTGCAGGCCCATTGACTTCTGGCTGAAGAGTACACACAGCTGGATGCCTATAAGTCAGGCCGGACACAATTTCTGCATATAGGTTAATGACTGTTCTGCGTCATCAATGTATAAGAGTACAGACACTAAGCCAGAGATCTCAAAACTGCATTTTGCCTGCTTGGCAACTTTCTAATAAAAACAAAGCTTATTTTTCTGTCTGTATCACATTACATGATGTGAACATTTGTAAAGTAGACTACACTAAAGCAAGAGGGATAGAGGGAAATTTATACCGCTATTAATGTAAAGTGACTTAGGCTACATATTCATTTTAAGTCACCACAGATCCACGCTGACACCAAAAGAATCAGTTCCATCTTCTCCTCCTCATTTCTCACTGCCACCATTACTCAGGCAGTAGGATTTGTACATACATAACACGAACTGAGTAAATCATTTAGCAAGTTTCTTTCCTAAAAATGTTGTATTCTGACAAATTAAGATGTTTTGTTATCAGAGACATTTTATATGGCTATAGCCTTTATCTTTCTAGAAAACAATCACAGATAAGGCTAATCAGGATCTGTTTCATTCTATAAACAAAATGCATTCAAATTATTCTTTTTGACTTGGCAAGTGTAGTTTTAAATCTGGTTCTGCTTATTTTCATCTAAAAATCCAACACTAAGAAAGCCACATCTGCATAACTGCCTTTAGTGTAATAAATACGGCCACCTTAAAGATCACTGTCAGCAAAAGAGAAGTAACAGGGAAGGCAGAAAGACCCACTTGACAATAACAGATATAAAGATAAATGATAATGATAGCATAACTATTGCTTGGCACTTTTAATTCAACAGTTTGGGGAGAGTTCGCCATAAAACAGAAGTTTTAAAGTTTAAGAAAACAGTGGACAAATCACATTGTTGCAGCTATTCGTGTTAAAACTTCACTAAGACAATGGTCAGCAGTTATTTCACTTTTGTAGTTGGCTGAAAAAATTTTATGAGCACTTTCACAAAAATGTATTTTCAGGTCAACCCCCCAAAAAAAGGAAACTTTGAGCAACTCGTAATAAATTCCACTTGCAACATAAGATTCTTGAAGCTGAAATGTTATCAAAAAAATCATTCAGTTTTAGCATCAAGATCCTTGACCCAGACTATAAACTTCATTTCAAACAAGCGATGACATGATTTCAAGCATCTTAGAGAAAATCATCATTTTCACAGGAATATAGCTCTTTAAAATAAGTAGTATTTGTTTCTGGTAACATCAAATTATTTTTTCTCTTCTGCCTACAAAAAGCATTATCATGACTTATTCACTTGATTCATAACACTGTTTTTCTGATTGCATTTGTGGATTATAACGATAGCCATCCTGCAGTGCTGAAGTTTGTAAACCACAAAGAAAGTAGTAAACAGGTAGTCTATTGCTCTTTTACTCTTCCATTAGGTAACCTCTTTACACCAACAAAAATGCACTACCACTTTAGTCTCGGATATATAGTCAACACCACCAAAAATCTGGATCAATATAACCTTTTCTGTCCCTTGCCCACCATTTTCTTTTTCTATAATTCTGCAGAAAACACTCAGTTATCTTCTAGGCAGTAGCAATAGCACCTCCGTTTCAAATGGAAATTACCACCATAACTTAAACCCCAAGCACCTTAGAAGTCAGCCACAGAGCAATGCATATGCAGAATAAAATCAGTGTTTCTTTCTTCACCTTCTTGGTAATCTCTTTTGCATTTTACCTGGTACATTCCAAATCATGGTTAGAATTGCATAAATCTCATGCTTGCACACAATCTCGCAAAATTTAAGATCATTACAAAATTTACAGTCATTGTCAACCCAGGCCAACTTATAAGGAACAGTTTTCTGGGTCTAGTCAGTGAGGGATTATACCTAAAGCAACCCAACAGAAATACCTCCAGAATTCAACACACTGCTTTATAAACTCTGTGTCAACGTTCGTATCTAAAATTGACTTAATACATGTTGCAAGTAGGAACTTTTGAGATGGTATATCCAGGATTTTACTGAGGCTTACATCCTGCACGCACTGCATATTTTTAATTCAAAACTTACTAATTTTAGACGAAAGAAGACCAAATTATGTTCTCAAAACATACACTAATGTAGCAGATATTATGTGTTGGTGGAATAGTATTTGCAACTCAAAATGAGTAAACTGAACCTCCAAAACAAATACCAGTATATTCCAAAACAGAAATGCCAAAAGGCTGAAAATATTAAACAAAAAGTTAACCGCTTTTGCCTTCCAAAAATGGTGAAACTTAGATATAAAAATTATAACAGTCAAGTTTTACCAAAACTAGGTTTCCTTTTTAAATCTAAAAATAAGAACTGAGCTGTTCAAAGCTAAATATTAATCGCAAATAAAAAGGACTTACCTTCCTGTCTGTTATTTTTCCTTTTTAGCCATTTTTCCACAGTTTCTGCACTTACGCTTTCTGACACAAACTCATCCAGTACCTGGGGGTGAAGAGAAAGATAGGCCTTCACTTTTTCATCTGTTAAACCTGAAAGAGAGAATATTAATTGATTACATTATTGGTATGAAATTCCTTATATGAAGCAATGCCTAGACGCCAGTAACAATCAATATTCTTTTGTTTAACACACTGACTGAATACATGACTATTTAAATTGTTTCCTCCCAGACGTAACAATATCCAGTCAAAAAAAATGAGCTGTCGTATAGAAAACAGTTGAAGGAAAGACTACCCATGCAACATACTGTGTACAAAAAGTCCCCTACAGGAGTACACATAAATATTACCTGGGAAGGAATTTATGACTATGATTATGACTCTTAAATTACCTATTTCCAAGATATGCAAGATGATATATTGATAAAGAAGCTGAGTGGAAGGAGATAGAAGAAAGTGAACTGGTATTTCTTGTAGAGCATTAAATTCAGTATTCTCACTGCAAGTGGTAGCAAAAGCAACAAAAACTATTATGCAACACCAAAATCAAGCTCAATTTTTGAATATTGGAGTTACTTAAGTAACTTTAGAAATATAAACCACTTTCCCATGCATGCTTCCATTGCCTTAGTAATTCAACTATCAAAATAAAAGTAGTTGTAGATAAAAGGCCTTTACGATATCTGCAACAAAAAGAAGACTCCACTACTCATTTCGGCCAAAGCAGCAAAATTCAGAATCTCAGATCCCTGACACAACCATAAATAAATTCCCAGATTCATAAAATTACAATCTGATCGTACTCTCCACAAATCCCCCGAACAAACCCCACTGGCCGCAGGGAGGTGAACCCAGGAGTGCCGAGGCCTTCTGAGGGAGGGCAGGAAAGCAGCACACCTGTCCCGAGGGCCTAAGCTCCAGGCTGCCACAAAGGGAGCAGGCACCCCGAGTACAAAAGCCTTAATGAGATCTGAGGGGAAGAGGAATAACCATTGCTGTAAATGACTCTAAATACCCCTCCTCCTCTTGTGTGGTGTGTATATAAACGTAATTGTAAATTCTCCACAGAAAGCAGCCTAGGTTCAGCAGAAGAGAAACTCCCCTCCAAACAACACTGACTTCTTTTGGAGAGTATTCATGCTATAAGATCATTTTTCCTATTTTATGCTTCACACAGTATCAGAATATGCTGAAAACAGCTACAGTGTAATTTGACTGCTAGTCAACAACTGTAACCTTTAAGATGTCTTACAAATGTTTACTATGACGGCCTTCAGGAAGCAATACCGGAACACAAACCAACAACTCCCGCCTGCAGAGCAACAACCACACATGCCACTCTCCCCACACCAACTGCACCACATCATTCCCACCACATCAGCCCCCACCAGCCCAAACCTGGTTTAAAATACCCTTTCTCTTAATCCACATAGGCAGCAGTTCCTGGTGGATATAATAGCCTCAAATAGCAACATTCCCACTTACAGACAAGAATCTCCAGATCTGAATCACTTGAATTAAGAGAGCTAAGTGAGCATCCTGATTTTCATTTGTAAAGAAGAAAAGGTTCTTCCTAAATCAGTAAGAGCGGGAGATGATCAGCAAGTGGGAGGAAAACAAACAAACAAAACCCCACTACTTTCTTTGGTTAACCTTAGGCGACAGTTTGTAAATTTAGATCATAATGCATCTATAAAGGAGTCCATGTGCCACATGAACAAAAAGATTTTTCAGCCAATACAGGTATCACCTCACATACTGAAAAATCAGAATAATTAATATAATTTTGTCATTTGCTCAACTAAGAAAAATGTAATACCTTGAAAAAGTAAGTCTTTCTAATTTCATAGTAATAGAATTTGAAAAGAAAACATGTTTGGAGAATCATTCATAAAGACTATAGCATTTCGAAGATTTACCAGAGTTAACCATCAGAAAGTCATCAAAATTTATCTGCCTTTTAAGTTCTGGATGAAAAATGATCAATACCGGTTTGTCATAAAATGCCTGCTACTTCCAGGTTGTCTTTAGACTGCAAACAAACACTTTTTGCTTCTAGTAAGAAACTAGGAACTGAAAAGTTTGTAAAATTAGCAACTAAAATTCTACAAGGGTTGATTTGTGTTTCCAGTGAAAATAACCTTAACTTTCTTATGTGTGCAGCCTCTATTCCTTGACTTCAATGGAAATACTTCTTCAATTCAAACCTTTATGAGTTGTGTTTTTGGTAATATACACATAAAAATTCAATAAAATGTCACTTTGAAATAAGACTTCAGTCTACATGTCAGGAGTTTAATTTCCATTCCAGATATCCTGCAATTTCAGCAACCTGGGAGCGAAAACTCTGCTTTAACCTTATATGGAAAAGTGATTCATGGAGCTGATATAAGAAAACCTACAACAGTCTTTAAATCACTCTCCTTTATTTCACAAAAGGCATCCATGCAGATGTGCTTTTTCAATGTCAGATTTGTAGATTGGCGCAAGCAGAACGGGATTTACAACTACATTTGCAGAGTTAAAAATGAGTAACTTAAATCTTTTTTCTACACAGATTAAAGCAGACTTATTGGTCACCTTAATTGTTAGTCTACTGTTTAAAAAAATACATGCTACAACCATACACACAAAAGCCACAACCAAAACTAGCAAGAACACACTGTAACTTCACAAAAGGTAACATCACAAAAATGTAACATTAATAGAAAGTAGCCTTTTAGAAGAAGCTTAAACGTTTTGTGGTTTACGTACATTAGGGCAAAAAAGTGTTGTAAAGAAGCTTGAATGTAAGAGCGTTTTATAGCTGTGCATAAAGAATTATTTTATGGCATATATAAAGCCCTCTACATTGTAAGATGTACATAAGAATAAGATTTTTACATAAGAATATGTATAGGTTCAATGATGGACACACTTGCTCTCTTGAACATTCACGTGTTCCTGAAAACTTCTGGTACATATATTTTTGTTAAATATTATCAACCTCTCTATTGAACTGCTGTAATCTTTTATTTCTGAAATATGCAAAAAAATTATTTGAGAATTCAGGGGTACTGTTTAATAACATTTGAATAAACAGGACAATAATACTTACACCCAAACTCAGGAACCAAAAGTTTATCAGGTCAATCAGGTATCATTTACAGAATTAGAAACAAACAAACAAAACACAAGCCAATGTCAGTTGTTACTTTTTTCTGTTACTAATGTATTGGTCTTAAGTATTTTGGGCAGTAAACTTTTCTACATGCATTCACATTAGAAATATTTCTCCACTACTCCTTTCTTCTCCCCTTACTACTATTGGACCTGTAGACCAGTAGAGACAGTAGTCTCTGTCTACTATTTCCACAGCGCTCTCTACACAACAGGGATCTTCCCATCACCTCCAGTGATGCTAGGACTTCTCTGATTCTTGTTCATCAATACTCGCATGGAGCATAAAGTATACCCATCAACAGGATCTAAAAAAGAGAAAGGTAGCAGTGCACACCTTCATAACTGTGGGTTCATACGCTGTCTCGCAAGTAGGCCAAACAAAAGCTCCCCTCGCTTCTTTTCATTGCAGAAAGCACTGCCTCTTGTATCTGGAACCTGTCTGTCCTCCAACAGAGCTGTGGCAGTTCTCAAAAAGGACCATCGCTCAGAAGGGCTGAACTCTGGCCAACAGCCTAGCCTGCAGCAGGCCAGAAAACACAGAAAGACTGGAATAACCCTAATTCCTCTGGGAATTAAAGGAAGAATCTGGCATCAGGGTTGAATGCCCATTGATTCCATTTATGCATTAGAGTTTGCCTTCCTGATTCATACATATATCCTGTTTAATTAAAAACACACACACACCAAACGACGTTTCTCCCTTGTATTCTTATTTTAAAGTGACAAACCCACATTTCAGTGCTGATACCTTTCTGGCGCAACTTGCTATTGCCGTGTTTTATGCACGCATTAACTATTTGTTCTGGATTTGTGATTAAATAATGAAAATGATAATAAAAATACCATGTATAAGGACACACACGTATCAGATAAGCTCTTCCTTTTTACATTTCCCTCTGAACAAACTGTAGGCAAAGAAATGGCTCAAACTGCCCGACGCTTCTGCTAGCTCAGCAGCTCCTTGCTTCCTGACAAGCACGCCTGTTTAGGTTCTCTTTGTAGATCTCGATTTGAAATGTTCTCTTTAGCCATGCCATCTGCTTTTAAAAGTTCATTCATATGCATGGAAAACATTAATCAGGGTGAATTTGGTTTCTTTTTTTCCATGTCTTGGCTACCCGTGTCTGAACAGTAAGTGGAAAGACTGCTTTTCAATAAATGCTGGGTTTTCTGCAAGTGTTTCACCCTACAGTGTATCTCATTTATTATGGGGTAGGATGATATAAAACTGGCAAAGCTCGATATAAAGCAGAGGGCAGAAGGCAGCCTGTCCCCCCAACACCACCCAAGAGGCAATTCCTTGATCAGTAAAAGGCCTTTTTACTGCCAGAGGGAACGATCTTTCTGGCAGGACATTCATTCTGGGACATTAGGAGTGGGGAGGGTGAATCAAATGATAGAAAAGAAACAATCATATTTACTTATAGTATTTCTATAAACTGATGTATCAGTGCACTCTACCAAATAAAGAGAGCCCTGTTTTTCCACTTTGCATATGCCTGAGGCTCGAGCTGTTCATTTAGTTTGGCATAGCTCATGCCAGCCTATCAAAATTTTGTGTTTTGTGTTTAGGGTTTGGGTTTTTTGGTGGTGGTGTTTGTGGGGTTTTTTTAAAATAACTCCTTCGCTTTCAATGGAGCATGTATAAGAGTGTTTTGGGGTTGGGTTTTTTTCCTTCACAAACTACAAGAAATAGTTTCTCTTCCACTGAAATTAATAGCAGAAATATATATAGTTGAAGACAGAATTATGGGTAGATTTCTTCCCTTTCTTATTTTAGTAAACTAACTATAGAAAATATAAATATTGCTATCAAATATCACAGTCCAGTAATTTCAACATAAAGCAGAAAGCCAAACGTTTGTGATAGTCTGGTTCAACAAATAACTATCTTTTCAGTGGTCCTATGATTAATACTTGAAAAAGAAGCTTCATTTCACTACAGGAAAATAATAAAGAAACCTTTACTTGAAGTTAATTCAGCAAGTTTAGTAGAGGTATTTAAAGGGGAATAGTTATTCACATAGATTCTGAACAGCCACAAGAAACTATCTTCTCTTTTTACTTATTTCAACAGTGTACAGGACTAGATCATTCCGGCCTCAAAAGCATAAGTAGGACTTTGACTGTTTTTGTTAGTACTTATACTAAAAGCCAATGAAAGCAAAAAACCCCAGCACCACCACCATCGCCTTCTGAGATACCTGTATTTCTGTGTCCCGTACAAAGCCAGGGAGAGTATTGCAGGTTGCTTAATTTAGTGATTGCTTGGCCTGCTCAAGCCTGGATTCCCCTCTTCATCTACTGGTAAAGCTTTCATTATAACAACTCCAACATTTCATTAGTGATAACATCAGGTAGAACCCTAAAAGAGATGAACTGAATTCACAGAGCAATCTCCCACTATCCAGTGTAAGTAAACCAACAGCTTCATAAGTCAAAAAGAAAATCTGTAGCACTAAAAAAATACTAATTAAGATGAGAGAAAATTAGGGAACTTTCATTGCAGCTGGGCGTACTATGCAAGCAGATCATTTTACAGATACTGGCACAAATATTTTTCATGAAGCCTCACGTGGAAACTTGATAAGTTTCCAAATGAAATGTATATTTGAATGACCAATAAAGAATAAAGCATAACAGTGGACAGAACTTAGGGAATAGGAAGATTCATGTAATAAATGTATTCATATTCACCCTGTTGATTACCACAATCTTCTTAACATCTACATTAGGGTTCAGGAGAGACAGAAACTGTAAACACTGTCACAGTCTTATATGCTGCTGTCCTCTTAAGAAGCCAGCAAAATACTCTTTGGAAAATAACTGGATATCAACATTTAAAAAAAAAAAAAAAAAAAAAAAAAATTATAAAAACACTGTTACTTCTATCTTAAGGGAAAAACTGCTTTTTGAGCAGATGTGACAAAGTATACCAAACTCAGCATCTTAGAAACTCACTTTACTGGTTTACATTGTAATGGTACTGCAAGGCAACATTGTAGATCTGTCTACACCAGTGAAGTGAATATGTCTAGGGCTGTTCACTGGCTTATAACTTCCAAGTGGCTTATAACTTCCTCCATCCTTAATATTAAGCTCTCTTGACCTCTGACAATGAAGATGGGGGAAAACTGGAATGGGAATACATGCTGATTGCCTGCTGGGAACCATCCCTGGCCTGACGCTACTCCAGAGCAATGCCTGGGACATCACCAGCTGGCTTTGGCCAATGCACTGCCAAGAACCATTCTAACAACGTAACAGCGTAGACAAAAAAAAAAAATCCAGTACATAAGAATGCTCCTTCGCACTCTTTGTTTACTATCCTGGATATAGCATAGCTGGATTCAAAAATAAACTAAGAAACAAGACCTCCTTCAAACATCAGTTATCAGTAATTGCTCTTTACTTTGAGCCAGTCTCCAACAGCCTTCCTTTTTAAAAAAAAATTAATAAAGCCAAAAATCACTTGAAAATTATATTTTTGCTTTCAGCTTTTTATGCTGTCTAAAATATTTAAAACATTTCTTAGATATTAGATAGCCTGGGTAGTACTGAATCGATTAATGGCTCCTCTCTGACTCTTAATCCATGTCATACTGCACTCTCCTCTGAGAATAGCTTCACTGAGCTCAGTATAAAGCAGAACTGACTGTGAATGAGCTGAAAGAATTGAAGCCTAGAGCTATGTTTAAAAATCTGCTCCATTTAGCAACATGAGTCAGTCACATCATTAGCAATTCTTGCAATTTTTTCATTAGTGTTATGATATTTGGTCTTTTTCTAAAACCACTAGCTCCATCAAATCCTATGATTAGGCAAGAATTTTAGTTTTCACCTAAAGTCTCTGGTTCCCAGCCTGGGGGGGCATGTGGGGAGGCATGGGAGAATGGATAAAAATTGATGAGCCAGCCTACTATTTGTCGAGGCTCAGCATTTTATCCTAGAACAGCTACACTCTGAAAGACTGCAGTCATTGCTTTCCTCAAAACCCTTGCAACAGTGTTTGATGCATATGACACACCTTTCACCCAGTCAGACAGGATCCAGTGCTTTGAAAACACATTGTGAGGGTATACGTTGGTCGATATAAGAAATCGGATGGATTTTATGTATCAAGAAAGCTTTTATTAATAAAGATGAAAGGAGATAACTATAAATGTTGCAAATGTTGCATCTGTTAACTTTTTAAAAAAATAAAATAAAAAACAAAAAAGCCCAAACAAACAAACAGAAAAAATGAAACCAAACAAACAAAAAACCAAAACAAACACACAAATTGGATTGTTTGCTTTAATAAACAATTCTTCCCTGAAATTAGAAGGGCCACAGAGTCATGGCAAATATGGGCAAAGTCATAATTTCTCCAAGTAAGTAACAATATATTGTGCCACACAGAAAATCTGCAAGCCAAGGAAAAAAAAATCATCATGATAAACACTTTCCAGATAAGGTATTATCTGAAACAGAAAACAATCTTACATCAACTAAGAGTAAAAAAAAATGTATAATATTAAAATAAATCTTCTCATCTGGAATAACAAAATGATGAAGAGAGATGTGTAACACTTCCTCAAAATCAGCACTTGAAAATATATATCATACTTGTACAAAAAAAAGCCGCCTTAAAAATATCTGAAAGTAATCCAGAAGAGCTAATTTGAACATAGCTTTGCCCATGTTCTCCTTTATATAAAGCTGTCTTGCCCCATCTCTTTCTTACACAAAGATCACCTCTCTGTATCTTTCTACAGAACCTTATAAATGATATTTGTAGTTATTCTCAAAAGCATTCAAGGCATGTGTGTGCATTGCTTCATTTGGATTAAGCATTAATCCTATTAAATCAATCCCTTCTTTGTTCAAAGCATCAGGATTCAAAACCACAGGCACAGTCAGTTTTGGAATATCCTTTTCAAGTCAGACTTTTTATCTTAATCCATTTAAGTATACAGGAATGTAATGCAACCAAGTGCCCAAACTCTGTGAAACCTGACATTACTGGTCTGGCAAAAAGTATAATCACTAACAAGAAGCAATCAGAATGGTCAAACCTCTTTTTCATTTCTCTTTTCTTGAAAAATTAATTCACAAACTCATCTGTGAGCAGCTCCATTCACCTTTTTTGCCCGTCCTCCTCCAACTCTTGCCTGCACTGCTAGAAGAAAAACAATACACAGCTCCAGTGTTCACAGTATTAGCAATAATAATATAACAACAATAGTAATAGTAATAATAATAAATATAATAATAGTAATAATAATAAAAACAATAACGTGGTACCCAAAAAGACTATACTGTCGATTTTGGTATTTAAAAAGGGCATATGTTTGTTTCATATATAATAAATTTTACCATTAAACATTTCAAATCTTCATATAAAGATGAACGCTTAATTATGCCAGCCTCCAGTCACTGCATAAAACTGCAAGCTCTGTATACATTTAGATCACAGTTTCCCCCACAATCAAGTGCAATCCCTCGTGCAGTGGCCACAGCAGCCAGCAGTACGTGATGCAACATTTCAGCCAGGACACCAGCAGCACTGCTTAAGTTTTGGAGGAAGAAAATAAAGACCAGCTTGGCCAAACAGAGCTGGAATGTGTTTATACAGAAAGAAAAGCAATAATCACCCCATCCTGTAATTCAAATCCCTTATTCCTGATGAAAAAGCCATGGATGTATCTTTGCACCTGAACACGCCAGATGCTGAGCAATGCGAGGACATAAGCGCCTTTAGTTTCCACCAACTTCCATGGTGGTTTTTCTGATATCACCAGCATCTTGCAAGCTTGAGCCCTAGACATCTACAGATACTCAGCTGGTTATGTCTCCCAACATCTAGCGCTCAAGAACCACACAGTACTGTCAGATCTGAGCACTGTTTCAGTATCAAGTTAAAAAGCAAAATGCCTCGTAAGAGTATTTATGAGAGCAGTTTTCATCAGCTAGAGGTAAAAGGCCTATAATATTTCCATAGGAATTATACATACACTTAACAGGGTGAATGAGTGTTCCTAATTTGAATAATCATTTTTCATAGGGTATCAAAACACATTTCAAATTGTCTGAATGGCATAATCCCGCACAGCACGTGGAGTGTTACACTGGAATACCATCCATTATTTGATGTACGGGGCTTTTTAAAACTCTGAATGTTACTTTTCTGGTTTGAGAGTAGCTTCTCTCCAGTTCTAATTAGCACTTCAGAGTAACTCTGAGGGGTCTGTAACAAGCTTTATTCTCCTTCCAGGTGCATGACGGGACCAAATTTGGGGACTTAATTAACACTCAGCAAAAAGCTAACAAAAGGAATACAGAAATGCTTTAGGAGTTGCAAATTGTAATCAAATTCATTTCAAATATTTGCTTGATGAGAAAGCTATGTATGATCTTAAGGTTATTGATAAAAAAATTATCAACATACTTAAAAATAATGCATTGCACTAAAGCAAGCAAAAATGTATTTGTAAACATATAAAGAACATCTCAGTATGACTTATAATTATTTGCTCTTTTTTATTCTTTTGCGCAGACACACAGCTGGGGTGCTTTGTCTCCTGCCCAAAATATACCTGACCAGTAATACTCAATTGAACAGCGACAAGTACCAAAATACAGTTCATTCGTAACTCATTACGAAAAATGTCAAGTGACTCAGGACTTGCACGTACCTAATCCCTGGGAAGATCATATGCAGCTGTAAATTAAACTACTTAAAATCTAACAATTATACAAGGTAAGAATGTCTTAATGCTTCCCTTGAATACAGGTGTTGGGACAAAGTTCTTGATTTATGACTTCTCTGATAATACCTTCTGGCTGATGTAATGTCTTCCTCCCACCTGACACTTGATCCCTGAGTAGCTCCCTATTTGAGTAAACTCTTCTGGCTGAAGAGTAGTCCCATTGTCTTTATTACCAAGGTTTTACGGCTGATTTTTTTCAAACGAATTCCCATGAATAAAGTTCTGTAAATCCTTTATAATATACTTACCAATATAAACTTATAGTGCTGTTCCCTAAAATGCTATTTAACTTATTCCACAAACAAGATCCAGTATGATGAAACCTCCTTTGAAGGATACTACATGCCTGTGCCAAGTCTTACTCTGTTATTTTACTAAACGGGATACATGGAATGTTCTTCCTTTTGAAAGGAGCATCCCACTTCATCTTAACACTTACATTAGTAGACATGTTAGGACAGTTTCTGAGGGCACAGGACTCTTCTTGAGTAACAACTACGCACAGTCAAGTAACACACTACTTACCAAGAAGACCAGACACCTGAGTGTTCTCTACTTTGGTAGTACTAGGACCATATCTGTAGCACCACAGATAAGGATTTGTCATTTTTTTTTAATCTCCTCCAGCCTTACAGTCTTAGGAGGCTTAAAGAGAAATACAGTCAACACCCTTTACAAAATGAGAAGGTACAAAACCCAGAGAAACCTGTCACTAAAAAGCTCTATTAAGAAGAAACCTAACATGGCTGCATCCAGAAAGGTTTGATCTGGTTCACGGGAAGCGAGCTCTTCAAAAACAAACCATGCTAGTCCAGCACTTTTCTAGACATCATGGCTAAAACAAAACATATAGAAAAATACACGTCTGCTAGTTTAAATTATGTATTTTGCAGATTCTGTAACTGTACTATGCACAGGCCTGCTGACTATATGAATGGAAAACTTCCGAGAGGATGCAAGGAGCAGGCTGCAAGGTGCTATTTTTCCCTGATCTAAAGCTCAACCAGGATTATGGGTTCATTTGTTTTAGGGCAGATAGAAACTACTGTCAAGATCCTGCCTGCTGATTAAGACAAAAGAGTGTCACCTGCTAGCTATACATTAAGCCAAATAAATTGAAGGCTGAACTAGTGCATATGTTTTAAAAAAAAGACATCTGATTTTGAATAAGGCTCAAGCTGTAGAAGAGTTTAGCATGTTTCCCAGTTAATCTCATCAGGTTACTAATAGGTACTAAATGGGTGTACCTATTAAAAGATAAAAATTTTTTTAAAATTACATTCTAACTCCAGTATCAACTTTTCTTATTTCAGCTTCCAGCAATTAAGTTTTTTTTCATATTTTAACTACCAGCTTAAAAGAGTTTTCAGCATTAGAGATCATCTCTTTCTAAAGGTACCATAAGTCTGAATGAGTAACATCTATTCTCTTTACAAAGTGGAATAGGCTCACTTTTCTAAATTATAACGCTGTATTCTTACAGCATTTCACAATTCCAAAGAGATTTAACTCCAACTACTCATATGCACTATCTTACAGTAGTTTCAGAAAAGTCTCTAACTTAACTCAAGCACCTTGACCAAATTTCAATACTTGTAACTAGAAAAGAAGTTTTGAAAAATAAGAGCTTCCTGAAGTCTCAAAAAAATCAGTTTTTGTGACAGAGACTCTGGCTTTATCACTTGAATGTTAAAGAATACAACATAGCTTTCCCTCAACTCCACCAAAAGTGCTACAGCAGATGTCTTAGCAATAAAGCTGAAATACAAAACGTTAGTACCACATAATTAATCTTGGAAACTGCTTTTTTGCCTTACCTTTGGTATTACTACAAAATATAGATACAAGATGCCTCTTTATACAAAATTAAACTTTGACTGACATTTAAAATAAAAAAAAAAATATTTAATTCTTTTGTGGGGAAAAGAAAGCCTACCTTCAGACTAATTAAGCACTGAAAGTAAAGCACTGACTCCATCAACCTGTCAGAAAAAAGTTAGAAACTCCAATTTATTTAAAACACAATAAAGGAAGAGAATTATTTTCTTTTTCTACCACCCTTTTTTTTCAGCTGTATAATTGAACAGAAGGAAAGATGATTTTTCAGAGATGCTATCTCTGCTCAATTTTATGGTAATGGATGTCATGATATCTCTGTGTCAGTAAAATATGGCCTAGGAAAAGCAGTATAATTTGAAATATTTAAATGAATATGCCACTGAAGTAAAAGAGGTTTGAAGTGATAATTAAATACTGTGTTACCTATGCTTGTACATTGCAGACAAGGACACATTGTGCAACCCTTACTTGCACTGGTGAACACTTATAGGAGTAGTCCTATTGACGTCAATGAGACTACTTACGTGGGTAAGAGCTCACTAACATGTGAAGAGTTGTGCAACAAAGCCCCAAACATGTTTCATTCCACACATTGTTTCAAACTTTGTTCTTCAACCACAAGTTTTTCCCTAATATTGTCAATAATATTATTTCATTAATGTTACCATTCAGAAAAATATGTGAGAACATACAACTTGTTCAGTGTTACCTGACATCGCCCAGTATTTTAGCTCAATACCGAATCAAAGGCCCACAAGAATCGCAGATTCACTGAGGCTGGCAGGCACCCCTAGAGATCGCCTAATCCACCCCCTGCTCAAGCAGGGTCAGCTACAGCAGGTTGTTCAGGGTCCTGTCCCGTCGGCTTTTGAGTATCTCCAAGGGTGGAGACACCACACCCTCTCTGGACAGTCTGTGCCAGTGTTCAATCACCCTCACAGTGGAAAAAGTGTTTTCCTATGTTCACGTGGAAATTCCTGTTTCAGTTTGTGCCTATTGTCCTGTGGCTGGGCACCACCAAGAAGACCCTGGCACCATCTGCGTTACTTCCCCCTCCATAAGGTACTTGTACGCACAGATAAGATCCCCTAAGATCCCCCCAAGTCTTCTTTTCTCCAGACTGAACAGTCCCAGTCCCAATCATCTTTATGGCCATTCACTGGACTCACTCCACTATGTCCATGTCTCTTTTGTACTGGGGAGCACAGAGCTGGACACAGCACTCCAGATATGTCTCACCAGGGCTGGGTAGAGGGGCAGGACCACCCCTCTCGACCTGCTGGCAACGCTCTTCTTAATGTAGGCTAAGATGCTGTTGGCCTTCTTTGCTGTGAGGGCACACTGCTTGTGCAGGTTCAATAGGGAGGAATTACAGGACACAATGCTATAGGGATTCCTACTTCCTAGCAGGTGAAATAAATGGAAATACCTTCTACTGACTTGGATGCTGGCACAACAGAATAAAAAACAACACGTGGGGTTGGCTGCTTTTCCACAAGCTTTCACAGGTGTGGCAACCCTCTACTCACGCAATTTCATCTGGCAAAACATCTTCCATCAATACTATTTTACACAAGAATTCAAATAATCTATTTGTTACTGTTTTAACATTTTCTTGTTGGCAACCACAGTAAAACGAAGATGCAGCATTTCAGTTGGGCCCCTAGTTTTTATTATAAAGCTTAAACAAATGCCACAGAATTCACAGCTAGTTTCAAAAATTAAAAATGAGCAGCTGCATCTTTTCCCTGTCTTCCTCCCCCTCATCATCTCCCCACCCTCTTTTGTTTGTTTTGGAGACAGTGTAGCTCACTAACACATGTTCACCTCCAAAAAGCATCCTTAGAAGAAAAAGGAGGGGGAAAGAAAAAAAAAGAAAAAAAAAAAGAAGAGTTGGAAAGAGCATAAGTGAAAAGGAAAAGGAAAACAGGAGAGATGGAAACTGAGAACTTGTGTTTGTATAGGACTCAGGAAACACCTTAAAAAAACCATTTCGGTCTACATTCCGACATTCACAGGATGCATGTTCTGCATTGTGCCTTTGCTATAATGATACATATAAACTTTTCACAGGCAAGGATGATAAAGTACTCAATGAGAAAAAAATTCTGGTAGAATCACTTCATCTTTCAATGTAATTCAGCTTTGTAATAACCTGATTTTATCTAAAGCCTACTTGAACTTGGCCATTGGCTACATTCAGAAAACACTTTAAAACTGTGAAGATGCCCATATAAGACAGACATTAATACAGGAAATTAGGGCACATTTCCACAGGGCTGATCATAAATTTTCAGTTTAGTGTGTTACAGTCCTGGGGACTGAGATTCAGATTTCTGTCCAGCATGCTGACCAACCAAAACAGTTCTCATGAGACTGTAATAGGCCCATTACAATACCATATCATGACAAAACAAAAATTCTAAAAACATACCTAAAAATCACATTGACAGCACATAAACAGACTGATCCACTGCCAAAACTAGCCAGTGAAAAGCTGTATCATAAAATATCTAACAGGAGAATTAAATAAAAGACCTTCAAAAATTTCAAATCAGACAAAATAAAGAGATTTAACAAATAGGTTGTTTTCAACATTTTTAAACTCCTTCAGATTCACTCTGGGAGAGTCTCCAAGACTGCAACTTCTGTAGGCTGGAGAATATAAATTTTAATACTATTCAGTTTAACTGACAGTAACATGAAAGATCTGGAGAAATACCCAGTGCACCCAAGATAACTAAAAAGTGACACTGTGTTGTACTGCAAGAAAAACAGCATCAGGAGATCTCTCAAGGATATGGTATCAATGACAAAAAGCAGTCATAAATGACAGTACATTTCTGTTTCTGCTTTAGTACCGCTGTCGCATTATTTTACAGAGTAATGGCTTAGTAATTTTGTGAACAGCAGTTTTGGGGCCTCAACAGTGCTGGCACTTTGTTCACATTACTTCACGAGCTAACGGACGTTCTTGACAGCCAAACTCACCTGAGTCCTCTGGCATGTCTTTCCAGCAAACAAGCAATCCTGTAATGCTTATGTTCAAATGACAGTGACACACATACTGTAACTTAATTGCAAAATATCCAGTCGTACTGAGGTCAGTAAACACAAAATATTTTCATAAGGAAGTTGAGTGTGCTTAGCACGACAGCAGCTGAGGAAATCTTAATCTGTATGTATCTTATGTATTGGGGAGAGGCAGACAGTAGTGAAAGGAATGAAGAAAGAGGCAAAGGGCTAATGAAAAATGCATTGACTCGAAGTTTTTAGGCACAGTCGTCTTCTCTTGTGATAGGCAGGCTCAAGAAATACTGGATATATTATCAACAGGAAAAGGTCATAGGGCTCCGCCCATGACCACTCTTTCATCATGGATAAATGAGCAGAATAAAGTTGGGAGAAAGCACAAAGAGAAGATAGAAGCAAACTTGAGGGGCATGAGGATGAACACAGGTCAGAAAGAGTACAAAGACTGTATTCAGGAGGTATGAGAATGAAGCTTCTGTGAGGCACCACACAGAACTGGAGTGAGGAATCCACAAGGAAACAAGTTCAAAATTAACTAGGGGAAAATACAACCCAAAAGCCCACAGTAACAGCTTTTGCCACAATCAAGTTATCCTGTCTACCTGTGTGAACCTTTACATTGTAGCAAAGAGTGGGCAGTATGAGGGTGGGAATAAGCAGCCAGGGTTGAGGGAAGGCAGGATATCTTCTTACAGAAACACTGTCCATCTCCACTGCTTTACAATGATTGTGAATTAGAGCCTAAAACATGGAACAATAAAAGCATGCCAACTGAGAGGCCATGTAGCTACAGTTTAACTTGTAAGTATATAACATACAGAAAAGATCAGCTAACACACTTTTTGGATACAACAAACAAGTAACTCACACCACAACTTGTTTGACAGAGTATGAATCTATTGCATAAAGACATTACTAAAAATGCCAAAGATTACTAGATGGCTCCTGCACACAAAACTTCAGCTGTTCAGCCTTTCTGGACCACAAAAACTAGCAGATGCAGGGAAAAAAGGTTTTTCTGATCATTTGCTCATTGTACAACACTGTCTTACCTATTGCACATTGTTTCCATGTCAACAATTACAACAGCGAACTATTTTATTCTATGTAGTCTACTCTGTGAAGATCCTTTGAATGATTTTTTTTTTATTTTTTTTTTTTTAACAAAAGGAGAGGTCTCCTAACCTTGAAAGTCTGTTTTGAAGATACAATATATGATCCCTCTTTTATAAACATGAGAAATATGAGTTTTAAAAAAATGATGGAAACTGTGCAAGGAATTGCCTTAACAGCCTTGGAAACAAAACCTCTCCAGACACCTGCAAAACAAGAACAAGACAATGCAAGTGTCTCTACAATCACTTGATTTAAAAGGGTCAGAGAGCAAGGCTTGCAACTCTTGGTCAATGATTAGTATCTAAGCTCTTTTGAGAACCACTGTTTTACCAAGGACAATCTAGTTAGCTGAATATTTGAATTGATAAAAGCTGTTTTCCCTCTACCTCCCTATCTGCTTCCCTGGAAAGACAATTCCATTACTCTGTTCTTTGTGAAATCTTGGGGCAGGGGAGGTTGGGGGTTATTTTCCAGCAGGTCTGTAGGCAAAGAGAAGCTTCTCTGACATAAATTTCTAAACTCTTCTGCTCATAGCTTTTCCTGTGATCACTTAAAACTCATCTAACAGCAGATTGCCACCAAAGGAAACAGTGCTGCTTCCCCTTCCACTCCCAAATGCATATTCCTGATGCCTTTTTTCTATCTTTGCAAGCTTTTGAGCAATTATGAGGTGAACTGCATGGAAAATCCATTCTTCTGAAAACTGATGCAGCAAAAAAGTTTGATTTCAGCAGACCTCTTCCCTGGGAGTGAAGAGAGTAGTAAGGACATCCCATCTGATGGCATCCTATCTTTGCGTTACCTTAAAGCCAACTTCACTTATGAAAAAAAAAAAAAAAAAAGCTTTAAAATGTTGTGATTCTCAGCAGGTTTCTGAGGACCGTAAGAGTTCTGACAGATAGCAAGATAATTGAATATAGATTTCTTGTTTTATTTTGAAGCTGCATGACAACATTGTGCCTTTTGAGGTATTGAATCTGAATTTTGGAGGTATTGAATCTGAATTTTTAGTACTGGACTCAGTGCCTCCTAATAGCTAGAGTTCTCTTCTCCTCTCTGTCAAGGAAGGTATTGGTACCAGTGTTTTCAGAATATACAAAATACTTATTAAAAATATCCAAATCTAATCAATTAGTTTCTTAGAAGTAGTTGGAAACTAGAATTTCCCAAGAAACATAAATATTCCAACATCCTGAAATTTGTTTTCATTCGTAATCAGTATTAAAAAAAACAACTTTTGGCCATTTACAGAAGAGTGAAAATTGGGGGCTTTTTTGTTTGTTTTTCATTTTATACAGTACAACAAAGTGCTCCAGGCACATCAAAATCATATACTGCTAAATACTTAAACTGAGTTATTAACTCGCAATCTTTCTAATAGAACTAACATGTTTGTACTTTTATGTCAACAAAGCTGCATTTTCCAGAACCTACAGGTGAGTGGTGAGAGCCCATGTCTCCATGCCACTCAAAATCCCTCTGTTACGCAATATGCAGACATCTGCTTGTTTCTTTAACTTCTCCTTACTAGAAGCACTGGAATGAGCTGAACCTCACTAACCACTTGGCAAACCATAAAGAAAATATTACAAGCAGCATGGTCTCAGAGAGAGAAAAACACAACTGAGCTTCCTCAGAGTCAGATGAAGAACAAATAAGCTGAAATCAAGCAGGGTTTTTCAACATAAGCAGGCTACCTAGTCAAGGTGAAGACGCCACCCAAGAGAAGAGACACAGACACACTGGAGTCAAAACTGCCATTCAAGAACTGTTTTGTGCATTGAGCACTTACGTATTTAATTATGAACTTTTAAAACTTTAGTCAATCTGTTAGTAAAAACCATCATTTAAAAATAAAAAGGTTAAAACTCAATCCATGTTTCCCTGTCCACTGAAAGGTTTACTAGCAGAGTTATGGCCCATAAGAAGCACTTTTGCTGAAAAATGCATTCCAACTATTAATCCGTCTGACACATGAAAAAAGAGTGTATTTACTGATATAAAGAATAATTATCTTGAATAACCAATTTAAAGAAAAATATCATTTTCCACATAGTCCAACAGCTGCTAGGTAAAATTAGTCAGTTGCTTCAATTTTGCAATTAAGTATAGAAGTGGAAAAACACAGGGTAATTTTTTGTAACAGTTTTTTATTTTAATAAAACTAGCAAATTTTATTTGTTGGAGCGCTCTAGTTAATGTCGAACACATTTTGAACTTAAAGCATTTTGACAAAGAGTATCGACCTATTTTGCCAACCAAAAAACATGTAGCGGATACTTCCCAAACTTACAATTACCACGAAAGGAGAATGAAATGTCTGGGTTTTGGGGGGGGGGGGCTGGGGGGTTTTTTTGGTTTGGTTTTGTTGGGGTTTTATGCTAGATGATAACACAAACTTAAAACATCTTCTTTGGAAATCTATTGTATTCATCACCATTTTCTTTATCCCAAAGAACTTATGTCTTAAGTGCTAATAAAATGTATGTATAGCACAAATTTTCTACAGAATGGGGGGAAAAAAAAAAATCAGCTGAAATTGTAAGTAATCTCTGTAAGAAAATACCAAGTTTTAACTGACCAGAGCTGTAAGCCTAGGCCATCAGTGTGATATTCTGCTTCCCTCTGATGTGGTGTGGCATGTCTTTGAATTTAAAAGATAAATTAGTAGACTAATAGCCAAAATTACATTACTTCAAGTTATCACAAGTACAACATAGCAACTTACTGGGCTTCTATTTTGTGGTCATCTTCAGTTTTTAAAAAAAAAAAACACAAAAAATCCTTGGCAAGAGATTGACTGCTAAGAGATTACTTGAGATGTATCTATGAGTACATATAATTGGGACAGGCATTTCTCCTGTTATCCAAACTGAGAAAACAATTTTCTTCTACAGTATTGAGAAAAAACATGTTTGCGCTTTGCTTTCCTTCACGCTCAGGGCACGCACATATACTACCTCTTCTGACCTATCTTAGTTTCCTCTAAATCAAAGAAACACAACATGAAAAAATCTCAGGGGACACTGCCACCTACTCTTCTGCTTCTGTGACCAGAGGGTTGCAAAGGGATGCCCAAACATCTAAGAGAGTCTGAAACTATGGATCTGGTCAGTATATTGCTAACATAGGCCAACAGAAGCAATCAAAACTACCTCTTTATATAACAGCCCAGTAGCAGGAACACCTGCAGAGAAGGTAGGATGCGTAGTATCGTTACCCTCCATAGCCAAAACTATTTGAACCAACAACTCTTAAATCCCTGCAGACTGCCTTAACCAGCATGCAGCGAGGAGCTCCAGTTGGGGGCAGGCGAAGGAGGGAGGTAAGTTTTCGAAGCAGGTTGCAGTCCTTCCAGTCACTGAGAAGTGACAGAGCCAGGAGCAGAGTAAGCAACATTATTCCAGCACAGGGAGCGCAGCAGAGAGCTGGCAGCAGGGGTACCCCCTGGTCCTGGTTTGTTCTCCTGAAACTATTTCTGATTCCCATACAGTGACTTTTTACTGTACAACACACATAAAAGATAACAATATAGGGTTGGGGTTTTTTTTTGCTTTAACTAAGCCTCCTAGAACAACTCACATCCATGCTGCACACACACACATTTTTTATTGGGCCTTTATTTTAACATGTAGCAGGAAATGTTACTAAACTGCCGTATCAGTTAAGGACTACACTTTCCACTTCCCTAGAAGAAGCGTAATGCCCATACTAGAAAGGTGTTCTGCAGTTACAATCATAAACATTGCAAATCCAGACATAAAATATTAATACTTCGTTCTCAGGACCTAGTGCTCCCCTTCACCACCTTCCCCACACACCCCATAAAAAAGAGAAATTCAAACTTTTCACTGTAGGAGGCCACTATTTAAGAAACTTACTGTACAAACATCTAGTATGCAACCATTCCACACACGCTAGAACAACTGTTCTCTTGAAGGAGCTTTAACGAAATTGATAGAAATCTACCAAGGATTAACTTACCCCTATTACTAAGGATACATAGTTATGTTTGCCAAACTAATATAGCATTTAATAATTTTATAGATTTATCTACTTATTCTACTATAAAAATGCATAAAGCTTATTTTATTTGCACTACTAAGCAAAAACATTAACTGAAACATTACAACTATGGTTATAATGTAGTACGTACGCATGACATACCCGTCCAGTCATTTAAGGAAAAAAAGCCATAGAAATGGAAATATTGTGGGCCGGTATGACGATTAAATCATGGCAAGTAAAAGAACAATCAGAAATATGTTCATTCATGTTAGCATAATGGAAGCTTTTATTGTGGATCACAGCAACAAGTTGGTAGCTGTAGAGAGTCCCCATTTCAGAGAACTTTTGATCAGAGGTGAGGTAGCAGGCACACACACAGCTCGCTCTGGGGAGCTGAATTCAGTACACTAAAATCTGGCTCTGACTGTTTTGAATACAGAGAAACCTCAGCAGAACAGCGGCACTTTTGTTGGAACATTAAAAGTGAAATTCTTCTTTCCATCCAATCAGATAGAACAGCAAAGGAAAAGCATCAAAAGATACACACTACTCTTATGTCCGCTACAGCACTGATTTCACCTTGCTTTTATATGTCTCAGTTTCTTTCAAATAGCACCACGAAAAAAATGTGTTATTTAATTAAAATAAAAATTACAGCAGCACCACATGCAGTCACAAAACAACAGCCAACGTCATCATGCCTTGATGCTGAAAGCTGTTTTCTACTTCAGAACAATGATACTGAAATTAAAAGTGTTTTCTCGGTTTATGACTGGTTTATGAGAAGCAGCATCTTCAAAACACCCTCAGCTTTTCTTTGCAAAAAATAGATTGCCTCTGAAGACAGAAAAAATGGTGTTGCAGAGGCCTGTATACTCTTCAATGTCACTCCTTTTTAAACATGAATCTTGTTGTAAGCAATAATTAGTTTTGTCTTCCTTCATTTCCTACAATTTTACTCTATCAAGCTGTAAAAAACACTGGATGAACTTGGATTTTTAGGGCCTATAATTACTACCTTGTTATTTCAAAATAAACCATAGACCTCTCTTAAAAAACTGAAATACAGCTTTTCTATGTTTGTCTAAAAAATAGTTTCTTTTCATTTAAATATCACCTCAATGTACTACAAACATTAATTAATTAAACCCACAGATATTCAAGAATGTCAATTTTATGATCATATAAAAGAAACAAAGAGACTAAATGATTCCTGCACTTTGTTTTCCTGTAAGTTTGGAGGATTCCAAATTACTAGTACTTCATTATATGAAATAAACTCATACAGCTTTAAAAGCTTATAACATTCCTAACACTTAAAGATTAACTCAGGACAGTATTTTAGTCTTAATGTTATAGTTATACACTCATATCAAATAAGAAATATTTCAACATCAATGTCTCTTACCAGAAACCTTATATATTATTTACAACTCCTAAGACAACATCTAACGATATTTATACTCGTGTACACAATGACTTTGCTCTACATACCCTGCATAAACATTTTCAAATGCAACTTGTGTCAGGTCCTTTTAACAATCTGAAGTACTCTCTGCCTTCCATATTCCCAAACAAATAGTACAGCTAAAATATTGCCTGCTCATAAGCACTCATCTCAGTGGCACAGGGGGGTTTCCTGAACCAGGGGAGCCTCAGGGAAGCCTCAGGCGAGCGGCCAGGAGCCCACAGCTCACGCGAGAACGGCTGGTGAGACCTGGGCAGGGCCAGGAGAAACGGCGGCCAAGCTCCCCCCCACCTATAAAAGAAGCCCTTGGGGAGCGCTAGCAGCCAGGCAGCGAGGGTGTGGTGCGGCAATTGGCGCGGAAGGGTGTGCAGGAAGGGTGTGGAAGCTCTGCCAGCTCGACCAGGGAGCAATGGTGTCCAGCCGGTAGAAAGCGATGGCCTCTCTGAGCTCTGCACCCACAACAACTGATGCAGCTTCTCAGACCAGACAGGGCTCCGGCAGGAACACGCTCAATCCTTCCAGGTGCAGGGAACGATAAGGGAAGACACAGAAAGAGCCAGCAGATTAACACCCAGCTCTGAGCCTGGTGTCACCAGCACAATTTTGGATTTTTTGATCATGGGTCGGCCTACATGACACCAGTCCTGCTGGTGACAGATGGGGTACACCGGTCTCAAAGGGGGAAAAGGATAAAACCAGGCTCACTAGAGATAAGCCTGCGGGCAGCATACCAGTGTTTGAGGGATGGTGTGCTAGCAAGGTCCTTTGGTCTGCCATCTCAGTGAAGGCAGGGGATGGAGATCCATGCGGCAGCCAAGACGCAAGGGTTATGGATGTGTAAGAAACCACGGAAGCACCTGAGAATGGTCACATAGGAATTAGGGCTTCTCCACCCAAAAAGGTGTCAGGAGCAATAGCCCGACTGAAATGCATCTACACCAATGCATGCAGCATGGGTGTGCATTGGTGTAGAGGAGCTGGAGGAGGAGCTGGAAGCCATTGTGCAGCACGACAATCATAATATAGTTGCCACCATGGGAACAGGGTGGGATGACTCGCACAACTGGAGTGCTGCAATGGATAGCTATAAACTCTTCAGAAGGGATAGGCAAGGAAGGAGAGGAGGTGGGGTAGCCCTGTACATTAGGGAGTGTTTTGATTATCTAGAGCTTAGTGATGGTGATGATAGGGTTGAGTGTTTAAGGGTAAGAATCAGGGGGAAAGCCAACAAGGCAGATCATGGTGGGAGTCTGTTATAGACCACCCAACCAGGATGAAGAGGCTGATGAAATATTCTATAAGCAGCTGGCAGAAGTCTCACAATCGCTAACCCTTGTTCTTGTGGGGGACTTCAACTTACCAGATGCCTGCTGGAAATACAATACAGCAGAGAGGAAACAGCCTCGGAGGTTCCTGGAGTGTGTGGAAGATAACTGCCTGACACAGCTGGTGAGGGACCCAGCTAGGGAAGGCGCCCCGCTGGACCTGTTGTTTGCGAACAGAGAAGGACTTGTGGGTGATGTGACGGTTGGAGGCTGTCTTGGGCACAGCAATCACAAAATGATAGAGTTTTTGATTCTTGGAGAAGTAAGGAGGGGAGTCAGCAGAACTGCTACCTTGGACTTCTGGAGGGCAGACTTTGGCCTGTTGAGGAGCCTGGTTGACAGAGTCCCTTGGGAGGCAGCCCTGAAGGGCAAAGGAGTCCAGGAAGGCTGGACATTCTTCAAGAATGAAAACTTAAAGGCGCAAGAGCAGGCTGTCCCCCTGTGCCAAAAGATGAGCCGACAGGGAAGACGACTGGCCTTGCTGAACTTTGGCTGGAACTCAGTGAAAAAAAATGAGAGTTTATGACTTTTGGAAGAAGAGGCAGGCAACTCAGGAGGACTACGAGGATGTCACGAGGTTATGTAGGAAGTGGACTAGAAGGGCCAAAGCCCAGCTGGAACTTAATCTGTCTACTGCCATAAAAGACAATAAAAAATGTTTCTATAAATACATTAGCAACAAAAGGAGGGCTAAGGAGAATTTCCATCCTTTATTGGATGCGGGGGGAAACATAGTGACAAAGGATGAGGAAAAGGATGAGGTACTTAATGCCTTCTTTGCCTCAGTCTTTAATAGTCAGACCAGTTGTTCTCTGGGTACCCAGCCCCCTGAGCTGGAAGACAGGGACAGGGAGCAGAATGAAGTCCCCATAATCCAAGGGAAAATAGTTAGCAACCTACTACACCACGTAGACACACACAAGTCTATGGGGCCAGATGAGATCCACCCAAGGGTACTGAGGGAGCTGGCAGAAGTGCTCACCAAGCCACTTTCAATCCTTTATCAGCAGTCCTGGCTAACCGGGGAGGACCCAGTTGACTGGAAGTTGGCAAATGTGACACCCATCTACAAGAAGGGCTGGAAGGAGGATCCAAGGAACTACAGGCCTGTCAGCCTGACCTCGGTGCCAGGGATGGTTATGGAGCAGATCATCCTGAGTACCATCACATGGCATGTACAGGACAACCAGGTGATCAGGCCCAGTCAGCATGGGTTTATGAAAGGCAGGTTCTGCTTGACTAACCTGATCTCCTTCTATGACAAGGTGACCCGATTAGTGGATGAGAGAAAAGCTGTGAATGTTGTCTACCTGGACTTTAGTAAAGCCTTTGACACTGTCTCCCACAGCATTCTCCTGGAGAAGCTGGCTGCTCACGGCTTCAACAGGCATATACTTCGCTGGGTAAAAACCTGGCTGGATGGTCAGGCCCAAAGAGTTGTGGTGAATGGAGTTAAATCCAGTTGGCGGCCGGTCACAAGTTGTGTTCCCCAGGGCTCAGTACTGAGGCCGGTCTTGTTCAGTATCTTTATCAATGATCTGGACAAGGGGATTGAGTGCACCCTCAGTTAGTTTGCAGATGACACCAAGCTGGGTGGAAGTGTCGATCTGCTGGAGGGTAGGAAGGCCCTACAAAGGGACCTGGACAGGCTGGATCGTTGGGCCGGGGCCAACTGCATGAGATTCAACAAGGCTCAGTGCCAGGTCCTGCACTTGGGTCACAACAACCCCATGCAATGCTGCAGGCTTGGGGAGGAGCGGCTGGCGAGCTGCATGGCGGAAAAGGACCTGGGGATGTTGGTTGACAGCCAGCTGAACATGAGCCAGCAGTGTGACAAGAAGGCCAATATCATCCTGGCTTCTATCAGGAATAGTGTGGCCAGCAGGACCAGGGAGGTGATAGTGCCCCTGTACTGGGCACTGGTGAGGCCGCACCTCGAGTACTGTGTTCAGTTTTGGGCCCCTCACTACAAGAAGGACATCGAGGTGCTGGAGCGTGTCCAAAGAAGGGCAACGAAGCTGGTGAAGGGTCTAGAGCACAAGTCTTATGAAGAGTGGCTGAGGATTCTACAAATGTTTCTATAACAGTATTATATTAGAGATACAGAACAAATTTGTGTCTAAAATTTGTGAATTCACTTATAAATAATACTGAATTTTATACCTGCAGAAGGTTACACATTCTCAATGAAACATCTTCTTTGATGAGATAAAGGAATACGAATCAAAAACCTTACTCTAGAGAGAAATCTCACTGTTTCTGGAATGACCAAATTGTTCCCACAGATGTCACATCCACAAGAAAGTATTCGGCAAACATAGCATAGTACGACAGTAGCAGGGATTTAATTTGGGACTTGAAAACAGTAAAGGACAACAAGCCAAATTCACAGAAATTATACCCTCACATAAACGGCAGATGCTTTAATAAGCTTTTTAAAGGAGGTATAGACCTGCAGAAGCCTAGGCAGCATTTATTGCTATGACAGTCATCCAACCTGTTTCAGTTCTTTTGTAAATCCTACTGCTTAGTGGAAAGAAAGAATTGTACGTATTTGGATAATTCATACCAAGTTATAATAAAGTCTTGTAATAACACTCTGGCTTTCAAGTGATAAAAGGAAAACTGTTAGTTTAAATTAATTTAAATCATGGGTGTCCAAAACTTTTCTTTTTGATGTGCAGGCAGTGCAAAACAACAGCTAGAGGCTCTAGGCAACAACTGCCCCATCACTGCTTCCCTCTAATCCACACTTTGCATTCCTTCAGCCCATGAAGTTTGAGCTTGCTTGCCTTTAATTGTAACCTCGCACCTTCTTTTGAAGTGAAACCTCCTATTTCCCCTTCTTTTTGTTTTAAGGTTTTTTCTGTAGTACTTAGTAAAGGAAGAAAGTACGTTTTGCCAGCCACTGAAAAAGCAAAAAAAAAACAGCCAGCATGGGACTGCACATTCAGCTGCTGCTACTCAGCCTAAGCTCTCTATAGAGCACTAACCATCCAAAAACATCATCCACCTTGCTGAACTGCTGAATAGTATTTTGAACAGTTGCATTATAAGCATTGGCAGCCTGTCTACTATGTCCACCAAGATCATATGCAAAAACATACCTGTTTTCTCCAAAGTTCGTGTTTTACATTTACATCCATGATTTTGTATCAGAATAAAGGCAATAACGCACCACAATCGTGCACTGCAGCAGCCCTTACCTCAGGCCTCCTTGATACACCTTTATTCACACCTAAATTGTTTCCTGCCCAGACTTCTGCAATTCCCCATATACCGTCTTAAATGCACACATTTTTCAAGAGGCTTGAACACTGTGGCTATATGCTGCTGTCATGCTAGTTAGTAAGTTTTTATCACGTCTCTCCTCCCCATCCACTACACTCCTTTTCCACCTCCAGCAGACTTCCTACAGCCACTGTCAGGGCGACAACTTTAAAATGACACGCTGGTTTCCAGACCTTCCATAGTCAAATTCTCTCATTTTCTGAAATTCAAATATTCACCTAATCTCTTTGCCTGCTCATTTTGCTGCTTCTGTCTTGGCTCCTTCTCTGTCTTCATCTTGCATTTTTCTACAACTGGGGACAGAGATATTGAACTTTGACTTGTCTTTAGTCTACATACATGTCAAGAATATTTTGTCCCTTCTGTAAACACTAGGTTCCTATTTGAGGTAACACTTAAGTAAACACTGCTCAAATTCTTGCCCTCTCCTAGATTATAAATGCCTTCTAATGGATTTTGGAAGACACTTTATAAAGAGCAGAAAAGTAAAAGCAAACCGAACTGCTTAATCACATTAATTTAACAACAGCATAATGTTCACATACCAAATTCTGTTTTGGAAGAAGTAAAAAAGCTGTGAAAGAAGTTTAAACTATCATTCTCTGTGAAAGAAAAAACAGGGGGAGATTTCTAAAATCTCATAAATCCTGCATTTTCCTATTTGCTGCCAAGATTCGGGGGAGAGACTAAAGGGCTAAAACACAGGTCACACACTAATTTCTTTTTTTTTTTTTTTTAAATTAGTGAAAACATAAAGCCAACATTTTCATTTTCACTATTACAAAGCTTCTGGGTTTAAATCCTTATTTTTATAGATTCAAAGTTCGGCAATAGAGGAGATCAACAAAAGGACTCAATTACACAGTAAACAGCACAGAAACACAGAATATGAGAGAATCTCTGAGTCTCTCTCTCTGCTCTGAATCAAGATCAAATAAGTACTTTTAAGTGTATCCCTTCTCAGATATCACTTGAGAGCTGTTCCTGAAAGTCTATGGTAGCAAGCATTCCAGTTTATATTGTTTTACTGTCAATGTAATTCTTACTATTTAGTCAGCATCTCCCTGAAGT
The DNA here is from genome assembly GCF_965183815.1 of Platalea leucorodia. Taxonomy (NCBI): domain Eukaryota; kingdom Metazoa; phylum Chordata; class Aves; order Pelecaniformes; family Threskiornithidae; genus Platalea; species Platalea leucorodia. The sequence goes on along the minus strand of NC_138825.1, from coordinate 50,724,529 downwards.
TTTCTCTTGTGATGCCATGACCTCCTATGGAAAACAGCTGTCTTGCTTCATGTACCAAGTTGTCTCAAACTGACTGCTATATTCTATATCGCCCTCTTCAATCCATCTTCTCTTTCCTGGACGGATCAAAATTTATTATGTTTTCTAAATCTCTCACAAGTTCTGTTGCTTTCTTTTGGATTCTAACTTATTCATATCCCCAGGGCTTGGTCTTCCAACATACACATGTTCCTTTGGCTACAGCCTCACCAGCGGTGAACAGAGGGGAATCATTCTTTCACATTTCACTTGTAATGTTTCTGTCAACAAAACTTGTGCCATTCTTTGTTGACTTACTCGTTTTGCTATCCATGACTATCCCCGTATCTGATTCTGCAGTACTTATACCTACTATTTCTGATTTTACAATTGCATATGTTGTGTTTTGCATTATTTATCATACTTTGTTTGGCTCCGTACAGATCACTACTCCAGTTTATCAAGATTTTTTAATTATAAACCTTCTTCGCAACTTCTCTCTTGCTTGGTGGCATCCACTGATTTTTGTCCAGGTACCATCATGTTTTGTACCTTCTTCCGTGAAAGATATAAAATATACGTAGCCCAAGAAAAGGTTCGCATGTGCCGTCAAGTTCAAGAGCAAATGACTAATAATTATTCTTTGAGTAACATTGTTCACTTTGTAAAGTAAGCCCATTATAATAATTTAAGTGAGAGTTCCCTGTTTTACTTGTGATAACGCACAGAACGGCATTAAAGTTGAGGTAAAGTTCTGTAGGTCACCATAGCAGGCTCTCAAACCGAGAAGCAGAAAAGCCTGAAACGGCATAGGAGGAGGAAGGATGAGAGCAAAAAAAGGGCACAGGAAATGTTTAGTTTATCAGAGTCCACTACTACATTCAAGTCACAGTAACGATGGACAGCTATTATTGGTATCCCTTCTGAATACCAGAGGGATGAGAATTTGGGACTGCCTCTCGGAGGCACAGAGGAAGCACACAAGGGCATGGAGGGAAAAGGCACATCCCATTCCCGAGCAGGCTCTCCGTGCTGCAAACTTATTGCCTCGCAGGAAGCAGCTCTTCTCGCTGCCCAGGACGGGACTACAGCACACCCAGGCACAGGCCCGCAGTGCTTGTTCTGGGAGAAAGAAGCAGCAGCAGGCAACCGAAGCCTCGTACTGACTGGGAGGGAGAGGGCAGCCCCGACAGAATTAGAGCCTTGAACAAACAGATCAAGAAGAATTCATCAAATTCTACTGCTTAGGCTGCACCTAACTTCCAGAAATGTTCCTCACCTGCTATGTTCCTCCTATGCACTGTTAATACAGCTGTATAAAATGTTCAGTCACAGTTAACCTTCCTACAGTCATTAGTTCAGCCTCAAGTGCTCACTTCATTTATAACTTCCCTCTAGCTCTAATGGCTAGGGTTTTTCTAAGAAACATCTTGGGGTTTGTTTCACGCGAGCTATAACTCATTTTACATCTCACCACTTCTGATTTTTTTTTTTTTTTTTAAAGAGTGGTACATTTTTCCAGTTACTCTGCATAACATAACTTTCATCCTCCTGCTTTCATGTCATGCTGTATGTCCTGTGTTAAGATTATAAAACATCTAGAATGTTAAAAATATAGTACTAAACCACTCTTCACACAAAACCCTGTCTTTTTAAATAATTGAGTTATTCTAAAAGGGGTTTGATTAGTGAGATTCACTGTCTGTTTTAAAGTTGCTTTTACTCAGAAGAAAATGATTTCATGAATTTTAAGTAATATAAGCAATATGAAAAACACGATAGCAAAAGCAAAGGGAAGAGTACAGAGCCTGATGCTTCCCTTAAAGACGACGAGATCATGCTGCTGACTATAATGAAATCCATTTCAGCCTCCAAATTGCTAAAGGACCAAAATTATATAATTACTCACATTAAAACACAATTATCTTTTAATGCTATTATTAAAACGATGCTAACTGATAAAACGAGAATTTACGTTATTTTGTATTTTATAAACATTAACATTTTGTGTCTATAAAGTATTTAGAGTAACATTACATAGGAAATTAATACCATGTATGATAGCTTCCCGCTGAGGACTCATGAAATGTTTTTGACTTCAAACTAATAATCGTAATTCTTTCCAAAATTATCTGGGTATAATCATTCTTGAATCCCTAGGGTGTAACATCATCCTGCTGGAGCTGGATGGTGAAATTTGTCCTCTATTAATTACAGTATCAATCTGTACTTCCTCTTGCAACGTTTAAGCAGAAGAAAAGACTTGACAGAGAAAGGCTCTCTCTAAATTTGACACTTGTGAAAATATACAGGTATGTGTACAATATTTGGATCTCTCTATTTTATTTTTGTCGGCAATAGTTAACTCAATACTAGCCTTTTAAGTCATGCTTCACAATATATTCTCTTTACTAGGATTCTACAGTGCATATAGTCTCTAGAAACCAGAAGCAGCAGAGGACTAAGGGAATACCTCTCCCTTCTTTTCCATAAAGAGGATCCACAAAACACTTCTCACAGACTTTATCTTGAGAAACAAGTATACGACAACCAGACTGAGAAGGGGAAGAGAGCTAAGAGAAACCCTCCCATACAATCAGGAAATAATGCCCACTATCATATGGGAGAGAGGAGGGGAAATGGGGGAAAGACACTGTATAGAGACGAATTCACTGCACAAATTATTTGTAAATAATAATTCCCCAAAAAGTCAGAGCTGCACATAATTTAAATGACACTATTCATTCTGACTTCTTATGCAGTCAAAAAAAAATACATAATGGATCACTTGATGCCTAATTTCACTTCAGGATGATTTAGGTATCTCTTAAAACAAGTACGTATTTGAGAAGTAACATTGGTCTTTCATAACAAATAATATTGTATCTAGTATTCCCATCTTAATAAGAGACTACATAAACTACTAATAACATGAAGTCCCATCATTTCTAACACACCTACGCATCAAATCCTTACAGAAACGAAGCACGTTTGTGTTTTAGACTGAAATGCTGTGCATCCAATCCCACTAAGAAGCACCGAGGCACTCATCCTGCAAGCTCTCCCTGAGTAGAAATTCAGCTGAATTTTGCAAGCATTGCCTACATAGCCAGGGGAGTACCAGCCCCAAGAAAAGTTATATTTTGAGATACCCAAAACAGTACTTTGAGCAGCACTGAGAGCTAGCGTCATTCTGCAATTGTGAAAAAACGTTTTGCAGCAGACTTTCACATTTGGCGTTTTAAACATACACAGACAGACACACACACACATTTCTCATGCAATTTTTGGTCTATGATAAATGGATGAAGTTCCACAAATGGATGACAAGTAAGATATACGGCTTTATACACAAAGTAGCCCAAAATGACTCCAAATATTTTAATAACTTCTGTAAAACACCTGTCAGACGGCACATATACCACATATATTGATGTTCTGTTTATCATCACTGAAAATGACACGTTAAAGTTAGCATCAACCCTACACTTCAAAATGCACAGACATATCCTCTTCGGTTCGGGTAGCACTAAAAGTAGAGCCCCAACAGTGGTATGAGGTATTCCCTTAGACCATGAAGCTTCCCAAAAAGCTTTGGATAAGGATTTGAATCATTAGCCCAGGGCAACCACGTTAGTGCCGTTCTGCCACTGCTTCACTACACACAGCAGCAACACTTCAAGGCTACCTCTAGCAGCATTAGAGGGGCTTCAACAACAGTAGCCACTGCAGTGGCTACCCAAGCCTTTGAGACCTGTGATTAATTGGGTGCCATGTCTAGTTTGGATTTGGCTTTACAGCAGCGTAAAATAAAAGTGTCACTGTATATTCTTATAAATACAACTGCAAGTACACTGAAGTGTGAAAAAATGAACACACGTAAAAATTGCAAATAACACTGCAAATTTTGAAACATTTATAGATGGATGAATGTACCATTTTCAAACAAAAGGCTTATATATATATAAAAAAATAAGCATGTGATTATGAAACACGTCCAATTTCCTATCTTAAAAATACTACAACACTTAAAGCTTTGAAGTCATGTAAGCTAACGACCCCATCTTATTTCTAAAGGTTTTAACATTCTGCGATATTCAGCAAAACGTTATTTTGTTAAGAAAAATTAACAAAAGAAAATATAATACTTTCAAAGCACAAGCACATCTTTCAAAATCTGAAGTACTAAAACTACAATTTAATGCAGAAGGCCAAACAATAAGCACTATAAAGATGAATAGAAACAATAAAAAAGGTGAAGGACTTCAGAGAGTAGTGTCGTATGTTTATTATGGAATCACTTTGACAGCTAACTCATCTTTTAATCATAAATGTAGTCTTAAATTTGTGATTTCTTTTTTTTTGTTCTGCTCCACAGTAAGATATTAGATTCTTGAAAATCATGCTTCATATAGCTTTACACAGCATTGTAACTTGGGCTTGGCTGTCATGCTTTATAAACACTACACGCTGTATTGTGTGTCTGATGCTGCAAGTACAGTCAAATATACATCACGCATGATGAATTAAACACACTTTTTTGAGCGGACATCTATTCTTGCCAAACAATTCAGAAATAATACTAAATAGTTTAAACAGACAGAACTCTGGCCTGAATTCAAGAAAAGCAGCAAGATGTTAAAAAAAAAAAAAAAAATCCCAACAGAGCTGCCTTTTCCAGACAAAGAGCCTTTTTTTCCCCTCTTGGCACAGAGGTTTGGGACCAGAGCCAAGGTGCTACTTATCAGCTGTTTGACATCAGGGGAGGACTGCGTGCGTCAGTGGACCCAGTAGGGACCCCTGGCTTATGGCAATGCACCGTGTGGTTCTTATCTTATCAGTTTGCAGGGTCTGGCACTTCAACCGCTGCAGTGTGAAAAGGAAAAAAAAAGGGGAAGGAAGGAAGGTGTGTATAACTGGGAGGGAGGAGGTCAAAGGGGACTTGTGAGCCAGGTTGGACTGCAGAACAGAGCCGAGATCATACTTTGGCCTACTGCGCTGTGTACGGTTGCAGAAAATCCTAACGGAGACTTCCCCCACTTTCCCCGTATGCTCGTAGGAGAGAGGAACTACTTCTTCTCATTTGGTTTCAGAGAAGGCAGAACAACACGCGTGTCGGGGGCACAATGCTCCCTTTCACATGCAACTGATAGAGGGGGCTGCCAGAGAAATGAGGAATATGATATACTCATGAAAAGGCTCATCAAGGTAAGTGATCCTCCAGGAAATCTCTGAACCTGTGCAGTTTCTTATTACAAACAAGATTTAAACTGCACGGATTATTCCTTCAAACGCACAGCTTCGGCAAGATTTATTATAGCAAATTATTCTCAGACACAACCAAGACTTATGATACAGTACAACTCCAAGCTTAAAACTTGATTGCACAAATGAACCTTTGTATTTAGTACCAAGAAAAACATTCACCCAGGAAGGCAATCATCAAGTAAAACATCTGCTTTCCAAGGTTTATTCCAACTGAAAAATTAATATAATTACTCAGAAAAACATGATTTGTCTTACCCTACCCTTCCTACACAATGTGTATGAATCAGACAGCAAAAGTCACCTCCTTCAGATTAATTTCCTTAAATTAAGCACTATTCTACCTCTAAAGCTGCATCACAAGGTATAAATTACAAGCAAAAATGAGAAGCTGTTAAAGTATCTGTGGAAATTAGTGGTTTTGTACCTCTGACCAATCTTTATAGTTATTTCCAGGTATTTCCCTACAAAAACTTTTCATCTTATACTGCAGTGAACGAGACTAACATCAGTACAGAACAAAAGAGAACTGCTCAACACTTGCACAGAAACCTTGTTTGCTAAGGATTCAGCAGAGCTCCGAGAAGACCTCCTTGCCAAAGGACCAGGACTGGGCAGCCTGTCATGGACTTCTGTTCACTCTAATGAAGCTTCTAGTTCTGTTACTTCAAAACACTGTTTTCATAAACTGTATCATCAAAAATTGTTATATTTTGCTGCATAGGACCATCCTGTGTTTCAAGTTTCATTCCTCGTGTTATGTCAACTTTCTGAACCACAATAATACTGTGTAGTCAGCGGGACAACCGTTCATCTGATGAGGCAATATGCTTTTATGGTCAAAACACACTAGCAGAAATGAAGAATTAAATGAAAACACATCCTAAGCCTTTGTCAACATTGCCAGTAGGAGAACAAAATCTGCACTGTGAGTTTAGTGTATTTTGGGAATTTTTCCAGTACAAGCAGTACACTTCCTTCTCCAAATACAACCTGACTATTTATTAGGTAAATACCAATAATGTATTCTTACATAAAACACAAAATAAAAATTTATGATCAAGGATCCTGACATTTAAAACACTATCTATAGAGTGAAACACTACAAAACCACTGGTTTGCTAGGAAAAGCTATGAAATTACCACAATATGACACTTTTTCTGATTTTTATGATTTTGATTTCTTTTTCTTTTTCCTTATTTGTTACTTTATTTTGGTCAAACCAGTTGTTGCTTTGTCAGGTTTAGGAAACAGAGAGAGACAAAAATAGAGTCAGAAACCTGAAGAGAAACATCACCTTTAGACATTAATCTGCAGTCTAACCTTTACCGATGATTTTTGCACTGGGATGAAGTCACCGCTGTGCTCATGACAAAGGCTTGTGCACAGGGACTGGGATACAGAATCTGTGGCTTGCAGAGCATGCTGTTTCCCCTTGAGTTAAATGATAAATATAGAAGTTATTGGCAGTGATCAAAGATCACTTCACGTGGGATCATGTGTCTCCATGTGTCATATGACTTACAGAAGAAGGTACGTTTCTTAGATCGTGTGATTTTTTAAGAAACAGTACTCTTTCTACTTCAATTAGAAGACACAATTGACAAATGAATTGTACGTGTAGTTACAGATATATGACACACGTACATAAACACTGGATGTGATTCTTCATTAGCCAAGAAAAACAGACACATATGAAAAAAATCACGTGCATCATCTTTGAAGACCATATGTGTCACATTGCATGGCTGCTCAAGTACAAAGAAGGGCCTACCTTGTACCTGCATTTTGCAACTCCCCCTCTTCTTCCTCCTCTCTTTATTGGAACAAGACAATCATCAAGATCTCAGTGCAAATCCATAATACCAAGTCATTTTATATAAGTTGATTTAAGTGCTAAACTTAAACTTAAGTCATATACCAATGCTGTTAACACAATTAAGTCATTTTTTACATAACTAAATCAGTTCACAGGCTCTACACAGCAAGTATACATGCGATGTACTATTCAAATGTGGCTTTCTTCAAATATGAAAGCTCATTTGTTTTTATAATAATGAAAATTCAAAGCTATATCCATTTAAGTCAATGACCAAAGTCACATTTGGATAACCCTTTCACCCACCCGTCCCTCAAATCCTACGGAACCAACATAGACCTTGAAGAATGAACCAGATGACACTCCTTGCACACTCTTGTTCAATTTTTTATTTAAACTATATTTAAATTCTAATTAATGAAAACATTATCATGTCTGCCAAAGATTTGATGTCACAACTGGCACATTCTCACCAACCAAAATTCCGTTGTTTGTACTGTGATAACTTACAGAGAAGAAGGACCTCGATTTCATTTTCAGCTTCAGATTTTAACTTGCTGTCAAACACAAAGAAGTTGGTTTAGGAATTTTGCAATTATTGTTTTGAGGTTTATTTTAGGTTTGTGTTCAGATTTTGAGGGGATTTTTTTACTTTTTTTTTTGCAGGGAGAAAGAAGAGAAAAGAAAACAAGGGGGGGAGACAAAGGAAGAAGAAAAAGGATTTTTTTTTTTTTCTAGAAAATAATAGAAAACTAGAATTCAAGTTATTTACAGGGAAGGGGTTACTGTTCATGCTGTTCATATGACTAATTAAGTAGTTCCCCCCCTACTTTTATCCCAGAATATGAAACAAGAACCGGTATATTTTTTCTGGAGAGCTCAGTTTGGTACTGGAACTCTGGATCCAGATTCTGAATTCACCATGGAGGCAACGCAGCCCTCCAGAGCAGGGCACGGCAGATGTTTCTTACTGTGGCTACATTCCTTGTCAGCCAAAGCAATGTACTTCTGCCAATCATAACGCTATCCCAGAGGAAGAAATTCTGATGACACATTGGCCTAAACAACAGAAAGAATGAAAAAAAAATATCTGGCCCTCTGGTTGAGAGTGTGACCTGCCAGAACCACACAGATGAGATTACTGGAGAGGCACAGTACAGCTAGCAAGCTTGTTCAAACATGGTCAATCTTTCAACACAACTACTTGTAGCTGCAATCCTTGAAGAAGGGTTACCAAACTTCTCAAGGAGGTGGCAGTTCTGGATTAAAACCATTGATTTTCACATTAAAGAATTTCAAAATACTTGTCAAAAAGTAGTACCCAAGCTGGCAGAGGAAAGATACTTAGTTTTTAAGCTACAAAAAATTATTTCCTTTCTGATTTAAATACAGAACTGTAAAAGATGTAACATTAATTGCTCTGAAATTTTAAACAGACCAAAAATTAACAAGGATTATTGTATATTCTCCATTACTGAAACAGAACAAAAATTAGAGATGAGTAGCTAGGACATTCATTCTTCCATTTAGGTGACAAGCTACATAAGGAGTGGGGGGAGTGGAGAGCATGTTATTTACTCAGCTACTGAATGTTTTATGCAACAAAGTCAAATTTCAAGCTGAAAAAGAGGAACAGTTCTTTGGTAACCAATAACCTAAGAAAAAAATTAAGTTTAATTTCCTAATTCTTGTGTCTGACCATGGAACACTGCTTCACTCTATACACGTTATTTTTGTATCTGTAAAATGGATATAATTCTTCTCATTTAAACCTTACCTCTTCTCTTAGGGAAATATCCCAATACTTACATGCTATTTCTACTCATGTATTTAGTATAATGAAGTCAATAGGATCTCTTCACATGCTTAAAGATAATCACATTTGTGGTCAGCAAAATGAAGGACATCTGTTTGTACCCTGCACAGGTTGAACATCCTGTTTAGCAGTGTGGCCTTAATCTTAACCATGTCTGGTAAAAATACTCTAATATAAAAAAAAAAAAAAAAAAAAAAAAACAAACAAAAAAAACCAACAAAACAAACCACAACAAAAAGCTTGCTATCGATCATTCTTTTATAAGCACTTTTATTGATTCCTTTACTTTCCATGACTGTTTTCTCCAGTTTTCAACTGCTATGCAAACAGTGGCTGAAATTAAGGCTCCCAACAACCATGCGAGATTGATAAAGAGATCCCCAAACTTTCCTACCTCGCTAAAGAAACTCCATCAGACCTTAAGGGAACACTGCTTTTTTGACATTCTGATGTAATTCAGTTCAACAGCTTTATGTATGTAAATAGGAAACCATTAGCAAACCAAAATTGCACAAAGAATGTAAGTCAGGAAGAAAAGAATTATGTGAGCTAAAATGGCCAGAACAAAGGATTAACATAGCCCAGCTAACGAAGTGCCATGAGAAAGTTAACAACCCCATATAGTACAAATTGTTATCTTATCCAAAGATACGACATGTCCACAGTTAGAAGAATGATTCAGCATGGACTGAAGCAAAAAATTGTTTCCTTAACCATATGAAATTTCTTAAAATACTCCTTAGCATGAGATCCCTCAAAAGATCATAGCATGAAAGGTATGCACTTAGGCAATCACTATCTCAAAAACCCCTAGAATACGCTCAAAATAAATTAAAAGAACAACATAAGAAATCAAAGTATAAATGTGTGCTCTCTTTAAAACTAATGTAGGTTTGGTTGTTTTGTTTGTTTGTTTGTTTGTTTTTTTCCTAAGTCTTCATTTTTTACCCATAGAGATCTTGGTCAGCTTTGGCAAGACAAACAGCTATAGGGATGTACAAAAAAAAAAAAAAAAAAAAGACAAAATTCTTTGTGTATAGAAAGAATTTTGAGTCTATTATGATCAAGTTGTACTTGGTTTTAAATATCAATTATGTAAAAGAATCTAAGATATAGAATTACTGAATGTTTTGCTCTTCTTGCATTCCATCATGGAAAATACTACAGAAGTAGCAGAAAAGAGTCTACTGTGCTATTATTTTAACAAGTCTGACAGCACAAAGGTCTGCAGAAAAAGGAACTTTAAGTAAAGCAACATAAAAAAAGAAAGTCTTTTATGCAGACTCAGTAGTATCTATATAATCTTATGTTCTTATCTACTAAGACTGCCCCACAAGACATCAGTATGGGAAATTAAGCATATTATAAAGTACATATGGATGCAGTGAATCTTCTGTCTATCACTATTTAGGCAAAATGTTTATTCCTCCACAAAATCCAGTAAAACTACCTGGATGGGTTACTTTCAGGGAAACACCGTAGGCATGTTCACAATTATGACCATTGTTTTTAGTTCTAACTAATATGAAATTACAGATTATCTTAACACTCGTTCCTATTTTCTCCCAGAGAAATACAGTTTATAAGGTTAAAAGCTCAAACTAAACATCTTACTTCAAGAGAAATTTTAAAAGGACTGAAAGAGCACTCATACCAAAAACATTAGCTGTTAAGTGCTCTGGTAACTCATTTTTTCCACCGTAACAAAATCTCTTCTAAAACAAACAATGCTGTCTTCACTTCAGCACTAAGTAACAGATACGGTTCCAGACCTACACATTGTATCACCTGACTTTATATTGCATGTCCAACTTATACTTTTCTGGAAATTTAGACCCTGTGCACCCTAGAAAGTTTGGCAAAAAAATCAACTAGACTATTGCTAGCAACCAAAGTGCCCCAGCAGAACATTCCCAGCCAGCTGCCTTTGCTTGGGCAGTCTTCACAACATCAGGTCAGCCCAGCTGAAGAGATCTGGCCTTGTTTGTGGGCACCCTTCCATCCCATGCTTCCCTTCCTTCAGGGAAGACTTTCCCAGGACAGCCAAAGCTGATGCAGCACACTGCAGCAGAGGCTTATATCCTCTCAGGGAACTGTAGCCATTTGCTATCAAACTCCACAAAGCTCTATTTCAGCCTATTACTTTTTCATCTCATTTTTCTTCTCTATTGAAAACACGATGACATACAGAAAACCATAAACTCTCAAAGAAAAGTCTCTAGACATAAGCATTCCCTATGCAGAGGGAGAACAACAAACTGTTTGGCATTAGTAAAACAATTCTATTAATTGCTTTCTATTAATTGCATCAATTAAAGTCCCATTCTGCAGGAATGATGGCTCTACCTGATTCTTAAAGAGTTCTCAGTGGTTGGCTGATCTGGTACCATTTTTCTGCCATTTTTATTTACAGGCTTTTGCCCGGAAGCTCCAGGCTAACTACAGTGCATCATCCAGTACCTTACTAGATGCCCACAGTGATAATACCATCATAATTCAAAATGTCACTGAGCTGCTCACTCCAGGGGCGAAGTGCAATGTTAAAATTTACTCATTTACCTTTTTGAAATACACACAGGGATTGTACTGTTTGCAGTGATCTCTGGACTGAGAGTTTAAGATTTATCCAGAACACTCATTTCTGCAAGGAGACTGCATTGCCTGTTCATCACTGGAGAAAGGGTTTTACTGACACAGGGACATGAACATTCCCAGTGCTAGTACACTAGAAAAAGGCTTTGGTTTGTTCATAAATCTGTCAGCAGATTTGCCAGCAAAATCTAAAGGGTTTTTTTCAGACTCCAACTTTTGAGTGGGGAGGAACGTGAGATGATGCTTACAGAATAAAATTTTTACTCACAATGTTTTCTGTGCTGAAGCCTAGAACTCAACACTTGCAAACATGTCAGCATGTGTCCAATTTTAAGTATTACTGATTTCAGTAAGCATATTCACATATCGAAGAAGTTTTAAGTGACTCCCACGCACAAATGTCTACAGCAGCACTGAAATTGTGAAAGGGATCAAAATTGTTATATAAAGATGACTTTTCTTCTTCAAGTTTTAAAATAAGAAACTTTGCAAGCTTTTTTGAGCATTTTTAAAGTAGAAAATGTAAGAACTTCACCTAGCCACAGAACTGCAATGTTGTAGTTCTGGAGTAATACCAGGGCTTGTTTTTAAAGCAGCCTCACTCTTAGAGGAGAACGACACTCAGGATTCCACCTGGCTTTGGCTTTTATAAGGCTGGCCCTTCCTCCCGGATCAGGCAGGGACAGACAATCCAAAACTGGGCCAAAGAAGGGCCGTAGAGATTTTTCTCTGAAAGGTATGCCTCCCCTTGCACTGCAGTACTACCTCTCTGCTTCTCCAGTTAGACAGTAAGGCCTTGTCTGCAACAGGCTTTGAAAGGTATCAGTCTTCCAGCCTCAGTAAAACAAACCAACCCTTAGCCTTTCAGATCTGAAAGTTCTGGTGGTTTCTCTTTGATTTGTGGGTTGTTTTTTTTTTTTTTTTTTTAAGCTGAGTGACAATTAGGTAGAAGTAATCAACACATTTGTCATGCATGTTTCAAATAGTTACCCCAGGCTCAAGTGTCTGTGGTTTACCCAAAAGGATTCCAAGGCAAGCCACAACTGTTTGTAGCTGGGAACAAACATTTGAAGAGTGTCCAGATGAGCCTTTCAAATGTGTTGACAACCTTGAGAAAGTAGCATGTAGTGACTCAAGTTGCAGGTCTGGTGAGGACAAACGCACACAGAACAGTTCTGGGTAACAGATGCTGATAATTGCTTGGGCCTCTCTGTAAGAGTCATGCAAGTGGCAAGACCCAAGGAGCCCCCAGAGTTTCACGTAAACTTTTAATAGATGCTCCAAGCTGGTCAGACCCTTGATTTCACATGCCAACTCATTCATCCATTTTAAAGCCACAACCCTTTACACAGCATAAAATATACTGTGCTAAGAAATCCTAAGCCGATATAGGGATACCACATGAAAAAAAAAAGTTAGTCTTGCATCTTAACAAAGGGTTTTTTTTTAAGATGAAAGCTATCAATATTTTCATGTGAACAACAGGGAGGCAGTTGAGTTGCATTCAGGCCAAGGACTGCAACAGAAATGCTCAGCAATTCCATATAAATCAGTGGAAAGCACATGTACAAAATGACAACAGGATTCAACTTCAAACACCCAGGATTCTACACAGGAGACAAGCTTTAATTTTTAGGTTATTCCTTTTTGAATGTAACACAAAGAATAAAAAGAACACTCAGAGTGTGAAAACTATAAAACGTATATTTGATTCAAGTTAACATATATTTAAAAGAGAGCAAAGAAGTTCCATAAACTGATAAATGGTCTGTTATACAAGAGATGGATTTTTAACTCTTCAGACACTGAAACCCTGGCTAACTGCGTGCTTGGTACCATTTTGTCCTTTAGAAGTTATGCCCATTGCTTACTCTTAAACTGGATTCCATGTTTTCTCTTTCCTTCGCTGTACATGTTCTTTTTGTTCCCCCCATTTTCCCCTCCCTCCTGAGCAGACAGATTATTACCTATTACATCTAACATTTCTGCAGTAACCACTCATGTACGTAGTATCTGATGCCTCATTAGGCTAAAGGGGCATCAAATGAAACACAACAAAGATAACTGTTCATAAATACAGCTCAATCATGTATTATAAAGTGTATTTTCTGTGCGATTCTAAAAACTCTGAAGATGACAATATGACCCACTTGTTTGAGATTTATCTTAGCTGATCACCCTCACTACGACATGATTTAAGACACCACAAGAAAGCCATCTCTAAATCCTGCCTTGACAGTTACATCAATACAACAGAGAATGCAGCAAATACAAGAATTTTAAGAGGCAAGTAGAATTAACTTATGTAGTACAAGCAAAGGCCAGGTTCTTAGAAGCAGCAAAAAAAGTGATGTACAGGTAACTTTTAACTTTAGCCAAGCTGTATGCTCCCTGCTTCCCCGAGCCCAAAATGTTAACACAACTCATGTACTGCAAGCACTGTCCTTTCTTCAAACTAGCTCAGTTTGAGCTTATGTAATGTAAGTAATAACTTTCAATTCCAAGTCTAGGCTGACCCCAGCCTCAAGCAAGGAATGAAAAGCTGCTTGTTGAACATACATAAGTTTACTAAGTATTAAGCATACGTGCTTAACTACACTCAGACACTTTTAGGCTCCTTTTAATCAACCTTCTCCTACACAAATGTTCCCACTTGCATACAAAAAAAAAAAAAATTATCACCTACAGCATGTTCAGAGACAAAGATTATTCCTAAATAAAACTGTGTTTGGTTTTATGCATTTTAATAATTAAGAGGAGACTCCTTCCACATTAAAAATGTACATAAAGTTATACTTCGACCTAGTCTATACTTGACACCAATTCCGCTTCAGCTTGAATTTTTAAGGTCTCATATTAACCAGTTGCGTGTAACATTACTGATAATGCTTGCACAACAAGAATAAAAATAGGTTTTGGAAATTAAAATTATAATTAGCATGAAACAGTAAAAAAAAATAATTTCTAACTATTACTATTTTGTGGATGCGCATTTCAGGAGTTATATCTTTAACAGGATAATTAAACAGCTTTAACAAATATAAAGTTGGAGCCCACCTTGACAGCAGTGCTGTTCAAGTGTCCAAAAAAAATTACAGTGGAGCAAGATGACCACAGAAGGCACATTCTTAATATGGCCATGATTTCTTTCACTCATTTTTTTTTTATATAAAAATTACGACCTCTAACTCACATGTTCTCAACTTAGCTGTATCACATTTTTACCTTCACCACAATGTTCAGTCCCCAAATCCAGCAACGACTGTCCTGCAACTGAAAGGCATGAATATTGTGCAGTCTTATAGAAATAACCAACACTAAACGCCTATCAAATTTCTCACACAAGAATGACTTTACAGTAGTGTTCATTTCTTGAATACAGTATTAAAGTTCCTATTCCATACAGAAAAGAAAAAATAAGATTAGTAATACTTAGAATTGAAAAATTAATCTGTTTTTACTAAGAATGTACAGTGTGCATGTAGAGTATAGCATGCATTTACCGTATGGCACTATAGATTAGAAGGACCGCTAAAAAGTACTTTTGAAAAATACTGGCAGTTTCTCTACAAAATGCATTAGTACTTTTCAGCTGATGTCCCTAAGCCTCCACATGTACGTCAGCAGTGCATAACAACTGCAGAGAGAATCTGGGAAACTATACATTTTAAATCCTAAATACATTTTCTGCTCTGATCCATAGATTTATATTGTTATGATTAAATCCACAGTCCCATAGAGAAACACAACCAGTCCACACTGCTTGGAAAGAATTGCCAATAGATCACAAGAAACTGAGCATGAATGCTCTTTAAATAATTATGTAAAACATAAAACAAGATCTCAATTGAAGTTTCTGTTTATTAACGCAAAAAGAGAAACTATATTACAAAGAAATGCATTAAAACAACATTAAAATAACTTCTGTCATCACATAATGTCAATATTTGCATTCAGGTCTCTGGGTTCCAGTGTTTCCTCTGCTATAATTGGCAGCATCAGTAGAACCTAGATCAGCAGAAGGAACGCAATTCCCCATAATTTAGGTGTGAGTGGTTTCAGCAGCTGTTAGACAAAAACAGCAACCCTTCAGGCTTTGCTCATGTGAGGAAAAAGCCTTTCAATTAACATTTAAAATTAAAAGCTGCAGTATTATTTAATTAAAATAATGTGGCTATTTGGCTCCATTCCAGCTATAGTTTGTTAGAAGTCCTCTCCTTGAAGTAGCCAGCAGCCTTAGTTCATACGCATCCTTCTCATAGCATAAGGAGAAGGCAGAAGCATGTAAAACACCGTGAGATACAAACCTCACAATCGGCAGGCAGATCCAGCATTTTCAAATTCTTTTGGGAGGGCTGAAATTATTTTCAACTCATTAACTTGAAATTAGATCCCAAGCTGGCAATTCTTAAGATTACTCGTGTCAGAAAAAGCCTTTTTCAGTTAATTCTAATTTTCACTGTTCAAGGCAAGTTTATCAAAACATTTGCAGCCAGTGAAGACCAGACTTACAGATAAATAGTTCAATTTGTTTCAGAAATGGTAAAATAAAGTATACTTGCCATTGGGGGGGGGGGGGGGGGGGGGGGGGGGAGCCTAGGGGAACGACAAAAAAAATCAAAACAACAAACAAACAAACCAAACCAAACCACCAATCCTGCCAAATTTAACAGTACCTTAAGTACTCAACTGAAGGATTAACAAGGTGAATTTTAGTTTCAAGACAGAACTCCTTTGGTGAAAATCTGGCTTGCATTTGGTCAAGTTGGAAGGTTATTTAAAAAATTAGGATATGTACACCTACTCTGTTTTTTCCATTAGTAAGTCCTTAACTAACACATCAAAAATATAACAGAATTTTAGACCATGCCAGAATAATGTTAGCCTTTTTCCATGCCTGATCTTGAAATGTGAAACATGAAAACACACATTTGTAAAACACAAGGTTATTGAAACATGTAAGCAGCAGACCCTCTCTAGCTACTCACTTCATACACTTAATAGTGCCTCAAAGCGAATCCTGCGCATTCATTTGCTTTCAAAGCTTGTACAGGAGTCAAATCAAAACCTGAAACATTTCAATAGGTATCTTCCTTAGTAAGTACAAGCTTCAACATTCAACTCAAAGCTTTGCTTCAGTTAAAAAAAAAATATTAAAAAAAGAGATCGCTGTTATCATTCCCTGTCTCTCCTCTCCCTCAGAAAACTGTATTAATGCAAATTCCCAAAATAACCATTCTCAGACAGAACAAAAGCCTGGGAATTGCTACCTAAAGAGCATTAAGTTTTACAGGGCAATGAGCATTTAAACCAGGAACTTTGAGTGGAAACCATGATGAAGCCTTAATTATAACATTTTTGTTAATAAAAATAGATTTGCTCTAGAGAACAAAGTTCTGTTTCCACTTCTGACATCATTTTCCCTTGAGATCTTGAGGAAGTTCTAAAGGCCAAACCACTCAGTAGGAACCAGCAATTCCAGATATCACGTTCTGGTACCCGTCAGAGACTTCTTCAGCCTGATTGTCAGAAGAGCTCGTTTGTTTTCTCTTTAGGTTCATTCTGCATTATGAAAGCAATTTTAAAAAGCCCAGAATTTTCAGGAGAGACATTCTAGCACAGAGAAATGTAGAATTTATGGCTACATTTCACAATACGGGTCTAAATGTCCCAATTTCCCACCTGTAAAATGGCCTTTGTCCTAAAAGATTACAGTAACAAGCTTGACCAGAAAAACATGTGTATAACAATCCAAGAGACAGTTATGATCTTTACTGCCATTCACTTATTTTTAGAATTTTTTCTTGGAACTCTTTCACATGGAGGAGTGGCTGTTGAATACCGTGATTAATCTATGGTGAATAATTCCATTAGTCAATCAACGAAGCAAGAATGTAAAAGCAAAGCAGACCGAGTCTTGGTTTTTTTCAGTCAGAATGATCAAATAAGCTGTTACTGAGTCAGGATGCAAAAATCCCTATCGTACTTAGAAGGTTAAAGTTAGTTGAATTATTTTATTGCCAGGAATTCGCTGCTTCTCTCTCTCTTTTTTTTTTTTTTTTTTTTTAAATCATTAGCCTTTTAAACCTAGAATATTTTGATAAGTAAGCAATGATCAACTGCTACTGTGTTACAACACAGATTAATTCTGTCCAAAAAGCTGCATGCTTGATTCAGACTCCTTAGACACTAAAAAAAACCTTTAAAATATGTATTATTACCTTATTTAAGGTTATCTTCTCATATAATTTTTAAAAGCTAACTAGACCCAAACATTTAATAGATATGAACAATAATAATAATAAGAGACAGGAGTTGGAACTGCCCAAATTCCTCAAATGTTAGGTTATTTAAGAACACAATATAAAAACATTATTAAAAAATATGGAAAGTGTTTTCCCTCTTCACTACTTACATGGCTTACAGAATTCATAACATTGGTGTAATTTTTATTTTGAGCAGCTGTAATTGGCTATTAGCTTTGCTTTTTTATTTTTTTTTTAAACACATGAATACCAAAGCCTGTTACTAATCTGCTATTTTGTACACTTGGTGACTGAAAAGAAGCAACATTTGTCTAATATGACACATCTGTTATAAACTCTTGAGATTAACATTTAACTGTGAACTGATAATCAACTGGATTTATATTTTACTTAAATTTCTTTGGCCTAACCCATATTCCTCCAACAACAGAAACTATCCTATTCCATTGTTTATATTTTTTTATATTAACCTTAGCAGTACATATTGCTAATGGTTGCTACATACATACCATAAAATAGCAATATATTCAGCAGGTTCACATGAAAGCATCTATACCTATCTCAGCTTCAGTACATAAACAATATTCCTTGTTTTTTGGTTTTTTTTTTTAGATTTGGGTTTTTTTTTCATTTATTTTTTCTTTCCTTACCCTCTGCTCAAAAGTTGTAAGTAAATTGAAAGTGTCACACGGTTACAGTTTACAACTGGTCTTGCAATGAGCTGCCTATGGATGATCCAAGTATGGATTCAGAGTTAATTTTGGCTCTCTGGAGATGTAGGGTCTGCCTCTGTGGGGCTATTAGATTACGGACAATTTTGGACAGTATTTTGTCTGTGGTCATCTGTAATTAATTTCATGATGCAATGCTGGGGGAGTGAATTGTGGCATCAGTCCCTCAATGAACTGTTTGCATGAAAGTATCACTGAAGAGGCTGAAAACATGAAGGAAAATTAAATACCATAATACACAGTCACACGGGTGTTATTGTGCAATTGTCAGCACCCACGGAAAGTGTCATGGGATCTCTGAAGCCCATTTTAAGGCAGTTCTGGGGCACACTGACAAACCAAGTTGGGAATCCTGAGAAACGCCAGACAAGCTCTAGTTAGAGAGAAGAAGCTGAGGCTATAACTAGTAGATTAGTCCTCCTCTCTAACAAGCACTGAATTAAGTATGCCGATTTAGTTTTCACAGATGTACATATCATTTAAGCTTTAAAGTAGTTCTCTGTGGAAAGTCATTAAGATTCTCTCCAAAATACCACAGAAAGACAGAATTGCGAACAACCAACCCAACAGGGAAAAGGAAACAAGGAGGTATTTTCATATGTACATCTAGTGCAGCAACTCTGGATAACCAAAGGAGCCCAATTACGAATACTTACAGTTATTCCTCTCCCGTTGTAGATTCAACAGCACTAAATGCACTCCAAGTAAAACATAAGCTTACAAAGACCATGTATTAATACTCTTGTTAGTAAGGCTTAGGAAAACATTGTTTGACGTTCTGTTTCTATGTAATAGCACTACTATTTTTTTGTTATAAACTGCAGAATGTATAATACTAAAATTTCAAGAACTTACACAGATGCATCTGTTAGTAAAGCAAGCACTACCTCTAACCTTGAGTCAGATTAGATATGCAGTAGTGCCCCTGGCAGTGGCAAACTGCTACTGAGCACGTAATTTGATGTGTCATCTTAGTGGCAACATCTAGAAGTATTTATATAGTTAGCACAGTATAACCAGAAAAACTAAAAACATATATGAAGGGCATCTGTCATCCACATCCCCATCTATCCTCTAACTCTTACTTTAAAGCGGTGCAGGCTATTCTCTTCTTGGTGCTGGTTTGTCAATGCACGCTAGGTCATTTTTTCCTCTGGCAGCTATGTGACGCCCACTATCCTTTTAGGAGCCATTAGGATAACTGTTGCTGTAGCAGTAATAGTAGAGTCATTACACTGTTCATAGCAGTCAGATCACTTCTGATAGCTCAACAAAAAGGAAAATATGACCAGGGCTGAAAAAATAACATGAAACATATAAGATAAACAGAGTATTACTCAAAAGCAGAAGGCTTTAAGATTAGACACTTTCTCCTGCTCCGCTTTCCAGCCCAATGGTCACCACAGTTCTTAGCAGTAGGTAAAGCACAGAAATGGCACATGTAGTCTCAAAGTTGTGTGCAGTCCTTGCAGTCCTTCCCGTATCCCAGTAATGGATGGAATTGTACTGCAGGCAGGAATTAAATTATATTATTTTAGTATATTTTAGTATATTCTTAAAACACATTATTTTCTGGTTTAGAAATGTTCCCTCGAGTTTGTTTGTTTGTTTTTTTATAATAAGCTTTCCATTCTGCTTTTGCATGTGTACATGCAGAAGGTGAGCAAATGAAAATATTACAAAACCTCAGGCATAACACCCAAAAAGTTTTGACGTTTATTTTTCATCTGGCCTGTGAAATACTACCTTGTCTACACACTTTCCCGTATCCATCATTTGCTTTCTCATATATTTGATACTGATGCTAGAAGTTTATGAAAGATAGTATTACAAACTAAACCACCAGCAGCATTCATTTTTAACCAGAACAGTATCTGCAATCAATAAATTGGTGAAAAAGAATGCTACATGATCCCCTCAATTATCAGACATTTTGGATTAGATCGGTTTTAAAATAATAAGCTAGAGGGCTTATTTTCGCAGCTGGGTTTGCCTTATATTCTATTATCTACCTCAGGAGTGCAGTAGAGCCCCTCAGGAGGCATCTCTATAAAGCATATAATGTTACTCTGGGAGCAAGACTTTCAAAAGGAACAAAACTCTGTGGATTGCACAAACCTTGGGAAAAAAAAAAACTTGCTTCCTTGCTCTAATACAAAAATTACCAATTAATTCTACTGTGCTACTCCTGAACACCACACAAAGAACAGTGAATCGTATTCAGAGGATTTATTTTACTGCCAATTTTTTCTGCTTTCAGCTGAGAAGCAAAACTGGAATAAGGAATTTAAAATTTCTCAGTCAACATTTAAAGCTTTTGCCATTGTCAAGATGATAATACTAATTTGTTTTATTATTACTAACCTGCCAGACCCCAGCTGTTGTCTTAGTCAAAACCTGAGTTTTCCAATAACTAGGAACTGCAGCTGCTCAGAATGGGTCGCCAGGGATTTTAACCACCACAAACATTACTCATCTGGTCCTGCCCTGATCAGGCTTCTTTGGCCAAAAGGCAGGGTCAGGCCTGCCTGAGATTTGAGACATACAAATTAAAAGCGTTTTTTCCCCCCGCCCCTGCTCTTCAGAAAAATAATATTTCTCATTCAGCCTTTGAAAAGTTATCCATGATTCTCACCTAATGCGCATCCAATCCTGGCAAGGCCTACTTTTTGTGGACACTCTACACTAATTAGCTTTTGAAAAAAAGGATCACGAATTATAACTGAAGATATCCACTAAGTTACTGCCCCCATCTATCATTCTGTCCGTGCCAAAAACTCAAAATCAAGAGAGTATTATTTGTTTCAAATACCTTTACTTAAAACAATTGAGACCCATAAGTTTCTACACTATGTATTTGCCAGCTGCATGTAACAGGTGTAACCATAAACACGATAAAATGCTGCATTTTGATGGGCAAACAGCCAAAGCGCTGCCTGATTTAAAGATCCCAAACTGGAATTATTTTTGTTTAACAAATGCTGTCACATGAAGTACCTTCAACAGAGCCCCAGAACTTATGGGAAATGACTAATGTTTAACATTTCGCTGATATTTATTGTTGTTTTTACTCTCACATATTAGTTTCAGACAGTAATCCTTGCCAAAAAAACCCTAAATTTACATTCCTCCAACTCCTCCAACTCTTATTAACTGTTTCTGTTTGGATTACCGACATCACACGTCCTAATTTCTTCCTTTCCTTTCAACAAGTTTCTCTCCAAAATCGTAATCAAGCTGTCCTGCTCCCTGAGCTCTGCGGCCCTCTACTGCTTGTCCTTCCTCCTCTATATTTTCTTTCCTGTTGTTCTGGCTTTAACTCCAGAATACAACTCTCCTTGCATTTTTCTACCATTTCTGCATTGTACAGCATAGTAAACTCTCCCACAAAGCAGAGGCACTTGCTAAGGAGCCACTATCTAATTGGAGAAGTCAACATGGCTTGTTCTAACTCACTGAACACAGAAGTGTTTTAACTACAGAGACAGTATGAATAGGTATTTTCCCTGTGGCTCTTGAGATACACGTACATGCATTGTACATGGTACAGGCCAGAGACCACCCAACAACCGGAGCCCGTTTCCTGCAGAGGAGGGAGGAAGAGCTCCTCCCCAGCCGAAGCACACTGAGCGGAGTTTAGCAGAGTACAAGCCAATTGTTCAGAAGACAAACACACACACACACGCGAAGTTATATGAATGTTTCTTAACTAATGGACTGAGCCCTCGGTTTTCATCTTACCAATTTCAATATTCAACAGCACACTAGCCTTTAATATTACACTAAGCTCCTGCTCCCTTACAGACACAGGACAAAGCAAGCCACACACTGGCCAAACCAGTTCCAACCAGTTCAGTTGGAGACCTTTTTTTCTTCAGCATTACCAGGCTCTCCATGTTCAAAAGCTGCATGACTACAAGCTGATACCACCCTTTGCATCTCCGAGATTTTCAGGTTTGACAGAAGAAATAACAAATTATTCATTAATCTCCATACAACTGCAGACAATTGTCAGTGACGGAAGGGACAGGTCAGTCGAGCGAGCAGGCAAGCCACATCGTGTCCAGAGGCAGGGGAGAGAAAAGGGTGCAGGGACAGAAATCTCTTTTGGAGTGAAAAAGTTTGAAGGCTTTCCCTTTTGCTAAGTTTATTTGCCTCTCACATTTTTTAAAGTTGAAGTGGAAAAACATGAACAAGCAAACCTTGAACAGCAAATTTTAAAATACACCTTTCCCTGACCTTGTAGAAACTGAAAGAGAAAAATTTATAGATTTCCATGCCATTGAATTGCCTTCTGCAAACAAGAACCGAACCCTCTTCAGGCAGAAAATCTGTCAGTCATAAATGAATCAGTGAGGCATGCTTATCAGCAAAGGTTTCTCACTTTAAGTCCTGGAGTCTCTACAAGCACTGCCAAAATTTTTAATCCTAGAAAAGCGGCTAATTCATCCCATTCAGCTGACCAGCTCTACCTTTCTCCCCTAAAGGAGCTAACACCTTCCCTCTCCCCATAAAGCTAGCTAACCTCTCTCTAGAAGAGGACGAGGCCATGAATGGAGTTACTCAGCAATAGCTCTTTTCTCCTCACATGGAAGACTGACCTTTCCATCCACCAAGATCTGGCTGGCTCTATGTTTTTTTTTCTTTCCCTTTCACTAGCTTTCTCCCCATCGCACCTCACTTGACCCTGCTTTTGTCTTTGTATCTTCTGGTGGTCTGCAAATACCTGCCAAAACCTGTTATCGGTTGCAGTGCTTATAGCTTGGGATGTGTCCACCAACTTTGCTGCTGAGGGCTAACCACCACTGACACTAATCTTTGGCTTCCTCATAGCTACGGAACTTTGGAACTTTTAAAAAAAATATTACTTTTTTTTTTAAAATAAAAAAAAATACTTTAAATGAGACAAGTGAAAATACTTCTTTTAAATTCACAGAAGTAACTTAGGATCTAGAGAAGGTTCTGTCAAGAAAATGCAGACAGCCAGCATGCATTTATTTCAGCTAATAGGCTTTTGTAGCCTCTTCTCATCAGTGGCAGATGTGTGAATTTTAAAGCCAACAAACCAACCAACCAAAGGCTGAAAGAATTTCAAATACAGTTACGCCTGCCCACTTGGACAACAAATGCATATAAAGCAAAAAACAGCCCTGAATTTTGACATGTGAAAGCTTCCCCCTGCTCAGCACTCATTTGCCATCAGTTTTCCTTCAACAGGCCAGCCCTGCCCATTCGGTGCTGCTCACAAGCCCTGGCTTCCAAGCACTTTTTCCTCACTCATTTCTCTTTCCTTTTTCTTTTTTTGTCATCTTGCCATGGATCCAGGTGTCACTTTTCAGTCCGCTCTGACACACTGCTTTACACCACCCTGGTGGATCAGGGGTCGAGGACATAAATGCTGTGTGCCCTATCAGGGCTGGTGCCACACTTGGCTTGCTCAGCTGGCAGCAAGGACAAAGGGTTGGGTGGAGCAGCGAGAACCCTTGCCCCTTGCCAGCTGACGGGCAATGCTGGCAAGCCGCTCCAACGGCCTCCAACACACCATCGCGCTCTCGAAGCTTTTGCTCTGGGCATTCGCAAAGTGTCTGCAGCCTAAGGCTCAGCCACGCAGGACGGCCCAACATCACCACCCCTGCAGCCCATCACGGGCACTGGAGGGAGGGAAACCTGAAGCAAAGCACTACTAGAAGATTCCACGGGTACCCAAAGTGCTCTTTAAGCGTGTTAACAGCACTTCCAGAGGCACCCTGTGGGGTGCATTTCCATGCTGGCATCATGCTAGCACGCTATTCATACATCATGGGCTCAGAAGCTTGCTTCTGCAGCTAATTTCCCCATTTCCCCCACTCACTGCACCTTGGTTCCTATGGCAGAGCAGTCTCAAAGTGCATGCGTGGAGGCTCCCCCTTAGGCTGAGCTACATCGGAAGATGCACTCCAGGAACTCCAAGTGTATTATAATGCACAGAACTGAAGTAGAGCCAGGCTGAAGTAAACCTCACTAAAATGAGTAGGATCAATGTTGAATCCTTAGTACAAACTGTTTTCACCTACAAATCCACTTCTCATCACAGTACTCACCTTCTTTTCCATATCTCCTTCCCTGTAACACATATCCCCTCCACTGCCCCATTTCTGTAGTTATCGCTATGTACCATCCTGGAAAGGGCTAGACTCCCAGGCATTTCATTGTATTACTTCTGAGCACCATGATTCCCGTTCTTCATCAATATACTGGGAAACGTTGCATATCACCAATAGCTTTTGCCTGAAAGAGCACTTTGTCTTTAACACAAAAAGCACTGAAACAATAGTGTGGATGGCAAATGAAAACAATACTGCAGGCTTACCTCTCAAGCTAACAGAATTCCAGTCCGTTTGCTCAGGTGTTAAACAAGTCCTCAAAGAGTCACACACTAGGCACTCCTCTTGGTACACTGAGGCATGCACCAGGGGAGGATAACTGCATTTTTAACAAGCTATACCGCAACACACTCACATCCACTCTGCATCACAGGAATAGTCAGTCTATTGACCTGCAGAGTCTGGCACGCCGCCTTCTCAGGCAGGAAGGCGGTGACTACATGCTGCCCTGCAACTTGAGATCAGGGATACAAATGCCACAACACGGGAGCAACTTGAGATCAGGGATACAAGTGCCACAACACGGGAATGTAAAGCGGAGGCAAGAAGAAAAAATGAACTCTATGTTCGCCCCATTAGACTTATGCAAGTCTGGAAACATCTTGTGCAAGTCAGAGCTGCTGCAGGAGTCTAGAGGAGTAAACACCCAGGCTCCACAGTGTTCACACCTTCAGCCCTGTCTGACTGGCCAGATCAGCAGCCTCTCTGGTTTTGTCCCTTAATAACTTCTGGGCTTATAAACCAATTTCAACTATAACCAACAGAGGACCACAGTTATCCAAGGATAACTACATTCCTGAAAGTTTTATGGCCACTGGCAACTGGTAAACTGGAGTGCACATGGTTAAAAAAAGGTGCAGATTTTCTCTTGCCTGGCCAGGGTTTAGTCAATCAGCATGTTGGCAGCCAGTCAGCCCATGCAATCAGTCATGTCACATGCTACCTCTTCTCCACGTGGCAGTTAGGGGACATAGGAGGAAGAATATTTGGGGACATAGGCCAAAAGCATTAGAGTGGGGAAGAGGTACCTCTAGAGATACTAAGTTCAGAACATGTAATTCAGTTCCATGTGAAACAACTTTGGTTTTGCGTGATTTCCAAAAAGACTGAGCAAATTAGGTAATCAATATATGTGCAAACATGCACACGTGTGTGAGAAAACATTAAGTTCTGTTCATTTGCAGCTAAAAATATTCATCTCCTTCAGGGATTCAATCTGTTTGAGATCACCAAAGAATATTTGTATTAATGATGAGCCCCATGGAAAAGAGGGGGCCTGCACTGCACCGAGAAAAAGTCTGCAGCGTGGGCTAAATCCTTACAACATTCAAGGGCACCTATAGAGGCAGACCATCCACCAGACAAAACCAGAGGAAAAGCTCTATTAGTCCCACTGTTCAGTCTCGTGGGGCTACTTAATCACTTGTTCTCTCACTTAAGAGCTGACCAACCCTAACTTCACCCAGCCTGAGGCTAGCTCAACAGATAATGTGACCTGGCATACCTCAGCATCTCTAGAACACCCCTTCTTCTCAACTATTCACTCCTCTCCCCACAAAGTCTTCCCTGTTGTTCATGGGCACATCAACTCACTCCCTCCTTCAGGAAATGTTTTCCCTTGCCCTCCCTTGAGCTGGCAAGGAGATCTCGGAAACACCAGCATCGACTCTTTTAGCAGCAGCATTGGCATATGCTGGCTTGAAGTATCTGTCAGACTGCCCTAAAGCATGAAAGCACAAGGTCTCAGTGGTCCAACTGATGTCTAGCTTTTTTTTTTTTTCTTTTCTTATTGATATTTGTCTTCACAGAGCTTAACAAACACAAGCAGGCATCACACCTAATTATTATTACTATAATTACTGCTAAATCATTAGGCAATTTATCAAAGTAAAAATAAAATCTACAGTTAATAAATTTTCCAAAATGGATGACTGGGATAACAGTGTCTGTCTTTATAGTTAAGACTGCCCAACACTATTCTTTAAACTCATCACTTCATAAATCACAGATTTTAAATAAAAGTTTTCTGTGACTGGTTTTAATTCAGTGGAACTTATATTGAACACAAAAACAACAACAGCAAAGAATTATTTCAGAAAACAGTGATAGAAAATGTACAGATTTGCCCACATTCAGTAAACTCTACTCATTTACACATTTGTATAATTAGTTCTAGTGTCTCATGGGGTTAAAAATAGGAACAGGGATCGCAACAGAAGTCAGAGTGATACGTAACTATGCATAAAGACTTCACAAAATAATGTTAAACAGTAACCAAGGGATATTCTTAACTGACTATGCTCAGAACTTCAACTCTTGTCCCAGAAACTTCTTGATGTTCCACCTGCATTAAATATGTTCCCAAAGTGTGGTTAGTCTCAGAAAAAACATCCAGCTCCACAGAAATCATAGTAAAATTGGTAGCTCTGCACTTTACAAGCATGTTATTTAGCCTCACAGTGTGGTAGAACATGTTCTCTTTGAAATCCTTGCTTATAGTGTTCTGCCCAGCTTCCCCTCAGACTCGCTTGGGTTGAAGCTTCCCTTCACAAATTTTGTTAACAAACACCACCACATGCTGCTAATTTAAGAGGCCCCATTTTACAAGTTGGATATCTGAGTATTTGTTACAATGGGAGTATAATTAAATTTTGCCGATTCTTCAGTTGGGTTTGGTTTTGGTTTTGGTTTTTTTTGAGGGGAATTTAAGACAAAAGCACTATTTTATGTCATCATTTCTCACTCATGCAATGCCAGAATTCAGAAGTTAGAATACACCAACTTCAGGCTCATCATTCAAACCTAACCCCATTTTCCTGTGCCTGTGTGGTATCATTATCATCATTGATTGCACGTGTGTCTACTTCACTATCCTAAGGACTATCTTGATGGGCACACAGAGCATACATTTCTTGTGGAAAGAGCCAACTGTGCACGCTTAATCTCTATGAAAGTGTGATCTCAACACCTACCATGCAACAGCTAAACAACGCAAGGGATGTGGAATAATTACTTTCTCTTGATTTTTTTAAGCTACATTTAAAGAAAGAAAAATTAAGATTTCAGCATAAATGCAAATCAATCACATAAGTGTCATAAGCAGTTCCCATATATTCCACTGTCTTTTTAAATTATTTTCTTTACATGTAGTATTTATGTTATATACAGCACTGTTAAACACAGCAGTCCTCCTTCTGTCTGAAAGGTTTATAGCTGTATGCTTCCAAATTTCTACCAGAAGAAACATCATCTAAAAGCAAGCATGCTATCCCAGGTGGAGCTTTCAGATCTTGTTAGGAGGGCAGGCACCTGAGCTTTATACCCTTTCAGAATTAGAAAGTACACAAAGTATATAAATCACCAAAATATATAAATCACCCAGACTACATTACAAGTTAAATATCATTATAGTATAATGATTTATGTATGTATTTATTACAGCATCATTCCTGCAAACTCCTTACAATAATCAATCTGGTTCAAAATCAGCATGTGCAGAACAGACAAGACCCAAAGTCAGACTGAATTATCTATGATCTTCAGGTAACCTAGCCTCCCTCCTGCCCCCTCCCCAACCCCCCAGTCCCCCAATTAAAAACAGTTATGGTGGGAAGAGGCTTAGATAATAACATTTCGGTGACTATTCCTTTTGTAACAGCTCACAGAGAACGAACATTTATTTTGTGCTTACATTTATTTTCATGATAATGGTCAAGTGCAGCCTAGCTGCTCTGTCTTCTGCAGTTGACAGCAATAACTGCTTTGCCTCGGGAATGGCTTAAGAATACAAAATAAAACACAGGCTCTAGAGAAATGGACATTAAACAAGATCTAACACACATATTTTATATGTTGGTGTGTACAAAAATATAACGCTGACAAACCTGGATGAGAAAATTAAAGAACACATGCCCAGCCAGACTCCCTCATCACCACCAATCATTTCACCACAGTTTAAATCCTGTTCAGGTTCTACCATAACTTTTCAGGAAAAAAAAAAAAAAAAAAAAAAAAAAAAACTGGCAATTCACAATAACTGTAGCAATTATTGCAACTGGGAACACCATTCTCAGAAACAGATTCTTACAGTGCTGGTTTTTCCAAAACAAAATCCCCACAGTGGTGGTAGGATTCAGCATATGTCTGTAGTGCGCAATTCCTACGTGTGACTATAAAGATAACAGAAACAGGTGGGCTGATGGATCAATTCATCTCAAGAGGGCATGTAAAGTCAGTCACAAACTCTGCGTGGTTTATGTGTTACGTGCACAAACACACTCACTTACAGTGCTGCATCGCATTCATTGCTTCACACGAGTACGCTCATGAACTCCACTCTTATTTTTCCAGCTGACAGCCTAGAACCTTGTGCAACAAACCACATGTGACAAATGCCATATCTGTATTTTTTAACACGCTCTCAATGTATGCAAACAGCAGAGACAGAACTATAATAAAAAGTACCAACACAGTATCAATGTCAGTAACATTACACAAAAGAGCAATTAATAAAATCACCTTATCTGGGGTTAAAACATTGCTGCCAGTGTCCTCTGTATGAGCTACATGGCACTACTGAAATTCAAAAATGCCTAGCTAGTTAGCTTATATTGTTGGAGTCAAAGGCAGCCTTGGATAACTTAGCCGAGACCAGTTTAGGTACAGCATTTATCACACAAGAGTTTATACAGTTTACTTCCTAAAGCAACTTCACATCAGAATCTCTGGATATCAAAAAACAACTAATAAACTGGTAATATTGCCACAGCAGCATTGACAATGCTTGGCTTAAAAGAACAAAAGAAAACAAAAAAGCAACAACAAAAACCCCAACACACACACACACTCCCTAATGTTACGAGCACCAAACACATATTTATAATGTCAGCGTATGCGATACTTCCTGAATGCTCTACTGAATTACTCCAAGAAAAAGGGAGATAACACTAAACTTGAATATGTTCCTGTCAGTGCAGTGCTTGCACTAGAGATGATTATAGTGTTAGTAATGAAATACATAAAATTGCAAGACAGAATAGTGATTTGTTATCAGTCAATAAAACCATTGCAAATAACTGTGACCATGGTTACAAAAACATCAGCATTAGGAGAACTTGCTGCACCTGCTGAAGGTAAAACCAGTGATTTACTGAGAACAGAAAAAGAGAAAAACAGTATTTAGGAGTAGAATCAATTACAACGCATGCATGATTTTTTTATTTCGTCTTATTTGTCATTCCAGCAAATGTAACAAAAAGGCTTCTCATCACAACACAAATTATTAAATCCCAGCAAGACAGCTAGCACCATCCTATGAACATCTCCCCATGCCATGCAGAGAGGTAAGAATGGTCCCAGTGCATCAGACCTGGATGGAGCCATCACGGAATTCATTCCAGCTCCCGGGAGTCAGGGAAAACGTCACTATAAACTTCAGCAAGAGTAAGGTACAGCTCATGCTTATTAAAATATTGGTTCTGTGCTTCATTACCGAAACACGCACTTTCTTGACAGCAAGTATAAGTTCCTGTTTATAATGTTACACTGATCAATGGCATAAGATATTAAATCAGACTGGTCTTAACCAAATAAGAATCTAATTAAAATGGTATCAGCATAGCCGCCAGCAGAGGATGCAATGTTCTGTTTTATTCATTTTTGCAAATATGAATGTTCCTATGGCCTGCCAGTGACACTGTGCACTGCCAAGTGGGAAGTCAAGTTTGAAGCTCAAAATGGGCCTTTTGCCTTTCTGCTTGGAACACAAAAGCAGTAGCTCCTGGTACGTCATCCAGCTACACACCACCTCGAACGCTCACTCTCTTCCAATGGCTGTTTTAAGAACCAGGCAAGTTTTGGGTGATTCTCATTTAGCTTACCTAGCCAGAAACGACACTAAAACAAAGATGAGAGAATGCAAAGTGAACCTTATTTATACAGACAAAGGACAGTCTGAAGATTAACAGAAAAGATCTATGCAAAATTAAATCACACACTGGAAACTGAGAACAAGCGCACTGGAATTATTCTGTATGTGAGAAGTAGCAGCTCAGAATCGGGATCACACAGTTCATAAAGATGTGTGTTCTTCAGACCTTTCCGATTAAGGTTATTTTATTTTTAACTAGGTTAGATAGTCAGAAAAGGAGGCATAAAAGTTTGCCTATTAGCCATTATGAGGCTAGGAAAAAATGCACGTGGCTAGATATGAGAGAAGCAGGAAAACAAAACCCAATATTCACAAATTTTGTCAAGAAAACTCTCATTATATAGTTTAAATTAGGACTCTTCTATCAGATTCAATATTGATATAAATACAAAAAGAATGCACAAGAAAGGATTAGTAGTTCAATCTACAAAATCAGTTGTAAACCAGAAAGAACATTGAGTGGCACAGCATTATTTAAGTGTGAGGAAGAATGTAATATTCCTCTCTTGTCATTTGTGTTTTGCAAGTATATTGGATTTTTTTTTTTTTTTTTTACTTCCTATTTCAGAGTCATGGCATTTCATAACCACACTTATTCGAACTTTCCATAACTACATCCGGCACAGTGCATAATGCTGTTCTCAGTGAAATAAAAATTCTGATTTTCTTTGCAAGTAGGCTCAGTTCAGCAGGATCAAATTTATAACATTAATAAATCACCAAAACCCAAGATAGCATCTCAAAACAGTGTAATATATAAGCCTTAGCTATGTTTTACAAACACATTAATCGTGAACAGATTGAATAGGCCTATGGTAAAGTGATCCTTCATCCACATCCATCTGATTTCTTTTCAATGGTTGATGAAATATTCTTAAAGCAATATTCTACACTATTTGCATCATGCTTTGCAAAGCTCTTCAGCAGACCCTGGCCTTGAGAAGACGTTTTTCAGACACCCACATGCAAGCAAAATGCCGGTCAATGCATGACATACACCTTGGGTCCCCCCCTTCTGCCACCATCATAACGGATCCCTGTGACACTGCTGAATTTTCAAAGCAGAGTGAGCTGAAAATCAGACCTGTGCCTACCTTAGCACATAGCATAGCCTGACAGGACTGGATTTCCAGACCAAAGCAGGTGATTACTAGGACCCAGCAACCACACTTTTAATGGTTTGGTGGGTTTTATTTCAGACTAGATCTAATCTGGTCCCGTGCACCAAACCTACTTTGTTGCTAGAATGCTGTAGCTCACGACCCAGTTTTGTTTTGTCCAGAAAGAATCCAGTTAATGGATGGATGTTCTGTGGGACCATTTTCGGATATGAACCAGGAACTAATGAGAACAGTTAGGACAGTCACCCCAAAAGCACACTTCTGACTTGAACACACTAATGTAGACATGCTCCCAGTCACACTTTTCTCCACTTAATGTTAAATGTTGATGTCAGCCAAGGAAGGACAATCCAGCAGATGGAGGCTTCAGCAATGGGCAATGTGGTCCCCTGTCACCATAACACAGGCAGAATTGAGCCTTTAATAGGAAAAAATTGTCAGTGGTTCTTCATGACCTGACCCTATAAATCTGCCCCAAATTCCTGCCCTTCTCTCTGCTTGATCATACCGTTCCTTACACCTAGGCTGAAACCACTTCCTCCATGGCCCAATCCTTACCCTTTCTCACTCAACCCACAGCCTGAAGTGCTCTTCCTCAGCAACCTCAGCACTGACTTTGTTCCTTTTCTCCTTAAACTAGCTGTAAGTAGAGTAGACATTCAGGGTGATCTCTCCTCTAGGCTTCCTACTGATCTGCACAAGCATCTAACTCATTCTTTCAAACCAAAACTAAGGCTCCAGCAGACCTGCACATACAGCAATGATGCTGGAAGAACAGATGAGGAAGAAGAGAGTCAGCCTGTGGCAGCCTGGAAAGGAAACAGGTCTCAAGCAATCTGAAATGTAATGAAAATTAAAACCTTGCATGAGTTCAACAGTCAGGGAATGGTATTACCCTTGAGTCAGGAGATCATCAGAAGGAAGACATTCAAAAAGCAATCTAATAAGATACAAGGGGAGAGGGAAATTGACTCTAGAGAGTAAAGGTGCCCAGGACAGAATGAAAACAGATCTTGGAAAGTACTACAACACAATGCAGAAACATAAGAAAAAGTGAGAAAATATAAATATGACAGATGCAGATAATTCATATATCTAATGTTTTCATTAGAAAAATCTAAAATACTATTTTGATATTCTTTAACAAAGTGCTTCTCACTAACATGTCACAAAATCTTCAATTTAATGCTAAATAAACTTATTGCAGAGCTTGGGCTGGAGATGGAATGCAGCCAAGCTATTGCTCAGTGATTGTTAATACACCATTTAATTGATCTACTTAATATAAACTAACTGTTAGTGCAACGTATGAAGAAAAGCATAACGTATACATTAAAAAAAAGTGAAATGTAAAAATAAAATAAACATGCACCTTATTTTTATTCATCTATGTTTTCATATTCATTCTCCTTGACAAAATGAAACTTACTGTAAACTTCACTTCCAACAAACAGATTTGTGTAAAGAAGGAGGAAAGAAAAATATTTAATTTTATCTGGCTCAGTGGGTTTTTGTTAGCTGAACCTAACCTAACCCCAACTTTTCGCCTAGTGAAAAAGTGGTCCAATGTTTGCTATGGAACTACGAGCAGGTATGGATTTTCTTTTCAATAGATGATTAGGTATCTCTGAAAGCAGGCGGTAGTAACAAGAAACTGTTTTGCAGCACTGCCTTTTGCTTTCAGCAAAAACTGTAATAGTAAAAACAGGAAAAGGCTTAAACTTGCTCAATTTAATAAAAAATACAAGAAAATGCAATAATAGTTTTCACAGCCGAAGATCTGTGCAAGGGTTCTAAGTCAGCTCTGTAGGAGGAAAGTGTTGCAAGACAACCAGGAAACTGAAACACTCACTGCTAAGTTTAAAAGGGAAACCAAAAACGAACCATTTCTTTTTTCAATTAAAAAAAAATCATCACAAAACACAAATCAAAAGTCATTCTTGCTCAGAATACGCATATAAAATCCTTAAAAGAAGCGAAGTACTTTCCCCACAGCATGGAAGAAACTCAAGGTTAAAAATTTAGGCCAGAAATGGTGAGTTTGAACCACATCAATCTCCTGTTGATTGAAGAGAGTTAAGCTTACAGAATCACACGTATTTACAGACAGACTATGGAAACTGCATTATTTGATGTCCTGCCCAGTAACGCAGTCAATCCGGCCACTATTCCTTTATAACACTTAAACACCCTGGTATCAAAGACAGGATGCCTGCGGCTCTCTTCCCCTATATCCATTCCTTCACCCCCCTCTTGAAACTTCAATACTTTCAGTAGCCAAAGATATTTTTATAATCTTTGTTGATCCAACCTCTAAGACAATAAAAAACATTTAAGGGATTTCCCTACTTTTGGGAAGACTCTTACCAACTGTCAAAAAGAGAGATCATTCAGTTTCAAGCATCTGTCAAATCTAAGCAATCTGCTGTACAATATTTTATTTCTGTGTAAGAAATTCAGCTGAAATTTTCAGTGATGCCTAAAGCAAATCAGCTGCTCTGTTCCTGC
Organism: Platalea leucorodia; assembly: GCF_965183815.1. Taxonomy (NCBI): domain Eukaryota; kingdom Metazoa; phylum Chordata; class Aves; order Pelecaniformes; family Threskiornithidae; genus Platalea; species Platalea leucorodia. The sequence continues at coordinate 50,690,320 of NC_138825.1, read as the reverse complement.
TACCCTTTAAAAAAAATCTTGCCTACTTTCTCTTATATACCTTCTCCTTCCAAGTAGGACAGGTAGGAGAAAAAAACCCCAAAGCTTCTCTGGGCTTTAATGTGCCAAAAAATGTCATCATTTTCAAGACTGTCAACACAACAACTCTAAGTGAATCTCCAGGCCAATATAACAGTTTTAGGGAGGATTTTTGCTATTCAGTATACTGCACGATCTCCCTTAAGTCAGAAGTAAACCAACGTCCTAACCAGGGTGCCTCTGGGCTTGACAACACAAGGATTGGGATGTGTCCTACATACAGTCCCTTATCAGAAACCAAGGACTCTTTCTACAGTCCCTGTTCATCAGAAATCAAGGTCTCTTCTACTACACCTGGAACAAAGGTATTAAACAAAATATTGTAACCAGTTGAAACTATATTAGTATATACAACATAATCCTACAACCATGAGTTTGACCGATTCCCCCCTGCTTCTTGTCCTCAAGTCTGTCATCTGATGAAATGCAGAGATAACGGCATTCCAAAAACAGCTAAAAGAAGCTCATTTCGTGATGTTTTAGGATCCATGTGAGAAAACTGTTTCACTGCTTCCACACACACATACTCTGTTTCATAGTCTCCTTGAGTGAAAACAGGGGGGGCCTCACTTAAACGCCAAACTTTTTGGATGACTAGAAAATAACACCACAATTCTGCAGCCAACTCAAGATTTGTCCAGGTGTTCTTGGATCTCCTATGTGATAATGATCAGCTTGATCCTTCAAATCAAAGAATACTATTAAAGGTCTTCATACAAGTATAAACAAGCATACTACTGAGCCACATATGGTCAAAGACTGAAATAATCTTTCTTGTATTTAACTTCACCTTAAATATCTTCCTAGTCTTTAATCCAAAACTAAATAAAAAGGCAGTGAGAGCCTGCAGGTCTAGTCTGCACCAGCATCAGCATTGGTCCTTCTCAAAGCAAAGGCTGCCAAAAAAACAGGATAAGCATAAACACACTTACACGCTTAACATCTATAGCTGCAATTCTCTAACACACTTCCAGGATACAAACCTGAGCCCTTGCCATTCTGAAGTACATTGAAGCAAACACCCATCCATTATGTTAAGCTAGACCTCTGCTTATAAAACCTTCATTTTCCAAAATCCTGTAACATTCTATTCTTTCCTGAAAGATAACTGTTTTTACTCAGCCCAGCAAAAGATTTGTCCATATATGGACAACCCCTAAGACAACAAATGGCTCTTTTCCCAGTCTATTATCAAACCAGGAAATTAGACTGCCCGAGGTACTCTGCCTTACTTACTCGGTTCAGAGCCGGGAGAGGAAACATCCATGAGTTCGTCAATCATCCCGTTTCACACGAAGGTGAACGGATGCTTTTCCTTTACAGCTTTAGCAGCAATCACCACCGCCAATTATATAGAAGATTAAAGTCCTCACACAGCCATGTGAGATAACAGAGCGCTAATGATGACAGTCGAACTTACAGGGCAGACAGCTGTGTCCCCTAGGGCTTGGCAGAGGGGAGGAAAAAAAAAATAAAAAAAAAAAATTAAAAAAAAAAAAAAATCACACATCAATAAATTCAGCAACCCTGAAAGAGTGGAAACAGGAAGAAAGCAAAATCCCTTGCCTTTTTTTTGAGTAAAGCCTCAGACGTTTCCTTGCCATTGTTAATATTTAAATCCAGTTCTATGTAAACCTGAATATGTAAGTCTGAAGAATGCTATTGGTATGAAACACTTTGCCCTCTGATACTCGGGTGTCTGTAAAGCTCTTTGGCCTCTCCACACTCAACTTGCAGTTGAACTCACTTTCTTTAGTAAGAAAACATACATATGAGGATTCAAGGTCCAAAGATTTCCTAAATGGCTAAGAAATACCATCCTCCCTTCACACTGGAAATCCTGCAAAGAAACCCCTCTCACAGAGTCAGCTCAGCTGCCTAGAAACTTAGCGGCAGGCCAGTCTTTGCCTTTTTAAGCTGCAACAAAGGAAATTATTAAGGAAGCATTAAAACCTAAGTGCACCATAAAAGGCATCTACCAGAAAACTACTTGCTATTTACAATAAAGAACGTGCCTTATTTACACGATAAAAAAACCACCACAGTCCCTATATCCTCCTAACATATAGAGAAAAAGAACGTATCACAAGAAATATGACTGAAGGTTGATATTTCAGCTCCTCGGACTGGTAGAATTTCGTTCAGAAACTTGAGTAGGTGGGACTGTATCTCCTCAATGGAAAAATATGAACTGATGTGTCATAATCTATTTTTGTTTTGTTGGGATTTTTTAAATCTTCCTCTTCTGCCAGAAAATTCCTTATTGCCCCTTCCATTTCTTGATGTCTCAATTGTCTTTCCAGCTATGTTTATTTTCTGACTGGCAAGGAAACTATGAAATTCTATCTTGTTTCTTTTATATGCTTTCTTGCTCTCTTCCGTTTTCCTCCTATTAACACATCCTGTGCACGTTAATCTTTCAAAGTACACTTTGCAGTAGAATCAAGCAGCCCTTTATGCTGCCAGCATTAGTCAAGACACTAAATAGCAGTAAGATGGCTACTTAAAGCAGTCACAGAATTGTAACTACTAGATATCCATTCCTGATATTTCTCAAAAAGATTGGTAGCTTCATAGATACCCATAATCTCATTCATTTGACAGCTGCTCTCCCTTGGTAAAGCTGTCAACACAGGGGCAGGTGTTTGGTCTTTCAGAGAAAAGTCTCTTCTGAAATGGAGTTGTGATGGGATAAAAAAAAAAAAAAAAAAAACACAGAAAAAACCTCTTCCTGAAGGTACTGCAACTACTAAGAGGCTGTGGTAGGAATCAATTAACAAAACATATGAGAAGTTTTGGGAGGAGGAAAAGCCACTGAAAGCGCTGTCACCCTTTCAGCAGATAGATAGCCCTAACAGGGGAGGCAAAGTCATCATCTCATCCTACCAGGAATCCCACATCTGTATTTTAGAAGGATATGAACAGATCAGTTTATGTTGTTAAAAATACTGTTACCAGCACTTGGTAGTACTCTGTTTCCTAGCTTCCACCAGCTGCCCACCTTCTACATGAATGATACATGGGAATTTGACAAAGGTACAATACATTAGTAAAGAAAAATGTATTTACCATAAATCTAAATCATACACAACTTAAAATCAGCACGTGAAGGGAGCAGGTGACTAAGTGAAACTACAACAGTTCACAGTTTAACAACAGCATTTAAAAGCAATATTTCCCTTCCTCCTTTTGACCATTAAATCCGTCGGATGAAGGGTTATTTCATCTGCCCAGCACAGCAGTCCACTTCAAAATGCCAAAGCACTGAAAAACAACTGCTCTCTACATACAATTATGTGAATACCAAAAGAAAAGCTGTAGAATGGTATACTAGTTTACAATGATATTTTGGACTCCAGTCTCCCAACCATAAACAACAGCACTGTTTCCTCACCACAGCCTCAGAAACAGCAACTACCATTTCTTTTCACAAAGCCTGCTGATTTTTCAAAGATGTCACAGGCCCATCTGTTGAGTCAAAGAAAGGAAAGTCTCTGTAACTTTTAAAGTCAGAAAATTAAGCTGAATTCAAGTCAAATGTAGCAAGTGCCCGAGTATGAACTATTGCTGTGAGCTGAGCTGGAAGAGAAGGGTCTTAAATATGCTGTAAACCAGATATTCATTTCCTGAAATACAGCAGCTTCTTGCTTTCCACTTTCAAGAGAGAAAAACTCAGTCAAATAAAATGAACTAAAACATACACAGATGTCAAATATTCTGGTTTGGGCAGTTCCACTCTGCTTCCTTCAAAACCTGAAATGAAGTTAATTAAATGAATGATCCTTATCCAAATCATTATCCTAGCAGCTTTTTAGTGTGTTTGTTAGGAAGCTTTGATGGTCAGCTTCCACAAGTGTCCCAAAAAAAAAAAAATTATGTTGACAGACTTTCAGCCCTGAACATTGCACAACTGGCTGAAAGGCAAGCAGAGAGTTGCCCGTCTGCAGCATCTGATCAGAAGAACCATCTCTATGCTCTAATATTTCAACTGCTGCAGGATCAGCATTGTCCTTAACTCATTTTTAATATTTGCCACAAACACTGGGGGAATAAGTCTGTTTCAAGTCCAAAATGCAACTTATGATTCAGAAATACACCTCTAGTATATTTTATGACTGGTGCCCCTTTGTACAACAGCTATTTAATGTTTTGTTTTCTTAAAAACTTCCATAAAAACATCACAATCCTTTCATAAGCAAAACGTGAGTCGCCATACCCCTGCCCCAAGCTGCAGGCCAGCAGGGAAAAAGGCCCTACTTTTTATCATGGGGGAGGTAGCAAAGGAAAGGTGTTTTCCATGTTCTGTTGGACATGCACGTAAGGAGAAATCAGCAGCAGAGCTGTGTACAAGTTTCATTAGAAAAACCCATCACCACTTGCAGTTCCCTGCTTTCCCTTGATTTCCATTTTCTTTATAGACACAAAATGCAGTTCATGCCCTTGAGCTTGTGCCAATGTATGATTTTACAGAAAGGCCATGTGAAAAAATCAGTGGTTCAATATGATTTAAATGACCAAAAAAACCAAATAAGAGGATGATGGTTGTTTCAGATGAGATTGCTATGAAGTAGGAACTGAGCACACCAACATCTGAAACAAACAAACAATCAAACAAAAAAACCCCAAAACTTTCACCCATTTAGCATATCTTATTCATTAATTCAGACCACCTGATACTGTCCTTTCAAGTTCATTTTCCTGAAATCTGAAGGTAAACCAGTCTTCATTTAATTCACAAATGCATTTAGAGACATCACCTCACTTAAAAGAAGTCTATTTGGAAAAGAAAAAAAAAAAAAAAATCTATGTACCATTCTTATCGGTAAATGCAACTCTCGTTTAGAGGGTTTTCTTGGGATTTGAGTTGCAAATACATCTTCAGCCTGCAAAAACGAACAGCCACAAAATGACTGTAAACAGAATAAATATCTTCAAGCTGTTACAAAAACATACTTTGTATTATTTTACAAAATCATTTTATCCTACTGTTTTTAAACCACTTGCAGAAGTTTTCTTCAGCAAGATTTATGCAGAGTTAAGCATATAAAAACCTGACTGTTGAGTCTTCTTCCCTACAGCATACAGAAAGAACAACTGTCTGTCTAGTTACCATTCCCTTCCTATCAAGGTTGCCACAAGATTCAGTCATTGGCTTGCAAACTTCCTCGAGATCACGGGCTATAAAACAGCACAAGGAATTACCTGTAACACAAATAATTACCATTATTTTTAAGAATACAGAGCCATCAGAGCACCATTATGACCAAGAAGGAGGCGAACCTTCGCAGGTAGTCATTTTTGCTCCCGTATCTGCATACATAAGTAACTGATAAAGTGCCTAAAAAGTTCTACAGAACAACATCACAAAAACATCACGTGGGTCTGGCTGAATTCTGAAAACATGTTTGTGATCAAAGGGTCTGTACATAGGAGGGACTTTTTTGCTTTACAATTTTTTTTATTGGCTGTATACTTTCCCACCGCTATACTACCATTGCCTTAAATATAGTAAAAATCAGCTAAAGTTACTCAGCACCAAACCTGTCCTCTACTCCACTGCTATAAATCCCACCAAAATTAAGGATAAACAAGAATAACTAAAGGGAAGACCTTTCCTTTGGAGTGTTCTTGAAGATTTTCTGGTCACAAATTCATTACACATAATCAGTCTCTCTACAAATTATCACTAAGGAAAATTTCCGTGTTGTATTCTAACAACTGTGACCAGATAAAAACATTTGGACACACCCAGCATTCAGACCAACCACTTGTATAACATGGAGCTCATGTTCTTCCATATATTGCCATAACTTACTTGTTCTGAAGTAAACACAGAGGAAGCCATGTCAAAAAATTAGCAAGGCAGTCATCGTTTTCCAGAGGCCAAAAGATACCATTCAGAAGTAGTCACTGAATATTTCTGTTTTGAATCTTTGAAAAAATGCACAGCATTTCTGCAAGGGATGAAATGCAATGTGTTTCTACTTCAGATTAAATGAGTTTTTAGAGAAAATAGTTAAAACAGTGTACAATACAGCAAAGTGATTTGGCTTAAACATATACTGTTGCAGCAGACAGGATAAAGGTGATACTGTTTCAACTTAATGCATTTTAGTTTCCAAGACAAACTGAGAGGAAACAATGCATCTTCATCAGAAAATATATTCCTGACAGGTGTAATATGTATTAGATAAATATTTAATCTATTTGAAGAATTTATCTATCAAGTCCATCCAGCTTTATGCATCTAGCCCCTCTTGCTGTTTCAATTATGTTGATTCCTTGTTTTAGCATAGTCTGCAGAGGAAAAGACTAGAAGTTTTGTTGAAATCAGATTTGGCTGTGCCATACTTCAAAATACTTTTTAAAAAAAAACTTTGCATGAATAAAAACTTTCAACACTGCTTTGAGGGACTGATGTCAGGAAATCGGATTCATAAAGCATGAACAACCCGTTACAACAAAAAGATCAAATGATAGGACTAAATATCATGACAACTGAAATCAATGACAAATCTTGCATTAAATGGAGCGGAGCTGCGATTTTGTTCTGTTTCCAGGAAACGCAAATGCATTACATCAGTTGAGATGCACTTCCCATCATGATGACTTGATTGCAGAGTCCCTTGGTAAATTACACTTGAGAAGGAAGAAGCTACCGAAAACATCATTGACCTCTCCCCCAAAAGCTGTGTGTCTCTGCCTTGTGCATAAAACATTAAAAAATTTGGGAATCCAAAGAAATCAGAGCCATCATTAATAGAACCTCAGTGCTACTGAGAGAACTAATAAAGATGCAATAACAACAAGAACCCAACAAATCTTTAGAAGGTCAAAAGAAACAAGGCATGCAATTGTCTTACTGACTTTTCAGCTACAAATTTGCCCCTACAAATACATTTTGACCTTATGACTAATTGCAATCAAAGTTGACTAAACAATACATGTATCAGATGAGTTCATGAAAACCAGCAGCTAGGAAGACCACAGAAACATGAACGAGTGGCCACTAAAAGAGAACACAAGTTCTGCACACCTTGTGGGATAGCAGAGGTTCCAGGTGGCATGAAGGCTAGGCAGAAAAAAATGGGTGGAGGAAGCAAAGAGAGGAGAAAAAGCACCAGGAACATCCAGACTTCAGATCTAATACCCACTGAATTGCTTGGGGTTTAGACGTTATTGGTCTTTGTCTTACTTAATTTGAATTGCTCCGTCACAGGTGCACAGTTGAGCAGATTCCCAGCGTTTCAGCAGAAAAACCACGCAAGCAAACTAGCTGAAAATATGAAGACGTATAAAATAGGAGAGCAGCACTTTGGGTGGTACCTGAATTATGCATTGCTCCAAAAAATGAAAGCATTATGGCAATAAGATGACAGTATTTTTATTACAATATTTTACCAAAACTATTCATAGATACATAGCTAATTTTTTTCAGAACAGCGTTATTACGAAACAAGTGTGGGATAGAAATAAACTGCTAAAAACTAACTAAATAAATCCCAAGCCTGAATTCATAAGGTTCACTGATCTGTGCATCAGCTGATCAGTTGATAAAACTGAAGGACTAAACCTTCACATGCAGATTCTGACAGCCAAACGATATAAAAGGCACCAGTAAAGGACCACATATAACCTCCAGCAGTGCAAGATAGGAAGTCACCATTATCTCTGCTTCTGCATGTAAATGACAGTGTGCATGCTGAATAGCAACATAGGAAGGTATCAGTAACCATCACCTAAACTGAAGATATGTTACTCTACAGTCACTGTACAATTTTAAATATGCTTATCTATATCTCCTTATTTTCACGCTTTACTAATACTCCTCCCAAAAAACTATAAGTATTTTGAAGTTCAAGAGCTCTGATGTAGTTTCACAAAGATTTCCCAGCTGATGCAAAGAGTTGAGTTATGAAAACATCTACAAAAAACATCACATTACCGAACTGCAGTTCTCCCTCAGTATGGCTTAATACTTCACTCTTTAAGCAACAGCACTGACTGCAGCACAATTAGCCGTGGCCAGACCGTACCAGTAAATACAGAGGAGGAAGAAACTATGTTCTGAAACTCAGAGCAAATTCATATTAAAAGGCAAAGTAAAACAGCTGCAAATTCTAATGCTCAAGATCAATAAATGAGGCAGAAAATGATAAGTGCCCAGAAAACTATGACTTGCAAATACAGTCTAGAAGCATCTGAAAGATATCTTCCCTTCTGTCTTCTCTTTCATCTTTTTTCTTCCCCCAGTCTTATTGACGCTGATGAGGTAAACTTGTCGTCTTCATTGGTCTTAGCATTTCTCAATGAATATAATGCTATTTGCTAAAACAGTAATTCTTCCCTCAATGAAAATGTATCTCAGAAAAGTGGCAGCAGCAGAAGTAGCTCTAATCAAAACTAATCATTACCTCACTTCATGGTTATAATACAAGCACATTTAAACTGGTTTCACTGTTGGCCTTGAAGAGAACGATTCATTCAAAGCTCCTAGATCCCCAGCGTCTGGGAGCTGTTTACAGAAAAAGATAAACACAACAACAAATTAAGTCATGGGAAGCTATAGCAACATTCTCCTTGGATCATTAAAGCAATGCTGTCTGGCAGAAGGATCCCCAGATTAGAAGCCAGGTCATGAAGTCTCATTGTGGCTCTGCCGTTTTTCTACTATGTAGCCACTCATCTAATTTGAAATGGTTTCCCCAGCTGCTTGGAAAGATGACAGAGGTGTCCATGTTGTCTAAGTTTTAGACGACCTCCTGGTTTGGAAAACTTTTAGGTTTGTTGTGAGAACTAGTCTGTGCTTACCCAGCACTTGGTGGGGGGTAGGGGTGGTGGATATCACTATTTCAGCGTATCTCCGATCATTGACATACACAAAACTAGTGAATATTCTTGTACTTCTGTCTAATCCCTTTTGCATTCTTCAGTAACATGCAAGTGACAAGAGTCTACTACTGCCCCATAGTACAAAAAAAAAAAAATATTTCATGCCCACAAAATTTTCATGCAACCACCACCAGTAGAAATGCCCATAAGACAACTAGCAATTCCACACTCTGTGGAAGGTGTTCACTATAGAATTAGAAGGATGCAGGGTTTGCTAAGAAGAAAAGAAGATACCGAGCAGCACATCCTATCACCAACATTATGCACGTTCTGGGCTGAGTAAAGTACTGGGCAAGCAGAGCAAAAGTCCTGCACGGAAAGAAGACAAACACCAAAACAAAAAGCACTGAACATGCAAGTAGAGACCTTCATAAAGCTGTCTTCCAAGATGGCAAAATCTATGTTACATAAATCATGCTATTTCCCCATCTCTGAAGGACATTTCCACCTTAAATAACACATTTTAAACATGCACTTCCAACTTATTTTCAGAAGTTTATAAACCCCTTAAGGCATGCATCTTCTCCCTTTTTAATCCTGCTCTGTTTTAATTGAGAGCAGTGCCTCAATCCGGATCACCATGGGGCCACACGAATGTGCCTGCACAAGGGAGGAGTACACATGTATAGGAAAGAGCAGCCTTAAGGAGGAAGAATTAGGCTATTTTTTTTAAACAGTAGGGTTAGTTTATATGAACATTAAATGACCATGAAACTATGGCATAACTGTATCAAGCGCAGCCCAGCTGATCTAAGATGAGCTGCTGATGAAAGGGGTTATCCTCTCATCAGCTCCCAGCAACACGCTGACGTGGCTTGTTTTCCCGTCAGCACTGGTGATCCTCTGACTCCACAGTGAACTTATTCAGGAAACTAACCAGCAGAAAACTTACCCTACACCAGAGAGAGCCAACAGGCATCTACCATCCCAGCTCCCAGAAACAGCTTGCTTTGGAGTCATACATGTTCCAGTATTAACAGACAGAAAGGGGAACGAAGCAAGTAGGTTGAACAGTTTGTCCTCATTGCTCCTAACAGCCTCTTGCAACCTGCTTCTTGCAGCACGCAAGTAGGACCCAAGGTCACTTTTGCAGTTCTTCATCAATCACAGCAGCCTACAGCTCAATATATTAGCAGACATTCACCTCTGCATGTAGTACAGGTCAGGAAGCCAGACAATGTGCTTGAGCCTTCCTTCTGCTACCTCTGCTGAGCTGGTAGTGACTTGGAGAAGAGAAGCATAAGATAGGTATCTCAGCTGCCACTAGGAGATCTGCCAGAGCTCTCCTCTGAGAGGTCTAAAACCTACCAAAATTATATTAGTTTAAGCCAATATAAAAGTCTTTATACAGACATTTTATACAAATCAGTTTGACAACTCAGTTTTAAGTTCCAAAGGGAAGTTCAGCACAGGGTATTTCTAGATTTAAACAAAGCTTAAGTCTTACCAATTTATGTCTTAGCAAAAGAATTTCAATATACCAATATTGCTCAATATCACTGTGTAACTGTTCTTGTGTTCTCTTTTCAATTTTGATATATATAGCAGATTTCAACTTCCTTACCATTCCTCCCTTCAGCTCCATAAACACCAAAAGAATTGTTGTCAAACAAGAAAAACAAAAACCTCCTTTTAGAAGTGCTTGGGAAAAAGTGTTTCTTGGCACAGCAGAAGGGCTAGTTGCTTTGCTTCAAACACAAGTTGTTAAAACAAGATGCTGCAAAGTACCAAGAGAGTAGTTCAACATATTAAAAAAAAAAAAAAAAAAAAAAAAGAAAAGGTACACACAGCTGAATGAACAAAAACAAACAAAAAATTAGCTTTGCAGTCAAATCAGAAGGTAACAACTGCAACTTCATCTTGTAAACAAGAATCAGGGCTTATCATGGACAAGAGGTCACCATCAGCAAAGTAACCAGCCACAGTGATGTTAGCTATACTCACAACATATCCATGGCTAGAGCCATCCAAGGTGATTCATGTTAAGAGACAGAGAAGGGGCATGCGCTCTACATGTAGCCACATTTATGCTTTAATAAACTGTTAGAAAAAACAGGAACAAGGTGGGTAAGTTATTAAATTACAAATAGAGCTTTCAAAAAAAAAAAAAAAAAAAAAGACAAAACACACAGGATAGAACAGTAAAACTTTCAGAGTGACCTGGTAAAAGACATGGCCAGCTGGCATATACAAGAGATTGTCAAATAGCATTTGGCCGATTGGTGAAGATAACATTAAGCTACAAAAAGTCAAGAAATAAATTGAAAGGTTATCTGTAAGTACATTCATAAAGTACATAAGATTCACCAGGCACGGTTTATGTTGTTGCTAAAAAGAGGAAAAAAATTACAGTTAAACAGAAAGAAAGCATTTGTGACATTAAAAAGAAAAATAATCCTCACATTTAAAAAACCCATAACCTTACACTTCAATGAAAAGATTTCTTCAAAATTTGATGATTTGCTGGGAGATATTTACATATCACGTTTTTCATCTACCCCAAAAGAAACCTCTCAGAGTTTATAAATAGCTGTCCCTATAAGGATGAACATTTTCTTCTGCTGTAATCGCATTCCTTTGAGCAATAAAAATGTTAAACTTCTCTTACCATTCCAGCCTTCTCCTTTTTCTATTTCTGATTTCTACCCCTTCAATACTACAGCCATAGATGGATAAGCCTCCATCATTTTTTCATTAACGTATGCGATATCACCACACACATTTCATTCATCCTTGTCAATTGACAAATATTGTGTCTCCTCGTTCCCCTATTAACATTCATTTACACATTTTAGACACAAATTTTAAGAAGTCTTCCAAAGCAGCAAGTTGAGGAAACAAAGACAGACAAGCTAAATAATTGCACTGAGTCAGGCAGCAAGCCATATCCTCCAGCAGCGGTCCCTTATTCACTGGGCGGATCTTTCATTCAGGACTTTGTAGAGCCTGTGGTTCATTCACCAGGAGAACTTGGTCTGTAGAAACAAGGTCTGCCCTACTGCCACAAACAGTACAAAGATTCCGCTGCTGGTCCACATGGCTATGTCCCTATACAAGTCAATAAAACAGCCCAGAGCCTGTTCTCTAGCCACAAAGTAAAGGGGCATGCCACAGCTTGTGCCCGCAAAGGTGAACTCTTCTCTTTACACAAGGTCAGAAGAGACAAGTACCATTCCCACTGCCTTTTAGAACAGTCCCCCTTTGCTTTCTCCCAACACACATGCAGGCAGTTAGGCATCGGTCTAAACTGGACGAAGGAGTACACTAAAAATTAAGCAGAATGGACAGGGCTAGAGCTCAAGCCCACATCCTCTCTGTGCTTAGTTCAAAAGTATAAGCACTGCATATAGCTCCAAGGAAAGTCCAAAAAAGGTTTGAAAGAAACAGGCAATCTACTAGCACATTCCTACCCACAAACAGCCTATGAAAGTTCCTATAACATGCCAGATGATCCTGTTCTCTCTACCACAAGAGCTAAGCCAGCAGTTGTAAGGGGAATGCACTGTTCTATAAACATTGGAGACTGCAGGTCACCCCTACTCTCTGACCTCTTGAAAGCACTTCTCAAAAGGACACCTCTAATCCCAAGACCCTCTTGCATTCATAATCATGAACTGAAGGCCACAGAACTACATTTAGGACTAAAGATTCATTAAAAAGCAGCTTCCCGAGCGTAGCTGTCTCAGGAGTCTTTACTGGTGAAAACTGAAGTCTGAAGAAATAGGAACAGTGAGACACATCCACAGAAAAGCCATTTGCTCGCAAGCATGAGACACAGGAGCCTGGCATGATGAAACCTCAGCACATTGGCTACGGCCATGCCTGTTTTGAGAACAGATGAGTTCAGTTTCCTGTTACATCAAACAGTAACTTTCATCAGCCCTACATTTGCTTAAAAAAAGGCAAGAAAAAAAAATCTCCACTGACATCACACTTAGGGCTGGGCAGACAGTGCCAGATTAGGAAATACAATGACTCACTGCAAATACAGAACACATAGCAAGAGTTTTCAAACCGCCATGCAAAATTTAGTCTTACCAAAAAAAAAAAAAAAAAAAAAAAAAAAAAAATAGACAGTGCAGCCAAAGTGAACTACACCAGAAGAAGAGTAACAGCAGTGTAGTGCCTTCACACAACCAAAGCAGCTGGGGAAAATAAGAACATTGTAAAAAAGACAGGGTAAGACACAGGGCCACTGCAGGAAGAAATAAAATCAACACAATTCAGCAATCGAGAAGGAAACATCAGCTGAAATAATCTGATGGATGGACAAGGAGGAAATAATATTAAGCCGAAGATACAGATACAACTGAAAGAAAGAGAAAGCCATGAAAAGAAAGCACAGCCAACAGAGCTATTTTCCAAGAAAGAGTTCACTCTGGAGAAGTTGCCAAGGTATCTGTATATACGTGAAAGAACACCAAACTATAAACACAAAAAAACAGTGTAAGTAAAAGAATGAGTTATCATAAACTTAACTGCTATGTGTTAAGGAAAAAAAAAATTATTAGTGAAATACTAAGGCACTTTTTTAAAAAAAAAAAAAAAAAAAAGAATAAATTAAAGACCATTAGAAGAGAGGGTAGTAGCTTTATCCGGTTTGGAAGTAAATAAAATAAGACACTATGGAGGAAATACAATGGGGAAATACAAATTAGGCAGTGAGGAAAACTACAAAAGAATAAACAGGATGCACACTTAGCCACCATAATGCAGGCTAAGCATCGTATTCTCTGAACCAGCAGAACACCCCAATGTTGCAGAAATGCTAGTAAAACATCTAGGGCAAAGAAAGTGGCATCCTTCCTGCCGGTTAGGAAATTTCCCCACAGGGTGAAGCCAAGTAAATAGTATTATTAAGGTGAACATGGCAGCGCTTGTCAGCAGCTAGAAGTATCTGCTATTTTGGGTGCGTATGGATCAGAAAGATTAGAGATGCGAGGTTTCTGTACAAAGTTCTTAGAGCTTCGGATGCAAAAGTTTCCTTTACTTTAGGAACTATTTGTGGCTTGACATTGGGGGATTTCTTTTTGATGCAAGTGGAAGGATAAGAGGAAGGAAGAATGTTGGAATTATTAACAGCTGAATAAACTTTCTTAAGAGAAGTACAGCTCAGCTGCACAGGAGTCAGTTGATAATGCAGAAACAAGGAATCAGATCAGTAAGTGCTAATGAAAGCATTAAGTCTTCACAGTTTCCAGATGGAAGGTGGATTAACTGCTCTCAGATCCTGACAATCTCTTCTTTGGGTCCCAACATCAAAGAAGGTGAGATTACTACTGCTCCTTCCATGTTGAGGGCTTTTTTTATTATTTTAATTAGAAATCACTGAAATGAGTATGAGTTCTCTAAAGGCAGTGAGTAACACCCGAAAGCCTTCTCTTTTGGTATTCTTGAGCCAGAACTGCTTTGGAAAATCTTTGAGTGAAACAGAGAGCCCGATTCTGGTCCTATTGAGCCATGAGATTTAGCATCTTTTAATGATTTTATTGTTAAAAATCTCACTCACCCAGACTAAAATTTGCTATCAATGTATTTTTCAAAATACTGTAAAATTTGGAAATGCAATATTTTTTTCTTCTTAATGCCACCTATGACAAGGTGCTTAGGAGCTGGGAATTAAGAAAGCTTCCTGTGGTGATAAATCACTGGGAAGAAGATATATAAAAAACCCTCCGAAATAAAGGAGTTCCTTGTAAATATGTAAATGATGCACTTTTTTGAACTAATTAACACTCTTGCCAAGTTTTTTTTCCTAAGAACATAATTAGCATACTTCTAAGTTGAAATAAAGCATTCTCAGCGTGCACTAACAGTAAAGATGAATTCATCAATTTACCGTAAAAATTTATAACTTGTTAACCAGAATATCCTTCTCCCCTGCAAAAACAAACACATCGTGAGAATTTTGGAATGTTCATTTGTTAACAAAGTCACGACTGCGAGTCTGTTACCTGCCTTTTGAACTGTCTCATTCAAGTGTGCAACACATCAATACATTGTCTGGCATAGCAGAAGCCAAAGTCTTCTATAAACATCAGCCAGGCTGGTTCCTCCCACGCTAATTATGACAGCTTGACAAGAAGCGATGATGAAACCACAGAAGTACGCCATTTTCTCAGAAGCTTTTAAAAAGGGGACAAGAGGGGTGGGGGAAGCCCACCTCCCAGGATAAAAATCCTGTTTCCTCACCTTGAAACAAGTTAGAAAGAAAAAATAGCATCATTTAATAGAGGAGGTCAAAGCTGAGGCTTGATTCAACGCAGTTGCCACGTTCAACCACATCAACTTGTCACATCCCACAAGATAAGCGAGGCTGAGCTGTGAGAGCCTTCAGATGGCAAAGGAACGAAGTACCACAAGGAGCTGTCAATCAGCAGGTGGCACTCTTCAAACTCTGACAGTGGGAAGCCAACCACCAGCACAAGTGAGGACACGCTACACAGCAAAGTCTGGATCTTTAGCAGAAATATCAACAAGAAATATTGAACAATTTTAACCATAACTGACACCCATAGGGGAATGCAATGGCTTTATTTCAGTAATATATACAGCAATCCTTGTATGTAATCTCTGAAGTTCCTAAGAATTACAATTTTTTAGTGCTATAAATATTTTGGATGAACACTACTGTATACTAGTGTACCAAAACCAGTATCTTAAGAAATTATTCATTACATCTGCAGAATACTTTGAGTGCAGCCTTGTAGCTAATTATGTAGATGTAAGTCAAACTCGCGAATGATAATTTTTTTTTTAACATAACAAAACATAGCATAATTATTTAGGTTTTGCCATAGCTGTTCTTCAAAGCTGGGCAGTAAATTTGTTACAATAAATGGAATAGATAACTAAATCTTTTGGAAAAATATACGAATTGTTATTTCTGTGATATTTACTGGTGAAGATGTGGCACACGCACCAAAAGATTCAGTTGTTTTGAGTTCAAATCAATACAAGGTATAGCAAAAACAAAAACATTGCTCTATAAAACAGGTGTCAAATTTTCTGTTCCTGCAAATAGTGTTTCTTCATTTAACAATTATAGACTTTTTTTGTATTTTAAATACAGATTGAAATCAATACACATTACTGCTCATTTGATAAAACAGTAAAGGAAGAGCAGATTTAGTAACAAAGTTCTAGTACAAGTACTTGTAATTGAAGCAGCCAGCAGAGGGAGTATAAAAACAAAATAAAAAAAAAAAAAAAAGGGTCTTTTTCTTTATATATATATATATATATATTCTTTACTTATGACCTTAGCTTTCTTTTAGAATATAATAGTGCCAAAACTGCAAAAAATAGAATATTGTAAAAAACACTGAATTTTAAAGTATTAAACATAATGACTTGAAACGAAAATATTTTTTAAAGTACCATTTAAAAAAATCAGCTCATATTAGCCTCACGAAACTGAAATACAATTTTAATCACAGACAAGGTTAACACCGACCAACAAGCTGCATTTCCAAGTTATAAATACACACACACACAGACTCTCATTCTTATTTTCCGAATCTAAAACCAAGTTCATCACTTGAGAATATTGAGAGAATGTTAGGTATAATCTATTTGTATTAGAATACAGCATAAAATCTTAAAACTTATACAACAGAAGATTTAAAAGCAAGTAAGCCAAATATATGCCCTGGATCACTAGCGGAAACGAGCGTTGACACGACTGTTTCAAAATCAAATCACTAAGTCATGTAGATGCTGAAATAAAACCTCATCTTTACGTTTTCAGGTTTTCACCATGTCCAGCTTACGAGTATGGCTTAAACACAAACAAAAGGAAGAAGGACATGAACAGGGTGATCGGAGGCACCAGCCTCATGTTAGAATTTTAAATGAGCTGCCATCCTCCTTGCACAAGTGACAAAAAGAAACCCTCTCCCAACTCACCTACACTGCCCCACCATGTACAATCACACCTTCCACAGTCCATTTTACAAAAGAAAAACGCTTACTGGGTTAACAGTGAAGGTGTTACCTCCTTTCTCAAGGCCTATGAGCGCTAGGAACCCCCAAGCCATCAGGCAAACATGGGCAGCAGAGCTGAGGAGTCAAACGGACAGAGGATTAGTTATTTCAAATGTAAAGTGCGTGCTTTATAGACAACCATTTGTAAAAATACCTGACTTGGACAAACAAGTCCTCCTTCACTGTTAACTGCTCATGCCCGCATGGTGTCCATTCCCTTTCCATGCCATTCCTTGCTGTCTGCCCTATATATTGATCCGTTATCCCTAAATAGAATAGCAGTGCTTCAGACCAGGATACATGGTGTTCCTATAGATTAATGCAAAATGTGGTATTATGAAAAACCAGTCGTGATGGGAGCTGCTGAATGACATCACTTATCATCATAACTATACATCGTTTTAGTGACAATTTTGCTTTCAATTAATGCAGAGCCAGAATCCCTGGGGTGAAAACCAGAGACAATTCCGTTTTCTACATCAGCATCTAAATTTTAAGGATGATTTAATTGTAAAACCAAACCCTGTCCACCTTTACAGATGGGATTTATTGCTGAAGATTAGCATTTAGCTTACAAAACCCTGATTGCAAGTAATGAATACACAGACCAGGGGAAAGGGGGGAAAAGAAAGAGTCAAGCCAAGATTAACTTTCCCATTAACGCAGGTAACAGGAATACTTTTAACTTTATTTAAACCTTAATTGCTATTTTCTTCCACAACTACAGATCTTACTACATCTACTCTTTCTTAAAGTACTACTCAATCAGAAAGTCTTAGCATCTGGCACATGAAGGTGCAGGATAAACTTGCTGCATCACAAAAAAAAAAAAAAAAAAAAAAAAGGCAACAGATAAAAGGTAATGCTGTATAAAAATATCAATATACTGATAATACTCTGACAAGCAGAAAGCCCCCATACTGTAAAATACTCATACCTGTGAGTAGACACAGATGAAATATGCTACACATGCACAGCTTGAGAGACCTTGAGTGTAGAAGGAACATGGGACACTCCCCTGAAGGTACGACATTTCACAGAAACCTGGAACACCTGGCAGCTTGCAGTATCCTAAACATGATAGAACTCCACTGGAGAACTGATCCAGGATGTTAGATACTAAAAGTTTCTCAAAACACTGTGTTATGCACCAAGTTACAGATTTTAAACAGTTAAGAAAAACAACACACGCTACACAAAGTTCATACAAGCTCCTTGCAGTCCAGTCCAGTGCTTTATTAGGAATCTTAAAAACAAAAATAGCCAGATATGGCACAAACTGAGTACTGCAGAAGCTAAAATTTTAATAATATCAAGAGCCTTCTAACAAAATCCTGACTGGAGAGCATGCAAGTCGAAAGAGCTCACAGAGAAAGAAGAATACACCTCTAGCGATGCCATTGTTTTCCAGTCCTGAGGATTCTGTTAAGTCACTTTTAAATCTCCCTTCCAAAAGGGCTCATTTCAATTCTCTTCCCTACAGAACTCCTCAGTTTCCCTGTAAAAATATTTAGACTTTTTTGTCTTTAAAGTCAAACAGTCTATATAGGTATATATGTACGATTTAGAACGTAAAATACAATTCAGGAAACAAAAGCTATGAGATGCAGCACGTTATCTTCATTATTCTACATGATCTCATCCTCTTCAAAACAATAATAGCCTTCCGGCTGCACTGTAACCAGGACCCTGCACAGTACCAAACACTTGGACAAGTGCTCTTCGCAGTAGCTGCACTGGAACTGAATCGTATCTTGTTTGACTTCCCTCCACTCCTTTTTTCAGCCTGGTTTCCTAAGGAAATCAGACTTATGCAATCACTCGGGCAGGGAGGGAAGTGTACACGTATGTATATACGCACACACGTGGATGTCTGTCCGTCTGACCTCACTAATACCTTTTGAGCCCATTGGCCAGTTTCAATCATATTCAAAAGAGGAGTAGAGATATCAAACATTTAGGTTCTTGAAAGTTTCATGAGAGCAGGCTGCAGAGCACAGAAGAGTGTCTCCACAGAGAGCGAGGCATGTCTTCTCAGACGTCAGTAAACCCACAGGGGAAAGAACCGTTCTGCTCCTTTCCTGCCCGCAGGAAAGTCAGAGGTTACGATCAGTCAAAGACGACCAGGTTTCTTGTGTTCAAGTGTTCATAAAATAGCTTAAGTTGAATTCACCACTGCTTTTAAAGTGGTGTTTTGAACAGAGCTGATGTTTACCGTGTCATCTTTTTCTTGGTCTAGCATAGGAGAGAATTGCCCTACATGACACACATTCCCTGGCTCGGTCCCTTGCTCCCAAGACCACTTATTTTAAAACATCAGAGTCGTACCACACGCATGACAGCATTCTACCCCTCTCAAACACAGAGAAAATAAAAACTGGAAGAGCTTAGGATTCCCTTCAGGCCTCAAAACTAAACAAGAATATGGCTCTGTAACGTAATCACCTATTGAATAAAGTTTCAAAAAGACAATGCAGCAAATATATAGTCATCTTTATTCACCTCTACCATAGAACAGAGCAAGCACTATCACGCTTGCAGGCTATTGTGCTGAAGACAGCTGTAAGGCAATAAGACAAATAATGAGGTTTCAGCTGATATCTCTATAGTTCTTCTCACATCCCCCAAAATACATACGTGTGAACTATGTACTATTCACCTGTATCCAAAAAGCCACTCAATAAAAGTATGCTAACAGATTAAAATGCAAGTTTAGGAACACTTTAAGGCATAGATCTATGATTTAAGAAATTGTCACAAAAAGAAGAAAAAAAAAAAGAAAAGAAAAAACAACAAATAACAACAGCTGATTGAAGTCACCCTAAGCATCAAAACATTAGGCGAACAAAAAGAAGTTTCTGATAAAAAAGATGTATTGCAGCCCTGACACCCGCTCCGGTTGGAAATTCATTAATCCCATGACCAAACCGGACCCCAGCACGTTTCCCGGCGGGGCGCCGGAGCTGCGGGCTGGCGAGAGGGCACGGGCAGCCCGACCCCGGCAGGTTTCAGCCCGAAGCCCCGGCCGCTCCGGGGGCGCCGCAGCCCGGGGGGCCCCCACCGGCGGGGCGCGGTGCACCCGTGAAGCGCCTCGGAGAGGGGAAGGCGGCAGCGGCAGGCTCGGGGCGAGACACCCGCGGGGGAGCCGGGCCGCGTCCCCACGAACGGGAGTTTCTGACACGCGAAACCCTCCTCCCCCTCTCCCAACCCGCTCAGCGGCCCCCGCCGCCGCGGGGCTCCCCCGTCCAGCGCGGGGAGGGCACCGGCCGAGCCCCGCCGCGGGAGGCCGAGCGGCTGCTCTCGCCCCGCTCCCGTCTCCGGCACGGGGCGAGCGCGGCCCCGCGCCCTTCCCCCGCGCCCGGGGGGCTGGGTGGGAGCCGGCCAGGCTCCGCCGGCAGCGGAGAGCGGATCGCCCCGCACGGAGCGCCCCAGTGCCCCTCCGTTCCGCCGGCCCCCGTCCCCGTCACAGCGCCAGCCCCCCCAGCGAGGAGCACATGCTTCCTCTCCGGCTTCTCGCCCGCCTCGCAACGAGCCACGGCCGGAGGAAGGAGGCACCCGGTACAAAGCCACGGCATTTGCAGGCGTGTGGCAGACCTGGCAGGGGATGCAGAAGGAAGCGACACGTTTCGCCCTTTTCGGTCCTCCGCCGCCGCTTTTCTGTCAGCTGCCGGTACCATAATGCTTCCTTCTCGCTACTTCAAGTAAGTAGGGGTGAAAGTCTCCATTCCCCTACGTCTCGTTCCTGAGCAAATTAGGCACGCACCAAGTGAAGGGCTGGCACACGTACACGTAGAGTTGTCTGATCCCGAACCGATGCCGAAATCCCCGCGGCGCTAACAGCCAGCTGCCACAAAGAGCACTCAGTTGCATCGCGCATCCCCTTTGTCCGTGCATCCTCAACACACACCCGGCCGCTCCTCCATGCGTCCACGCACGCCCCGCGTATGCGGCCCCTTTGTGTCTTCGCCTCCCCCCCTCACAAAGAAACGCTCTTTCCTCCGGGCGGGCACCCAGCCGCCGGCACAGCCCTTCGCCTCCCCCCAGACCCGCCGCCGGGCACAGCGCTCCGGTACCTACTTGTGTTCAAGAAACAGTCCGTAAACCTTCTAAAGCAGCTTGCAGAATTAGATCCATCTTCCATGTCTGGCCCTAGGAGCAGGGGAGACGAGAAGGAGAAGAAGGCGCCTCTCTGCCGCTGCTGCCGCCTAGGAGTCCTGCTCCCGCCGGGGCCGTCGCCTCCTCGGATCCCGTCGCCGCGGGCTGCTGCTGCTGCAGCCCCGAGGGAATTGCAGGACCACGGGCGAGAGGCGGCTGGGGAGAGGAGGAGCCGGGAGTGGTGCTGCCGGGGGCCGCCGGCTGCGGAACGGAGCAGCAAGCCCTGGATGGAGGAAGAACAGAAGAGTCTCCTCCTGCCGCTGCCGCCTGGATGGGCGATCAAGTGAGCTGCTGCTGCTGCTCCGCCAACATCTCTTCCTCCTCCTCCTCCTCCTCCCGCTCTCGCTGCCTCTCCTCCTCCTTCCCTCCCTTGGAGACTTGTGAGGTTAAAGGAAGACGAGGAGGGGAAACGAGGAGGCGGCGGCAAGAAGTAAAAAGAAGATGGAGAAGCGGAGGAAAAGGAGGGGATTGGAGCGAGGAAAGGAGCCGCTGCCGCTCTGGGGACGATGCTGGCGGAGGCGGCGGAGGAGGCTGTCCCTGCAGCGCGGCTCCTGCTGCTGCTGGTGGTTGTTAGGAGGAGCGAGAGGGAGCTGCAGGCAGCCGAGCCGCCTCCAGGAGCGGGGGGAGGAGGAGGAGACCCGCCGCTGCCTCCACCTCCGCCGCTCTGGCCATGGGAGTGGAGCGGACGGCTGCCGGAGCCGGGCTTTTCCCCGGGTGCTGCAGCCAGGGGGGCCGAGGGGCGGGATAAGCTCCGCTTCTCCGGGTTGGACATGCTTCCGCTCTTCCCTCCCTTTCGCGGTAGTTTAAGGCAGGACGTCTCGGAGAGACACCGGAGGAAAGCGAAAGGGGAAGCCGAGAAAGGACGGAGCCAAACGAGGAGCAACCGCGGTTCGGTGCTGCGTTCCCCCAGCACCCCCCGGGCAGTATTTCCTCCGCACCCCGGCTCCCCGCCCTCATAAAATCCTCACATTTCCGTTCCCCCTTTAGGCCGGAGGGGACAGGGCGCTACCGACCGCCAAGCGGTTCCGATCCCCTTTTAAAGTCCGCTTTTCCTCATGCTCCCACCTCGCATTCAAAGCGTGAAAACGGCAACAATCTGTATTTTCTTCGAGCGAGGCAAATATTGCCCCGTATGTGCGTGCGCGTCTGCAAAGAGGCAGATAAAATCACTGCAGTGCCGCTTCCAATACCAGCCCCGGCCGCCAGAAAACGCCCACTGGCGGAGCCAGCGCTTCCCAGGCTGCCTCCCTTCCTCGCATTACTAGGCGCGCACACAGGAGCTACAGCACAGCGGTTACCTAAAGGGAACGCAGGGAGAGGGAGAGACACGAGGAAAAGATCCTCCCTATGCGGCCTCGTTATTTTACACAGATATTTCCAGCCATCGAGATCAAAAGGCGGACGCCCTGCGGCGCCTGGGATGAAGATGCCGGAGAGCTGCCCCTCCGTTTCTGTGGGGCACCAAACCCCCGTTCCTCTTCGGGGATGCACAGCCCCTCCCCGACGCCCCGCATCGCACGTGTTTGCTTCAGCCCCCCCCCTCCCAGCCCCTACTTGCCGCACCTGCAGCCCCTCAGCCCCAGCCCTGCAAGCCCTCCGGCTCCCCGAGGGGCTACCTCAGACCCTGGCCACAGGTGCGGCGCGGCGCCGGGGCCACCGCCGGCCTTGCTCGACAGGCAGAGCCGGCGCCGCTCACCAGCGCAGCCCGTCGCGCCCGGCCAGCCTCCACCCCGACTCCGCGGCGGGGTCCCCGGGCAGGCGGGGTGCCGCCCCGCGCTCCCCAGGCGGCCGCGCTCCCCTCCAACGAGCGTCCCGCCGCCGCCGCCCGGGCCGACGCCTCGCCACCCCGCCCCGCCGCTCCGGCCGCAGCCCGCCCGCCCCAGCGGCACGGCGCCTCGGCGGGCCGCGCTACGGCGTCGCTCAGCGGGGCAGCCGCCGGGGGAACGCCCGGCCGAGGGAAGCCCGAGGGCGGGCTCGGAACGGAGCGGGGCCGAGGGCTGCGCTGGAAGCCCCCGCCCCGCGTATTTCGTTTTCGCCCTGACCTCGCTCGGCCCTGGGCGCCCGCCGCCGCCGCGAGGCGGGCGGGAAGGTCCCCGTCCGCCGGCGCTTACCTCCAGCAGCGGGGAGCGGGGCCGGCATCTCCGACCGGGCGCGGGGCTCCCCCCAGCCCGGCCTCCCCCGGGCTGGGGCGCTCCCTTCGGGCCGGGCCGGGCCGGGCCGAGCGAGACGCGGCCGCTGGGGAGCCGTTGCCCCGCGCCTCCTGTCAGCTTAACGGAGCCCCAGGGCACGGGCAGCCCGCCGCCCTCCCCTCCCCTCCCCTCCCGGGGCAGCCCCTGCCCTCGCCCCGCAGCCCTGTCAGCGCCGTTAACCGGCGAGGATCGTTCGTGACCCGGGCGGCTCGCGGAGCCCGTGGCGCCCCTGCCCTCGCCCTGAGGCGGCGGCGCTCACCTGGGCGGCGGCCGCCCTGCCCTGCCCTGCCCTGCCCTCCCCTCGCCCGGCGGGCAGCTGCCGGGCAGCGGGGCTCCCCTCGCCCTCAGAGGGGACGCTGAAGCGCAGAGCCCACTGCCAGGGCGCCGGGCGGGCAGCCCCCGGCTCCCTCCGGGCAGCCTCGGTGCCAGCCGCCATCCCGGGGGGAACCTCCCGGGGCTCCGCTGTGGGACCGGCGCAGTGCCACCCCGCCTCGGCAGGCCGTCCCGGCCCAGGCTTCTTCCCCTCAATTACCTGGACGGGAGGGAGGGGACCGCGCTCCTCAGGCAGACGGCCGGCTCCCCCGGCGCTCCCGCCCGCCAGCGGGCGGAGAAGCGGCCGCCGTGCCCCTGGCGGCGGGTTCTGTTGCGGGGCGGCGGGGAGACGCCGCCGGCCAGCGCGGGCGCTGCCCGCTCGGGGGGGCCGGGACCGGCGCCGCGGAAACCGTTGCCGGTACCGGCGGCGGAGGTTGCTCTGGCCGCCACGCGCCGGCAGCCGAAGCGCGGGCGGCGCCGTCCCCCCGCTCTGCCGGGGGCCAAAGCCCGGCGCCGGCCGCAGCGAGCGCAGGTGCTGCCGCAGCCTCCGCCGTCCCGGGGCCGCGGGCGTCCGCCCCGCACCGCCGCCGTCCTCCCCTCTCCCCTCCAACCGGGGCGCTTTTCTCCCCCATTTCGACTCCTGCTTTGAAAACAATATAAAGCTACGCTTTCGGTTTTCATTTGAAATCGTTCGAGTGTTTGATGTGTATCATTTCAGGGCTCCTTTTAACGCTAGAATACACGCTAACTCCTGTCAAAGTCAGAGTCTTTAGGTATCACTTAATCTGGAAGGCTGCGAAATAAGATGTTCCTCTGAAAACAACAGCGCTTTCAAATTATGAAGTGCGTTTTCAGCCGGCTGAATGTTCTGTAACAGGGAGAAACAATCCACAGAGTTTGCGAAAGGCTTAAAATGCCTAAACAGATTAAAGACTCTCATTAAACAAACAAAAACCCCGTAAAACTAAACAAAAAAACGCAGAAAGGGCAGGTTTTACTAAACTGTTTTCAAACGCATGGTTCTTAAAACCTCCTGTTGCCTAAAAATCCTGAACTAAAATACAGAAAACTGCATCTGCTTTTGTGATCCATTTTCTCTTAGTATATTTGCCTTTACCAAAACAGTTTAATAACTTCTATTTCATGTGTCTATTTGTCTGAGATGCCTGTATTTCCTGAAGTCCAACCGTTACCTACTTCACAGCGAGAGCTTTTCTCTCATAACTGCTGCAGGACGACTAGAGATCCAGCAAATATTTAAACTCTCCGAGAGAAAGCTTAGCTAATGGAAACAAAACTTTAGTGAATTGTGGTTTGTTGATGCAGCCTATTTGTTGAGCAATTAACAACTTCTTATTAGAAAATCTCTTATACTAAAATGTTTAAATTGAAAGAGATAATCAGACTGAAATGACTGACAAAAAGCAAGAGCTATTCGTCTGAAAAATGAAAGTTGCTCCTTTAGACAGACTAGTCCCAAATTGTTCTGTCAATACCAAGAGTAAATTACTGAAACTTTACATTGTCGGTTTATAATTGTGGAAATCTTGTTTGACTATGCTAATCTATGCTAAATTCCTCAATTGCTGTTCATCTAAACTACAGTTGTTCAAATATCGCTGCCTGAAACTGGTTAGCTGTGTATTTAGACAAGGAATGTGAATTGTGCACGTATAGATATGTGTGTGTATATTCAACAAACCATGCAAAATACATTTTGATTTGTAAGGAATCATCAGATATTCCAGACAAGCAGCTTTCAGGTTAAGGGTTATTTACAAACTGTTCATTTGATTATTATTCATTAGCCCTAAGCAATTCATACCTGATTGGTCACCTGCTTCTTGGCTGGGCAAGCAAAAGCAATTACAGAAGAAAAGTTAGATGACAGTGAAAATTAATTTTCAAGCTTGGTAAAATATATTTGTCAAATACATGGATTTGTGGACAAGTCAAATACGCTTGGTGGCCATCTCAATACCTGGGGATAAATTAGTGATGAATCACATTTCCTCGTTCCCCGATGTATCTGTCAATCTGGGTTTTCATTGCTCAGTCAGCATGACAGTTTCCATTACCGCAGAGCGATGATGTCACTGATGCCACTGTGGTACTAACCAGACACCCACATCGTTTACCGGAAAAGTCTCACCCACTCCAATAGGAATTTCTGATGTGAAACAGTGAGGTTTGCCACATCATCCCCCAAAAAGGATTTTAAAAAGTCTGAAACACAAAGAAATACAAATTAAAATACAAGGGCTCTGGTATGAATGCACTGTCAGTGCAGCAGTGGGCAAAAGTCTTTGGTTGTATGTGCATGGGTAAATGCAATTTCAGAAGAGGTCAGGAGTCAGAGTACCCACCGAAGCCATCAGGAGGTCCAGCGCGCATCGTACTTACAGGAACAGGCCTGGCTTTAAAGCAGCAAATAAGCCTGTTTGGCAATAATTTGGCAATATTAATCAAAATACTTGAAAGAAAACATTGGGGGGGAAAAGTAAAATAAAGTTATAACAACTGTTGTTTGGTATTAAACACAGCTTAAAGCCAAACACCTGTTCCTTCCCAAGTCTGTCTGCTACATTTTAAGAATGACAGTGACTCATCTTTTATCTGGTCCCACTCTTTTGCCTGGTAAATCCTCTTATCTCACTCTTCATCCTCATATCCTAAGAGTCCCCTCTATGACGTATGATCAATTCCCTGAAAAAAAATAAGGAATGAGACAGATTATGGGGAAAGGGAGTTTAGAAAACTGTAGGATGACGGCAGTAGCGGAGCTGACGGAACCAGGCACCTGAATGTGGGTGAGGCAGGAGCAGTCAGAATGAAGCACAGAGAAGGCAACCTGCTGGAAAGGTGGGGTGGGGGGAGCAGAAGGATAAATGCAGCTAAACCCCAAGCTCTAGAGCTGAGTAAACACAGCCCCAAATTAAATCCTTTATGGAAAAGTCCTGTGCAAGTTAATAAAAATAATTGCATTTTTTTCCTAGGGATTTTCTGTTAAATGATCTTACAGAATACAGTTGTTATTACCCAGTTATTGAATTGCTATCACAAATTAGAAACCTACAGAAAAGACACTGTTTCCGAAAGCCTTATTCTATAAACCTTCAGAATAATTTATAGAGAACCCTACTTCATAAGGGATTCTTTTTACAAAGGATTATTCTCAAACACCGTACACATGCAAGGAATAAATTTGTTTAATGGGTATGCATCAGCCATTTTCTCTGATTCCCACAAACACTCATACAAGCCACCTCTTTTTCACAAGAATATTAACTGCGAGTGTTGATAACATGCAAACCTGTGCTAGCAGCCATCTTGAAAGTGTTTTGGTGAATTACCTAGTCCAGATGCAGAAGAAATACTGTGAGATCCAAAATGAACTGCAATTCGTTCAGCAAATCAAACCAACAATTTTTTTAAGAAGTCCAGGTCTGTTCAGAGATAACTGACATACAGAAAAAGAAAAAAAAAAAAGTAAATAAATATATTGTTTGCTTTCAGTAGTTTGTTCAGCTCTGCTTATGGCACTTTCTGCTTTGCAAGGTGACAGCTGAAAGGTTATGTGGCTGGAACTATAAACAATAAAAGTTTGTCCAGAAGTGCTATGCTGCGTGATGTACGATGGTGGGTACATTAGTAAAGCTGTGAAGACCACGTCTTTTCCTGGCAATGTTTTCCTTTTAGAAACACACAAAGCTATCCAAAGTTTTCCGTATTATTTTTCAGGGAAAAATTGCAATTCTTTATGGAAAAAAGATACCTCATGTGCAAGGGTAGGACTTTTTTAAGCTCAAAATTTCCAAGTAGACATATTGCTACATATTACATTGTAATAAAAAGCAAAATACATTTAATTTTAAAAGGAAAAAAAAAAAGCTAATGTCATCGTACAAAGGGAAGTATTTACAATAATTGTACTCAGATTTGTTTCCTATAAAAGACTATGAAAGAAGCTAAAGAAAACCTTATGATGCCATCTACTATTTTGTGTTGTCCTATGAAGCACAAAGATCAGATATTTATTGGTTTTATTTAAAGGGCATTCAGAAAAGGAAACAGCTCTTTGGGCTTAAGTTACTCTTGTTAAAGTAGAGGACCCCCCTCCAGAGAAACTGTCCTCTAAATAAATTAAAATTCCAGCAGCAGCTCTCTTTACCAAGATGTTGTGTTATAAACCCAAAGCACCACAAACACTGTAAGCTCTTTGGTAGAAAGACCATCTTTTGAATCATGTCCAGCACAACATGATCCTGGCTTGGGACCAGGGCCTCTTGGGTAGTAATGAAACAAAAACTGCAAACGACGTAACAGTTGGCATGGTAGGCAACAGCACTGTTGTTACCTAATACTATTGGAATAGCCATTTTTATTGCAAGAAAAATAAATAGGGTTATCAGGATTTCTGTAATTTTATCCCTCTCTTTTTATAATGAAATCTAGAGTTACTTTATGACAGAAGAACATTGTTATGATTTGCTATTCGCTAGAGACAAATAATTAAGTTATTTCAATTCTGTGTTCAACTGGAACATATAGAAATTCTAACCTTTACATGAATTAAAGTTGCTTTATATCTAACAGATTCAAGAGAAAACCAAAAGAAAAAGTTAATACTGACTTATCTTTTACTCCTTCACCATGAGTTGTGCATCTTGCTACCAGGTAGCACAGACCATGCACGATACTGTCACAACAGGGATGCCAGCTTTTCCCCCACAACTCTCTCTCGCAACCCCCTTCTTCACTTTCCCAAATTTTCCAGCCACTAAAAACAAGCAGACTTTTCCCCAACACGGTTTGCACAGTTCATGACAAATCCTGCTGCCCCATCACTGGCAAGCTCTTTGACGGAACTAGCAATCTCAGCTCTGAGTTTAAGTGTAAGACTTTGTTCTAGCCTAAGCCTACAGCTGATTCCTCTTTGATATTAACAGCAGGTGCAAAAATAAATGAAGAGACTGAGTCCAGCCTTTAGAATTATCTACAAAGGAACCAAATTTATGTTGAATTCAAGCACCTTGTTGTGACTTCTGAGCACCACTCAGAGGGAAACAAGTTTCTTTTTAGAACAATGCTTCATCCTTTTCACTTGAATTCCTCCTTTGTTTTACAGTTTCTGACAAGTCCCATTTCGATCAGTTGCAGCAACTACCAAGTTACCCCCTGGGAAGAACAGGACTTCCACTCCCGCCCCATCTGTTAAAAAAGTCAATCCTGAAACCGTGGCTGTTGACAGTGAAATGCAGTCATTAGCCTTCAGAGTTAACAGCCCGATGAGAGAAAAAGTGCAAAGAAATGCATACCTCTAGCAACCACGGGCTATTTAACATGTTGTCTAAAACAGTTTGGTTTCAAATCCATGCCCTGTTTCTGTGTAGAAACATACCTTTGCAATCCTGAAGATTAGAAAGCTTGACTTTGAAATGAAAGCTTGAACTCTTCAGGCTTTTTGTGCACCCATAGCTCTCCTGTGTGGACTCTCAGATTGATGCCACTGTAACATGCATTCATTCAACACCACAATCAAGCTGGTAAAATTGAGAAAAGTTTATTATCTAAATAACTTTTCTCTATCCCATCCTCACTTTGGGCACCAAGAACTTCAACCCACCTTATCTCCCTACAGCAGCACACATGCACACACTATGAACATGTACCTGCTGTCTTTATATCCCACCCTAGGACATACTTGCTATCTTTCTCTTGCCTGTATTTCACGCTTCTCCCTCTCTTTTTTTCTCTTTTTCTTTCTTCCCCTCTCTCTCACACACATAGAGCCAGTATTTCTCTAGCTGCAGAATCAACGTAACAGTACAGATTTCCTTTGGAAAATACTTTAATGCCAACAGGTGAAAAACACCATGTAGAAGGCTGGGGTATTACTGCCATCCTCCCTGAACAAACGCTGTCTCACATATGTAACCCTAGACCATTCCAGACAAGCTTATTTGATTCAGTACAATTCTTCTCCTCCAGAAATAAGACACCGCTGCCACATACTTTTATTCATTCTCTTTTGTCTGTCTGTTTATTTATTCCCCGTTATCTCCTTTGCTGTTATCCAGCCGCCCCGGTTACTCCAACAGCTTTCTTTCCCTCACGCACAATCCATCCTTCCATCCTGCTCTCTGGTTCACCATTTCTCCCCACGCTACCACACCTGCCATGTCTCAGCAAACATACTTGAAGCTGGCAGCATCCCTGCTGTCTCAGCTCTAACAAGCTCTTCACCTGCTTTCCCTTTGCTGCTTTTTGCTGTCTTTCCCCAGCAGAAGCACCTCCTCTTGCCCTTCTGCTGGCCAGGTCCCACGGAGAGCTCCGGTCCTCACTAGGGGAGGGGGATTCTTCCCAAGCCTTGGGTCTAAATAATGGTCAGCTGGTAAAGCAGGGGAAGAGGAAGGACAGAGACTGCTTGTGTTCTGCCAGAAGCCTGGGGGTGCCTATGGAGGAGGCTTCAGGATGGTAGCAGTGAAGCAGCATTATCTTATCAGCCTGGCCACAGAGCCAGGGAGTCGCTCACCTCTCCTGCTTTATATGGGTTCCCTGAAGGAACGACTGGGAGGCTGAGTACAGACCATGGAGGTCAAGCAGAACAAACAGGACACATCCTACCCCCATGGTAATACAGGATCAGCAGCTACTCCAAAACAGCCCAGAAATAAAATGAGCACAAATAATTTCTTTATGAGTTTTCCTTAGAAAGAAAGTAAAGTTACATTTCATAGGTATAACTGACAGGAGTCCTGTTCAGGCTAGGAAGCTTTGTATTCATACTAGCCAAACAGGACAGGGATTTTAAAAGATATCGATTGCTTTATTATATAGAAAATAAATACAGAGCAGTATACTGCAAAATCCTGCAATCACATTTGGAAAGAACAGACCTGAGTATCTAGCAGATTTTTGCAAACGGTTTATTTGAACTGATCATTTTTTTCTTTTTTCTGCAACCTCCTGCACCTTTAGGACAAAAGCAGAAGAGAAAGCACAGTGTAACCCACTTGAAGCAATCTGTGCAGTATCCTCGGCTCAGCTTTCTCTTTCTGGATACAGTCTGCAGTGGTGTAAATGCTGCACCTGTGGGTCTGACTGTTTTCAGGACAAAGTAGCAATGTGGCTCCTCCCGAATCCCATAACTCAGAATCCCTACACCGAGAAAGCTTCTGGCAAGCCCTCTAGTTTGTAGTTTCTAAGAGCAGAAAAAGTAAACTACACAGTAGTCCCAACACCCAAGCTACATCAGACCGTCTCTACAGCTGATCTGCCTCATGCACACTCAGATATAATTATCATCTGTCATTACTTTTTTTTTTTTTTTAAGTACAGATTGACATCCAGACTAAACAAGCCATTAATGCAGGAACAACTCTGGGTTTATTTCTGGAGAAAGGGTTCCTTTGTGAGACCACAAACCTCCCATTTAACTAAAGCTCTATGTGGGGTTTTTCACCCGCGGTTACTCTAACCTAAGTTGTGGTTTGACTGGATGTGGCTTCACTAAATAAAATCTAAAGGATTTTATTAGAAAAGCAGATTTTTTGCTGCAAATAGCTTTTGTTGCCTGTCAGCCCTTGTCCTACACATGGCTTATCACAATACAGACTCAAAATTGGAGACCATTTTTCTCACCTACAAAACTATTGGATTTGATTCTCTAACTATTTCAGCCCCATGGAGATCCAAAATAACAGGCTACCGTTAACGTAGCTTTAAATGATCTGTGGAGCAGGGCTTTAAAGAGGGGGAAAGGGAGCCACAGGAATCTTTAAAGGGGGAAGAAAGCACAAACGAGACAATCGGGCAGAATTTTGGTGTGAGGGGAAGCCTGGGACACGGCGCGTGCCGCAGGAGGGGAACCCACCCACCGCCCCCTTGCCTAGAAGCCGGGCTCTGGCTGCAGGCGCTGCCACGTGGAGCCCGTCGCTCTCTTCCAGGTCAGTGGAGCTTTGAACCAGAGGCCTGCGAGGGATCCCCTGATCCCTGACGTCAGTCCCTACTATCGTAGACTGGTCACACATCCAAAAATCAGTTACACGGCTTCCAGTGCCCCAGTAAAAAGGTCATTCAGAATCTCACTCATTCTCCTCCTGATTTCCAGCCAAAATAAATGTATGGCCGTTTCTTTTGGATGAGCTTTTTCTTCTAGCTTTAAACATCTCTTCTGCCTTCTTGACCTTTGGTATTTAAAAGGAGCAGTACTACCTTTCTCAGACTTCACTTTCCTTGACTAATCGAGGCACAATCTTTTAGTTCTTTCAGATAACAGTAGCTCCAGTCTCCTGATGTCTCACCTTTCAAGCCCCTCTCTACACCTCTCCCACTTGGAATTCATCTTTCCTTGGTACAGGTGACTACAGTTGCAGACATGCTCTCACTAAGGTTTTACAGATGGCTTAAACACTTGCCCAGTTCTTTTGGAGAAATTTTGCCTGATGTATCACAGTCACAGTTCTGGGGGATAGGAGGGATCACTGCTGCCCAAGTCATTTTGTGATGAACACAGCCATGAGGACTTTCTTTCCTCTTGGTTGTTCCCAACTGATGAGCTCAAAGACAAAATTCATATTCATCCCTAGGTGAATGATTTTGCACTTTGAACTGCGATGTTTCATTCCGCTTCCAGTAATACAGACTTCAGAGCTCTCTGAATCACCCCAAAATCTGCTCTAGTTCCCCTCTGTGCAGATGATGGCCTCTCAAATTTTATAATCTACAAACTCTGCTAACACACCCTTACTTGCATACAGGAAAGAAAATATGAAACCAGTTCAGTCCCCAAACAAACTCTTGCTAAATTCAACTCATAACCTTCCTTATGCCAGCAGGGAGATTGTCCTCCCTTTAGCTGTAAGCACTTCATTCTCAGGTGGTCTACAGCACCCAGCATTTCTGCAGACTTCACAAATACTCAAGACATTGCCTGACAGCTCTGCAAAACAGGGGAGTATTCATCATGAATACTGCCTTACAGAGGAAGGAAGTTTAAAAAAAGAGTTATAAAAGACAGTTGAAAGAATAACACAAAAGTATCCCGGTGCCCCTCTATTCCTCTGCCTGCAATATCACTCTCTGTTTTCTCATCCATCGCACGTATGAGGAAGGAGTCCAGGCTGGGGCTGGCTTCAGACAGAGGCAAAGTAAGCAGATCCCGAAAGCCGCCGACTGCCAGAGGGCACCTGGCTGCCTGCTCTGCCCTTCCAGGAAGGCGAGCAGAGGAGCTCTTCCAGCAGGGGAGCCACCCAAAGAGCACAGCTCCAGCCCTGCCTCAAAAGCCTCCTGCTGCCTCAGCCACCGAGGGTATGATCGCAATGCATGGCTTGTCCTTAGTGCCTGCTGTCCTGCTTGCTTAAGGAAAGCAAATTTCTGCTCTCCTTTGTTTTCCCTCTTCCCATGGCCATTTTTGTTATACATGAAAACAAACAGTTTTTAAAACAAACCCTCACATTCAACAGAAGTGTAATTTTTCAAAACTGCACTCATGGCTGAGATCAAACCATCCCTTCTCGGCTGCGAACTACCAGCCTTCTATGCAAGCCCGCTCTACCAAACATTAAATTACAATGTAGATAAATGACTTAATTTAATCTGAGAAGAAATTTAGAAACTCCAAGCAACAGTAACTGACCCATTGTTTGATTACAAAAATAAAATAACCTCGTGGTTAATTTGTTTGTTCATAGTGAGATGTAAAAAAGCCCCCACCTCCCCAGTTACACATACCTTCTTGTAAGTGAGAACTTGTTCTCTGTAATCAGATATCGAGCCTGGCCTGGGTGTAGAAGGAAGATTTCCACCTAGAGATTAGTGCATTGTCAATATTAACAGCTTCCATGAGATTGCTGCAGTACGCTGCCAAGCAAAAATATTTGATCCACGTGACCCGCGTTGACGCCTGGTGCACAGTTTGAGGTGCTTCTGAAGTTTTTCTTAGATTTTTCCAATAGTCGGGTTTCAGGCAGCAATATGAACGTAACTGACACAGCAGCAGCTGCTGCAGTTGCACTGACCTGTGCTCCTTTTTGGGACACAAATGACCCGACCGCAGCAGGATTTATTACAGCTGCTACTTCTGTGTACACTGTGTGTCAGATTAGGTTTTTCAAAAGACATTTTGAAATGGCTCTTGTATGGAGTAACAACAACAACAACAAAAGTTAATTCACACTACTAGTCTTCCATGAAAATCAGCATAGCTGTGTTTCGGCAAAGATATTTCTCTATAGAAAAGAGATCTCAGTGTATACTACTTCCCCAACTCTCTATAGCACTTTAAGGAAATGCAAGAATAAATGTAGGAAGGAATGGAAAACATCCAGAAATCTGACATATGAAAGTATACAAAAGAGAAAGGAAAAACAGCTGTGTTATCAGATGGCAGGTTGAAATTCAGAAGGAAGGGAAACATAAAGAAAGGCGATGGAAAAGTAAATGAAGTCAAGTGGAGTCACCATCTCGGAGCTCTGGGGGAGCCCTGGGAAAGGATGCATCATCTTTACTGAAAAAGCAGAGCACTTTTTTAGCTGTTTAGCTAGCAGTTATTGTAAATCCTACCACACCCCTGCAGTAGATTCAGGCAATCAGAAATATGCTTGTCTAATGGACCCTTCATGTTCTTACTCCTCAACCCATAAAACAGTCTTCTTGACATGAAGTTCAAGCTGAACAATGATAATTCACTCATTTACCCATGAGAAAGACTGTGTCCTCGCTATGCCTGAAACCTTGCGCCTGATTCTTTTCTTCTTTGCACCAGCATAAAGCCATGGACTTCAACAGATTGAGTTACTTCTACCGCAAAAAGAAGAGCCAGACTGCATGTTTTTGCCCTTTCCTTCCAGCCCTTCCCTTGCCTGCCTGCCTCGTTCACTCTTTGTAATACTTCTTTTTTTTCCATTTCAAAGGCTCTCCAACTGCAGCTCACAGGAATCTGGCTGAGATGAGGTTCTCTCTCTTTCTAGGGAAAAAAAAAATGCTAGAAGTTATCTAAGCCTTATGCTGCGGGTGAGTACTTGCTGCAGTTACGTGAGACAAGGAGTAGATCTGTTTCTTGATGAGCACTGGAAGTGGAGAGAAGTTTAGGAGTCCCCATGCAGGTAACACTGTTCCAATTGTGCGAAATGAGCAGCAGCGAACAACTTCAAGCCCACCACTCCAATTAGATGAATCTACCAGATGGAAAATTACTTAAAAAGCTAACAAGACTGTCATATTTTGCTGATTCGTCAACATGTGCCTTCCAAGCATGTTTGAAAACAAAACAAAACAAAACAAAATCCTCCGAAAGCCAGAGAAAGCTGAATTACAACTGGGCTTTTCACACGTGAGACCAAAACAAACTGCCCACATTTGTAGACTCAGTCTTCACTGACTATTTAAATGTAAGGTAAATTTTTCAAGCCCTGCATTAACTGTTGAATGAAAGGGATTTCTTTATAGTTCTTTACAATAAGTGTATTTTTAAAAGAAGATCAGGTGGGACAAAAGGAATAGATGCTATATGAAATCTCGTTTGTACTTAATACACCAAAGAAATTGTTTAAGGTTCATTACTCGCTGGTGTCACTGCCTGATTAGGTAACTCACCATAAGTTACGATGGGGATAATTCTGACTTTGCAGGTATCTTCAAAACCATTATGTCCTGCTCTTTGGCAAATCCTTTGTTTACTTGGAAAAAAAAAAAAAGCAAGCTTTTCTGAATTTCTTTTTTTTTGGCATCATTTTTTGTATTGTACTTCCTACAGGAGCCCAGTGGAATGGGCTTTTTGACTCCATTGGTACACACTATGGTCATGGTGTTTTTAGAGGTCTGCACATTCCAAGCACAAACACTGACCATCCTCAGCTGACAGGTCATTTCAGCCGACGTTTAATCCTTGGAACATTTTGTTCTTGTGTGTTTAAGGACTCTGTGAACACTGTGTGTGTACAAATGGCTACGCACACAGAACTAACTAAATAATTAACACTAAATAGTGAGGTATACCTAAGCACTTGTGCATGGTGATGGTACCTGGTTGGTTGTTTTCAGAAACTTAAGGAGTCAGGCTAGTGTAGTTAATAACTAAAAGGGTTTCCTTCTTTTCCAGAAATGCTAAAACTGTATAACTGGTTAAAAATGTTTAGAATATGCAATGTGTAACCGTGTGTTGGAATCACTGCTATTTTAAAAATGAAGTGTTTATAGACAGCTAACAAGGTTAAGCTTGAAATTAGAAAAGAAGTTCACCTAAGTTTCAGAATTTAGGCTGGCAATTCAATGAATGAGGCTAGGAAAAATCCTCTCCCATGAGCAGTTCATTCCACAGGTGCCTTCACTGAGATTTCTTGCAGATTCTTCTGAAGTTTCTGAGAGTGGACCCTCTCAAAGCAGGGCAAGACCACTAGACAGGCTTATCTGCAATGGCTTCTTCTATGTTTCTAGCAAACCTAACTTTGGAAAAAAAAAAATAAAAAAAATGCTGGGGGAAAGAGGGATGCATGGTTTAACCAGAGCAATGGAGCACTTCACATGAAAAAGAAATTTGGCGGAACAGAATATGAATAAGGACTTCAGAATATAGCCCGACAAACAGACCGCATTCCCAAACAGTACCTGGCTGGAACAGTTGGTTTAACTTGTTCTGTGTGATATAACAGTACCTAAGAGTAGGAAGCGATCTAAAAATATTAGTGTTCATATGCTAGCAATAGTGTTTTTGCAAAACATTAAAATATTGTCCGAAAGTAGAGATTAAAGCATGCAGCATAAATGTAGTGGTTGCCAAATGTCCCTGTCCCATATTGTTAGAAACTCTGAAACGTGCCTGTTCACAAATGCCTTCTGGACATCGATTTTCTGCCTCACTGTCTCACTCCTTCCCCCGCCCCCAGTCATCAGTTTTCCTTTGCAGCTCCATGAATCACAAAACTGAACGCACTCTGAATCACCCCAACACTCATCCAAAAGGTAATTCCCCAAGCAACAATTTGCTTGATGTGGTGATTGCAAACACCATATACGTGGCTGAGGCGCGAGGAGCTGCGTGTTACCACCAGGCAGTTTTGGCCACCAAGGCCAGCTGAACTCAGCTGGGAAAAATACTCCACCTTTTAGAAAGTTTAGCTATTTCCCCCCCTTGATTTTTTTCCCCCAAATGAATCTGTTTTTTTGGTTTTTTGGTTTTTTTTAAAGTTATTTTAAAGCTGTGTGGAATAATAAAATGTAAACAAGAGACTGAAAGGGACACATGGATATGAACACACAAAGGTCCCCAAATTCTCTTGAAATGTTAGCTTTTAATGACCGTGTCTTCATGTTCAAGAACCTGCACTTCATGGTCACGCTGGCAGACATTTTTGTGACTACTTGATACATCTAAACATAGATACCATTTTTTTCCGATTTTGGTTCCACAAATTGGAATGGGTTTAAAATGACAAAAAAAAAAAAAAAAGAAAAAAAAGTTTACTTTCTCTCCCAGTAGAGCAGCCTCCCTTGGGGGTGGATGGGCTAAGAAAGCATACCCAGGGGCAGAGGGCACTCCTGGGTTGGGGATAGCAGTCTGCTCCAGAATTAGCCCTCCCTCTGACAGCCCATCTTCTTCTACCCCACAGGACAGGAATTCCTCTCTACTGCCGGTCCTCCTCGTTCAGTCTCTCAGAGGGTATTCTGTCGGTGCCCTGCTCTCTCCTCCTGCTCCCTGCTGACAGGAGGACCATTACATTTTAGCTAGTCATCCAAACTGTTAACAGTTCTGCCCTCTTCCCTCTCCCTGTATTTAATAATGGGTTGCAATGATGAGGCAAAATTGAGGACCCCAATTTGCGCTGCCTACCCCTTAATGCAGCCAGGCAGACATCACCTCTACCAGGCCGCAGGAGTTATTCCTCAGTGACAGGTGATGGAAGTCCCTTACACCTTACTTTTTATGTTGGAAGCCTTTTAGGCATGTCTGCTCTCCATTTCTGTAGGTGTGAACATTACTGAGCTCGTTTTTATCTCCTTGTCTTTCATGTCTTTGTACATGGAACTTTTCCTTCTCCTCTTTCTGAGTCATCCCCTTGACAGATTTTGCATGTTTGAATTTCTAGAAGCTGGTGCCTCGTTTCATTTTAACATCTTTATGACTGTGCTTGAATCATGGCTGCAATGCTGAGCAGCACAATGGAAGACTCCCCAGAAAGGGCTTAGATAAATCCCGCTCCCTGTACCTCTAAACACCTTCATCCTTTCTCTCCGTGCACTCACTGCAACTCTGGAGTGAGGTCTTGGTCTCCGTGGGTGCCGAGTGGGCTCTGGCCCCAGAAAGAGGATTCAGCCCCCTCCAGAATAACCCAAAGTTGCCCAGGGTGCCAAGCTGCACAGCAACACCTGCATTCAGCACCCAGGGGCTCCCTGTGCTCTCCCTTCCCCCAGCTCTTAGCCAATGCCAAACTCCTTACTTTCACTTTCCAGGGTCTCTTTACAAGCAAAACCCCTTCCTGTCTGCCCATCCTCCTCTTCTCGCTGTCTCCATCTGCTCAGCCTGGCCCTCCCCATCTCCATTCACCCCCTCCCTCCAGCCCCTTTGTGTTCCCCTCACATGCCTGCTTGCAAGCTCTTTTCATGCTGTCTCTGTGCCTGGATTTCTCTTCTTAAACCCCATCTGGCACGCATTCACTCTCTCTTCCTCCCACCTTATACCCCTTCACAAAATTAACTTCAATGAGATTTAAACAGTGGCCTCTGCCACATTCAAAAAAATGCCTTTAAACTTATTGATATTCATCTGGAAAACTCACTGGCATCAGTCATCTGAATTAGTTTTCCCAATAATCATGCCGCTCTCGCCTTCATTCACTTTCTCCCCTCTTCCCTCTCACCCCCCTCCCTGTTGCCCTTCCCTCCTGTTTGTTCTCCTTTTAACTTGGGCTGGAAGCTTTTCAGGGCATCTTTATCTTGATTGGAAAGTGCCGTGCATGTTGATGAAAGAGAGGATTGAGCTGAATGGAACCAAAAGGTCCTGCTAACTCCAGACGCTGCTGGAGATGCTACATCTGAGCTGTCTTAGTAAATACCAGCCAGAAAGAATGAGTTGAGAAATTATAACTAGAGATTTGGCTTGTGTCGAGGAATGATTTCCTGAGGTAAAGTCTGATAACCCCTTCTTTGACAACAACTGGTGTTTTGCCCTCCCAACGGAAGGCGAGAGAACCCGCCAGGAACTTCTCACTGTCTTCCAGCACACAGGAGCAGCACACGGTGTAACCCAGGCTCCGCAGCATCTCCAGACCTGCAGCGGTTGACCCTTTTTAAAACTCAGGATGGTTGCATTTTACATGCTCTCCACATTACTATGTGAGATCTGGCATTCCTCTCCCAAAAACACCAGACACTGAATTTCACTGCTAACTTAGGAGCAACAAGCACTGTGCTGCGCAAGTTTTGCAGGCAGGTAACAACATCTGTCTGTGCCACCTTCTCCAATTTGAACTGGAGATAATGTGTATATACCCAAAAATAAGCTGTGAAGACTACTTTTTCCCTTCTAACCTACAGAAGAGAGTAAAGATGCATAGGTCACTTGATTATTTGTATAATGGTAGCACTCAAGAGGGCCTGTGGGGACACAGGCACTGTGCAACCCCTACTCTGGTGAGTCTGTCACCCAAACCCTCTAAGGATGTTCCCAGTGGGGGCAATTACACTGCTGGAAAAAGCACTCTGGGCAAGCAGAGAGGGAAGGCTCAGAGGCCAGGGACAAGAACGAGAGGTGAGGATGGCTCCTGAGCTGCTGTGAAGGGGGAAGGAACCAAGAGTCCTGTGACAGAGGCACAATTGACTCTCCTGCCTATTCCTTGAGCAGTCCCTGATGGCGATTTGAAACCATATAATTAATGCATAATGAGTTGCATCAACATAGTAGTCTAGCATCAAACACAAAAAGCAGCACGTGTTTGTATGTTGGCAGTGCATTACTGAATTAGCATCTTCAGTAACAAAGGAAGAGCAAATAGATACCAAAACAACTTCCTTCACAGGGAAGAGCATCAAAATCAGTGCAATGGTACAAAACTAGAGTGGAATGGGTAACTCAGGAGGCTGGTAATAGTAACAGCATTTCACCTGGAGGCTGAACAGACTAATAATTGAGTTATTAATGTCCTAAGACTCAATACAGCACTC
Source organism: Platalea leucorodia (assembly GCF_965183815.1). Taxonomy (NCBI): domain Eukaryota; kingdom Metazoa; phylum Chordata; class Aves; order Pelecaniformes; family Threskiornithidae; genus Platalea; species Platalea leucorodia. Next base: position 50,650,547 of record NC_138825.1, on the reverse strand, counting down.
CTCACCCTTTAAGAAAAGGGGCCTCATTTCATTCGCAGGGAGATGTTTCTGTCAAGTACAGCTCAAACCTTTCTCTGTGCTCTGATGGCTTTCTGGTTGCCTGTAGGGCATTAATCGTTGCGATTCATTTCTATAAAAGGGAGGGCGACCACACTTGGAAAACACATTTCTAGAATGAAAAATTATTAACAAGCCTTCTCAGTAGTTTCAGAGGGAGACACACAGGGCTGAATTGGCTTGCAGACTTAACTCTTTTCATTCATTTATAAAAGTCCTTCCAGCCAGCACAGAAGAAAACAGGGCCATGATGCTGCTTCTGTGCCTAAATCTCAGTCCAGGCCTGACAGTCTCAAAGCTATTGGTGAGGAGCAGCTGGTGTTTCCACAGCTGAGATGACTTCAGCATCTTGGTGGCATTTCCATGGGCCAGAATTTCTGTTACAAAGAGCAATCCCAACCTCCCATCTGAAAACTAACTTTAACTTTTGGGAGATTGATTATCACTAACCGTTACCCTAAGAGGAATCTCAAGACTCCTCCTTCTAGTTTATTGACCTTCAGTTATTAACTGGTTGTCAAGAACTGGATTTTTTTTCATGGAGAAGTTTTATGAGAGAGTGTAATTAATCAAAGCACCTGACTGCAGGAAAGTGCTAATACCCACGAAAGTTAATTTTCAAGGACTTGTAAAGCCTCATGCACCTTTTTAACAGTACTAGAGAAATCTGTAGTAATAGCCCAACAATCCATTCCTCAGGTTTTATCTCTGCTAGGCCAGCAGAACCCCAGGGACAGTCCTGGAGTTTGACAGAGCAAACTGTGTTCAGCAGCCACCATACATCTCCTTAAAAAGTCACCAGAATTTTACTGCAATTTTTTTTCTCTTTCACTAAGAAGAGCCTTGCGTTTTATAGCTATGAAGTAGCAGTTGCCTGAACCTAGCTTTATGTGGGGTTTTTATATTTCATTTAGACTATGTATTTACCAGTTTGCTTGTCAGGGCTTTGAAGCAGGGACAGTCTACTGTTCTGTGTTCGAGCAGTATGACAAACTAGCATGACAGACCTCTGTTCTGGGTTACTCCAAGGCAATTCTGGAAAAAAAAATAGCAAGTGGTCAGTACAGGGGACACAGAGTAAGTACCTGAGAAGCACCATTTTCAATTGACCTTTCTTCATGGCAGTTTAGGAGCAACCTCTGTCCCTGGGATGCAAACAGTAGCACAGTGGTCTCCTCCCAGTGTCTACAACACCATAGTCACAAGACCTTGGCACCAGCAATTTTTTGCCAGGAGAATACTGGAGTAGAGAAAGACTTCACTGAGCATCCATGCATGTATACACACTGTGCATGAACATCAGGGAGTGGGAGAGAGTAATGAAAACCTGATTTAAAACACCTTATTGCTTCACAGTAACAGTCCAAAATGCTGTAGCCATAACACAATTTAAAGATGTGGTGGGTTTAGCCACTGCTGTGAAAGACTAAGTTTTATTTTGGTGCTTTTTAATAAGAGGGAAGGAAATGCCTCACATTGCTCAGCAATGATTCCTTTGGGCAATTAGGAACGACATCAACAGGCTAGAGGGAGGTTTGCCCAGAAAAATGAAGGGCGCGGGCCAGAAAGCAACAACAGCAGACCCTTGGAGGTTTGAAAGTAACATGAAGGATACCCAGAGGCAAGACCGGGAACATCTTAAATCAGAGAAAACAGCAGTAGCTGCATAAAGCCCATGCTGTTTTCTGTTTTCAGGTTTACAAAAGCTTCTGCAGATGAGTAAGCCATGTGAAAACGTTAAAAGGTTACAGATAAGACGTGGAGTAAACTCAGCTGTATCTGTGTCACAACCAGCAATATGCTGCATTCCTAACTAGAGGATCCTGGATACATTTTGGAAGGGACTCAAGCTGCCAGGCTCGGAGCCAACACAATCTGTGGGTGGGTGCTGGATGCTTGCCTTGAAATCCTCTCCTTGCCAGCTAACCTATGGAGTAATAATGGCATCAGTTTTGGAGGGAGATTTCATAGTGTTTAAAGCTAGAAGAGACGACAAGCTGATCTACTGTGACCTCCTGCTTATCACTGGCCATTAAATTTCACTACCGCCCTCTCTAATGAGAGTAACGATTTTGGTTATAATAAAGGAATTCATTCATCGGTCGGCCAAGCTATCTGCATGCTGCGAGACTACAAGCAGGAGGGGGAGAAGGAGCTCAAATACTTGCAACCACAGGTGTGGCACGACCACACATTCCTTGTAGGTGATCCACATACCTATCCTGAGAGAAAATCAAGACGCTTCCCAGGTCTCAGCTGAGTGACCAGGAGAATCATTTTTTTCCCCTGGCTGATCCAAATCTGATGAGCAGTTTCACATGAGGTATAAGACCATGAGACTCTAGACAGGTCTCTTAAAATGAGAACTCCCTCTACTATCTACCCTATCTGGTCTCTCATCTACAACTGTGGCCTGTCTTTGAGGAGTCAAAAGAAGGTGAAAAGCACCCCCAGAACACATCTTGTGAACCGTGCATCCTTCCTACCTAACCCCTGTGGGAAGCCAGCTGAAGCCCTGGAGCATGAGACTTTAACACCGGCACGTCACGTCTTCCAGAAAGGAAATGCAGGAGGACAACAGGATGGAAAGATGAAGTACAAAAATACAACGCTGTCTCAGTTCCTAGTAAATCTGCCACCTTCCAACTCCAGTACCCTCTGTAGGAAACTTATAGCGTAGGCATTTTCAAAGATCACACTCAGAGGTAAAATCATGTTATAAACCCCCAATCTCTTCTTCTAGCCCTATCCAACCTTCTAAAAGCAGCAGCATAAGGAATTTCTGACAAAGTTAAAACAAGGTAGACTAAGCCCACTGAGATGATAATAGAATGAGAAATAAACATAACAAAAACCTGAAAAATGAGAGAGTAAACTAGGCTCACTGAGAGATAACAAAGCAAGCATTAATTTGGAAGAGTGGAAGAATGAACCAGTTTATTCTATATGTGAGGAAATAAATATTAACAATGCTGACAACATTTTCAGGTGAACTAATGAGGGTGAGGAGTAGAAAACCAGTCGTGAATGAGGGGTAAGCAAGCATAATTTAGGGATAGAGGGCTATGTCAGCATGAGTTACCTAGAGATGAAAGATGAAAAACATGACTCATTCACTATTTGTAGAAGTATTTTCCAAGTATTTGGAAACAGACACCATAGTTCCAGCATTTAGCAAATAAAGATTCTAGAAGATAGGCTGACATTATCTTCCTAAAAGACTAACACCTACATTTTTTTAAACCCTCCGAGATATTTATGAGTAGCCAGGGGGTGCACTTGGAATTGTGAAATTTAATTGGTGAGTCACTACAGAATTATGAAGCATAAATCAGGTCAAATTCATTTTTATGCATTAGCTGTTGGTCTTGATTCAGGTGAGGAACTAACAGATCCGACCTAACAGATATTCAGGGATATTTGCTTTTTAATCAGGTTCCGTGTGGACTGGATTGCTGAATAATCCACTTCATTCATTAACAGCAATTTTAAGAAAAGAGCCTGATTCTGTAGCCAGCATGTTAAAAAGCTCACCGATTATCACCACTGGGAAAACTTTCTATTTAAAGAATGGGAGCAAGGAGGCGGAGATCCAAATCTGGAGGGTTTGTGCCCTGCCCTGGAGCTGGTGAGGAGCGGAACACCGACAGGGCTCTATCCTCATCATTTGTTGATCATTTACATCAAATACAAGCACTTCACTGTCCCTTGCACTGTAGTCTCTAGGCAAGGCTCTCCCGGCACTTCCCAAAGGCGGCTGTTACACACAGAGAACCAGAGCTGGGAAAGGCTCGGCGATTTATCTCAAGTCACACAGCAAGTGTCTGGGTTTGCACCGGGGAAGCAGTCGTGGTTTGTCCAATGGGAATGGTGAGCACAAACCACCAGCGGATTTCAAAGATGTGCTCACTTCTATCAAGGTCATGCTGAGTGCTGTTGCTAGCATCATTCCTACTACTGCAGCAGCAGAATTTCTTCCTTGAATCCCTCATCGGTTTCTAGTTCATTGTATTGTGAAAAAAATCCATGTGGTCTTGCTCTCATCATCAGAAATAGTCATCTCTGCGCCTATATTCCCTATGCTCATCGATCTTTTCACATCCCTCTGCCAGTCAATCCCTGATCTGATGATTCTGGCAGGTTCTGCCTCCCGTTCTCTGTTCAGAGCAAATATCAGCTACTTGTTTGCAACAAGGAGAGCATGCTTTATAAAGCCAAGTACTTAACAAGAGTAAAATGGAAGAAGCATCCGATCACATTGTGCTGTGGTTGTCTGGAATCAAAAATGGAGGTCTATGAAATATCTGAACAAGGCAAGGGTTATTTCAGCTTTTCAGATGTGTCCACGTGAAACTTTTCCACTGAGTACAGCAACTGAGAATGAAATAACTGCTCTAAAAAATCATTAATTGTTCAGTTTCTTCATTTAATGCAGCTGACAGGGGTTGCTACATGCTTATGCATTCTTCTTTCTTCCTTTTGACCATAAACACAGACAGAAAAATCCCTCTTAGAATGTTTTATTTTTTTAAAGTCATGGCAATAGTGCTTAAGCTGCAGTCTAAAATTAATCACTCAAGTTTTAAAATCATGTTAAACTTGGTGATCCAAAGGAAGTTGTCCAGAGCATAAGGCAGGGATATTGGGATATAAACTGAATGAAACTCTACCAAAAAAAAAAAAAAACCAAAAAAAAACAAAAAACAAACAAAAAAAAAAAAAAAACAGAAAACATTATTATTTTACACCAAGCTGTGAATAATTGAAGCTGACATCCCTAACTGAATGGTAGCAAGTTTTTATACAAAACCTGGAAGACAATCTGGTGTGCAGCAAGAAGATATCTGCTAGAAGCACACAGGCAAAAAGCCTTCCTTGTGGATTTTGTGACTTTTGTTCAGTTCTACCACCCAGCCCAGCCTGGCCTCTGGGATATTTCACATGGCAGAGTTTCTGTGATCTTTCCTCCAGAGATGCTCGAGACAATTTGACTTTCTGTTGATGGGTCATTTTATTCACTGGCTACGAGGCATCAGCACAGGGCTCCTGTGTTTGGCTTAGCAAGATTAAAAGGAACATTTGTAAGTTTTTAAACCTAATTTCTGACCCTTCCCCCATTCCCTGAAAAATGAAGACTTGAAAATAGTTTGCTTCAGACTAGTTTTGTAAACCAAGGTTCTAAATTAAACTTAACAACTAAATGCTAGGCCCCACCTAAGCTGGCACTGTCTTTTCTTAAGTCTTTGTAATGACTGCTCTCAAAAGAGTGAGAAAGTTGCAAGCAATAGTCTCAAACTAGAAGGCAGTTAAACCCCCACACATTACTAAACCAACACCATTCAAAAGCAACTTCCGCAAAGAATCCCTAAGGTATTTGCATGTGCAATCAGCAGAAGATACCAGAATTATCTCAAAACTATTAAACAAATTAAAACAAATCACTCGAGACCCCTGTGTTTAATAAAAAGCTGTGGGGAGACTGTGTTCTATATTTTCAGTTCCTCTCAATATTTCTGTTGCAGTGAAATGAATTAAAGGACATACATTCCAGTTCATCCTGTAGCAGACAAGCACATTCAAAGATGATATTCCCAGTGAGACATGTGAAAGGTTCTTTAGGCTTCCTGAACTCTTGTTAGGGCTCACGCATACTGTACCATTACAGTGGTGGGGGAAGATACTACCCACTGGTTGACCCGGGGTTACCAGTCACACCCGGTAACAGGTGAAACAGCAGAGGAAGTTTAGGTAAAGGCAATATATTTTAAATTTGTAAAGGCAAAAAGGGTTGGCTATCTTGTCTCCATCGGCACACAATAACTCAATGGTGAGACAAAGCCCATAGTAATAGCTTCTTATGCTCCGGCAACACCGGCATGGACAGTAATAAGGACAGTCTTACACTGCAGACTTCTATGCTTTGTAGGAGCTCTGCAGCCCAGATATGGTGCAGACAGGAGCAGCACATACATATGACCTTCTTCTGATTGCCAGCTGGAAGCCCGGGGGAGGAAGAACATCTGCCAGTTTTATTCCCACATGGATTTATTTGGTTAGTACTTCCATTTCCCCTGCATCATCATTAGGTGATTTCACCAGCTTCATCAGGTAGAGAGATCATGTTGTTAAAAGCAGCAAGTGTTTAAGTTTTTCAGAAGCAATTCAAGTGAAAGCGGCTTAAAAGGCAGAGAAGATAGGTTTGACTCCTAAGGCCTGAAACTGGATCCAGTTAATGGCTCTGCATGAGACTTCCAGTATGATTTGATCCCTCTTTTGACCCCCTTTACAACCAGGCTAATAGTACTTCTCAGCCTTATGAGGATTATATCAGAACTAAGCCTCTAGCGCTAGAGATACTCAGATTTGGTGATGATGGGGAGCTTCAGCAACTTCCATAATGAGTGACAACTGGCAATACAGTACATGCAGCTATCTCTTTACAGGTATGATATTAAAAAAAGCAAAACAAAACCCACAATCCCTTTGCATCAGCTCTGAATCCTAAATGATTGATTCTGGATTCCCATACTTCTGGAGTCTAAACAGGTTTCATTCAGTTTAGTGGTCATAAAAGTATCATTGTTAAGCACCAGCGGCAAATATTGCATCAGGGAATGTAAAAAATAAAATACCTCAGAAATCTGAGCTTGCCCATAACAAAAACCCCCTTCCAGTCTGGAAACTTCAGGACTTTGTTCTCCCTTTCTGTAACAAATCAAATTCCAAGTGACCTGACTATTTTCTGCACTCTTAACCTTTAGTGTTATTTCCCCTTGGCTGACAATACTTGGATTGCAGTCCCAGCAGTGTATCCCATTAAACCAACAAATGATGATTCCACCTCTCCTATGTTGAGAGGATCGTGAAGGCCGTGGGGTAATGGGGCTGCGCACCTCAGTGCTCATCACTCCCCTGCTTCCCGGCACACGACGGACGCAGCCGGCAGACTGCCATCTCCCAGGTCCCTGCGGCGCCAGCCCGTTCTGCCCAAGACACCAGCAGCGCACGAGGAGCCAGTGCATGCTTTTTTCATCTTCCATCATCTTTCATCTTCCACCCTGCGAGCCTCCTCTCATGGGCAACTCTTTTCTTTTGCTTATTGTCTGGCTCAGTGGAATAGCTAGTTTGGAGACACTGGTTGGTTTTGTTTCTTGAGACAAGTAAGTATTTTGGGTAATTCACTGCCACATTTTCCACACAGCTCAATAAAAACAAGAATTTTTATATAGGGTGAGTCACTACCTCATAAGGCCATTCTAGGGAGATAAAAAAAGACATTGCTGAAGTTTGAAAGAGCTTTAAGTCCTAGACTTCCAGTTAAACAAGAAGAAAGTTAAATAGTGGCTGGTCTGATACATTCATTTAGCTCACAGTGACTAAATAAGCAGAAACATTTTTAAGCATGTTCTGATCTCTAGTCAAGGATTTGGAAAGGCAGGAGCATTAAAAACTGTCATTTTCTCCAACTTAAGAAACCCAAACCCCAAAGACAGCAAACAAAAGTGAACAGAAAGCAGTTTGTGATGGCTCTCACTACCCAACGCCTGACATCCAGAGGCAAGTTTGACCTGTCAGTTGCACTCCCAATCAGGGCAGTTCAAGGTGAACGCTTTCGGAAACAAAGACCTTCACTACAAGTCAAAATTGTAACTATAAAGAAGAACGAAGAAAATAAGTCTCATCAGTTGATAGGATTTTCAGCTCCCTCCTGTGTTTGAAAGCTAAGTGAGCCTTATCTACCCCCAAAAGAGGCTTCAGTACGTTTTTTTTTTACATGTGAGCCCCAAGGGAAAGGAAAAAAATGCCTTCAGAGGGGACTTTCCAAAATTTCATGAAATCAATAAGTCTTCCAAGTATGTGGATCAGATAACAGAAGGATAAAAAAATAAGAAGGAACTTATTTTCTCCCTTTCTTTTTTAAAACCACTGTCATGCTACTACATGAATCTGAAGAAGTTAAGTTTCTGAAGATCACTATGGGGAGTGGAGAGGAGCAGAGAGGAGTGGAGAGGAGAGGAATCTCCACACTACAGCCCATACACGTGACAGCAACTCCTGCAGATTCAGCTGAGGTTCCTCTGAGATGGCCAGCTCAGGGACCTCCGTCCCAACTCTGCTGCCGCCCAGCACTGACTGAGAGCGCACAGGGGGTACAGTGCTGCACAGCCCACCTGAGGAAAAACAAGCACTGCAGCTCTGGTAGCACAGTATTTGGCACTGGGAGTTTTAGCCAGCATGGAGAAAAGCAGCATTATTACTGCAGCTATATCCAAAATAGAGATCATAGAATCATCAAGGTTGGAAAAGACCCTTAAGATCATCAAGTCCAACTGTCAACCTATCACTGCCAAGTCCATTTATACCATGTCCTCAAGCACCACGTCTACCTGTTCTTTAAATACTTCCAGGGATGGGGACTCAACCACTTCCCTGGGCAGCCTGTTCCAATGCCTGACTACCCTTTCGGTGAAGAAGTTTTTCCTAATATCCAACCTAAACCTCCCCTGGCGCAGCTTGAGGCCGTTTCCTCTCGTCCTATCCCTTGTTACTAGGGAGAAGAGACCAACCCCCACCTCGCTACAACCTCCTTTCAGGTAGTTGTAGAGAGCAATAAGGTCTCCCCTCAGCCTCCTCTTCTCCAGGCTAAACAACCCCAGCTCCCTCAGCCACTCCTCACAAGACTTGTGCTCTAGACCCTTCATCAACTTTGTTGCCCTTCTTTGGACACGCTCCAGCACCTCGGTGTCCTTCTTGTAGTGAGGGGCCCAAAACTGAACACAGTACTCAAGGTGCAGCCTCACCAGTGCCCAGTACAGGGGCACTGTCACCTCCCTGGTCCTGCTGGCCACACTGTTCTTGATACAGGCCAGGATGTCATTGGCCCTCTTGGCCACCTGAGCACACTGCTGGCTCATGTTCAGGCGGCTGTCAAGCAACACCCCCAGGTCCTTTTCTGCCAGGCAGCTCTCCAGCCACTCCTCCCCAAGCCTGCAGCGTTGCATGGGGTTGTTGTGACCCAAGTGCAGGACCCGGCACTGAGCCTTGTTGAATCTCATACAGTTGGCCCCGGCCCAACAATCCAGCCTGTCCAGGTCCCTCTGCAGGGCCTTCCTACCCTCCAGCAGACCAATACTTCCACCCAACTTGGTGTCATCTGCAAACTTACTGAGGGTGCACTCAATCCCCTCATCCAGATCATCAATGAAGATACTAAACAGGACCGGCCCCGACACTGAGCCCTGGGGAACACCACTCGTGACCGGCCGCCAACTGGATTTGACTCCATTCACCACCACTCTCTGGGCTCGGCCATCCAGCCAGTTTTTAACCCAGCACAGAGTGCACTTATCCAAGCTGTGAGCAGCCAGCTTCTCCAGGAGAATGCTGTGGGAGACAGTGTCAAAGGCCTTATTAAAGTCCAAGTAGACAACATCCACAGCCTTCCCCTCATCCACTAAGCAGGTCATGAGATACTCACGAACTCATGATATACTCATGAGATACTCATGAACTCATGAACTCATGAGATACTCATGAACTATGAAAAAAAATAACTCCACCCCAGCCGAAACCAGTACAACATCCTAGGAGGCAGGGAGTGAAACACTGTCCTCATTTGAAGACGAGGGAAGCAAGCAAATCCTCTGAACACATTTTTATATGTCTTCCCTACCTACTGCTTCCCACCGGCTATCAGGATGCCCAGCTGACTCTAGATGACAACATCCATTACTTGTGACTTACGTTTATGAACAAGCATCTTTGTGTTGCTCCGGATATTTGGGTAGGAGCTTCCTATACACATCCACAAACATCAGTAGATGCCAGTCCTTCAGTAAAGCACCCTGGCATGAGAAATCATATCCAGCACCTGATCTGAGGTTGGACTGATCAAATACAGCATTGGTTGGTATCAAGCCATCACTGTGGGAAAAGGGCTGCATGGAGGACTCTGAAAACTCTCTCTTGCACTTTCAATTCAGTGAAGACCATATTAAACTCACTTGCTACTTTTTCTTTTAATTTTCCAGAAGGCTTTTCACTGCTTCTGCTCCAAATAACATCAAGTCTGCAGTTCAGGAAGGAAAGGTCATTTCTTTAAAACAGGACACAAAACTTAAGTACCAAGGAGCTATGTCATTAAGAAATTAGAAGAGTGGAATGAAACTGAATTTCCTTTAGTGCTTGCCCATTACCATACTCAAGTCTACTTCATACTTATTTAGTACTTATCATAAGAATTACTGGTGAGCTATAGTTAATAATTCTGCCGATGAGTTACGCTGCCATGGGGGCAGCATGCTAATCGGTTTCATATCCTCATAAACCAGAATAATTTCCCAGCAAAATTGTTCAGAACAAAACCAATGACAAGCCTTGCCCACAAAATATTAATCTGTTTGCATATTGAGTTACTTCCCCAATATTATTTAAAATTCAGACAAAAAACTTACAAACAAAAGAATTACATGAGAAAGGAGCCTATTATTTATGAAGACGGTTAAATGTGCAACTACTTTTTCCCACTGATGGAACAAAATACAGATCAGCCCTGGGATCACCAGACCGTCACATGGGTGAGTAGAGCTCACTGACAGAGGCTGCAGTAGCGTCATACCAGAGGGAAACAGGCAAACTCAAGTCTCTTTAATTCAGTACAAAGAAAGCAGATCATAACCTGCGCGAGAGAGATTCCTGAATCATTAAATTGTGGTTCAAATAGGAAAAACACCCACAGCAACAGTAAACAGGAGTTTACAGTTAAAAAGGCCAATTGCTCACTGTGCAGGAACTGCTTTTTCAGAAGAAAATACACAGAAATACAATGCCAATGATCTGCAGCTGTGTGCAATTCTGCAGACACCACGTATACAGCCACGTTGCTCAGTCCTTCCTCCATAGAAAGAATGAAAACATTTCACTTACGCTGTAGACTTTTGCTACAGTTTTAGAGTTTAAAGGCTGTATCATGGTTTGAAAACATGGTTCAGTCTGTCCCATAGGAAGCCGAATTTGACAAGCACAGAAGTCTTTTGGCCTTCATCAGCTATGAATCACCTATATGTGATAGGATGTTACTGTATTTTAGCCACAGGGAAGCATGACATGCACTTTGTACAACAAACTGGACTAATAGCCCGCAAAGCAGCCAAGGTCATGTTCACCCTATATGCACACAAGGACCCACAAAGTCAACAGGAACGATACATGCACTGAAAGGTGGACTTTTGCCTGAGGGCCATGCTGAATTAGGACCTGGAGCCATAATATGGTAATGAGCTTTTACATATCCATCTTCCAGGCATCACACAATGGTCAAAAACGCACGTGCTTCCCACACGTGGATTCAGCACATGTATTTTATATCAAGATATGACTAGACTGCTGAATTTAGCAATTCCCTTTGTTCTATTCATATTTTTTCATATGACACCTTCCCATTTGGTCTCTAGATGCTGATCTTCCTTTGGAAACCTACACTTTGTTGCTCATTAGCCTTCACGCCTCAATAATAAAAAGTAAAAGAAAAACTATAGTCTGTCTTCCATCCTGCTCTAGGAAGAGCCTCACAGAAAGACAGAAACCTCACAGATCCTGACAGAGCAGGCTTTCTACAACAAGGGCTTCTAAAGAAAGGTAGAATTACAGGCAATCTTCAGTCATAATTCACATACGTTCTTTTTGGGGGGTCCAATTTTATCTTCTAATACAAGAAGATTCATAGGAAGCTGCATTTTTATTAGTAACTCTTCTTTACCCTGCTCCCTAACTTGACCCAGGACTGATCCTGCACAACCTTAGCAGAGACAGGGTAGGAAGGGAGGGAACTGACTGCGCCATTTAGCGTTGCATCATGTTAAGGTCTCCCTCCAAGGGCCCGGGCTAACTGGGGAGAGGAAGCTCTCCTCCCACCGCTGCTCCCACCAGTGGAAAATCTTTGCCCGACGGAACCCTCCTCGCTGACCTGCCTATCAATAAACCCAGGAAATTGTCATGCATTGCGAAACAACAATCACCGTGCCTTCAGCATTGCTAACATAACCACCTAAACAATACACACTTGCTAATCCTCCACCTACAAGAGGGTGTTTTACGATGAACACAACCATCATGAATCACAGACCACAAATCCTAGTCTCAATGCTGCTCCACAGCAGCATCAGCCTTCCCCCACTCCGATTCCCTGTCGCTCCTGCACACCATCCTTTTCTGCTACAGCTCAATGCTGTAGCCGCTCTCCGCCACTGCCTGCGTTTTGTGTGGGGAAGGAGAAGGAGCTAGTGAAGGCAGTGCGGAAGGGCAAGCTTTCTCGCCACTAATTAAGTGCGCGGAGTTTGCAGTAACGGTAAGGGATGGACATGTGGGTGGAAGGTATGTGCTGCCTTCATTTTCCAGATTCTTCCTTTTCTTTGGTTTTGTGTCAGCAATGCATGTACATCAGCTTTTGATTTTTACGCTTTTGTGGCTTAGGGCCATCAGGGTTGCTATATACACACAAACATACAACATAGCTGTTTCACAACAAAGATTTTTGTGCATTAATGCTGCAGAGGGTTTGCCATCAGAAAGTGTTACTGAAGATGAGAACACCAGTTCTAGCAACAGATTGACACAAAGAAGTGTTATTTAAAACACAAAGAGAAGAAAGAATGGGAACATGAGGAGAAAGGTAATACCAAATTCTTTTGCAGCTATTTATTAAACAAAAGGACTGCTCAGATGTACTTGTCCAAATTATTTTCTGATGTAACTTCATAGGCTTCAGAGGAGGAGTGAGAATGAAAGTATCTGCTCTTGAAATGTATCATCTGTTCACCATACTCATGTAGGTGGGCAGGTTACCTTTAAAACTATAAATTAGAAATTTTTAAAAAAAAGAAATTATTGGATGCAGCTCACTTGAGATCAGCTTGATCTTCTTATCTTCTTATAAACGAGTCACTAGAAATAGGGATGTACGTTTCATGGAATTCCAAAAAATTTGGGCATGCAGGGGGGTTGGACTAGATGACCTTTAAAGGTCCCTTCCATCCCAAAGCATTCTATGATTCTATGATTCTACAATAACATAAAGTTTAATTTAAATAATTCAGACTTCTGCCTGCAAACTGGGCTGATCTTGCAGATGAGTTAACTTTCCTGGGATATCACTTATCATAGTAGACAGAAGTGACCAGAACCATGTGGGGAAAACACAAAAAGAGTGAACCCAGTCTCAGATGCACCACCACAGAAGTTACCTCTTCTCGTTTGCCTTCATGAGAGAAGGAACACTGGCCACATTGGATTCTGCTCATTTTTGATTTTACCCAGGTTAACTCATGTTTCCCTAGTCCTGAGAAACCTGACTGAGCCTCACTGAGGAGTATTCAGATGAAGAAAGAGGCATTTTAAGGACTGTCACTACAAATTTGTATTTGTTCAAGACATCTGTCTTATAGAAGGAAGACCACAGCAAACTTAACAACTTGGGCTACATAGTCTGAGATTTGGATCACTTTTTATTTCACTTCCACATTGCATGTGACAATGAAAGGTTGTGACATTCTAAGTGGTTCCAGACTCCATCAGGCTGTCCACAATGAATTAAAAAACAATAAAATCCAGATGCTTTCTCAAGTAAACACTTCCTTTCTCAGCAAAGCGAACCAAATGCAAAGGATACTGCTGAAAGTTTTCTTCTAGCATGTTTATTTTATATAAAGGTATCTTATACTTCACTGGCACTTAAGTGTTCCTCCAACACAGTAAAGCCCCTGGCACTCTTTTCCTGTATTTCTGGTGTTGAAAGCCAAATTCTTGAGAAAATATCTCACTTACATGAATGACTTGAATTTGCTTGTAGATATTTAACGAAGTCTACATCTAAAATGACACTGACAAGTTAAACTGGCTCCTGGAACACAGTTTGCAATGAGCCAGAGTAAAATAAAAATGTTAGCTTTTTAAAAAAAATGTAGATTCAACTTTCAAAGCACAGAATTTGTGTCCCAAACAAGGAACATGAAATTGCTTACCAGTAAAAGAAAAACATATCTACTTTTTATTAGCAGGCTGAGAAGTGAAAAAGCAAAAATTAATAAACCCACAAAAATTACAAAGTAAATTAATTGTGTTAAACCATTTGTTGTAATCTTCCAAAACATTTTTCATAACACAAGTAAGGACTTTTAAATGAAGTATAAATATTATCCCTAAGTGGAACTGTGTTCTTGAGAAACACTTCAAACATGAGATTCTAATTGCAATGCATGGCAATTTTCTCAGTAAAAATAAATCAAAACCAAAACAGACACCTCCAGATCCTGGTCTGCAGATGACAACAGTTTGTTAAACCTGGATGTACCTGAAGAACAATATAAATACCTCGGAGCTGATGCCCTCACTACCTAGAACTATTCAAAGAACGGTATCCCCATAGGTGCTACTTTTAGTCCTCTTTCTTTTAGTCACAAGTGTACTTCCATTTTCACCGCCCTTTCAGTGTTCCTCTACTATAATGAAAAAAAAAAAAAAGATACTGTTTGCACAGCCAATCTCTTTCCATCAAAGCCCAGCAGCACAGCAGACAGACACATCTAGCCTTTAGTAGCAGCAACAGGGATCTGTTTGTCAGAAGATAGTGGCTTCATTCCTCTTCGCCCTGGCCCCCACTGAGCTTCAGCAGTGGCTTGGTGGAAGGCAAAAGCACTAGAGCAAATTTATTCTAAAATACAGCTCTTGTGAGGACTGTACAAGGCACTGTTTGATCCAGAAGAAGCTCTGAGAGATTAAACAATTCTATACCTACTCATCCTCCAATACACGAATGTATTTTCAAGCTTAAAGGATTGCCAGGAAGTTTTTTTGCTTTTTGATTTAGGATCTTCAGCTAATATATATCAATCTGCCTAAGGGGAATCCCCGCCCTCTCCCCCCCACCCACCCCCCCCCCAATCTTGAAAGCCAACGAGAGATTTCAATATAAAGTGATAAAAAGGATCCAACTGTATTTAATATAGAGCATGTACTCCAACAACGTTCAGGGTCATCCTGGAAACCAAGCAGAGCTTTCTTTTTTATGGAACTTTTTTCCCCTTTGAAGAAAAAAAAGGAAAAAAGAAAAAAACAACAAAAATTTAAAGAAATATAGGAAAACATGAAAACCAGAAATAATAAACAAGTGGAATGAGGTAATCCTTGGCATTAACTGAAATTGTGACTGTAGCCATTGCTCCACACTTCAAGATGATAGAAGAGCTGAAAATATTTTTGCATGCTAAAACCTGACATCATAGCGCCACGTTTTTTCTGATGTAGTTGCCATTGCTCCCACTAATAGCTGATCGCTTTCTCACACGCATCTCAGTTGCTCTGGTTTTGGGTAGCGCTGAGACAGGTTCCCTCCTCCCTTCCCTCCCTGGGAGTCCACGGTAACTCCACAGAACCCAGTGGAAGGGTGCTGGATGCTTCCTCCTCATGGAGGAAATGGGTCTCGGTCCCACCGCAACTTTAGAGCAAGAAGATTTTCAAATTACTTCATTTTAGCTGTTAGATGCTCTCAGTTTTGAGAAAAGGAGTTTTCAGTCTTGTAAACTGTTGAAAACACAGCCTTTTAACTTATCACACATTCTGATAAAGCGATTTGGAAAGCCTTAAAAAAAAAAAAAACTTGAAAGGAAAAAAGGGGGTGAAACATTCTTTAAAGACGGCTTAGATAGAAAGAATATAAATTTCTTCTGACCAGGCCACATCACAGAGGTTTACTTGATAAAAGCAACATGTTGATTTATTCCATTCCTTTCCCCTGCTGCCCAAGCTGTGAAATACAGGCAGATGATGCAATCCCTCTGAGAGAGAAGGAAAAAAAAAAAAAAGAAAGAAAGAAAGAAGAAAAAGGGGAAAAAAAAAAAAAGCTAGCAAGCAGGCAAGAGACTATTTCACAGCGTAGCATATTGCTGGCATGTCCAAAGTTAGGTAAGCTGTTCCCGAAGGGCCGGCAGGAGCTCCCACGTTCACCGCACTGTGGGCAGGACTGGAAACAGGGTGTTGAGACCCCTCCGGCCCCGGGGGGCTGGGAGGCCACCCCAGCATCGCTCCCCCCCCCCGCCTTCAGCCCGAGCAGGAAAAGCATCCGAAACAGACTGACAATCTTAAAAACCAAACAAAGCTGTCATCACCATTTGTGTTTATTAAAAACAGAATCAAAACCAACACTGGTGATTTCTCCTAACTAAAGATTAGCAGAGAGTCTTTTGTTCTGATGTCTGAACTCATCAAACATGCTTACCCTTTCAAAACAAAACACAACAAAAAAAAAAAGCGGAGGCAGGAATTACAGTCTCCTCTCAAACTGCGTGTGCTCCTTACCGATTTCTGCATAATATATTCTCAAGACTAAAACACTAAAATTTACTTGAACTCAAGATCATTCTTTCTATTTATAAGTGAGATATTAATTAGAGAGTGTTAATTTGCACATAAAAGTTAAAGCATTAGATGATTTTATAATATGATGGGTTCATTTTTTTCAGTGTAAGAAATGATTTTCATATGATTTATATATCTGTTACCTACACATAGGTCAGATCAAATTCCCTGTAAAGTCTGGAAAGGCTTGCTTTATTTCAGTGTGGTTTTGAATTAAACAATATCTAGGGTATTGCTAAATTCCCCCACTTCTCCCATTCTCATTTCATTGCAACTTGAGTCTCATGATATTTAGCCTTTTGGACAAATTCACTAGGTTCTGGTTTGAAAGACACAGCTTAGGACACTCAGTTTTCATTTATATAAATTTAAATAAAAGCTACATTAGTTTTTTTGATCATCAGGGATTTACTTAAAATGTATAATAGTTGAATCCTTCAGTTTCAAAGACCAGAAGATAAACTGAAAAAAAGAAAAATCAACCTCCATTTTAAAAAAAAAATCTCATGAAGTTCACTATAGTATGAGAATAATTATGATCCAGATCATTGTTATTTCCAATTTTGAGATAAGTACATTCATTGTAAAACTACAGTGTTTTCCTAGATTTCAGCTTGCCTGTCACAGCCATTTAATCAAGGGCAATTATACACAAGGGCAGTGCATCATGAAAAATCAAGCGGTGGTTATAACGGTATATACACAGAAGAACGATAATATCTGGATATCAGTTATATATTCTCTCAGCTTCGTACACTCAGGGATCATCCCACTTGGTGGATATCTGGTCAGTATTGAGCAATGGCCAGACACACAACACGGCAGCCTGCAGCAGGAAGCGAAGACGACCTTGGTCAGCTGAAACAGCAAAGGAAAACAAGGTAGAGAGAGACTGTAGTGCTCAGCGACATTCTTGCCTCAGAACTTCATGCCAAAAGATTATGACAAAGCACGTAGGTATGTCCTAGGTTGTCTGAAAGTACAGTATAATGCCAGCCGTGGACAAACACTTTTTTTTTAAAGCATCTATCTTCTGACAAAGGAGTCGGCCCAGATCTCTCAAAGGTCAAACCAGCAGAGGAGGTGACTCAGGAGGGCAATGGTACGGATGTTCAATTGTTCAGTAACCACCGCCTGCTTCAATCCATCCCAAGCTTCCCTATTGTAACCGTGTCTTCAAAATATTTATAATGCATGGCAAGAAGCTTGCACGGATGAAACACCAGCTGAAGTCATCAGATCTAATTTTGCAGAATGTATAAACACAGTGGGCTTCAGATCTGCTCTCTGAACAGAGCTAATGGCCAACATCCATGCAGTCTGACTGGTAGGTGTGCCAGCCCAAATAAACCTGTCTTGAGGAACATTGTGCTGTACCCTTTTCAAGTGGAATCAAATCAACAAACAAAATAAATAATGGTTCCTCGAGAGAAAGCATGGTAGCGGCTGGACAGTGGGAATGTGAATGCTCTACCCATACTTGATGTGGGCTCTGTTCTCCATCGATAGTGCTGTTCAGCATATCTAAACCCTTTTGGAAACAGTACAACCAGAACAACTGGCCAGAATTGAAGAGGGGGACCTGAAAGCCTATGCCTACACTTCTGAAATACTTCTCAGATCTGGAAAGACCAGCTCTGTTGAATCCATCTCCAGACACTGGATAAACACTATAAATCTCTTGCCACCAACCTGTGATAGAAGCATTCATCACATCATCACTGCAGCAATTCCAAAACTCTTTGGCACTGAAATGGCAGGTGCAACCTTAACTGACCCTGGCCTGACCTCTGCTCCCTCTGACAGTACCAGGAATGAAATGGCTTTTGGTTGGTGCACTGTCTGACTTGCAAGCTTGAAGAAGGAGTTTTGTTCCTCTACAAAATCACAGGGCAGAGGGTATCGCACACCCAGCCTCAGCCCTCCGGCAGCCAGGAAGCTGGGAACACCGGCAACGACGTCTGAAAACGAGATATTGGCTGTACTCTTGCTTACCCTCTTATTGGAGGATAACCAACCCCCTCCCTGTTACCTACATGTTTAAGCTCGTTGGGTGACAAAACAGTGAGCAAACGTCTCTGGGCTGGGCCATATCTCGTCACTCAGAATGACACTGTTACATTTCAGGTCCTCCCAACAGCCATGCCAAAACTTATTTAAATACGTTGCACAAATGAAAAACCTCGTGTTGTTCCCCACCTTAGGTACAGACCTTTCCTACTTCTCCATCGCATTAAGACCAATTCTGGTTTAAGCGTCCCTGAACACCAACTGCAGCCCAGACACCAGAGGGTAGCTTCAGGTCAGAATACACCCCAGTCTCAGGGCCAAATCTGGGATCTTTACTCCCTACATCTTACCGGCTGATGTCCACTGCTGTCCTCAGGGACCTCTGCATGTTCAGCAGGACTAGATTTCTGGCTCTGGGCTTGTTTAGAGACCTTTAAATAAGTTTATCAAGGTATTTAAATTGTGTGTATGACATGATTTACATACAGACAAAACCAGCCAAGATGGCAGAACAGGCATTGAAGCTTTCTCCCAGAATCAATCCTGTCCTTTATTTCCAGAAGACGAGCAGTACCACAATCAAAGCTGCCACCGATTGCGCTGTTGCCACCAAGGTGCCACTAATGAGCAAACAGAAACTTGGCCCCAAATGTCCTGCCTCTCCCCATCCCCTTACACCTCTCTAAAGTAGGAGATGTAGGATAGTTCCCTTCTATTACAGGATACTGGCTGAGGATGATAGTGAATGTTATTAATAATAATAGGAATAAGGATAAAAAAACGGAAATTAAAATCTAAGTAATCAAAACAAAAGAACGGCTTGATATTGCATTCCAAGCCATAGGGGAGAGACTTAAAGAACTTCAATCCAGAATCACTTCTGCTGTCCATTTTCAGACCCACCACTCTCAAAGGGATACAACAGCACCACACAATATATAGCCTAAAAAAAAAAAGCCTTAGAGGCCTGCAGAACATGGGCCCATGCATTTCTCCCTGTTTTATAGAGTCCTAATCTGAGATTTAACCTCAAGTCTTACTTAAATAAACAAATTAACAGATATTTACCATTTTTATTTTGCAACAACGGCCTTAGAAATATAGACGGATCAGTGGTGGTGAACACCTGTGCTGTGAGCCCCAGTCTCTCAATGTCTTGGAGACGGGAATGCCCTTGGATAGACAGTGTTAAATGTGGACAAAGTCCCATTACTGCCATGACACTCGCTGCTAGTCCAGCCCAAACCAACATGTTTCCACAGCTGAGAAAAATAGCTTAATGCCAAGGATTTACATAGCAGGTGTAAACAGCGGAGGAAATACTCTGGCAAACCT
This sequence comes from Platalea leucorodia, assembly GCF_965183815.1. Lineage (NCBI taxonomy): Eukaryota > Metazoa > Chordata > Aves > Pelecaniformes > Threskiornithidae > Platalea > Platalea leucorodia. The sequence continues at coordinate 50,630,735 of NC_138825.1, read as the reverse complement.
ACACACTCAGCCCAAAACTCATCACCAAGACAATAAAAACAAAGAAAATAAATAGGGAAAAAAATCCAGTAATTCTACAAACACGCTGACTGCAGTGTTAAACAAATACGCCAAATTACTTTGCAAATTGCCAAGTGCTGTACTACTAGGGTTCCTCCTGCGCAGTGTCAGCACTGCGACCGCAGGTCTGGTTAGAATCACCACCGTGAAAAGTAAAACTTGCGAGATAGGCCACGCAGTTTCTTTGAACAATAAATTATCTTCAGCCTGGTTTGAACAGCATTAAAGCATATACAGAATTCAACAGGGAAATTTCAGCCTCTCTTGAAAGTCAACGACAAAAATCTCATTTGTGTCAGCACAATCAGGTTTTAACCCCTGACCTTACATTATGCTTATTACAACGTTAAAAATACTGATCTTAGATAAAGCAAGCAAAATGGCAACACATGCATCAACAACACAAGAAACATCCTCAGCTTGGGAAAACTGTCCTTTAGAAACTGTAATATCTGCAAGGTCAAACCATGTTGTGCTCTGTTCCCAACACTGATTTTGGACCAGTCATTGCAGTTTTCTATGTTTCAGTGATCACGGCTGCAACAGGGGGGCAAAATTACCCCCACAAGCACTTTTTTTTTTTTTTAAAAAAAGCTTATCGAAACAGAGTGGAAAGAAAAGTTATATCCAGAGCTATAGTACGGTATCATTAAGTGTTGACGCTGAGTTTAATGTGACCAGCAAAACTTTTCCACTTCCACCAAACTCTTTTTCTTTCCTTTTGTTTTACAGCCTGCTGAAACAGTGATAGTCCACATCTGGTTAGTGTCTGGTTCAAGACAGACACCAAACAGAAAAGTCCATGTTTGGGATGAAAGAGGCAAGCATTCATCGCACAGGGCAGAAGAGCCATTTAACGCTTTTCTGCACGGCAGCAGGGGGGGAAAAGGCGTGCTGTAATTTTGGGGGCATTTTCTTCTGCTTTCTGAACCCCAAACACTTAGTTCAAATTTAGTTTTCTTGATCCTTCTTTTCTCTGAAGAGAGACTGTGTCTAATAAAAACAATGAAGTACACAATAAGGATTAATTTGTCTCAAATGTTTCCAACAGCAACTGCATAACCTGTACACAGGGAAAACATGACATGAATTCTTCAGTGATAGCCTTATCATACAGAACAGCCCAAAAGACCCCTCAGTGTTACTAACTAGACACAGTAGGAAAATGACGCCGTAATATGTACAGAGGGCACCGGCAAACAAGGGAAATAACCATCGTACAGGCATACTATTATAGGGAGACATCCAGCAAGGAAGTGATGAATACATGAATGGAAAAATAAGCAGAGATTAACGGAGGCTACAAACAAGGACAGAAACTACATTACCCATTAAAAATAGTGAGAAAAGCAGTGTAAAGTGGTATTTCTGAAATTTCCACAGCTCCTACATTATCAGCATATGCTCTTTAAGCATAACTATGATCAGTTTACTTATTGCAACAATAAATGAGTAATTACTTAATTCTGTAATGGGCTGTATTAGATCTCTTTGAAATGTGATAAGTCTAACAGCAATCCAGCATGTACAGAAAGCATTAAAAACCCCAACAAAACTAGCCTCATTTCTGGAAGACGGTATGGGAAACAAAGGCAGCCTCCTCCTTAAACATGGGCACAGATCACCCCACGAACACAGGCACATGCTACACACGTGAAGAAAAAAAGGTCTTTCAGTGACCATTCCTGTAAGAGGAGGATGTATGACCAAAAAAACTGAGAGGAAAAAACCAAACAAGCCAAAGCAAACCTCCATGGAGGCAGACAAGCAGAGGGAGCACAGCATGACTAAGCACTGGGCTCACGGACCCCACCCCCTCAGGGAGCATTTTGCTTTCCAAGTAAATGGCATCTCTTTGGGGTTCTGTCCCATTCCCTCCATTTCCCTCCACCACCACCCCCCCCAACATACACACACCCCCAGTGCAGTAATACAGGATCTTGCATATTCTTTGCTGACATGCAGGGCAGTGGCACAGATACATAACTCACACCGTCATTTGCTTGTCCTCATTAGTACAGCTTGCCTTGCTTTGAAATTTTGCTCAACTGTTTTGAGTCCAAGAAGGCAAATTATATTATTTGGTAACTGCAGAATAGATGCTCAGCAATGTGAAAACGATAATAAATTGAAAATGTTTCATAGCCATTACATTAGTGATTTGTTAATGTCAGGGAGCAACCTTGGATGTCTGAAATGTAGGTCTCGCATTAAAAAAAATGAATGCAGCTACATAACTCCTAATGTGCTTAGAAACAGAACTCATTATTTTAAATATCTACTAAAACCATTTTCCTCTAGGATGTGATTAAAGGTACTTGAGGAACAAACATGTGGCCTTAAGACAGAACACCTCTGAAACCTGCCTACTGCTTTACAATGAACCGCATTGCACCGTATTCACAGTTCTCCATTGTACCTGCTGACTGTGATCCTGTTAACGTCACCTTGCTCACAAAGAACCTAACAGGCAATAAAATGAATTGCAAGAACAAAAAATTCCACGATAAAGGAAGTGCATCTGTAAGAATATTCAATATTCTGCCCATGCGGACAAGAACTGGGTCAGAGTTTCTCCCAGAGATATACCTGTCAAAGCTACGTTACAAATACACAGCTATAAAATGAATTAAGCAATCAAAAGAGACAAGATCTAAACTTTGTTATCCTTGTTTCATTCTACAATAGAGAGAAGAATGAAGGAAGAGATCGATGCTACTAAATAAGAGACACGTCATCTTCTCCCGCATTATTCTTCATCATGACATACCACGAGCAGAGATTAAATAGAAGCCCAGATAAGTTCAAATGATACAGCTGTCAAACTTAGGTGTTTCTAATAGGCCCTTCACAACAGTATCTGGACTACTAAAAGGAGGTAATGCAAAGACTGTAAAATGGGTGAGAGAAGAGAGTAAAAGAAAAGGAGCTACTCTGAATCGCCTAACAGGATAACCACAGGGAAATGGGGATAGGAAGGAAGAGGCAACACTAACATTGTGTTTAATTTTGTCTCCTCCCAGTCAGCAAAGCACATAGGGACCAATTCAGCTCTCTTTATATCAGCATAAATGATAAGGGACTCCACAGAAGACCACGAAACTACACCAATATAAGCAAAAGAGAATTTAAAGTGGCCCTAGATTACTCCAGATTGTCCAAATTACATTCACGCTGAAATGAAAGGGGCTTTTCTCCACAGGGGTGGAGAAAACTTGGCTTTATTAACACCCCATTCCAGCCATGATCCAGGAGGCCTCTGCACAATGAAGTAGGAGGAAAGCTGGGCTACCACCCTATTAGTGCCTTCCCTGAGAGCAAACATACCCTCCAAGTACAACCCTTATTAGACATCTGAGAACCCACCAGGATGAGGACCACGCCCGACCTTCTCCAAAGACACAAATCCACAGGGAAGCGGTCTTCGTTATTGCAAGGGCTGCTGCCTGTAGATCCATGTGTCCTTTTAAAGGGCATGGTGTAGGAGCCCATTCAGAGGCACCGTTCTGCCTGTTGCAGTCACTCTTCACTATTGCTCCCAGTCACAGGCAGTAAAAATAAGGAGATGCCTCTGAGATCCTGGACGCCAGCAGAAAATTAGCAACAGCCTGGTGGTTAACAGCAACCCTGCTTGTAACTACAGCATATGGTTCTTTCTCTGTGAAATGGGATTTCTTTAGGATAGAGATTATAAAGCATTGTGTTTGTTAAAGAACCACCACAGTAATAAAAATAATAATATAATACAATCAAGCAGTAAAGCTAATAGTGCCTTCCATTCACAGATCTGAAGTTTAATGACTCAAACCTGGCAGCACCCTGGGAGACTTGTAAAAAAGAGGTTTTCCTACCTTTTAGAAAAGGGCAAATGAACACACACAGGTGGATTAAATTATGATCCCTTCAAAAGCAGGAGAAGAATCTATGGCTGAGGTGGGGAAACCCCCAAATTTCAGACCAATGATTACATGCTGCCCTTCTCAGGAACATCATTTTATCAAGGAGACTGTATTACTGGGCACCTCTATCTGTGCCACCCAGAAAAGTTATAGCAGCATAAAACAGAGAGCTGAGTTAGGTAGAGATATTCCAGTGTGACTCCTGGAGTAAAAAGACACTTCTTAATTTATTTTTGTCATTTGAAGACATATAAGCTCTGTCAAAAAGTCACTATTACACTGGAATAAAAGCATCTATGCAAGGAATGATGTTTCTAACCATGCTGCTACAATTATGCGAGTACGACTGGCAAAATTTCCCTATATGAACAAGCTCCTACTGCCTCTGGTAATAAATTTTAGGGATTGACTAAACAGGAATTAAATTTGTTTCCAGGAAAATTAACTTTTTAGCAGAGGGGCCTGAGTGTTACATGTTTGCCATTGCTGTATTGCACTTCCCTGATAAGTAGATATTATATATACAGTACCAAGAGCCCCTGGCACAGCAAACTTTCACCTGCACTTGCTGTGAGCCAAAGCAGGTTAAACGCATGGGACATCTTGCTTGTCCTTGAACTCCAATAATACTGCTGTCATGGAGCTGAGCTATTCCAGAGCAAAATGACAGAAACCCATTTCCAATCCTATTACACATACCCTGTCCACAAGGCCAAACTTCGCCTGTGGCTCCGTTTAAACTCTTCTATGTATAGATATCATCCTATAACTTGAGGTGCTGCGAGTCCATTGCATGTGGGGCCAACGGATGGGGAGGTTTTGTGCTTTCTGCATGGAGGAGGTTTTGTGCTTTCTGCATGGAGGAGGAAGACATGGATGTATCAGGAGGATAGTCTCAATACATGTCACCACGATGAGCCAAATTCAATAAAGAGAAAAGAAAAAAAGACTTTACTAGAGATATTTCCAGCTGATGCATTTGTAGTTTCCCACAGCAGTGTGCAACAGCCCAGGGGAAACTGCAGGGAGAGGAAGACCAGGGAGGATCTGCAGCTCCTTGCCATCATGAGGGGCGCACCACACCACACTGCCACGCCGCCACCGTCACCCCGATACTCACCCCAAATGGCCCCGTGGCAACTGCGGGAAGGGCAGCACAGAAGCCCTCTCAGGGGAAAACCAGTGCACAAAGCCAACATGGGGTGCCCATTTTGATCCTACTTGTTCATGTCCTGCAACTTCCTCACCAAACCTCTCTGGCCAGTGGCCCACAGACAGGCAGAGCTGGACATTATTGGGAGAGAAGGGGAAGCAAAAGTGATTCATAGCATTTGTAGCTCTTTTTTGCTTTTAAGTATCCTTTATGCGTAACAGTAATATCTACTGTAGAGAACTGCACATGGACCCAACCATCACATTCACCAAAGCCATGGATTTGTAACCCTCCTGTTGCTGGGTTTGAAACTGTTTAAATCCCCCAATACCAAGGGACTCACTGATGATTTACAGTGAAAAGTAAAATCAGATCTGAGAGAGAGGAATCAGTGTGAAGCATTGCAAGCACAAGAAATGCATCTCAGCGGACATCTGAAGCAGCCTGTTGTGCTTCATTACCAAGTGAGAAGAGGTTTGGTGGGCACCCACAGGTGGAGGTCGGCTCACACGCAGCTCAGCACAGCACTGCACCTTCATACCATGCCTTGGGCCACCAAAGCATTTTACACACTGCCTCAGTGTTTCCCAGTCAGCGGGGAGGGAGCATGTACTGCGGGGAAAGCTGAATTACACCTCATTTCCCTAGACTGGGAAGGTATAATGTGGGCGTCAATATGGGGCACAATTGGTTTCATTTCCCTGAAGCACCAGTGAAGCGCTAGTAAGCTAAATACTGCATCCATAAGTAAATATCCCATAGCAATATTACCCTTTCTGCAGATACAGCCCTAAGGGAAGGCAGCTAAGCGTCATTCTTACCCCAGAAAACCAGCTGGCTTCAGAGTTAGACAGCTGCCAAAGCCAGAAGGCCAGACTCAGCCCGCCTGCTCCCACCCCATTGCACCTTGCGTCCCCCTTATGCAGAGACAGCTCAGGAGCCACCAGCTGCTCCCTTGGTGCCAGAAGCATTGATCTCAGGAGGCTGGATCCCACCACCCGGCATAGCTGCTTGTGCTGAGTTGCTCAAGAACTGATTTTGGTACAACCATGCACAGACCCTGGCACAGCCCACTGCGCTGCAGGGGAATGCATGAAGAATCGAGAATTTAAGCTGCACGTGTTTCCTGGAAGCTTGATCTTCAGCAACTAGACCTGCCAGCCACTTCAAAAAACGTGGGATGCTCAGGCAAGGACTGGGATTTCAGGAGTCCAGGGACCAAAAGTACCCTGAGGCAAGAGCCTCACCATTGCCTTCACTGCCAAAGCTCAGTGAGGCAACACAGTGGGAGGAACGACCAGGGTGAAGACAGAGCAAAGCCCACATCCAAATAGCTCCAACCGTGGACTTTGAAGCAAAAAGACCCTGATATATTAAAATGACTAAGAAAACACACCTGTGACCTCTAGCCTTCGTGAAAGCAGAGAACACACCTGTGACCTCTAGCCTTCGTGAAAGCAGAGATGAGTAGTTGCACAGACTGTACCATTGACTACTAGTTACAGAGCTATGGCAGAAACTCATTAATGCAGTTAGGAAGTTTCTATTCTTAGTCTGAATTTGGATGCTCCTCACTTGTGCACATAGACCGTGGTTGAGAAAGTTAAATAAAATCCATTTCCTTATATAGCAGAAAGATTTTAGGCTACAAGCACCCCATACCAGAAGGATTTTCAGCCTAAAAATTACATTATGATGACAATTCAGACATTAATTCTTTCTTTAAGTCCTGCGGATTGCGCAGTTCTTAAAACACAATTCTTTTAATAAAAATAATAATGAAAAATAAATCCATGTATATATGGAAAAGGATTATGGAAAAGTCTCTCTTTAGGAGGGAGAAAGAGAGTTGAACAGACTTTACTGAGAACTTATGGTATTTTATAGTTCATGATACATGCTTCTACTATTTTTCTTTAAGATTATCCTACAGAATAGTGGGGACTTTGTCCCCTACTACTGTGCATGGCTTGGAAAAATCTATACAAGTATATTCTTGTGCAAAAAGTTCACCTTTCATGAAAGCCCATTTTTTTAAAAACACAGCTAGAATTAAAAAACAAACCCAGTCAACTTCCTAGAGATGCAGCTGAGCGTGGAAGGTTATACTTCCTAAAACACCAGGAAACACAGTTGCGGTAATGCTCTTCCACAGGATGTACCTACTTAAGTTCAAGTGTCAGTAAACAGAGGGAACAAACATCCTAATTAATCCGCAGGCCACAATCCCCACCCGTTACCCACAGACTAGTTAGTTAGGGCTCTTTTTCTCCTCAACATTGATAAAACTGACAAAGACCATCAGTCTGACTGAGCAAAAGCTGACCTGGGAGAGCTGGGATCACAGGAACCTGAAGAGGTACTCTTTCCTTCTATAACACGTTTATCCAAAAAAGCAAAAGATCCTTCCAGAACCAAATTTCGCAATCCCTGATTTAAAGAGGAGGAATTATAAAGACACTGAAAGGTTAAACAATTTGCTCACATTTTTACACTGAATGAGGACCAATTTAAAGCTTGACTTATTGGTCTCCCTTCTACCCACCAGACTTGAGGGGTTTATTCAGTAAGCCAGGTGGGATCTCACAGATATATATTCACTTGTAAGTGTGCATGAATAATAGCTCAACAGCTGACAAAAAAAAAAAAATCAAACCAAACGTGATCACAGGACCAGCACCTCCACAGCTCCACTCAGAGAAATGCATCTTGTATTTAATTCTGAGCACAGGAAAGTCATTTTTAAACAGTTCTGCTAGAGAGGCCCAATCCACACGTACAGTTCCTGTGATAATCCTGACCCAACGCATTCATAAACCTCTACAGCTCCATCAGCCACCACTAGTGCCTGTGGTGCTAAACTGCAGGGCCAGTCCTGTCAATGTCTTTGACGGCGAGAAAAAAAAGCTGTGAAAATAGGACCTTTATTTTTCATAGGGTACCAACACAGGAAAGAACACCGGGATAATGTCTTCACTCACTGGTACAAAAGGTACGAGCCAGTTTGCTTGATGAAGTCATGCTGGAGTGTGCGGAATTTACCTCTAGATATGCACTTTTATACTGGGAGGCCACAGTCCATGACAGACACAGGGCACAGCCTTGTGTCCTGTTACAGACCGAGGTATTCTCTCCTAGCACATCCATCTCAGCAGTCGCAAAGGATGCAGGAGAATCCCTCATTTATGGGCTAGCTTAACAACCTTTTGCTGGGAGGGAGCAATAACACGGCGCCACGCTCCGTGATGAAGTTCCCCAGTTGCCCCAGTTTAGGCTGGGTCTCCCTACATCAGGTATCCTTCATACCCAAGGGCAAGGGTGAAGAAGGCAATAAAGAGAAGGTGTTGCCCACGCTTTATATCAGAGGAGACATAAAGCTGGTGTCCTGGTATTGGGCACTTCACCCTAAAAACTCTTCCTAAAGGTTTTAAGAAGCTGTGAATTTGTAGCAGGAGAGAAGGAGCCCTGGAGAACAAAGCAGGTGAGAGCACTGGAGGTGAAAGCACTGTTACATGCTAGCACCTGCACGCACGAGGGTGGAGAGAAATGGCCGGCAGGCACTGCAATAAACCCTCCACGTCTCCTTGGCAATAACACAGGCATCATTTTTTATCGCAGAGTATAAAAGTACGGTAGAAGGCCCAGAAAGTCATCTGCAGAGCATTAAACCAACAAGACTGGCCAGCGACACAAGATGCTGGACAGTCCTGGGTTAGCTCACTGGCCTCATTTCTCATCAACATGAGCAAAGGAAGCCTTGTTTTAGTAGTTATTTTATATTAAATCAAGAGAATAAAATTATTTCAGTATGAACATGTAGAACAAAGGCAGAAGGTAAAGGGTGTGTCCTCTTAAGATGGCCTGTATTTCTTAGGAAATGTATCACTGATTGAAGAAAAGAAACTGGGAAGACCTGCATCTACCAGCCCTCTTGATACACAAGGAATCTAAGAAAAGAGCATTAAAATTTAGTATTGACTCTTACAGACAAATTACCTTAAAAAATGTGAGTCACTCAGCCTGAGATTAAGGAAGACACAGACTAAGGAAGCAGGCCCAATTTTTTGGCAAAGGGACATTGTTGGTGTACTTGGCCAAAATCAAGATCATCTTAAAATGATGACACGCGCTCATATATTTTGGTGTGGCAATCACCTAGGAACTCAGACCGGAATACATGCAAACAGAGTTCAGCCCCACAACCTTATATAATGCTGGAGGAAGCCATGAGGGAACTTTAAAGGTAATTTAGAGGGTTTTTTTAAAATTATTTTTAATAATTTTCATTAAAAGAAACAAGAGTTAAAAATTAGGTGCGAGAGCTTGAATTCAACACTGCAGTCTTATCACAGCATATGTTAAGTATATGATAAAAAAATGCAGCTAGCCCATTATCTCTAACAGCATCTGTGAATTTTTTAGACTGCCATTTCTGTAGACATCTGAATTGGTCACTGGAGGTGGTAAATAAGATGATTTGTCACAGATGTGAGGAACCGAATCCCAGAGCTGTGCAGAGAACAAACGAGAGCTCTGTTCGAGCCACAGCGGAGCCTTCTTTCCTCCCCGTTCGAGGCCAAATGCACCCACAAACAGCTGCAATAAATCCATCGCATCAGTTATGGCCCTACCGCTGCTGGGGAACTGCACAAAGTTGCATTTACTTGTTAAAAATGATTGATTTTAACTCCCCTCCGTATCCACGCTCCACGCAATTCCCCTGCACGCTATACCATCTGCTGTAATTCTCCCAGGTTGGCTTTGGCATACCGTGACATACAAAAATCAATCAAAATTGCTTGATACGTCAGCGCCCGAGGAAGAAGGGCCACATATGTGATCTCACCATTTGTTTCGTACTTTTGCTGCCTGCCCGGCTAGCGTGGAGACAGTACGTTTCTCCCCTTTCCAACAATGTGATCTTATCGGAGGCAGCTGGCCCGCGCTCTGCACTTTCATTTTTATTGTGTGGGTTCTCAAACTCTGATGCAAATAGTCTGCCGAACATCCTCCCTCCACGGCGTGTGGCTTTTTTTTTTTTTTTTCCTCTTCAACCTCCTTCCACGCGGCGCACTCCAGCGTCAGGCTGGCTCCGGCCAGCTCCCATTGTTCACATTGTTATTTTCATGTCAAGGGTGTGAGAGGAATATTATACTTCTTTTTTTACCAGAACAGCAATTTAAAGTCTAGGCCTTGAAAATACACTTGCCATTTGCAGGAAAACAGCTACTGGACTCACCACAAGGCCAAAGATGACGGACAGACCCACGTAGTTAAAAAAGGTGGATGCTAATGTAAATTAAAACAGAACCAAAGAAAGAAGCCATTTGCAGAAGAGGATGAAGACACCAAAAATTTAATTTGCTCTGCAGTGGCCCACATAGAAGAGGAATGGCCACAGCAGATTAGATGAGCAGTCTGCTGGGGCTGCCGTGCCAGCACTGCTGTGGCTATCTCTAAAAGATCCCATCACGCTCCCATTTGACCAGGAATGACATATGGGAAGACGTAAGTAGCCAGCTAATTGTACAGAGCTGTACATGGGTTGCACAGGAGCCACCTCCCAATACCCGCTTGTGAGCAGTACCACCAGTTATTTCTTCAGGTGCTACAATACAAATGTTGCGTTCTGCCGCAAAATTGCCAGATTTTCAACTATAAATCCAAAGTGTTTATTTCACATGCCTCCACCTCTTGCAACTGCAGGCTGCAGCAGTTGACGAGGTGTTGGGAACGGAAGTATATCCTTTGATTAGCTCTACATTTACTATACCGACTTTACAGTATGGAGTGTGTCATCTTTTTTTTTTTTTTGTTGCTTCATTCAACAGGAAAACCAGGAGGAAATTAACATGTTTCACTATTCCCTTCACAGGTTGTTTTGTTGGTTTTTGGTTGTTTTTTTTTTTTTTTTCCCCTAATATTTTTAGCTGCTCATCTCCTTCACAGTTCAGAAAGCCTCAGGCCTGTCTCCCATAACCTTTCTTCTTTAAAATCTCTTATACACTGATCCTGCTTCCTCCTGTGACCGCTTTTATCACATTTTTTCCAATTGCTGCTACTGAAGGAGATAGCAACTTTTCTCATGATATTCCAGCCTGCCCTCAATTCGATGCCATATAGGTTTATACCTTCCAGTTGAATTTTAATCCCCTCTTTAATACAACTGAGTATCCAAGCAACTCCAGTGGTTATTGTGGTTATTGTGGTTTCCCCAAGCACCCCCACCAGGTTAGCCATGAGAAGCCCCAAGTGTTTGGAAGGAGGAAGCCCATGAGAATTCACAGAAACCTCCAGACCTTTGTGGGGTTTTCAGCTAATGTGAAATCTCTCCTACTTCTTCTCAGTACCTTCAGTGCCCTTCAACCTCCTCCTCCTCTCCTCATCTGCACTGGTGTTTGCAACCCTTCAGGTGCTCTACATCCTCTACACTCATGTTTTGACCTGAAGCCCATGAGAAGTCTTCCCACTGATTTCATAGGGCCTCAGGCCAGTTCCCAATGTACTTTCCACTCCCTCCTCTAAATCCTTCAAATCCCTACAATGCTCTTGGTTCAAGTACCAACTATACCTAACTATGAGTCCCCTCTTAACTTTGCTCTGCTCTGAGTTGCTGCCAGTCATCCTTTGTTTATTCTGTGGCTTTAGAGTATGCCCCTTGTTTGGCATAGCAGGTACCTACACTTCCAAATCTTACCTCATCAGTTCAGGACAAATGCTCCTTGCTTAGTACCTCTGTATTTGCTTTCAAAGTATCTTACAAAGGACTACACCAAAAAGATCTTAAAAAATTGAGGCATTTGGCGAGGAACGGGTTCTCCAGGACCCTACACTGGCCTTTCCTCTCCCTAATTATGCTTCAAGTGCCTCAGCAAGCAGTCAATAACAGGCACTAAACAACAACTTCCTCTCGCCACAAACAGCTAGTCATAACTTACTAAAATACAAAAGTTATTCATAAAGCTGTCTGATCCTTTAAAGAAACCAACAACTCTCTCTACTACACACCTGGGACATCATCCTTCATCTGAAGAAGCATACTGAGACTCCTCTGGACTTCACCAGGATTGGGGTGAAGCCCACAATTCATTATTTTTGTGATTCCACACTATTCCAAAAGCCTTACATGTACACTGGTACCTTTTAGTCCTGGTAATTTATTGAACTTCAGGTTCTCAAGAGACTTTACATCTTCCTGCTTAGATACTTCAGTCTCTGTTCAAGAGACACAGATAGGTTAAAATTGTATTAGCAAAAGTCAGCTTTCCTCTCCCTATACCAAGCAGCTACTGAAATAGTACTTGGAGCTTTGGCTCGTGTTGAGCAACCCCGAGTTTTGAGCATGCTGTTCTGAAAACAGTTTCTAGCCAGATTCCAGCATGTCACTACTGATGGTTACAGGAGGCCATACTAATGACCTTAACATTTCTCACCTCCATTGGCAACACATGGAACTAGACTACTCATCCCCTTTTAAACCAGACACGTGTTGCATGCTCTTCCTCCACCACATCCAGCAAACCTTCCTTTTCCACTCATGTTGCATACATCCTCACACAGGTTCTCCTGGATGACAGCCTACAGGACTATGGCAATGGTACGAGGGCTGGCAGCAGGAGGCAACACAGCTCAGACAGGGTACTGTGGGTGGATGGGTCCCAACCCTGCTCATGGTGGCCACCTGAGACAGAGAAATGATCAGCCTTTGTCTCACCCAGTTGTTCAGCCCTTCCAGGTGGGAGGGAAGGGAATGGTGGGTACCCTCACTAGCACAGGGTAGGGAAGGCAAGTGTGCCATGGCTGTGGGGTCAGTCAGACGCGAGGAAGACAAGGACTGCTCCTTCCTCAGAGGAGTTACCCACCATCAGCGTGCAGCCACCACCATTGCTACAATCATGTCTCTCAGGGAAGCCTCCCTGCCCATCCTGTCCTCTCAACCTGCACAAAGCATGTGGAAACGATGTCATTTGCCCCCAGAAGTGCACAGGAGACAACACGTGTGCACAGATGCATGCAGGAGTACAACACAAAGCTACCAATGCTCTCTCCTAAAACCTTCCCTCGTGCTGGGCAGAGGGTGACGCAGAGACTGACTGTAGGAGAGGAGCAGCAGGCCTTGGCAAAGTGCTTTGCTACTGGCCTGTTATTCTTATTAAAAATAAGACCAGAAAAATTATGAAGGAAATTGAATTCCCCCAGAACTTGAAGAATTTATGTGATGTGGGAAGAGATCAGGTTGGTATGCGCTACATGGCCTTTGAGTGAGATGTACTGAGACAGCTAGGGAAGAACCTCACTTTAAATGAAGGCTATAACCACATACAGTTTGCTCTGCTTACAGTCATCAGTCCTCTAAATGCTAGTACCTTTGTCTTGGGCTTTGATTAATAAACCATCGCTTTACTTTATGAGCTTTGATTAATAAACCATTGCTTTATTTTACTGCTAGGTCTGCCTGACACTGCAGAACAAGATGAATTAGGGTAGAAAAATAATAAGGGAAGAGGACAGCTATGATGCAGGAATGATGTGCACACCAGAAATGTCCTGCAATAGCTTGGGGCAGGAAGATGGAAGGGCAGGGGGAGCAGGATGCCTACCCTTTGCTGTAATAACACAAATTTCACATAGGTTGCCCCTCTTATCTACGTTCTTCCAAAGCAGATTCTGGGGTAGGGGCACAGAGCTCACAAGGGACATCTCCACACCCCTTCCTTCATGTCACTTGCCACATCACTGGCAAAGAGAGACAGGTCAGGACATCAGTTCACTTCTGAACCTTAAAGAGGAGTAGATATATTTTCGTAGGCATCAAACCAGCTGTCCTTTATGCACCTGGTGTAGGTGATACATTTCTCCGATGGAAGGATGTCAGGGACGCCAGCTCTGCCCCACACCCTGAGCCTAGGACACATGTACAGAGGAGGTGCAGGACTTTATCACCCTACTCCATTCGAGTAAACTTTGCTGCTTCTTTCAGCCTTCATAAAGGCTTCTTCTTTCAGCTCATAAAATTCAGTTATAGCGAGTATCAAAGTGTTAGTAATTACTTAATTGTAATTAACCAGGCTAGCAATGGGTGCAGGTCCCCAAAGAGTCCTCTCATTTTGCCTCTTTTTGGACATTGGCATCACTGAGGAAGAGTTATTTCTCAATAAAGCTCAAGCTAATCTTTCCCACAGTTTTGATCATGCAATTGATCAGATTGGGGCAAAAAAAACAGGAAAAGGTCTGAAAAGAATGAAAAAAAAAGAAAAAAGCACTAGGTTCCATTTTCAAAAGTGTTATTAAATACTCTTTGGATTTGTCAGCTCTCCAAAATAGCCTGGTCTAAAAATTTCGCATTCTTTTTATTCCTGCTGAGGAATGGTGCCCTTGACTAGTCTCTTGTATATGTCCTTTTTTTTTTGTGAGGATTACGTGAAGAATTAAAGAAATTTATGAACTACCCAAAGAACACAATCATTTACTTGCAAGCAGTATAAATGACACATGCAATCAATCTGATCACTGCAGACTTATTCCTGTCTAGCTGGTTCTTGGGAGGCCTGATTGGCAAGGGGTCCCTAATGAGATAAAAAGAGAGAAGACTGGAGTGGTGAGCACCATCCTATGCTTTGGAGGCAACCACTCTTATATCCTAGAAGGGCTGGGTTTCTGACCCCTAAAACAGACATAACGGGTGAGAATGTGAGGAAAAGTGAATGAGCGTGGACGTGACCTGCTAGATAAGGAAGCTCCCATGGGAAGCCAACAAGCTCCCTGCTGGGGATACGTGACTTTTTCCCTGTCCCCCCAGGTAGCACAGTGCTACCAGAGGCATGGTCATGCCTCTCCTTAATTTGCCCCTTCTTTGATGCAGAAGATGACATTTCTCAGACTTGCTTTCCTGACCTCTGCATTTTATAAGCTGCAGGACTTCAAAGCAGGTTTTGTACCAAATACAGACTTGATTTGGAAGGGTTAAGTTCCTCTGTAACAGATGCCGATATAATTCTTTAAAATCATATCCAATCCTTAATTGCTGGCGACAAAGACTATTTACAGCACACAGGGATGCCGGGAATACCCTTCTGCTTCAGTGTTGCCAGCAAAGAAAACATTGGTCAGCAATGATCATTTTTCTGTGGCACACTTTGGACACACTGCTTTGGCTGACGCCGCCAGGGACAGTAACACTGATGGGAGAGGTACACAGCGCCTTTCAGAAAGCTACCTCTCCCTAATCTAACTACAAAAATAACAAAGCCGTGGCCAGAATAACTGCCTCCAGACACACCAGCCCCATGAAGCTGAGGGCTCAGGAAGACATCTAAGCAAATTCCTTAGTCCCACCTTTCACAAACCAGCTGCTAAGAGGGAGGTATGGGGGTGGAGGAAGGAGGGTGAAGAAATGGGAGGAGGTATAAGTAGGTATGCAGACCAGGTGGTCAGGGGTTTCCAGGGGTACCTGTTGGGCAGCCCTGCCCTTGATTCCCACAACCAGGGCAGGACAACACACCAGACCCGTTGCTCAGACCATACTAGGCTCATCAAACCTGCTTCTGCCATCAGGAGGAGCAAGGGGATCCTGGCTGTCTTCCCTGACTAGCAAGGGAACATCCAGGACAGACAGAGCAAGCATACCACAGCACCAGTGCCCATCCAAGGCATCTTCCTGGCAGCTTCCTGGCAAAGACCCTTGTCTTTGGTGCCCTTATTATTCACAAGTGCAGCTGACCACTGAAGACCTTATCATTCTCATCTTCCTGCATTCTTTTGGCTGAAACAAGACATCTTGCCCAACTGGCATCAGGGGATGTGTAAATATGACCATATAGCCTCAACACAGCACCAAGCAGTAGGTGAAAAGAAAAAAAGAAAGAAAACAGCTCACACACACACTTTATAAAATCTATTTTTTGGCAGTATTCATCCCTTGCAAAATTTTATCTTGCTTAGGAAGTTTCCTGAGGGACTTGGGCATACACAGGAGCCACTCCCTTTCTGTCACCACCATTATCCTTCAGTCCTTGTGCTATGTCCCCCCCACCCCCTTTCAGAGCAGGCTAATGCCTTGCCGCCAGGAGGGACACTCCATATACTTGGAGCCTTTGGAAATACTCATTAATCACTTTTCTTTCCCCAGGACCATTCTTTGTCCTCTCACATGCTTTTTTTTACCTCCTTCCTTGCTTGTAATCCTCACGGCCTTCACTTTCCCCTCCCACGGCTCACCGAAGAGCCCCCCTGCCCTGCATGAAGGCCTCCTATATCCCATTACCAACCACGGGAACCTCCTAATCCCTTCTACTCAGTCTTGAGATCACACAGGTGAAATGCAGATTGAGGCTTCTCAAGGCATCAGACTAAACATATCTTCTGACTTTCAGCTAACCTTCCACTGAGCAGCACTGTAATACTCACTTGCAGATACTGTAAGTGCAGAAGCTCTTTTTAATAGCAATAAAAATAATGTTCTTCTCACTCTGCTGAAAACATGGAAGATATCCAGAAGCAAATCAGGCAGTCAGCCTCCCCTCTACGCCCACTCCCACAGGCGTGCGTAGGGAAGTTCACTTTCTGACTTGGAAGCCTGTCATTCTTCCAACCCCTCTCTCTTCTCTGATGCCCACATAGACGCTCTTACACTTTTTTCCTGGATGCCTTCCCTCCTTTGGAGCTTGACTGAACCGCCCATCCTGGTCACAGGCCTCTACATTCAAGGCGAAGCTCAAAAAGTAAAAAGAGCATCTTTTTATAAGGCCACGGTAATGTGCTAGGCTCTGGCTTAGTGAAAGAACAGACTGGTCAGCCTCTCCACACCATCATAAATTCACTTCAAGTGATAACATTATTCCTTCAGTCTTTACTACCTCCTCTGACAAAGACTGTGTTGGCCAATTATTTCAAAAAACACCACACCACAAATGGGAACTCATTCACTGAATTGTTTTATAGGCCAGAGTACATGAATTTTGCATAGGCTGTTTTGTTTTTAGAGCTAATTTCTAATCCTAACTCATATCACAGACACATATCTCAGCTTGGATTAACTGATATCTCAGAGAGAACCTTCTGCTCCGTTACCCTCTGTTACTGATTTATAAAAGAGGCCATGAAGCAATGCTCTTAATGATAACAAGGGAGATATTTTATACCTTAACGCCATTCTTGATTCCTGTGCCTAAAATGCAAACAGAGAAGAGACGTGGACACTTCGGAGGACGAAGAGAAAACCATTGCTAGCCACGTGGCATTCTTCAGCAGCAGATGCAACCCTTTAGCAGATGACCTATTTTTCACTCCATAATGAGCATTTTGGTCAGTGATGCCTCACCATTTAAAACAGCAACTAGAAAGAGGAGGGAGACCACTGTCACCCAACACTAAGAGGACAGACCACCAGGAGCAGGAACTCATTTATACCGCTAATGACATCAAACAACTCGACAGGACCAAAAGAAGTAAGGCTCAAAGGAAAACGAAGCTTTCTTTGAGGAAAATGAAGACCAGTGCTAACAGATGGAGACAGGAAGACTGTGCAAGCCCTGCAGGTAAGGACAAGGGGCGTGTGGGAAAGCACCGAGGAAAGACCTCAGGCCAAGTGAGTCCTCCTGCAGGGACTAACCAGGCTGCTCAGCCTCCTCGGCTGAGAAAAACCACTCAAGCTGATTTTACACAACCGAAGTAAAAATGCCCACTTCAGCTGTGACTCACTGACCAGAAAAATTCAACAAGGTGGGTAGAGTAGCATTCAGGATTTGCCCCTACGAAGCCTCCCACTGTTTGACGGGTCAGAAATCCAGCTCCTGGCAGGAGAAGGCACCAGTGGAAAGGTGGACAAGCTGAGTTACAGCAACAGGACTGGATTGTTGATGCGGCCAGAACAGCCAAGGTCCTGGCTCTCAGGACTTTCCCTTTGACTTTATTTGAACTGTAGCCCCAAACAATCCCATTCGCATCACGAATTTCCCATAAACAGGAAGCAGCGGTGAAACTGATAAAAAATGACAGCTTCACAGCACTGTGGAGGGGAATCCCGGGATGTTCCTCTCACAGGCGGTCACCGCTCTGCAACTGCTGGAGAGCTGCAGACCTTGGGAACACAGCCCGTATTTCCAGGGGATGAGTCCTTGGTAAACAGAGACACCTTTTCCCCAGTGTGCCCTTCACTGCCTGCTACTCTGCACCTCCTAGCATCTGCCCACAGTTATTTTCACTTAGAAAATTAGACTATCAAAAAAAGTTATCTTCATTTTAAATGGTTTACTTAATCTTATCCAACCCCAATTTTAACTATGTTATTTTTGCAAAGTTGAGCAGCATTGGCAAACCAAAAGTGTTTGTCTTTTACTTATCTACAACATCATCGCACACAAAATATGCTGTCAAAGCAGGTCTGCTTCTTTCCAAAAGCACCGAGGAGATAGTCGGGTAGCCCACAGAACCCACTGGAGGATTTCCCTGGGGCTGGTCTCTGTAGCATCCAAGCACACATGTCTCTGTGTTTTACACTAATTGGGCAGAAATGTAAAACAGAAGTTAAGTGACTTTCCTCATGTCACACAAAAAAATTAACAGAACAGAGAAGCCCTGACTCCTTCAGAACCTGTAAGTGACACCAAAGAGGTTGAACGGGCCATGTAGATGGGTGTATGCAACACTGGGCCTATAAGAACCATAAGCCACTTGCCAGTTTGTACAAGTCTGCTAAAAGAAAGGATGCGTATCTCAGAGTGCAAACTGATATTTGCCATTTTTGAGAGATTTTTAACGGGAGATTGTGCACCATGACCCAGTTAGTGCCCTTGCTTTCAGACTCAGGAATAAGAGTTTTTATGATTTTTGAATTAAATACTTTTAGTGTACAGGGAAAATTATTCTGCTCTACTACATTTTTACCATATTTTTTATTTCTTTATACCAGCTTAATTTTGGTAAAACATGCCAAGAGAGGCACAAACTGAAGCATACAGCATTTACATTAGTAGCGATAGAACAAGGGAGCTACAATCCATGCTGTCTAGCATTTCTCCACCAAAACCTCCTTGAGCCACTGAAGTGAAGGGGAATTTTACTCTTGCTGAAGCCCTAATCTATCTGCATTCTTCAAAGGACCCGCAGAGTTGCTCTGTCTCATAGTATGCAGAAGACATAGATATTCACCAGTAATTTAATAAGCAAATTGTTTTGCAATTAAGATGAGTTTGGCAGGTGCAAGTAGGATCAGATTAATTGGATCTGATTGGGTCAAAATAGTGTTCAGTCTGGGCCACTAAAAGGGAATAAAAGGAGAAGCTGCTTATATTTTACAGAGTACTACCTGGAGGCCAGATTTCCTTCCCAGCAGTGCTAAGATGCAGCACCCTGCTGATTCAGTAGATGTTCAGAGCCAGACAGGACCTTTCCACTGCTCCCTGAGGCACGGCTAATGAGAGCACCACTGTGCTACAGAGCTGCCAAAAGATGATGGCCTTTACTCTATAGGACTGTTTTGTTGATGCTGATGGCTGTGACTTCTGCAGTTGAGTAAAGACAATGAAGATGGACTCTGTACTCGCAGAATACTGCTGTCATTCATTTGCCTCACACACCATTATTTCTTATCCACCCCACGTCCCTGCATTTTAGCCAGAATCTCTCAGTTCCCAACAGCCAGATCTTTCCATCTGGTCCTAGGAGCAGTCACTTGTAAGAAAGCTGTTGAGTAACCAGGAACCTCACAGCAAGGAGTACTTCCAGGAACTACCTGCAAAATAAAAACGCATGTACATGCAAACAGGTAGATGGTGATTCACTTCACACTCCATGGACCCTATACAGTCCACACGAAGCACCATATAGCAAACACAGAACTACTTGATCTGTGCGTGGAAATCCTCTCCCAGCTGATGCCTGGGCAATGGAAGGTGAGAGCAGAGCTTGTTCTGCATCACTGCCTCAAGCCTTTCCAGGACAGGAAAGGCAAGGCCAGAATAACACACTGGAGAAAACACTGCAAGAGATCAGTCAGAGCAGCTCAGTGACCAATCTCCTATGAATTGAAAGCCAAGTCAGCCCCCACTCTGGCTACAGATTTACAGAGACCTAAGGTCTGCCCAGCTCCCTGGGCATGTGAAGCCCAGCGAGCCCAAAGAACCACATCCACCTTTTCCAGATTCACTATAATGACAGTAATTTCTCTCTGACTCTGACAAGATGGCTCAAAAGCCATGCAGCAGAGCAACCAGAGCTGAAATCACTCTTCTTGGGATTATTACCATATTGTAAGCAATCAGCTTTGCTTCCATTATATTCCTACACAGACACTCCAAGATTTTGTTTTGTTATTTTAATAGGAGAAGTGTAAGTAAGTGCTCTATTTTCCATTAACTTCTTTACAGATGTATTTTCCAGCTGCTTCTGATTATCACCTCTTCATTCAGATCTTCCTTCCCAAAGACAAGATTATAACAAAAATGCCATTTACTGTCCCCTTGTTTACAGAATTTCTAAAGCTGACAGTTTGTTCTTCAGGATTGATGGGGGGTGAGGGGGATAGGGAAGTTGTTTGTTTGCTTTAAAATGAAAACAGGCGGGCTCGGGGAACAGAGAGAATGAAATCTCATAGGGCTCAAGCATTCTTTAAAAAATTCCGCAGAAGCAGTTTAATAGCACTAAAGGTTGATTCACATAAGAAATGATGCATCAAATGCATATAATTTTTACTGTTACATCAAGAGCTCAGTCCACATGTATGTCCTCATGCATAGTCAAAGCCTGCAATGCAAATAAGGCTGAGTCAGACTGCAAAAAGGCTGTTTCATTCTCTAACATGAAACATATGTTAACAGCATGCTCTCTTTACAAATTTCAGCAAAAATTCTGAGTACATTGATTTAGATACCAACATGAATTCCGACAACAAATTCCTTGAAGAAGATAATCTCTATTTGTATCTTTCAAGCCCATGCTCTAAGTGGCTGCATCCCAATAAAGAGAAAATACACAGTCTAAATTCTAAGGCCAAAAGTTTCAAAGTATTTAGTAATTTTAGATGCCCCCTCTGAGATGCTTTGGATATGCCAAAGTTGCAGAAGACGAGAGCTCAGCATTTTCTAAATGTCAAGCTCTCCAAATTCAGATATAATAGCTTAGGCACCTAGTTCTATATTTGGGCACATTCAGGTTTAAATACTGACAGTTCCAGCATGCAGTCATAATTCATACTCTTTCCTGAGATCCAGATTCCTATAGTCAATATAGTTAGTCACTTAAATGTAAGCAGCTTGATTTCTTAGGTATTTATTGGCTTCTCTTTCAGTTGCATTTGCTCACCATCTCTGAAAATCATACTATTTTTATTTAGGAGTCCAAACACAGAATTAAGTGTAGCATGATATTTAACAGTCATAACAAGTGCTACTGGCCAGAGCTCTCAATACTTTGCAACAGTAATGAAGTACTACAATCCTTTTATAGATGGGAAAACTTAAGTGAGAAAGACATCTTATTCCAGTGGAGACAGCCTAAAAAAAAAAAAAAAAGAGTACTGCTTTAAATGGGAAATGTGCAAAGACTGCAGTATTATAGGCTTCTACAAAGGCAACACATTGGAGACCCTTCAACAGCCAAACATGTCACTGAAGTTAGGCAAGAAACTAGCCAGATACTTAACAGATGCAAGGCTTGCTTAGACAACTAAAGCAAACTATAATTTCACAGCAAGAGATTTGATCATTATCACCTAAAAGTAAAATAGCAAACGTTAAACAATTAACCTTCTGACAAACAGACCTAATAGGGGATTTGCCCAACAGCAAACTTGTGGACCAAGAGGTGGTGCCCCACTTAAGCGGCTCATTTGGGAAATGTAATCCTTTGACAGTACCGGTGTGTAACACCAGTCCCCTAAGTGGCTGAATGTTAGCAAGTCCTATGCACCACCGAGGACTCTGATTTAAGAATCTAAGGATGAAATATGGCACTGGGAATTCCCCAGAAGTGGGCATCCTCCACCTTCAAACAAGAACCCCTGAGGTAGTCACGATTCAAAGAACAATTTTCCATTGCTGCATATAAAATAGCAGTCAAAGCAATATCTGTTTCAGATCTCAGCTAAAGCTATGCTGAAACAGCTAAACACCAGTTTGTTTAGGTAGATTGCTGATTTGCTTTCTGCTTCCTACACTTCCAGTTGAATGTGAAGATGTACTTTTCCCAATTTCTCTCCTGTTTCATCTTCTACATAAAGGCAGTGCTGGGCATCACACCACAGCAGTTGTATCTTTCTTCTTTTCAAACTCTAGGCCAAGGTTCTATTTACTAATGTTGATAAAAATGTTTGTGACAAGGAGCACAAATTGCAATATTAAATGAAAAGGAGCCTGCCATCCTGATGAAAATTTACAAACCATAAAAGTAACTAACAGAATTTGGCCAGAGAGTCAAGACTTACAAACATGGCTTCAATAACAGCTCCATAAGAAGTTGTTTGTTTTGGTTAGGGTCTTTAGAAAAGAAAATGGTTAATTTGAAAGCAGCATATTTTATGTAGTTGTCAACAGTTTTCTGCTGTTTTTTATTCTGTTGCTGTTTTGTATTATAAAGAATGATTAGTCAGGGAAAAGCTGCACTTTCGGGGCAAATGAGGATGCCAAGTGCCTGTGGACTACATAGGATGGGGAAATACTGTTTTACTCGTAACTCTATGCAGTGAGAGATTAATGGGTGATTCTTGTTTTTGCTAACCTTATTTCCTGCAGCATCACCATGCCAGTGCAGGGAGACCTCCGTCTTCGTGGGCTCCACATGGCTCAGAATAGGAGTAAGCTTCTGCAGTAGTGGGGCCATCTCCTCACACAAACCGACAAATTCAGTTGTTAATTGGACTATTTAAATCTAGACTTACTCTGGGGACCTCAGCAGACTTGCTAAAGATTTATGTTAACAAATGTGAATACGGGATCTCTTGCTCTACACAGGTAAACAATTTATTAGAGAGAACCTAAAAAAACAGACATAATGCCTTAATTGCATTATTTCCACACAGGTCTTCATCCTTCACAATAAATCTAGCCTTGACATCTAACTGAATATTTCTGCCCAGGAACCCAGGTAGGTAGGTTGGCTGCTCGTTGGCTGGCAACCCCACTGCCGTGTTTAAGGTCTTTATAAATTAACGTCAATGTTTCACGTAATTGTTTTTTCAACCTGGTCAGGTTTCTGTGCACTCTAATTGTTCTATAGCAATGTGGTAAACACTTCCTGCAGACAATTTGTTAGGAAGTTTGGATTTTATATAACCCAGGAAATGAAGTCACCAGACCTGTGGGCTGCCTGTAGTGATTCAGTCCCCTGGTTCCTGCAACAAGCAGGCACTTCAGACACAAAAATCCAGAGGCAATGATAAACTAGTGGCAAGAAAAAGAGTGCATAACAGTTTCTCCATTCACTCTATTTGTATTCAGAAATTCAGAAAGTTGCAAAGAACTTCCACAGACTTACAGCCATTTATTTTTATCCTTGATGCCAAAATTATAAATAAATTCTGGTCCCTCTCCTCCTCTTGTCTGGGGAACAGAACGGGACACGACACGTAGGAGGGGATTGAAGTTTCTGTCCCTATCTTTTCGCTAAAGCAGCACAGCTTTTTTTCTTTATTTCATATTTCTATTCACTACAAAATACATGTGTCCGTTTCTATTAACCTCCCTGCTTTTGCATCATCAGTCACTTCATCAATGCTCTGGAAAAATGCTACATAGCTACAGCTAGCGCAGCGTTCTCCAAAATGGCCTAAGGGCTCTGAAAAGTTCATAGGTTTCTAGTTCAAAATTAACTTGGATTTGACTATCTTTGGAGCTTTCTACAGGTTTTCTTTGTTTCAGAAAGCCTTCAAGGAAATTCAGGGAAGTGCAAGATGCTTTCCGACTTAGAACATGATTTGCATTTTACCTGAATAACTGTTTCTTGGGAAAAGGTATAATAAGATCAAATTAAAGTGCACTGATATTTCTGGAACTTGAAGAAAGCAGAGGACTGCTGAGATTCTCCAAATGAGTGCTTTCTTAGTGCACACCAAAATTATTTCCACATGATTTGTCAAGCACGGCCACATTTTGAACCTCAGTTATGGTACTGTCCCTATACAGGTGCTCAGAATTTATGCTTTTGTGCCTATTCCATGCCTTCTACTTCATCTAACATTAAAATTATCTGTTATTAAGTTTGTTTTATATAGCAGAAATATTAGTTCTTGATGTAATCCTCTTTCTTGAAAGATTTTTTGCCTGTCTTTATGAAATGTAAAACATTGTCTCCTTCGTTGTGAGTCCATCTCCTGAGCCATGCTATTCTGCAGTCATGGAAGCTCTTGCCCAGCCTTCCCCACCATGCAGCTGCGGTGTGTGACCTCAACGCAGTCTTCTTCCAAAGTCCTCTAACTACGTAAGAGGAACCAAAATATTAGTAAGCAGAACAACGTTTCCTCCCAATGGTCACAACAAATGCCATTGCAAAAAAGGAGGAAAAGGAGAGACAAAAGATAAAATGTAAAAAGACTAAAGGAATGTCACATTGCAGACAAAGGAATAGTCCTTGGCTGCCTAATATCCTGGAAAATATTCCCCATTTAATAAAAATAAAAGTTTAAATCAGGAAATCTGTTCAATCCATATATGTTCAAGTGGTAAGATCGAACCACAACATCATCTGCTTCTGAATCAACTGGATTTACCTGGCAGTGATAGGTTAACGGTTGGACTCTATGATCTTAAGGGTCTTTTCCAACCTTATCGATTCTATGATTCTAGGATTTGGGGACAGTTACTGGAACCTGAGGACTTCCGCACATCTCAGCTTTCTACAAAGGGAGGAGCAATTGTTCTGCAAACCACTGTCAGTTCCTCTTTAGCAAAGCAATTTAAACGCTTATATGACCTTCATTGTTGATGATAGGTAGGTGCACTTAGGTATCTTCTCCCCTATGCATCCAACACATAGGCAGAGGGTTGAATTGGTACAGGTCCTACCATCCTATTACTGTAGTAACATCCTTCTCCCAGAATTATACCACCACTGCAAATCTGGGTCTGCTGCTGGCATACACAGTTTAACAGAGCGCTACATTATCCTCACACTGCTGCAAACACTATCAGGGCTTAGCACAAGCCAATATTTGCCTGTGAACTCCAACTGACTCTGAATTCAGCAAAATGTAACCTGTCCCATATCTGGCAGGTTTATTTTCTGGCAGGGACACACAGAAAAATCTGAGTTGGAGAGGAGAAGGAGGAGAAATCTGAATGATCACATTGGGGCTAAACAATCGGACTGGTAGCAAGCAGATGAGAAGAGGTAAGGGAAGGTCTGAGTCACCCTTGATGCACTTGAACCCTGACTGGTCAGATCAGGCTTTACGCTATGTCCATTTCAACATCGCATATGAAGGGAATGAGTAGAAGACAAGTACTTTTTTGAGTTTCTTGCAAAATACCAGTGAAAGCAAAGAACGGAAAAAACAGGTGGGCCTAGCATGTGTGGAGATAGAAAACAGGTAGTGAAAGATACAGCACCAACAGTCTCGGGGGAATAGGGAAAACAAGAGAATTTTGGCTCTCCCCGTCACAGAACATAATCACCTCCCATGAGATGCCATTTAGATGTGCTTACACTACTTTGATTAAATGCACATAGCCTCTTTCCTTTTATTGTCTTTGATATTTCAAAGCTATTAGCTATACTGCAGAATTTAGTTTATTTTGTTCAGTTTTGCTCTCACTGAGGTTTTCTCTGTTCAGAGGTCACTTGATCCTGAAGCCAATGATAAAATTCACCTTCAAAAGAGGAGTGGAAATAAAATTAGAATTAAAAAAAAAAATTCTTCTGGACAGCATCCTGCTGACAGTCTGTCCCACTGAATTTGATAGGAATACCCCTGGAAATTAAGCAAGCCTGGCTTATCCTTCCATTACCCTCAATGCTGACATTTATTAATTCCCAAGCATAACAACAGTTCCGTTGCATGTTTTTACATATTATGCATGCACTCATGCTGCTAAGTTCTTCACAGTTGGAAAATAGATTCAGAGCTTCAAACGGGTAAGAGAGGCAACAGTCATAAGTAAATCCCAAGGGAGAAATAAAAGGACTTAATAGCAGGCTATTATTAAACTCTATTTGATATATTAAAAAATCACAAGGAAGCCTGTCAAAAAAATTACCATGATCAAATAAATTACAAGGCAAAGCTGCCAGTCATGTCTTGTGAACCGGTACGGCAGAGACACGACGGGAAATAAAATACCCAGAGCCCAGCACAAAATCAGGCTTGCACTGTGAAACACACGCCTGTCCTGCTGGCGGCCCCCCTGCCTCCATCCAGCCTGCACCGGCTGCCACCTCGGTACCCCCTCCTGCACTCCTGGCCGGCCCTGCAGCAGCTGAGGGTGCTGCACAGGCTCAGCACTGGGGCTAGGAGCCCCACTCCCACTTTATTCCACCTCCTCCCCAGCGAAACCATTCTTCTCCTCAGCTCCTCGTTATCTCCTGCCTACGCACCCGCTGTATTCACATGTACTTTGCCACTTTGCAGAGTGCTCTTGGGATTACTTAGGTACTGCACCAACCCAAAGTTGCTCCGCTTTACAGCGCCGCAATCCTGGCTTTATAAAACTCAACCTCACACAGCAGAGAACTGCCAGAGAGACTAACTTCAAAATGTTCCCTTTAAAGTGCAGAGTGTCAAAACTCTGCACAGTATATCGCAACCAGTGCTTCTTCAATGAAAAAGCCATCCCTCCTTCAAGAGGTTTGCCCAGCGAAGCACCGAAAGGGCAGGCAGGGGGGAAGCCACGGCTGACAGGCAGCCTCTGCTCTCTCCTTTGTGCCCGGTCGTGACAGCACCGCCCGGGGGCGGCTGTATAACCCACCTTTCTCTGTCCGCAGTCCTCCATACGTGCGTTTCCCAGGGATAAGTGTCTATGAGTTTAAAGCAGTAACGGTATTATAGCCTAACAGCATTCACAGTGTAGCAAGGAAAAGTTTGGAGGAAGAAGCAATACTTTCCCAGGTCAACTGACAAAGCTGGAGAAAAGAGAAAAGCATCTGGGCACCCAACGCCTTTTTCAGATTTTAGGAAGTTAAAGGCTGCACCAGGGGAATTTGAGAGTTAAAACAGATTATTTTTTTTTTAGCTTAAGCTTGTAATATCGGTGTAATCTCAGGTAATTTTTCCCCCCTTCATTGCATTTACTAGACCTTTTGTTTGCTTGATTGTTTCCCAAGTTGCAAGTGGCAAGCATCTGAAACCCTGACAAATCCTAGTCAAGAGAAAGCAGCCAGAAGCCTGGGTGGCTCCAGGGCATGTGTGTGCTTCCACACCTTGGTGTCCCTGTGCACTTCTTAACTTGTTCCACTTAAATAAAAGTTTAGAGAGCAAAAACATTGCTCTGCTTACATTTCCAGATGCTTCTTGCTGTCCCCCCAAAAAGCACTGCTTCAATTTAAGGGACACCAAGAGCTTCTGTTTGGTTGCTTTTTTTTTTTTTCCCCCTCAAACAGTTTAAAATCTTGATAACCTCTAACCTAGCTGTCAAATCTAGTATGCTTAAGTGAGAAAAGCCACTGACGTCAACAGAACTACTCACATGAACAGTTACAGCTTGATTTGGCCTTAAGGCTTTAGATGTGTTTAAACCATTTAGATCAATTCTAGGCCTCAGATTGCTTTCGCAGTTTCAACCATTTAAAATAAGAAGCAGCCTGGAGGAGGCCACAGAGGAAGCACAGGGGAGACAGCAGAGCTGCCACCCACTTCATTCGCCATGGAATGTGCTTGGTGGCAGTCCAGGTGCACTGACACCAGCTAAGGCTTTCTGTACATGCCCCGAAAAGCCCTTCTCCCAAAGCAAAAGGTCGGAAAAACCAAACCCTACCCCACATCTTTAGTCCACGGTCGTTCTGCAAGCACCTCTAACTATTTATTTCAAAGCAAACAGAAAGTGTTCGGCGGTTGAGCACAACTCCAAATGCTCTCAGAAGTGCCAGCTCTGCACGGGCTGCTGGGAGAAACCCCATGGCAGTAAGAAGTTGGGCTAGCAGGACTGCAAGGCAGGGAGGCCCTCGCTGCTGCGGATGCAGTACCTTCCCACTGTGACAACAGCTTCTATAAAAACCATCTTCCCCCAAGGAAACTCAAGAGATTTAAAATAATAATGGTCATAATAAAATAAGACACTGCTGCCCTTGAGGACTGGTGACCTGATCTTTGGGGAAAGATGGCATAATACATCCAGCGTGTGAATCACAATCCTGCACAACTTGGGTGTTCAATTTCAGCAGTCCCACTGGCATCAATATACTTCAACAATCGATCAAATCCAGGCCAAACTGTTAGATGACGTTCAGCTCCTAACTTGCACTACATAAAAGGGAACATTTGCACCTTGGGCTCTAGCAGTGGAGGGTTTGACCAGAAATCTGTTTTGAAGAGCAGGTTTTGTTATCCTCACTTCCTCCATTTGTATTGAGCTGTCACTGACATTTATTCTTGCTTGTCACTCACAATCCTCAGGACAACTACTGTAATCCTTTAAACAACTAGCTAACTGCCAATGGGTTTTATGCAATATTACACAGAGAACCTGGCAGACTACTCATCCTTGCAGGTCCCTCCCAAAAAAGAGTCCAGGACCCTAAAAGAAGAGAGTGCACTTGTCAGTAGAAAGGCTGTTTTGCCCCAGGGTTCTTCCTCTGTCCACCTCTCCTTGCCTCCATGTTCAGCCACAGCACCTGTAGCACACAGAGATTCACTAGTCACCACACAACTTGGCTGTCACCTGATACTTCAAGACAAAAAGGTAAAGCAGAATGGAAGAGTTACTGATATGTATATGGCATATGCCAATCTGCAAGGAATATATGTATTTTTTAAAAGTAAACAAAAAAACCACACCACAACCCTGTATCACTCTGCAGTGAGAACAAATACCATATTTGGGGATGTGCAGATTACGTCCCTACCACTCATCTCAACAAGCCTCACTCCTGCAGTGCTCCTCTGTACCCCTCAAGCTATGTCCACAGTTATCTCCAGCTCCCTGTCTCAGCCCTGACCTCGTAATGCTGGCACCCTATGTCCTTTCCCATCCCCCCCACACTCTCTCCCATGTCTCTAACCTGTCTCTGGCGCACCGACTAGACATGAGGCAGTACATATCACGACAGGTTCAGCACCAAATGCACAACCACCTCCTGGTTCCCAAACACACTTTTGGCCAGCTCTGCCTGGCTGGCAGGGAGGTCCCAGCAGAAGAAAGGGCTGAGCCCTCCCCTGTGTCCCCCACAGCTCGATATTACGGAGTCACTACCTGCTGCCGAGTCCTGCAGAGCCTTCAGGAAGATCTTGCTGCCAAATTGCTTGAACACGGCTTCTGGACTGAAAAACAATCAAGGAACTTATACAATGAGAGACAATCTGAGTCTGAAAGCCTTTTTTCCTTAAGGTACCTTCCTTGAAATTACAGGGAGATTGTAAATTATCCCCAAATCAAGCACTGCAAAGCCCAGAAATTCTTAGCTAATACACTGTATGTTGAGGGTACAATTATGTTAATGTATTTGACAAACATCTAGTAATAGACGTGCAACTATAGCATCCAGACTGCCCAAAGGAGGCCCTGAAGTGATGCTAGGCAAATAATTCTAGGACGATGCTGTGGACATCCTTGTGTCAGTATAGGCCAGGTGACAGAGGGGATTACTGTGACTACCCCAAAGAAAGTACCACAGCATTGCTTCAGTGTAATCTCTGCCTGGACCTATCTATCATCACAGACTCTGGGCCATGAAGCTCTATTTTAATACAGTCTCACTGAAAGGCATTCTTCTATCCACTTCCTCTTGTTTATTATTCTTTCAAATATCTGATAAGATACTTTTTAACTGTGGCTATTCACTTTCTGTTTGCGTAGGTCTTGGGTTCATCACAAGCTACAAGGTCAGCATTAATCCAAACAATGGTTGGTTGTGGGCGATTTTGCCAAGTGGAAAACACTCTAAAGGCTAGATTGTTATCATCAATAGGGCAACAAGCAGGCGGGAGAAACAAGCCCTACGTACCCGCGTACGGATGAAGCAGAGCTACTCAGATGGCCAGTCATGGGTGTGGCACATGCACTAGAAGCCATGGCTCCTGCCCAGGGATCATTAAGAAGGAAAAGTAGGGAGAGAAGGAGGAGCCTCCCTTCTGCCCCAACACGTCAGCACGGCCAGCCAGCCAGGCACCTGTGAGGAGGATGGAGGAACCATCCAAAAGGCGCAGGAAGCTACCTGCCTTCTACCTGCAGAGCACATTTAAGGCAATGAAACAGCTTGCAAAGCATGCCTTTTCCAGCTGTGCCCCACGCTGTCAACCAGCCCACAGCAAGATCTTTTATCGGCAATGTACTCACAAAGTGCCCTGAAGAAAATTCAAAAACAAAACCAAAACTCAGTAAAACAAGCAAAATAGTAAGTCTGCATGAAACCTTCACAAGTCATTTCTTTAAACACTGCTGATTGATAGCAGACACAAAAGAGTAAAGCTCCATTGGTTTGTAATATCAAAACGTTACAACTGTATTTACAGTTTGTCATTTGTAGAGCCAAAACTTTCCAAATATACCCCCTAAACCTGGAAAGCACGCAGCTTATCTTTCGTCCTTTACATTCTCTTCTTCAAAACACACCCCTTCCTGCAATCTCACCAGCAGTGACTCACACCAACGTAATGAAAAAAATTAAAATCCTAACAGAAAAAAAAAAAAAAAAAAAAAAAAAAGACAACTACTAATCAAGCCTTGCTTATGCAAGCAATTTCATAATCCTGTTTTACACAAATCTTTTCTGTAGGTCATTTGTCCATGAGATACACTGTGTTTCTTCTTGCCTACATGTATGTTTCTCAGGTTGGGACTAAGCATGATGAAGACTGTAGCGCTAATACCCATCTATTACCACTAATGGAACAAACTGCAAGTGATATTTGTTCTGCAGGTTTTGTTTGACCTCCAGATTGGCAGATCAACCTTTCCGGAATCTAAAGCTCTTTGCAAAGGGAAGGTAGATACAAGCACTGGCAGCCCCGCCAAGGAGTGTTAACCCTGACTCAGGAAAACAGCAGCTCAAGAGGATAAATCTCTATGGCAATGTAATTGTTGGTCTCTCTAAGAAGAATGGTAGCTAGCACTTTTCTGTGACTGTTATTTTGCGATGAGAGCCAGAAATCAACTAAATAATTTCTTTCCTCTGCTCAATATTCATGGTTTGCAGGAGCTGCTACCTTAAGAGAGATCTGATCTGGAGGCCTTCAAGGGAACCATTCCTAATTCTCTCATTAAACACCTCTGAGATATCCTGTTCTCTATATTACTTTTATAAACACCTGAAGTAAAAATATTTACATTATGAGTTAATTATTCACTCTGATTGTGCAGTAACCTTGGGCTGACAATCCCTATTGTGGTTTTTTTTAAATCCCATTTGCTCGGCAATTGTTCAACACACAATGGTCTGATGGCCCAGCTGCCAAGAAGCACACCACAAAGCCGAGGAAAAGCGCAGGCACCCAAAACTGATTCTCTAGCCATCGTCATGCCACCGCCCAGCTAGCAAGGCCAGTTATCTAGTCCCTCTCAGTCAGACCAGCCGCCAACAGCTCCAAAAGGTCAAAAGATCTGCTGGGGGTGGCAGGGCTGCGGGGAAGTCATCGTGACTTCAGCCATCATGAGGGGCAGCAGGATAGCAGCTGCTGATTTAAAGCTTTACAACCATGAAAGATTTTTATACGTTGAGGTAAGCCTCCAAAGCAGCCAAGGACGAGGACTTCGCTCTCGCAACATCAAAGCTGTTTTATTTGGAGCGTTTACTTTAAAATGGTGAAATTTGAAGGGAAAAAGGTGAGGGGCTAATTCAGTCTGTATTACGAGCAGTTTGCTACTCTTCACTTCTGCAGCTATACACATCTTCACATACTTCTAAGCACACTCACTAAAGCAAATTTCCTACAAGGATATTTAATCCTGTTCATCAAGAACAAGGTCAATGAGGGAAGCAAGATTAGATATTTCAAAAGACATGTGATAGTTTCCTTCTGTTGCCATAACAAAGAAAGGTACTTTAAATCAACACTGCTAAGCTGAATTCAGATTTAAGCAGCCCTCCCTACAGAAGAATCATCTTCCCCCCGCAATGTCTCTCTCTTGTTACGAGACGGGCTGCTGCAGTCAGGGTTATATCACAACTATACATGGCCTTCCCTTAGCAACCAGCTTAACTTTATTGATTTGATAGTTGATTATTATGGCAACAAGCTCAATTCTTACTGTTTATAAACTTTCTAAAAGGTTGTCAAGAAAACAGAAATAAAATCTATTTTTCTTGACTATTTTTGTGGCATGCAGAACCCATGAAGCTATTGAGAGAAAAACAACAAAAATGCAACAGGAAGGGAAGACAAAACCCAAAAGTCCCAAAGTAACAAAGGGAGGACGTGCCCGTGGCTGTGGCAGGGATACCTGAACTCTCAGCTTTGCCATAAGCTTCCTCAGTGACCTTGGATGGGAACTGGGTCTCCCAGTATCATTTGTGCTTTGGAAAGTCTCTCCCTTCTCAGCTCTGTGGACCCTACCTTAAAACTTTTATTTTAGAGGCTGTTTTGTTGTTTTTTTTTAATCCCAGGAAGAAGTCATGGATAACTTCTTAAAAAAGAGTTAAGAAACAAAAGTGAGTTTAATGTTTTTAAAAAACACTGGATTTTCAGGCAGATGGTTGTAGGATTTCATCATCACCTGGCAGAGAAACCTCTCCCCCAGCTGTGTAGCTGTGAAGATGCCCAAGTCAAAAGTGCATACCCAGTCTGCAGTACCCCAAAAAACAATGATCTGTCTTTCTTCAAGTCTATTCCATAGCTCTGACCTGAAGCCCAACACAAATTATATCAGAAAACTACAAGAGCACACGTAATATTCTTGTTTCAGTCACTCAAAGCTGCTATTCCTTTGACAGCATTGCCGAAGTATACCCTGATTCTACTTTCTTAACCCCACAAGAAACTCAACAGCAAGTTTGTAAAGTAAGCAAAGAGCAGACTATATGGTGGCCAATTTCTTGTTCAGAGGTTTGTCTGGGAAGAATTCCAACTCACGTGATGTGTGAGACCCCATCTTATCATTCAAAGGAAATATTTTAAATTTCAAGACAAGGAATAGCTAACTAAATATCAACATTTTAAAATAAGAGAACAGCATTTCCTCTGCTTCACTTGAGTTACTCACAGGTAGCTCATATCACTTGTGCTTTCATATAGAGTTTTCAGAAAATGATTTGATAATATTTTAGAAATTAAAATAATGGCCAGTTTTACACCGTCATTTGAATTAGATCCGTGTGAGCAAACTACTGCATTTCCTGAACAGCACAAATATTATCCTTATGAATGAATCAACTATTTCCAAATATGGATTGGAAAATATTCAGCTACCAGATATTTGGAAGAGCAAGCACCAAAACAGGCTCAGAAGTCTGATACAGATGTCCAGGACTCAAGAAAGCATTCCATCCAATCAGTCGCTGGATTTCGAGTCAGTCATCTCTCTGAGTCACCCATTTCATTGCTATTCTTCACTTATTTTGGGTGCGGACTGAAAGCAATTGCTCTTAGCTCCTGAAAACTCTATGTTGTGAAATTCCCACACCCCAAAGCAAAAGAAATAGAGAAGAAAAGATTGCAGTTTCCTTCTGCAATGAGCCCATTTCCTTTATGCAGCAGCTTCTTTTCCACCTCCCCTATTGCTGCTGATGTGCACGGCAAATGCCTGCTGCCAACCAGTATTGCCCATCTTCTAAGCTTTCCAAGTTCCTACTTCTCTGCTCTACTCAGCAAGAATTATTTATTGCAGGGTTTTGTACTGGTGCCTGTGACCGTAGTCTTTGAGGCCTTGCATCTGTTAACCATGTTCTCTCATTAAGGTTCCCACAACAAACAAAAGCCTCAAAAGTCTCCTTTCTTCCTGCTCTTTTCATAATGATGCCCTTCATTCTCTGTCCATCATAGCTCATACTTTATCCATCTTATTTCCATTATAAGCTCAAAATCTCAGCATTCCAAAACAGCATCCAAACAAAAGACTCTCCAGATATGAATGCCATCTCAAATCAATTACCAGGGTATTCATCCTTCACAATAATATCTCTATTATATTCTCTTCCTATTGAATTCAAAGATTACGCTGCTGACATGCTTTCAGGGTTTATGGCAGTGGTGGTGGGGACAGAAGAAACACCACTCGTAGTTAGTCAAGAGAATCATGTTTTTCAAGTTCCTTAAAACTTAAATCCTAAGCAATAGGAACAGGGAGCATCTTTTTTGCTACATGTGTACACTGTACATAACACAGAAGCACCTGACACACCCACAAGGTGCTGCCAGAATGCAGTCATCATCAGACAAAATCAAATTCAGTGTTAGGAGGATGACATTTCCATTGGAGAAAATAAGAACTGCACCTGCATTTAGCCCTCTCTGAATCACATTACTCTGAAACAGAGACCACAGAGAACACTTGCCTCTTAAGAGAAGCAGCAGGTCCAACAAACCATCAGCAACCAAGCATTAGTTATCATAATTAGCAATTTTAAGATTCAGACTTTTTTTCATTAAGGGATGGATAGTTTGGGTTCTAGCAAACTAACTAGAAGATTCAATAAAAGAGCTTAATAACTGTTTGTGCCAGGAATCTCTATTTAAGTATCTTGTAACACTTTGATTAAGCTTGAAAATTTGATATACACAATAAACGTTTAAAGCAGTCGAGTATGAGCACGAAAACATTTTTGTATTGTATTTAAAATAACCAATCCCCTGTTATAACGTGCTGAGCATGAGCAAGATTATGAAACAACTCATCCATACAGGTATCACTGTGCTGACAACTAAACTCAACTTGCCCTTTTCTAAATACTTTCAGAAATGTTTAACACATTCCAGACTGTACAGTCATGCATGTCAACTAGGACTGGGTATACTAAAACCATAACAAAATATATGCAGCCTCCAAAAACCACAGCATGCTTCATGATTCATTCTCCCATATCAAACTTCCTTTTGTTTCTTGCCTCTTTCTCCTGTTTGCATCTTAAGTTAAAGCCCTTCACAGCCAGGATTCTCCCTTTACTTGTTTTGCACTCCTATTTCTAATAAAGCCCTTTGGCACTGTATCAACATCAACAACGCAAAAACAAATAATAGAAAGTGCTGATTATAGGCACGTTTATCTGAGTCCAACATCCATTAAGCACAGTCTTCTAAGACACTGTCAGTATCTCTTTGCAGGCAGCCAAAATGATATCACAGAGATGCTGCAAAGACCACGTCATGAATCACTTTGCTACTTCATACAGCTGATGGGTTCGGCAACACAGAAGTCAAGTGAAAACTCCAGCACTGAACCAGCTGACGCATGGCTCACGAAGCTAGTCTGTGTTAGAAAGGCCTCGTGGTTAGCACCCAGTAGTTAAGCATTGATTCATTCTGATTTTTAGTCTGTGCTCTGGATTATAACCTCCTTTGCAATGCAGGCATTCTTTTGACTCTCCTTTCTATACCTAGCCATGAGAGGGTTTTTTTTGGTTTTTTTTTTGTTGTTTTTTTTTTTTCAGGAAATTATCATCTCTATTCCGGCTAGCCATCCAACAATATATGTGGAAAATGGGTGTGGTGGTTTAACCCCAGCCGACAACTCAGCACCACACAGCCACTCACTCACTCCCCCTCAGTGGGATGGGGGAGAGAATCGGAAGGGTAAAAGTGAGAAAACTCGTGGGTTGAGATAAAGACAGCTTAATAGGCAAAGCAAAAGCCGCACATGCAAGCAAACCTAAACAAGGAATTCATTCCCTAGTTCCTATCAGCAGGCAGGTGTTCAGCCATCTCCAGGAAAGCAGGGCTCCATCACGCATAATGGTTACTTGGGAAGACAAAACACCATCAGTCCAAACGTCCCCCTCTTCCTTCTTCCCCCAGCTTTATGCTGAGCATGACGTCCTATGGTGTGGGATATCCCTTTGGTCAGTTGGGGTCAGCTGTCCCAGCTGTGTCCCCTCCCAACTTCTTGTGCACCCCCAGCCTGCTCGCTGGTGGGGTGGGGTGAGAAGCAGAAAAGGCCTTGACTCTGTGTCAGCACTGCTCAGCAGTAATGAAAAAAATCCCTGTGTTATCAACACTGTTTTCGGCACAAACGCAAAACATAGCCCCATACTAGCTACTGTGAAGAAAATTAACTCTACCCCAGCCAAAACCAGCACAATGGGTTAAAACAAATAGAAAAGTTATCTGAAGATAAGTGGACGAACTGAAAGACAGATATAAACAATGTGATAACATTAGCCTTGTTAAAAATGGGACTTTGGATTAATCTCCAGTGGGGCGAGTTTGTTAAAAGTTTTGAATCTTTTTTGAACTAAAAATTAAAAAAAAAAAAAAAAAGAAAGAAAAAAAAAGAAAGGAAATTTTATGACACTAAATTTCCTTAGCAAAGTTTCTGTAAAATACAAAGAGCCTTAAGTCATCACATGAATCACTGACAATTTAATCAGCTTCTGGGAGTTTGTCATCCTCATCAAGAGTTGAATTTAAGACCTTAAAAAAGTTCTTTCACTCCATTTATGAACTGCTGCACCTACTGATTCAGCCACCCACACCACACTTCAGACTACCAGAGATTCAGCCAAGAATTCGGAAAGCTAATATTCATTTTAGAGGCTAAATGAACTCCTACCAATGTAACCCCTAGGTCTCAAGAAGCAGCAGCAGCAGCAGCACATTTTCTTCAGATGGAAGAGCTTTAGGAAATCATTAATACTCTAAAATGGAGCATCACCAGGTGAGAGTTCCTTTGGCCCAAATGCAGCAATCTTCACAGACATTTTTGAAAACCTTCAGGTGAACAGCAGTGGGAGACCCCATACACTTCAAGAGGCAGAGCAGGTGCAAAATCCAGTGCCAGATTCATCTCATCTACTCTAGAGTTCTCCTGGAAAAGAACTTTAGACTGTTAACATGCTTAGACCAGGAGTTATTTTTTAAAATAAAATTACTTGGCATGAATGCACGTGGCACATAACAGGGACAGCTTTTTAAAACTAAAGCTCTGTAGGTCACAATCAGCTCTTTTGCCAAATTAAATGAATACTGCCATCAATGGCAACAAAGCCCACAGTTCAAAGTTCTTGGGATGAGAGGTCTTCCAACCCTAAAACATTAACATCTCAGATCCCCAAAAGTGTGAGCAGTGTACTTCCTCATTTTTGTTCAGAGTGAAATAGCAGCACCAATAATGTAGATGTCCTGTTTTTAACCTTCTTTATTAGTTACATAATTTATGATATATCTGATGATGTCTTTGCAGAAAAGTCAGTGTTGAGATTCTTAGTATCTCTGGGCAAAGAATCTTGCTGAAGTACAAACAAGTGCAACAATAAATAGCAGGTTAGCTATTTCTTCTGGCTTCTTTGGAAGAAGTCTTGTATTTCAGCGTTAAACAAATGGTGACCCTTTCAAGGTGAAGAACACAACAGTTGCATGACTTTTATGGTTCAAATTTGGTTACAGTCTGAAAAAAACTCGAGACTTGTTCTCAGAAAAGGGTTTTTCTGTCATTGAAAAGACAAGGGCAAAGTGTTCAGTACCCCATAATTTGAGTACCTGGTACAATGTCATTCAACTGCCTGCAGAGTTGTGGATAACATGTGATTGACATTTCTGTAAATGAGATCAACATATTTGCAATACCTCATTTTGTTTTCTGTTCCTTGACTTTTACTGACATCCAGTGGAGACACACTCAAACCTCTTTCAAGTGCTAATACCAAGTCCTTTCCTGTAAAGCACCTCTAAGTTAAGTTACCAATGGGATGGAAAGCCTGCCTTGAATGTGTCTGGTTTTCAGAAGATTCTTCGTTGTTTAGTCTGTTCACAATACACGCTCTTTTACAAATTCAAACCTTAAAACTGTTTCATTATTTTCAAACACCACTTATTCCCAGTGCTGACAAAACCATTCTCATGGTTTAGTTTCTGTTGCATGGTACAATTTCATATTCTCCTCCTTCTTCTTCTTATCAACCTACAAATATAGGAAAATAGATTAGAAACAACGTCTGCTTCAAGGACTGTGTCCTCATCACTGTCAAATGAAGCCTTCTCTGTGTTCTCATCACAATTTGAAAGAAGGCCAGTGTATTATTTTTGTATGTGTGAACTCTGCTTACTGACTGAAGGAAGATTGCAAATACCATAATTAAACCCTCACATAAGTACACACAAAACCCAGATCCCAACAAGGGAGCATGCAGGATCCATTAACCAGAATCATCTTAAGAATAAATGGAACTTAAAACAATCTTACCTGAGCTTTTTTTCTTATCCTTCTCAACTAATAATAGCTCCTAGAATCCATACTTACTACTGACATTTTAAACCACAGCAATCCAACAAAGTTCAGTGCCTTGCATTTGGTCAGGCTGAGCTGCTCAGCAGCACAAAGCAAACCTAAAGCCCACAATTCCACATCCTAGCCACACTACGACTGCTAGTCAACAGTATACTCAGAAAAGCAGAGGTGCTCCAAGATTTACATCATCCAGAATGCCCACAACCCTTTCAAGAGAAAGGGAAACATCTCCAGACTTGAGAACATGTGATTGCTACAAACTGAAATACCTGTATCTCAAGGTGGAACAT
Organism: Platalea leucorodia; assembly: GCF_965183815.1. Taxonomy (NCBI): domain Eukaryota; kingdom Metazoa; phylum Chordata; class Aves; order Pelecaniformes; family Threskiornithidae; genus Platalea; species Platalea leucorodia. Next base: position 50,591,881 of record NC_138825.1, on the reverse strand, counting down.
GTTCTTCCTTGAATACTTGCATACAAATCCCACTTAGATTGCAAGGGAGCTCTGGACAATGAAGGGAGCAGCTAACATAGCCTTGTATGAAAAGTCTGTGCTCGACCATCGAATAGGGAAAAGTATGACAGAACTCATTACCCATGGTGAGTCATTTTTTACCACAGAAGGGTGTTCTTTGCTTAGGCAATTGTTAATTAACAGCAGGAGTGGGAGACTTAATTTTCTTTCAAAACACTTTTTTTTTTTCTCTCCAAATGCATAAAATGTTTTTTTTATATTGGAAAGGGAAGTTCAGCCCTCATTTTCTCAGGTAAGTGGGTTTGACCTGGATACTTAGGTTTCAAAGCATTCGTGTAGCTTACGGTGCTATATGAACCATTCAAAATCTGGATCAAATGGCTAGCAACAACGGACAAGACAGCTCCCACAACAAAGCCTACAGAACAGGAGAGACATGAGCTCACACTGTGTGAGATACAGGTCTGGTAAGTGAACAACAATAGGAAAACTGGCATTGTCTTGACAGCGAAGTTATTGTAAGATGAACTGACACAGTGGGTCCCTCTTTTTATCTTAAAAATAATAATTGGAATAACAATAGCAACATCAAAGGAGGCTGAACTGGTTCAATACTACTGCTAATCTCCTCAAATTCAGGCAAAACTCATTTATGGTCATGTGTCCAAACTGTAGTTCAGTTGCCTCTGAAGAAAAAATAATTCTACTAGATTCTCCTCATCTCAGTTCCAATAAGGCAAAACAAGTGGGCAGTACAATCATTCTTGTATGTCTCTGTGAATGCAAGAGCAGGAACATGTTCTCTGAAATATGTAATCACTCCCAAGACAGTGTCCTGGCATGTCTCAGATAATCCATATGACCTTCTGGCCTGTACCTCAAACAGGAACGCCTTCTTCATTTGTTTTCTTTGGCATGGACCTCCCTCTTACTTCACTTCCAGTTTAAGCTTCCTGCTTTCAGAAACTATTTCCCTAACAGAGAGAGAGTGCTATCTAGCAAGGTTGGATGAGAAATTTCTCCATGGGCAGAAAATAATACTTTCTGTAAAGCCTGGGGTTGCTAAACAAGGTATCTCCATCCATCCTGTTCTTCATCAGAGAGAACTCCTTTCAAAAACAGCTTCACTGGTTGTCAGGTGTCATAGGTATCCTGATCTGTAGAGGTGCCATCTCACACCTATTAATGTCAAAACGACAGCAGGATGCGGCCCTGACAAGGATTCGTCATCTCATTAGCAGTCGCTAATCAGTCAGATCATTAGCAGTCTGTGCACACAGTCCTGTCAGGCTCCCTGGGGTGCTGCAGTTTGCATTCCTCAAGAGAAAGACTGATAGGAAGAAGGCCACTGGGATGAAATCCCGATGCAATTCCAATAATATCCAAGTTTGGCTTTCTGTGGAACTGAGGAATGAGAAGCAAACAGGAGACAATTTCTTGCTTCACTGGGAGGGATCCACGCCACCTTTCCATAGACATTTCACCCAGGTGCGTAATTAGGAGACCCAGGTTTAGAATGTGCATCCAGTTTCTGCAGTTGTCCTGCTCCTCCTACTGCCCAACATCTCAGCTACAGACCCAGCCATGACCATCTCTCCAGCAAGAAACTAGGCAGCCATCACCTGCTTTTGCTTTGGGCTGGGATGTGCTGTTACTGTTCCATGCTGGTTTATGGTGGAGCTTAACTCTTAGGCCACCTCATAGTTAAAATAGCTTAAATGATGTTTCAGCTAACAACAGGCAAGGGTGCGATACTGAAGGGAAAACCCAAGGAAAGCTATACAAGGCTGTTGCCTGAAGCTTGCAGAGAGAAACAGAAGCCCCACTGAAAGACAATAAATTTGATTTTAAGTGAGTACCTGCACCACTGACTATACATCCTGTGATGTACTGTGTTAAAATCCTGAATGACTTTTAGGAGGTGAAGCACCATCAGAAAGCAGTAACGTTCCTCTAGTTAAAATGCACAGAAGCAAGCAGAAGCAATGACGTTCAGGTTCCAACTTCAGGACTCCATTTTCCCCATTGTATGCAACTGACTCAAAAAGTCAACTCCACCCTTCTTATGCACTGCCAAGCCCTAACACAGATACATAGGCAGGGCAGTCAGGTTTTCTTTATAACAGAAAAGTAAATGCTTCTAAAATGCAAGCCAGTAGACTATTACAGACAGAGAGAATTACATTGCTCTGACGTGTTTGTTTGGATACTAATCACATAGTACTGAAAACAGAGGACATTTGATCATTACTTGCTTTCAGCTACCAATGACTAGGGGAGAAGGTGGAGAAGTTTAAAAAAACAAAACAAAACCAAACCACAAAACCAAAACAAAAAAAGGCAAGCCCATAAGACTGTCTTTCAGAAAGGACAAAACCAAATATTTATTAAAATATTCATTTTACACAAAAACTGCCTTGATGCATACCATACTTTTCAGTGTTTCAACTCATCTGAAATGCCAGCTGTAAGCAGTACGTTAAATACATTGACAAGCTGTCTCATTTCATTTTACAGGCAGCTCTTTGTCTTTTGTAAGTACGTTCTTTAAGACTTTCTGCAGTTTTCTGAGTGAGTTATCTTAAACATGCCTACCCTTGCTGGAGAACTCTTAATGTGGCACAGCCTACATCCATGATTTTGTTACAAATGATTGATTAATAACACCTCTCTTTACATGCAGGCCACCATCACAATGGAGTTAAGAGAAAATTATTAGTGAGTGCCTCAGTGTACACACTTTGAAATACAAACTGACATTTGGATTACATTCTGTGCAATTCATAGCACAAAAGGACTCAACCTTGTACTGGCATTTAGATACCAGAACATCATATGAATGTAGTATTTTAATAATAATTATACTGTGTACCTCGGATTTGGGGTCCCAGTTTATGATCCACATCTTGGAACAAAATCTGCCTGTCTGCCTACCTACCTGAAAACTTCAGCTTGCCTGATCATCATGTTCTTAAACATTAAGTATGCCAAATTAGCGCAAACACTTCAGTAAACAAACTCGGGTGACTTGGACAACAACATGGAAGTTAGACATTGACAGAAGGAATCCTGAACTCCCTGTTCCTGTCTGAGAAAGTTCTGCTGCTTAAATAAAAGCCACAGGCTAATCAGGGATTTGACAATACTTTATGCTCCCCCACTGGAACCGTGTATGCCGGGTGCAGCATTACAACTTCATGCGAATTATGCACATCAAGATTTAAAACCAGATCTTTTCTGTTGTAGAGGAATCCTATTTCCTACACATCTTTCATAATCAGTATTTAAAGCACAAAACAACAATTAATCCTTAATTCCTAGTACATGGAAGCTGTAGTGGGATGCACGATGGAGTTAAGAGGAACTCACTGTTGTTCCCCATCCTTGGGGGGTTAGCTGCAGGAGAAATTAAACCAGCAAGGGACTACTAAAACATCCACTCCTGGGACGGCATCTATACTTGGGGCAGCCAGAGGCTCCACGTCACCACACGTCTGTTCTGGCTCCTCCTAATAACAAGGCCAGAAGTTAGAGAGGAAACAAGTTGTCATAGGAGACAACCATGCAACTTCTAGGGGCTTATATCCCCAAAGACTCCTGTGGGCAACTTCTCCCGCTGAATGGCATTCTTCTGACCTCTCTCACTTGATGCTGGCTCAGACTGGGCTCAGGAGTGCCTTGGCTTGGGAGGCACACCAAGGCTATTTATTTTTTTTATATAGCCAGCATAGGCCCCACAAGTGCAACTACTGCAAGGCTACTGAAAACTGTGGGCACAAGCAGGTGCCCCACAAAGCTCTGCTTCATGACTGTCTATACCTCTGCTAGACACTTGCAGTGTCATGGCTCAGATATCACGGACTCATAGAACAGTTTGTGTTGGAAGGGACCTTTAAAGGTCATATAGTCCGCCTACCCCCCACAATGAACAGGGACATCTTCAACTAGATCAGGTTGCTCAGAGAACCACTATAACTAAGAACCATTACAAACTTCAGAGCCATGCATAAATAGCACAAATGATGTTAAGCAATATATCTCATGATCAGGTTTTCTTAAAAGAAACTAATTATACTCACAAGCATAGAAATTCAGTAATACCTTAACACAATAGTGAAGTGTCACAGATGACTTATCCAGTGTTCAGAGTGTCTGTTTTACTTGGGCTGTACAATACGAACCACATGTGCCAGTAGGTGTTAGCAAGAATAGAATCCTAGAATCATAGAATCGTTAAGGTTGGAAAAGACCCTTAAGATCATCGAGTCCAATCGTTAACCTATCACTGCCAAGTCCACCACTAAACCATGTCCTCGAGCACCACGTCTACCCTTCTTTTAAATACCTGCAGGGATGGAGACTCAACCACTGCCCTGGGCAGCCTGTTCCAATGCCTGACTACCCTTTCGGTGAAGAAGTTTTTCCTAATGTCCAACCTAAACTTCCCCTGGCGCAGCTTGAGGCCGTTTCCTCTCGTCCTATCCCTTGTACTTGGGAGAAGAGACCGACCCCCACCTCACTACAGCCTCCTTTCAGGTGGTTGCCTAAGAAAACACAGTTTTACCCCTTCTTACAATGGAAGTGTAGGCAAGTGCAGATTTCCCGGGAGGTTTAAGCAGATTTGTGCTACCACCAGCAGAAGTGTGTGTGGGGTGCATACCTCACATTGTCTGATGTAGTTGCAGCTGTGCCTCCCTTTGACATAGGTCAGTGGTGGCTCTGTCCGCAACAGATTAATATCCTCAACTTGAAAATACATTATTAGGCTACACGATAACTTTTTAAAGCAAAACCAAATTGTTGTAATTCAAGAGTCAAAAGCCCTTCACACTTCAATTTTAAAGAATCTTCTGATGCAGGATGTGTAGAAGCAAACCAACTGATGCAGCAAATACCCTCCTGACACCTAAAATATTTAGAAAATACAGGACTGCAATCAATAACAAACAGCATGATACAAATGTAAAATGTAAAGTCTTTGTGTGCATCAGGAAAGCAAACAAAGAATAAATCTTCAGATGAGTCAATACAGACATCAACTGCAAGAAGTTATACATGCAGTACAGGCCAGATAAGGGCACGCCGTACAGGTTTTGTAACATACACAAGCAATACCATTAAGACACATTTGGGTCAGATTCATATTACACCAAGCATACGTAAGAAATGCTTCACAGTAAAGACAGTAAAATTGTTTCCCCTCAACCATCTTTCTAGAAATAAAAGGCAAATGCTGCTCTTAATTCACACAGATTAAAGAAAAGCCTATTAAAGTATTTTTTCCATAATAAAACCATTCAAAGCTAGGTCACAGCTGGTCTTTGCACAAATATCCAGCAGGTAGGAAACAGAACAAAATGTGGGCCCTTCTCCTAACCTACTGTAAGGAACAGGCGATTTTAGTTCCTGCTTTAAAGGACAGCAACAATTGCTCTATCCCCAACCACACACAGGGAGAAACACACCCCACCAAGGGATTTGCACATATTCAAGAGCAGGAGGTGTTTCACCGGAATCACCGAGATGTTTCGTAATGGTCTGAGTTAAAGCAGGACAGCTCGGGCAGCAGAGAACCAGCCCTGAGCCTGAAAGCTGAAGCCAGATGCAAGTTGAAAATAGGGTGCAAACTCTAAACAGAGGAGATGATTAATCACTGGAACTAGCTACCAAGAGAAGCAGCAGACTCTCCACCTCTTGAAGATCTTTGAGTCACGTCTGAGTGCTTCTTTGGAAGATCTGCTTAGCCAAACAAATGTTTCTCAGTACAAGACAGTTGAGATGGGTAACGTGAAACCGCCTGTATTACAAAACAAATCCCGCAAGGCGATCTAATATCCCTTCTGCCTTTATGTCCTGGATGATTCTATGAATCACACACAAGTATCTCCTCCTGAAAAGAGAAATGCCTTCATACTTATTTGCAAAACACTACATGCATAAACATATAACATGTAAAAAACATAATTTCCACAGCCATTATGAAAGAACATGGCTAATCGGTTAAGGTTTTCTCTAAGCTCACTTTTAAGAAGCATACTGGAAAGAATTATGTTTTTAGTTAACTCTGAGGAAAATTAGTTTTCCTGATTCTACAATTTCACTTAAAATAATGATCTGTATTTACATATAACACTATTAAAAACTCAAATTCATTACAAAACTTTAAATTACTTCATATATTAAAAGCTACACAGATATTTCCTTACCCCTGTTTTTGTAGTGACCTTATAGGATTTTAAGCCTACTATGCAAAACCTGACATATATAAATTCTAAAGGCTTGGCAAACCCATCTTCCACCATCAGTCTTACAAATAGGTGCATAACATTGCTGTTTTCAGCACGTAAGAACTACCTTGGCTTGTCAATCAAAAGGCTCCTCTCAAAATCTTTAGATGCTCTCTTAGAATACCAATCTTTGCTTTCTTCCTGTAGTTCAGGTCAACAGTCATCTCCAGTCATTTTACTTGGCTGGTTGGGCTTTTTTCATGACGTTACAATTAAGAAGTTAATCTTGGGGAAAAAAAAAAAAATCCTGTGCTCATTATATTAAACAAATGATGAGTAAAGCTATGTGAGCTCTGGGGGGTTTTTTCCCCTCAGTTCAGTTGTTGAATATTAATAAAAACTCTTGTGCTTAGATTAAACCAACTTTGAAATTTATTTATTTTTTGTAAGAGAGAGAGGTGAGGGAAGACAAGGAAGTTTCCTGTAAAATAAACCCTCCTTCACATTTCCAGTCTTTTCCTCTTGTATTTGAAACAAAGAATACGCTGCTCACACTTATATACAATGTAATTTGTTTTGAACAATTACAAGAGTGAAGGAGGACAAGCAAGGGCTAGACTCAACTTGTGAGAGGTCATCACCCATCTCTTTACCCGGTATTGAACTGGTCAGAGCACTCACACACACGTCACACTTCAACCTCAGTACCCAGTTTAAATTCTCTTTGCTGCCCAAGGTGATTTGAATACTTTTTTTTTTCTCTTTAAGAAAAATATCCAAGCCACCAGTCATGGAATATCCATGAAAATCTCTACAATGTCTCCTGTCAGAGCTGTTCTAAAAATTTATATATACCTCAGAAAATGACCATATTACAAGCACTCACGCCTGGGATCTGGGATCTATGCATTTCAGACCTCCTCTGTCAAACTAGGACAGCTTCTGCAGGGGAGAGTGCATACTCCCTCCTCCAGAACATCCTCCAGTAATTTGCTTACAGTAGTCTTGACAAATAGAAAATACGAACTTTCAAACCTTTGCAGCAGAGAATTTAAGTCTCCCATTAGACTTAGAGATAGAAAGGAATTTCTTTATTAGTCCTGACCATTTTATCCAGTCTCCTTCCCTTCCTTCCTTCCAGTGTAAACTGAGTTCAGCATTTGACTCCAACGTTCAAGTTGTCTCAGGACAAGAACCTGGAAGAAAGTAGGTTCATTTCATGGAAGTGAATCTTTGAAGGAAAGAGAAAGAAGTCAATATATGAAAAGCAGAAGGAAAACCTCCCTTCTCCAATTTAAGAAATAGGTAATTTTTTCTGCTTTAAAACAGAATTGCTGATATTTTTGACATTTTTAAATACATACGCAACTGGAACCTGCATGGTTCTGATTTTCCTCTTGCCATCACCCATCTTCCTCATTTTGTTCTCCAGATGCAGCTTGAACATCTTGATCCAACCTCCCCATTTCAGTAACACTTAAACTCACCATTTAGGGCATGGATTTTCAAACCCATTTCTGTAAATTGAGGGATTAAATTCTTTGAACTCTGGCTTAGCTGTAGTGAAGCAGAAGTAGAAGTAAAGCTTCCTAACAAGCCTTTTACATAAATAGCCAGCTTTACAGTTTCAGTCTACAGACTGAAGGATAGATGGAGAAAAAGCACCAGAGTTCATAGAATCACAGAATCGTTAAGGTTGGAAAAGACCCTTAAGATCATCGAGTCCAACCGTTAACCTATCACTGCCAAGTCCACCACTAAACCATGTCCTCGAGCACGATGTCTGCCCACCTTTTAAATACCTCCAGGGATGGAGACTCAACCACTTCCCTGGGCAGCCTGTTCCAATGCCTGACTACCCTTTCGGTGAAGAAGTTTTTCCTAATGTCCAACCTAAACTTCCCCTGGCGCAGCTTGAGGCCGTTTCCTCTCGTCCTTGTGAAGGAAAAAACAAAAACCTTTAAGATGAAGTTTATACTCTTATATTAGACTTTTGGCAAAGACAAGATTCAGGAAGAGGATAAAACAGACCTCATGAAAGGTGTATAAACTGTACTGGAACATGACAGGAAAGCCACTTGTCTCCATCAATATTTTTCTTTTGCACATATAAATCAGGCTAGATCTTTTAAGACACTACAAAGTCAAAGTAATTGCATACATCAACAATCTACACATGCTTCGAAAGCCAAAGGAAGTTTTGCTACCAATATCCGTGGCAGACGCAACCATGCTTGGAAAGTATAATAATTTATGTAACTCACATTTTAAGGAGTACTTTTATCTTAAATTCTCTCTCTTTTCTTTCATGGTAAAAAGCATTGTAGAGAACAAAAGCAAGAGAATAAAAAGCATTCTTCAATTTATCACAACAAATTCTGGAGAATGGAATATATCCCTACACCATATACATCAAAACATAGACCAGATAGGTAAACATCTGTCTTTGAAGAGGTTGAAGAATTTAAAACAGAGTAGTAATAATCCACAACAGTTGTGCAGCATATTACAAATATTTCTTTTAAATAGTTCAAGATTTTATAACAGAACATCCACAAAAATGGTATGTTCTTTTATTTAAAGACTTGTTTCTAAATCGTTTCAAAAAAAAGTTCAAATAATTTAATGGTGCACCACTGTGAAATGAAATCAATATTATAAATGTTGCTAAATTTGCAATAGTAAAAAAAAAAAAAAAAAAATTACAAAAAAACCTCTTTGCTTTCTTCAAAACCCAAAAAAAAGAATGGAAAATTTTAAAATCTCATTTACAAGTTTTCAAAAAGGCTTACTGACATGACAAGTCCTGCCTGTTGTTGCCTTGTGGATTCAGGTTCATTCCATTAGGTAATAACCTAAGTACAAAATATGCTATTTAGAACCAGTTCTTTATTTTACATATATATGTATAGCATCATTGATTTTGATGAAAGTAGTCTAATTTACAACAGAATATGTAGCCTTCACTGCCAGCCAGTGAAAAGACAGTTAAAAGCCAAAACAGATTAAAAGGAGATAAAGATCTAAAAGCACTACAACTAGAATGTAATTTTCCATTGCTGGGGACAATAATCTGTACATCTGCCTTTAATTTCTTATTGGAAGTAAGTTTTAAATAACCTGCTTTAATATCCTTCTCTTAACCTACCGGCACACAGTGCTACATTTTTATCATAGCTGTTGTAACAACTTCATATTTATCTTCAAGCCCCAGCTCTCAGAGTCAGTTCTAGTAGTTGCAGAGAAAAAAAAAAATCCAAAAGTCTGGTTCAGTTATGCCCTAATGACTCATATGTATTATGATTATGTTATCACACACAGTGTGTTACTCTTAGATGATTTTGAAGATCCCTCTCCTTAGTTATAAGCTCTTGGACAATGGCAAACAGGCACGTGGCCTTCAGCCTGCTTCCCAAGTGGATCCCCTAAACAACAGGGGATTACTTTCAACACACGAATGAAGTTTCTGTACAGGAGAGAAATACTTATCACTAGACAGACAGCACAGATGTAAGTCCTATCATTTCTCAAGGTGTTTATACAAAGGTGCAGAAAAGAGTAAGGAAATAGAAGGTCCTTGTAGCAAACCAAACAGTAGTCTCCTTGCAGAAGTAATCCTCCTGAGAAATTCCTATATCAGAATGCTTTGAAAATTAAGCGCATTCATCTTGCCTACTTCCTTGAACTCCCAAAAGAACTACTTTAGGTACTAGCTTCCCACCCACAGAGCAGATGTTTCTTCCCTTCGTTAGGGATTTGAAGTCCAACAAGATTGGTATTTGACTCAAATGTGGTCATTGCATATTTTAAAAATGACTTCATTGAACAGTAACTACATTAGGCAAAAAGAAAGTGACAGTAAAACATGTTTCAGTCCCTAAACGTTAAATAAAGCTGGTTTGGGCTGCAGTCTTCAGTGTGTATTACAGAGGTATTTATGTATTCTTGAAAAATTACCACAGAAACTGAGTCATAAAGCACATTTACATGAGGGTATGCAATATCAAAGAGAAGCCTTTATCGAAATTCCAGGGGGTCCCATGCAAGTTGAGAAGTCAGCAAGAACTGTTATATCCAAATATAATTTACATGCATTCTTGGCTCTAACGCTGATGTTGCGAGTGAGTATGGCACTCACCAATGGCCACATAGTACACATTAACACCGAGCTTGCTGGGTCTCAGAGTCCTGAACTGTCACAGCAAAAGAAGCACATTAAATTTAAAAAAAGCTAACTTGCAAAAGGCAGCTCACTGAAAGTAGCAATTCCTCCATTATAATAGAGCTATATATATTTATTATCACAGAGGGTCTTAACAGCTGTGGTGAAAGTTAAAATTATGCAACAAAAGGGAAAGCTTTGCAGAGCACAGCTAAGTTGATTATTGTAATTCATATCTGGAAGTGAAAACACACATCCTGAAAAACCCTCCATCTGGCATAAGAGGTGACAGCATGTTCAGCAATACAGATAACACTGAACACATCATCTTTATGGTCTCATTGAATATTTAATCCCATCAAAGTCACAGTGGTGACATTCAAAGACCTTCATGGAATCTGGCCAAAGGAATCACCATTTGATCCAGACCCATGTCCATCAGCTACATATTACTGGAAATACCTAATTCTTGACCAATAAGGAAAAGACAAAAGATTAACCAGAAAGAGGCCTGAACACAATTCACTCTCAGGAGGCAACCGAATGAGCAACAATTCTTGCTATTTCCCAAAGACATGGGAGTCAGATGTCTTTCTGCAAGGTTTTCATTTCCTCACCTATAAATACCTCAAAGTAATCACACATTAATGTTTACATGCACAACAGTGAATTCATGGCAACACCTGAATATGCTCATAAGCAAAACTTAAGTAACACTACAAAGAGTCCACCAGTTTCTCACTAGTATCAATCCAACAAAAAGAAAATTTCACAATTACTAGCACACTCCATGGGAAATATTATATGAGGCCTAATATAGTTTTGCTGTCATTGTCAGTCAGGCTGATGATCATACCAATAATCTTAATTTTTGCCATTAGGAGATAATACCTCCACCTGTTTAAAACAGATCAGGCAGATAATCTACATGATTTCGTAGACAAACTAGAAGCTTAAATGCAATGCAGGTCTGAACTGAAAACCACTACTGTGTATAGAAATGAAAAGAACAGAAAACAGAAAACATCTAAAATAGAAAGAAACCTAAGTGTGCTTGCTACAATTTGCTAAGTAGGGACTGGGGAATCTCCATGCCAGAACACTAAAACACCTGACATAAGAAATTGCTAATTCAGGAGAATAAATTTTTAATACAATAGATTCTTCCTATAGGGATTCCCTCTAGAATTCCCTCTAAAGAAAGAGATGATACTACATCACTGGGGAACAAAAAGCATAGCATCTGCATTTAAAAAAGAAAAAAAGATGTGAGTGGGGTCGCTGCAAATTAAAGTTAATGCCTAAGATTATATTAGCTTGTTCCCAGTAGGATAAAAAATTTTAAAACCAACATAAAATACAATTAAAGACATAGACAAAAAGGGAATTTGATAACATTACCATTTATCAAAGGCAGGTAGTGCCAGAATAGCCTGTTCTTTCAGAGGATAGCTAATTTTCTGGAGAAATAAAACAGAGTAGATCTTATCTATTCAGATTTTAATAAAGCATTTGGTGACGTGCCACGAGGGGAAGTTGTTAAAATGGAGATTGATACAGAAATATTACGTGGGGGAAGATAGCTCAAGCGGATACTGTGAAAGCCTTACTCCAAGCTGCAGAAGGTCTAATAGAGTTCCTCCAGACTTAATCTTGACACCAACCTTTTTTATAATAACTTTGGCACAAAAACCAGGCACAAGAGAATGAAACCTGCTGAAAAGATCAAGCCCTGATTCTCACCAATACCGATTTGATTGAAGTATCATTCAGGAAAAACTAGAATGTTCAGAAACAGGCTGAAATGCACTAATATGAACGTGAAGTGATAAATTTCAGAACCGAAAAGTAGAAGTTTATTGTTTGGAACTGACACAGGAGAAGAGTGGGGTGTAATCCCAGGATCGATTCAGAGATGACAGCGAGCCACCATGAATCAAGCATCCTGAAAGAGGCAAATGTGATTTAACAGCATGTTGAATGAGACATCTGACACATATATTTCTCATCTGCAGTGCTGTGTGTACTTTTGGTTACTTGCATATGAGAAGGAAATAGTCAAACAGGAGAATGATGCTACGAAAAGCAGAGGAACTGGAAAGCTTACCTTGCAAGAGGAGGCTAAGAGTTTGGCTTATTTAGCTCTGCAGAAAAGAAACTGAGAGGGAATATGATTAGTTCCTGAATATATTTTTTAAGAAGCAAGTTGGCAGGGGAGGAATAGTCTTCAAGCTAAAGGAGAGGACATGTGAAGCACAGTCCAAGCTGATTCTGCTTAGTCCCTATTTCGCAAAGAAAACCCCCTAATCTATCATGTTTAACATAAACTAAACTTGTTTCGGAAATCATCACAAGAGACTGGAGGAGCACTGGCCCCATTTTAGGCCAGTGAGTTGAACTCTAGACAAACCCTTGGGCATATCTTCAGCTGGTTTTCACTGCTGTAACCACCTTCAGAGCAGACGCTTAGGCCGCTGCGGTCCAGCCCCCACGTTTCTGCAGAAACTCCTGAATGAAGGAAGTAGCCTCAGTGGCAACTACTGGACAAGTGACTGTTGTGGGATTAGAAATAATGCACCTAGACAGTTTAAATTTACCTCAGAAGAACAGAGTATTCAAACATCGCATGAGGAGCACTTCTTCAAGTCCTGCAGAAGCTCTGCTTTCACAGCAGTCTGAGCTGCAGACAACAGAAAGCAAAAGAGAGTTTTAAAAATGTTTTAAACAGCAGAGATTAACTGAAAGTTAGGGACTGTTTGAGGATCAGAATTTGCCATCTAATACAGTTCTTGGAGGGTGTTCAGCTAGAAATATGAATAAAATAAACTGTGTAATCTGAGAATTACAAGTGAAATAAACTGGCAAAGCTTATTAGTGATGCTGATAAGTTGTTAAAATTTGGCTAAACTTTAAAGATGTGATGAAGGTGGCTCAGGGGGAGTGTGTACCGTTATGCAAAATTAAGCACAGAATTTCAAAACCAATACGTCTGAGTGACAAGTTGGTTAAGTTAATTGCAAGTAAAAATGGAGCTCTAAAAATTACAGGGAGCATAAAACTACAGCATTGTTACTTCTAAAAAGAAAAATCAAAGGAATGTAACGATGGTACTTGAAGCACATGAAGGAATAATGAAGCACAAATAGCTAGGAGTATTAAGACTAACAATAAGGTGTTCTTGTAAAATATATTGGAGGTTTGAAAAATGCTAGAGAACAAGTAGTTCCATAAATAAGGTGACAGAGTAAGGAAATATTTGCTATTGGAAAAAAGAATTAAGAGAATAATTCATTCCTTTTTTGTATTTGCATTTCACGAGCAGAATATTACTAAATATAAGACCTTAGAGAGCATACTGTGGTCATGAGAAAATTTGAAGGCTTAGATCAACCTAATACTCTTGGTTAATGTTAATGAGCATCTGAGATCTCATCTGAACTAAAATGTTGGATTTTGAGCTTGGTTTGCATTTTTCATTATTTTAAAAAGGTGAAACTTCTTTTAGGAAAAAAAGCTCCACCATGGCTTGCAACAGAAAAGGAAATCTAGCCGGGAGCTCCTGTTAGGTCCACAGTCGCTTGCTGTCACTATGAACATTCATTCAGAAAAGATCTTATTAGGAGCAGTAGTAAATCACCATCTGTTGACCACATTAAGCTCAGCAAAGCTTGTGAGAGTCTTTAGTAAGATCTCTAGACATTCCTTCTGACTAAGCATGTTTCTCTGTGTCATTCCCAATCAGTAACAGGGGGAAAAAATAAGGACTGTATTCTCCCCCAAATTATGATTATTTCACTTTTTCTTGGCAGAGTTAAGGACAAACAAACCAAAACTCAAAAACCGTCAGAGACAAAGCTTTCCTGCTGTCTAAAACGCAACTTCTTCCTGCTGTTCAGCTTCTTTCAGAGCCTCCTAGGCACAGCCGGCCACTGCCTGCTCTCAACCACCAGCTCCAGGGGCCGGCTGCACGCCAGCAGCGGGGCCGGCTGGTGGTCTCCCATGCAGGCAGGACAGCGTGCACCGGGGACGGGACAGGGGATCCCAGTGAGGGAGGGAGGGAAAACAGCGCGTGTGCTCACTCACATGAATGTTACTGTCAAGCACATGGACACAGTGGCAGAATTAAAGTTGAAAGGGGTATTTGCTTCTAAATTTTCAGATATAAACAATGCTTTTACCACCAAAGGGCTTGGTGGTTTGGGGGCGTTTGGTTTTTCTTCCCTTGGCTTGTTCATGTTTAACAATAAGAAATGCATAGGTGGAAGGGGTACAGCGCAGCGCCAGGGAGCGACCTGGAAGACAGCAGAATGAAAACCTTTCTGATCAGAGGGCTGAGCTGGACAAGAGAGACGCTACTTAATCTAGGGGGAAAACTCATTCAAAAACCTGACAAAGGCACAAGTAATGAACAAGGTCACTGCTATTCTCAAATAAAACTTTCTTATTTCTTGCTAATCAGAGTATGAACCCAAGGAGGTATAGTGAGTAGCTCTTAGTTGAGCAGAATCAAATGGAAGTAACGTGCTTAAAGAAGAAGTGCACAGTTATACGTTCTAACAAGCTTTAGTCCATTCTTTTGGACTTGCTAATTTAGCTGTTGGAGAGACAGATGAAGATTAAGTTTCCCTTGACGATTTTCTCTCTTTTTCCTGAGGGTGGATACAGCAATTCGTTTGGGGTTTGGTTTGGTTTTTTCCCTAGCATAAATAGTTAATGAAATAAACCAACAAACTCTAAAAAATGTAGACTGAAAAAAAAAAAAAAAAAACACACCACAAACCCAAATCCTAAAAAAGGAAGGGTGTGGGGTAAATACTGTTTCCAGTTATTCCTCAGATGGAAGGCCCTTGGCTTGTTTCTCTTCCCACACAACACTGGGGCTCATGGTAGCAAAAAAGGCTGCTGTCTGAGCCATTAGCAGCCAAAACAAACATAAAGATAGCAAAAAAAGGCGGAAATAGAGACACTGAGCCATGAACATTCATGTTTTAAGACAGAGATTCAAGCAGTTCAGTGTTAGTAATCAGGGTGTGAGTGGTTCTCCACATGCCAAGGTATAGAAAAAGCACAGGATAGTCCAGAAATCTACACAGATATGGTCTTCAGTGCTTTCCGACTGATCGCAATAACCTTGTAGCGTATCTGGGAGTATGTCATCAAACCCCATGACAAAATTAGTCTAGTGACTAAATCACTTGGTCGTCTTCTCCTTGTTAGCTCAGCTAGCGTGTTAACGTGCTGCAGAACAAACACAATGTACTACGCTGGTTGCCTCCTCCTCCAGCTTTTACTTCAGCTATCTGCCCTAACGCAGAATGGATAAACAGTTTTCTTGCCAAATAGTAGTGGATTAGCCACAGCAGTGGTGACGACAGCACAGTGTGCGGAAGGATAAGAGTTACAATAGATATTCCCAAAGCAGTAACGTGAGCCGGGATAAGGCGGGAATGAAATGTCATCATCTAGATGAACATTTACACGCTATGGAAATGATGACTAGCATTTGGATTGAGCAGAAGGGCGAGTTCAACGTCACAGCAACTCCCAACAAAGTTTATCAGACAAAGGTCGTATATGCTGCACTTTAACCCCATAATCCAGTTCTCCAGCTTGAATGCAGACTGTGTTGCCAAAATTTATTCTGTATAGTAAAACAAATTATTAATACTGTAATAGTCATACTATATTGCCTGTGATTGGAAATACCTTGCCTTTGATATTTTTCCACTCTGGGTCCAATCCTGGGAACTACTAAACATCTACATTTCATATCTGCCTGAAAGCCCTGCCAATTCTCAGAGCTTCTCAGGCTAGGAAAATGAATTGAATGTACAGCTGAGAACAAATAAAACATCCAAGATTTCAAGGTGCCTGGAATAGTTGAAGTGAAATCCACAATTTTCTATACATAAAAAAGTAAAGCATTGTGGCATTATATCCATGCTCTTAATGCTTTTAAAATGAATGCAGTATTTAGCAAACAGATCAGGACATTTTATGACCTGTTCAGTTCTGTTACTTCTGCATATACACATTAATGTAGGAAAATTTCCTACCGTTTTCTGAGCTGGACCATATTCACTCCATTTTATACACTGTAAGAATGACTGAAGCACAAATGCTCCTAAGAGCGGGGCCTAAACAAGATTGTAAAGCTTCAGGCTAGTTTCCAGTCCTACCACAAATTTTCTATGCATCCAGATGGTGCATCCAGTTTCCTATCTGCAGCCATGGAAAATGGGCAGATTGTATGGAAAACTATACTCTGAATTGCAAGGAGCTCTGGCATTGCTGGGATGGCAGTGGAAAATTGCCCCGAGAACCTTGTCCAAGGTGCCAGAGAGACCTTCTGAGGAGAGGAGTAAGTCTACAAGCATCAGTCTCCTACGTTATCAGAAGAGACTACCGTTTCCTCCCCTGAAATGTCCATTGATTGATATAATCCCAATTATTTCAAAATTCTTTGGTGACTCCTGTGTCATAACATATTACACTATTCCTGATTTAATTGACACAGGGAACACTCAGGTTCACAAAACTTCCCATCAGTCTGGGAAGTTTTGTTAGGAACTATATCTTAAAAGTTTTTGGGGGCCCATTATTTACTTCCATTTTGCTCTATGAATTTCTACCTTCTCATTACTGGATGTCCTTCAGGTCTTTTCAGCAAGCTACTTATCCTCTCAGTCATTTCTGGTGCTTATCCCTTCTCTCTTAGTCTCCAGCAAGTCTGGAGCTCTCTCTGGTTCACTGCCTGGGTTATATTTCATTTACGGCTGCCACATTATCTGCAGCAACCATCATTAAAAAGGCTACTGCATTATCACTAGAAAGGGAGCAAGATTTCAACAGCTTTGTGTGGCAAATGCACTGGGGGAGGGTTTCTGCCGCCTCTTGCCAAGTTCCCATTGCTTCACTTTCCCCATTGGTTCTGCTGCTTTGTAGTTCAGGTTCTGAATTTATCTCAGGTTCCCTCTGTTTTGCTCTCATTAGGAAGGCATTCGGGCAGCATTCTTTTCCCCTCATGCTGGGGAATTTGTTCCAGGTCACTGCTGAGCTGTAGACAGTGTCCTTGAACATGTAACCTGTAATGAAATGAACAATTGCCCTATCGGCTACCAAACTTTTCATGTAGGACTCCCCATCCCCACCCCAATGGCTCCCCATTTATCTGGACAGATGCAGAGTAACAGGGGAAAGAGAAAAGTGTAAATGAGAAAATGGAACTGTTCCTCATCTCCCAACATATGCTTAGTAATATACCTTGGGCAAGCCTCCACTCACCAAAAGTGTCTGGGCTTTGAAAACTACAGAATAGCTGTGCTATACATCCAGCTGTTCGCAGTTCAGTGCTTTCATGTAGATACCAGCCATGTGAAGATGCCTTAAGTTCTTAGATGTTAATCCAGCGGTTACTACTAAAGAAAAAAATCCTAGAAGCACTAGCTACGAAAAGCGAAGATTACGTCTCAGAGGTGTCACAGCCCAATTCACAGAAGAGGGATCTGTTTTATAACAAATGCCTGGTTCTAGCTATCCCCATCCAAACCTGTGCTGCCACCCTCTTCTAAGCCCAAATCAAACTGCTGTGATTTTAAAAGAAGTGAGTTTTCACTCACACAGTACTTAGTACAGATTAACGAGGGTGTAGTTTGAAAAGTAAAATCTTTCACCTCTACAATGCATCCCTCCCGAGCATTCTTGGTTGCACCATTCACAGCCGTTCTTGGTCAGACAACCTACAGAAAATCACCACAAGACAGCAAGAGAAACTGCAAACAGCATCCACTGTGCTGTTGCAAGTAATGTGAGGGGATATGAACAAGTAATATGGGGGACATCTCTTGGCCAGAAATCTCCTTGGAAGAGGAAAGGGCAAGGAGCCTTCCAAAACTCTTCATCCAAGACTCATCCCACCTAATATTGGACAACTGAACCTCGGTGCCTAAAGGGAAGCACTGCTGCTGCACAAACGCAAGCAACTCATTTAGGAAGCGGGGTACATATTAGGCTCCGTATGCTGTACATGTGAAAGGAAAATCTACCCTAGGGGGCAATTCTGAGCAAGAGACTAACGCTGGAGGAGCGAGACCTCAGGCTGGTGCCTAAACTGAGATGCAAGGTGTCCAGAATTTTCTCCCTTTTGTAGTTTAACTTAGATCAACACAATCTCTCCTCATTCCTCTCCTCAGTCTCTGAGGTTCCTCTGAACCCCTACCTGAGACGTTAGGAACTTGTCCTGAGATGTTAGGAATTTGTGCAAGGGAGCTGAATCATGACTACGTAACCTATTGACCAACGTAGCTAAACATTTCTCCTTCGGCACTTCCGTTACCATGGCTGAAACTTTTGTTCTAACTTGCCTCTTCTTGGAGGACACACATACTATGAAGACTCCAAGACTCCATGCCAGCAGTAAAGCAACCTCCTTTGCAAATCTGCTTACCTCCTTCAGATGACCACTGAAGACAGCCCAGCCAAGAAGGCGTTATTTCACAATTAGCTGTGCTCAATTTTATTTTTTAATAATCACTACCTTTCAGAAATCTAAACTTTGACATTTCCATGGGTCCCCCAAAAGAAAGCAGGATCAAGCATGCTGCAGCTGTTTCTCTGCAGTATTTCTCTCCCTCTAAAAGTGTTCTCAAGTTAATTTTGGCGAGGTTTGAAAGGAGTAGGCTTGTGCGCTGAAAATGTTTTCAATTTGACAGCTCTGTCGCTGTGGGGGAGGGAGAAAGATCAGTGATATCTTGAAGTTACGCAATAAAAAGTTAGTTGTCTTCTTTGAATGCAGATTTCTATTGAAGTTTTAAATAGTCCTCTTCACTAAGGAAAGGACTGAAAAGGTAGTTAACATAAGTAAGCTGAAAAACCCTGCTGCTGTTCCTGTAAATAAAGCTGACCTTCTGGAGTAGTGGCAGAGGCTGCTGACCTTGTTTTTCTCCCTTGCACCAGCAACTGCATATCCTTACACGCGTATCGTATTACCAGCCAAACAGGCAGCTTTCACGTATGGCAGTACAGAGTAGTACACAGCTCCAGCATTCGCTAAACGGAAACTTGCTTGCTTTCAGAAAGACTCAGAGGACTCGAGCTTACGCTGAGCTTTGCACTGACTAAAACTTTCCCAAGGGATGGACAACAGATTCCTGGGATTGAAAAGGAAAAAAAGCATCAATAGTTTTGCAACACATTCCAGAAATCACAGGCTGTGAAGAATCTGATGCTGTAACTGCAGAAGCCTTGCTGTGGGAAGACATGCTTTTACCTTCTTTCACGTAGTCCTATGCCACTAGTTCAGAGTTGTAAGGAGAAGGGAAGAGTGTGCTTGTAACACTTTAAAGAAAACCATCCACTGAGAAGCCTAAAAACATCACAAGTTTAAATTAGTTCTCTTTAACTTTCTCCCATCATCCAGTAAATGACCTTTCATTTACAGTAAGGCAACTCCTTGAAGTAGTTTTTCTTCTCCTTCCCAAAGGTTTAGAATATGGAGCTAGTACTCCAGAAAGCAACGGGACTCTCTACATGGGTTTGTGTCAACCCCATCAATGCAATATCAAGACTCGAATCCATCACACGAATGAGCTTTACCCACACCATGCTTCACTGAAGGAGGTCTGTTTGTGACATTTTACAGATGGGGCTTCAAGATAGCCAAGATTATGTGATTTACCAAAAATCACAGATGAAGTTTGTGGCTGAGGTACTGTATCTGACTTTCAAGCCCAAGCCTTCCCTCTTTTGATATAGATATAGATAGATAGATAGATAGATATAGAGATATATATAGAAAGAGACCTCACTTTTCTTTCTATTCTTCTACTCTTCCACACTACACTGAGATGAACTCTCTTCTTCCTCACTGCTAGAATAAAAACCAAACAGGTAGTAATGACAGCTTCTCCTATTCCAGGAATATGGAGATCCAGAACACTGCAGATCCAGGAAGAAGTCTGGCCACTTTTCCCATCACTTTTGCATACCTCCTCCACCTTTCTAAGATCATGAAAAGAGAAGCTCAGGAACAGCTGTAGAAGCCTCAGGTTCTAAAAGCAGCTTCCAGTTTCTAGGCTCTCTTAGAAGCAGTAAAGAGACCATTGCAGGACCACTGCAGGCAAATAAGTGAGCTAGACTGACTGCCTGGGACCAGTGCTTCCCATAGGTAGGACCCCAAAGGAGCCGGACAGAGCCTGCACCAGATAGTAGCCCAGTGCAGAGATCATGGAGGACAACACCCCAACCAGATGCAGAGCCTCGGCCCAAGCCTTCTGCCTTGGTAACACATGATAAGCCATGACTAGGTCCAAGCATCTCTCACTGTGGTTACCACCTTGGACCTCCACAGTGGTCAACACTATGAAAGTAATAGGGATATTAACTGACAGACTTGTGGGAGGAAAACATTTTGCCCCCACCACGTTTACTGCAGGTCTGGTAAAGAAAAAGAAGAGAGGCATTTGGAGGAGAATGAATTATTCTCTTTCATAACTAGAAGCGATGTATTTTTAGACCTTACAAAATGGTATTACTTCTACATGTCAATGTTTCAGAAATTTTTCTAGAAGAGATATCTATTTCAAATGAAATAATTTAATTTCAAAAGTTTTGATACTGTGCAGTTACTTTTCTTATCTTTTTTTTTCCTTACCTTTCTTTTCTTTTGGACCTTTATCCTGTAGGCAAATAACATGCTGCATTAACCACATTATAATACGAACTGAAATATACACATTTCTTTGTGTTTGTTTGTTAAAACACTACTCCTGAGCCCTACAGCTATAACCTTTCTTTTTGCTTACTAATCAACACCTTTGGTACTTTCTGTTTTCAGCATTATTATTCTCCCAATTTTCAAAGTCTGTCAAGTGACTGAAAAGCACTGAAGAACCTCCAGATGCAGCAGAACTCCAAAGTAGAAAAATCTGTAATTACTTCCAAGTCAACAATTTATAGCACATTATTTTGTGAATAAATCTAGCAGTACTTTCTATGTGGAAATAACAATAGGCAGAACTCTGAGCCACACAACATAACTTCCAAGTTGGGCCTTGTTGGCAGGGGTTGGACCAGCTGACCTTCAGAAGTCCTTTGACATTACAATTTCATCTGAATAAGCAACTAATTACTGAAGATTTTTTCAGTTTTTCTCAGTATTTTTTTTTTTTTTTGTTCTTGGAAAAACATTTGGGGAAGGGGAATTTTTCCTTTAAAGTGTCCAGCCTAATGGCTCTGTAATCACCACCTGTGCCCTAAGTCAGAAAACATCCAAAGAATCCACCAGTTTCTAGACAGAGTAATGAGAAAGAAAGAATTATAATTCTAGAAAGCATCCAAGATTTTTTTCATTCGTTTTCACCTCTCCAAGGAACTTTTGAAATGCAATGTAATAGAGGTGGAGTTGCTTACAGTATGCCTTCCTTGCCTTCACGGAGCTGCTCTGCCAGTGAGTAACTCTTAAGCTGTCCTGATGTGCTTTACGGAGGTTGAGAGGGACCTTAGGAACACTGCCCCTCTGTGACAGAAGGAAATAAAGACCCATCCCTTTACACACATTTGACAGCCTCTAAGTCTCCTTCCAAACACAGCCCCTTTTATTAATGACCCAGCCAGCTAATTGGGAAAAGGGCTATCAGCCAGGCTCCTTGGAGCATGGGAGCGTGCCTGAGGACGTGCTGCACCCTTGCAGCCTCTGCTGCCGTTTGACCCCAAACCCACGGTCACCAGGACACACAGCACTCGTCTGTCCCCACAGGGCGATGGGCTTTCTCAGAAGCCACGGCACAGCGCGAGCAGCCAGGGAGACAGCTCTAGCTGTGGCACACACGACCCTCTCATGCTCCGTGCCCGCAACCTGACATCTTGCTGCCCACGCCACCGGGCAGACAGTCTGAAAAGATTAAGTTTGCAGTCAGCAGGGTGGGAAGGGAGAGACGTGAAACCTGCCTTATGTGAGAGGCAAAACGAGGGCATTTAAAGCAATGTTCTATTTTCAACTGAGTAAAAAAGAAACGTGTATGAGAAAGCATGGATTTAAAAAAAAAATAAAAACAAAAGAAATAAACATCCTCCTATAGTTTCAGGAACTCAGACAATTCCAGAATGTCTTTGTGAAAGAGAAGTTTCATCTTCTGAACTCTCAGAATCAAAGCTGAAAAAAAAGCACTAAAAATCCAAAAATTGCAGTGACAGAAAAAAGGCTACTTTTTTGTATTTACTTCAGGTCGATAAATTAATGACCTGAAGCATCATTAGAAAGACAGATGTCTTTTTTTTTTTTTTTTTTTTCTTCCTAAGATTCAGTTTACCAGTAAAACAGCTCAGTGATCACCCATGTTACTTTAATTCTTAGCATGCTCCTTGGTGGGGTTTTGGCCCATGCCAGCTAGCACAACGCCTGGCATGCACCCAGGCAATTCTTGGTGGGAAGTATGGACAAATGCACTATCTAGCAGACTTCTCCCCCTCTGGCACCTCCTCATGCCACAGCCCAGGGTGTGCAACACCCTACCTCAGCTTTCTGCTATAAAACCATCAGGCTCCAACATGGACCAAAGTGCCTTCAGTCACATAAGAAGAGATCCTCCCCAAAACCACCACTCAGACGCTAATCCTAATGTCTTGGGACCACAGTCATGTCAGGCTCGGGGCCTGGCGCTATATGACACAGACACGGTGGTCTGTGTCACTTGGTATCAGGGCCAGAAAACCGGCCTCGGAGATGCTACTTCTAATTTAAATTTAGTTTTAAATAATAAAAATTCAGCAGTACAGAGGGAACCTCAGTCAAGCCTTCAGTAAAATCTTACTCTGATATGGCTGCAGACTGTATGTTCACCAAATCATGTGGTTAGGATTTCTTCATGCATAAGGGATATCATGTGCCATATTCATTAAAAAGAAAAACAGGAGTACTCCTCCCCCAATTTAACTAATTTCTAACAACAATAAATTTACTGCAGAGTAAAAAAGCCTACACAGAATGCTCTACAGAACTGTCATAAACCCCATTACAAAATGGTATGACAGAGGCTAAACAGAAGCACATTTCAGAAGAAGTTTCCCACAGTTTCTCCAATATCCATAGAACCACACATCATATAAACATATCACCATAGTCTGAGGTCTTCTGCTTAGTTTTCCTTAGTCCGCCATCCACAGGGACAAAATTTCAAAGGCTGAGCCCAATTATCCCATCTCCTGTAAAGCTTTGCAAAAGATTTCAGAGTATCTGAATGAGTAATAAAAGACAGAAACAACTAATACAGGCTGGAGGAAAAAAAGATAAAGAAATATGCACTGATTGTTAACTGTAAGCAATGTAATCTAATGCTAATCTAATTTTTATTCCCTAGATCTGCAAGTCTAGATATTTAGAAATGAGTCTAAGACATCAGATTTCTCTTGCAGAAAATATTTGCAAATGAAAGGAAGCATCAAATTTTAAAGTAGATTCTTTTAAAGTACATTTTATTTTACGGTACCAACTTGAAAAAAAAAAAGTTTCTTAAATACTTACAACATTTAGATTAAAATCTGTTCCTAATGTAGTAACCTAACTGAAAGAATTTGGTTTATGAACCAAAAGCTGCATTTTTGAAACTCCATGCATTCAACTGCAACATGAGAGATAAATGATCTTTGCTAACATCTGTTAGCCCCAGCCACTTGATCTCATTTAGCCAAGTAGTTTTTGTAGCTTTTATTGCTCAATGGTCCAGAAAGTGACTATGTAATAATATTGTGTAAAATTACATCTTCTCCTTGCATACCTTCATATTCAAAATAAAACTAATATGCTTTACTGGCAGAAAGCAAGTATCTACTCCTAGCAGTCTTGAAAAAGCATTTTTATCCTGCTATATACATATATCACCAACTAATTACACAATCATACAATATAGAAAAAGGATGCAATTACTTTCCAGATTTTTGCTGAGGGTGGACAAGAAATCAACATTGTTTTTGTGTGTGCACGTGCAACTATTAAACTCCATGAAAGCAGAAAGGTAATAGCAACCCATACCCATATTCTTAATGTTGAGTATCTCAAACAACTGAGAGGTCCAGTTTGGAGCTATTTTCAAAGAAGAATATGTTTGCAAACATCAGATGTAGTTCAAAAATAATTTTTGGAGCAAGAAATCCAAACAGGCAAAATCCTGTATTCTGTGAATACTATTCAAACAGAACAACTTGGAAAATACAATCTCAGACTATAATAATACTCTAAAAGCACCAACAAACTTTTCTTAATGGGTTACAAAGTTAAATAAAAGAAAATGCATTTCAAACTCCTGAATTTGCATTTCCTTATGCCAAATTTAAATAGTAAATTAATTTCAGGATAATATTAAATTAATTGTGTGCTGATTTAATAGTAAAGTTTGGGATATTCAGCTATACTTACTATGTGCAGGAGATTGTGTTGCATAGCCATTTTTATGCCAGAAACATATATTCGGTGTTTGTTTCATAAATGTAACAAATGAAGGAAAAATAAATATTTACCTAACCAGGACTAATATTTTCTTCATGTGGGAAAATCACCCTGCTGCCAAACCCCCCTGTACTAATGACAACAATTATACAGCAATATCTGAATAAAACATAGTCAGTAGCACATAAGCTTTGATGAGATAATACCACATCTCCAAAGGTCATTCTTTTAAATGTATGTGCAAAACAAGGTAGAATTCCGAATTCTCCATTTTAGCACCTTTGTTATAAGCAAGAAAATACCCCACAACTTTTATTAAGCAAGTTTAACTGAGCTATTTAACGTCCAAGAAACCAGGTGGAATAAAAAATACTATCATGTATTGGTTCTGTCAGTTTCTGCTGAGGGCTCTTTTTATGATGAGATTACATAAAATCTGTACCTTAGAAACTCAGAGAAGTGCTTTAGTCAGTCTCTTTATACCTCTGACAAACTTGAATATATCTTTCTTCAACAATGCAGCCCCTTCAAATCAGCCCTTCCAAGCAGATTTCTACTGCCCACACCCTCCAAATAGGCCTCTAGCAAAAATAGAGAAAACAAAACTTAGTGTTTCTGAGGTAAAAAGGAAAATACAGAAACAGAAATAAAAGACAAGAAGAAAAATGTGGTTTAGGCTTTTATATGCCATAGAAGAGCTCACTGATGTTCTCAGTCCCTCAAAGTAAAAACCCCACTTGCAGTTTGCTTTGCCAGTCACTGTATGCTGCACCTGAACCTACATCTGCTCCAGACTCAAGATCAAGATGGCTTTGATTTCTTTTAAATTACCCCACCAGGTTTTTTTCATTTCCTGCCTGCCTTCTCCTCTCATGCAACGCACTGCCATATACATTCATATTTTCTCATTTCTCAAATGAAATGTTCAGATTTCAGAGCAATCTATCATTCAGGCAAATTTACTGACAAGTTGCCCAAATAATTTCAAACTTTCTATGCACGTATGATTAAAACATTAAGATATTTGAATGCAAAGCATAACTATATTATATAGTTAATGAAATAGCTGTGAAAACTTTCTTCCAATTCTTCTCAAACAGTAAAGAAGAATTTAATCAAGGAGTTACTATGTAAGACTAAAAAATGTTGTACTTGCTTTGTTATTTTGCAGACAGGCCACTCTACATAAAAAATTTCAGAAACTAACTTTCCTACAGAGAAAGCCAATGATTCCCTATCAGCAGTATGTGACCAGACTGCTGTTACAAGATGCTTACTAAGCATTCATAAGCTCTCAGCTCGAGAGTCATTAGATGCTCAGCACCTGGGAAACTGCTAATCTACACAGGTTCAGATCTGTTTAGGACACTGAAGATCACACCATAAATGGAATTTCCAAAGACTTTTGTGCTTGTTTAAAAATGTGATACTTACAAAAGACAGCTCTGGAGACTGTAGCCATTTGGTGGAGGCTGGGTAACAGCTGAACAGATAAACTTTTGCAAAATTTACCCTTACTTGCTCACAGTGCCTGAGGATGAGCCAGTTTGCAAATGCACTGTCTAATGCATTTGGAGAAAGAGCTAAGTCTTGATCCATGTTACAGAATTCCACTCCTTATATTAAATATTATATTATTATATATGTTTCTATTATTATATTGTGTCAAATTCTCAGATTCTAATAACTTTCAATTTTTGAATTCTTGTCCCAGACCTGAATTTCAATGCACAGTTGCTTAGTAAGAATTTGACTTTGAGCTTTCATTTGAGTTTCAATCAGAGGTATTGGATCTTTAAAGATAAAATATTCATTTTGTTATCAATGTCCAAGCAGTCATAGTATGAAATCCAGAAGAAAGCATCATCGTTATTAACCTCACTGTGACCAAATTTCTTCTACTGAGCAATGGGAGTGGAGAAGGGCAGTACAAGTACTGACACAGAACTACCAATGTTTCCTACCGTTAGACATGTTCCCAATCTTAGAACTGACTCTGCCATCTGATTTTCATAATTACTGGGGAAAGATACTCCTAAAGAATTCCACATCATCCAAATTTTCTTTGCCTAACATCCACTATTAATCAGAACTTTTCAGGCATTTGTTTCCTTGCTGTTCTTGCTTCCTTTCCAAAAAAATACAGTAAGCATCTGACAGAAAGAAAACATAAATCATAAAATGAAAATGATTGAGAAGCCAGAGAAAAGAGTTTTAGCTTAGAAGTTAAAAAAAAAAAAAAAAAAAAAAAAAAAAACACCACCACACCAACAGACAAACAAACAATTAACATTAACTCCTTTCAGTGCATTCTCTGCTGCTTCTACCAAGCTTCTGCACTT
Organism: Platalea leucorodia; assembly: GCF_965183815.1. NCBI lineage: Eukaryota > Metazoa > Chordata > Aves > Pelecaniformes > Threskiornithidae > Platalea > Platalea leucorodia. The sequence continues at coordinate 50,564,689 of NC_138825.1, read as the reverse complement.
CTGTGCACGGCCCAGTAAAATCTACAAAGGAACCAGTGGCACTTCATTCTCTTGCTGCAGCAGTTTTCCCTACCAGGAAATGAAAGATTGAAACATTTTACAGTTATTTTGTTTGCATTTTGTGAGAATTAAATGCTTCATTTTAATAAACACAGTGTTTGGAATTTATTACGGATTCCTTTTAGGTTTCAATATTATGAAATATTTGAATTCTGTCATGGAGAATTTTGTCAAAACAAGCTCCTGAAGAGACAAACAAGCCAACAGGAAACGGGGCACATTTTCATCAGAATTTTCAAAATCACCTTATTTTCCATAGAAAATAAATATTTGGAATTAGCAAAATATCCTGGGAAGACCAACTGTGTTTACAGAACTGAAAACTCAATCTTAGTCAAGTTTTCATAGCAAAGACACTTTTGCAGTACAAAATCTCACCAATAGATGAGGAGGATTCTCCATCATTTGATGCCTGCAAGTCAGTTCTGAATGTCTTTCTGAAGAGCCACAGCAGCAGAGCTGGAAATTACTGACTTGAGACAGGAATCAGAAAATTCTGTGTTTGCATAAGGCAAAGAATTGGATTAAGGTATCACCCTGATCATTTAGCCTTAATAATGAAGGATGACAGCATAAATATCCCCCTGTATTTACAGATAAATGAGTCACACATCAGGAAAAGAAATACATGAAAACTGCTGAAGACTCCTAGCAGCAGTTTTTAACTGTGGTGCATAGATTTATAGACCAATTTGAAGGGGGCCACAAAAGCAAGCCCTGGAAGGGTTGGTTCAAATATCATGATAAAAGAGTCTGCAGTTCTACTTGCATATCCTTAGAAGTCCAAAATCAAAAATATTTTAAAGACCCTGATCACAACTGTAGTAACAGATACCATATTTCTCCATGAGACTACATAACACTCAGGTTTTTCTAGCTCAGAGATCTGGCATCCAGCACCAGGTTCAACAAGTTGGTTCCCATGTTCTACCAATGCCACGGCCAGTCATTTATCTCAAAAAAGCTACCCACCTGTATTGTGGTGTTCCTCTAGGGGTGACCGCCGCGCTTTCATTAGAATGTATAAATATACTTTTTTTTTTTTCTTTTTTTTCCCCAGAAGAAAAGCTGCCTTTGAACAAGACAGCTGTACAGACCATATCTTAGCATGGGACCAGGTTGCCCAGAGGGGTTGTGCAGTCACTGGATAGAGCCCTGAACAACCTGGTCTCATCTGAGAGCTGACCCTGCTTTGAGCAGGAAGTTGGACCAGGGACCTACTGAAGTCCCTTCCAACCTGAGGTATCCCACGATGTTACAAAAAAAGGCATCGAAGATATCTGGCCAGCTTTCATTTCACTCCTTTCACTCCATTCAGGTACCCCTAGAATGCTTTGCTATTTACTTTTTCTACTTATAATGTTTTCTGAAGGCTTTACAGCACATTCACATCATATTTGCACATGTTTCTATAAGGGCTTCCCAAATTTTTTTTTTTTTTAAAGAATGGGACAGAAAACCTCATGGACGTTCTTGATTCCAGGAAGTCTTCAGAAAAGTCAAGTTATTGAGAGTCTTGCAGAAGAAATCTCCGCAGCTAGTAAAATATTGGTGCAGACAAATCTAGAGGCAGGTTGTGTCTCATCCCCATGATTACATCCATGTTGCTTTTCAGAAGAACAGGCTGAAACTTCCACCAAAAAAATTGCTTGGAAATTTGTTTGCAAATTGATTGGAAAAGTTCAATGGAAACAAAAATGGAATAGCAGGCTTCTGTGCATTTATTCTCCCTGCATTTTCCTACCCCTTCAATTTTCAGACTGAAAGAGCAAATTCTTAGTTATTACGGAATTTGATACTGCTAAGGAAGGAACACCTACAACTGAAATACAGCATCAGAACCAAGCAACTACATAAACACTTATCAGAAATCCTTGTACTTTAACCACCTCACCCTGCATTTAGGGGACAAAAGATTCAAGAAGCTATTCTGTTTGTTTGCCATCTATTAGAGAATGAATACAGCCTTCTCATAATGTCAGTGATTTGCTAAATGTCCCTGTGAAGCACAAAAGCCTGCTGTCCCGTTTGCGTGCCCATGAGTGCTGCAGCCCTGTAGAATAAGGCACAAGCTGCCATTTTGCAGCGTTCTGGTACTGATTGCAAAGCCTTCTCAGAAGTCTAAATTTCTTTGTGTTTCTTTATGTAGATAAGCTTTATTTGCTTTCTCCTTTTGGAGGCCACCTAAAGGTATCGTTTCATTTTGAGGCAGCTTGTGGGTCTGCATTTCTCCACATGGCAATATACCCCTATATTTCCTACTCTGCTTATTTTGACTTAGTGGTCAAGCAGCTTGCTGAACTCACGCTTGTCAACTGGTTTTGATGTGTAATATTCAGCCTCAATTGCTCATTTCTTGCATTTCTGTCCAAATTTCTCTCTGATGCACTGTAAGCAAGTCTGGTTACTTTACACCTCTGAACAACTGCACAGCCCTACTGACCTGCTCTCTCGCTTGCTCTCATTTTGTGTTTTAAATCTACTGCCGAAGCACAGTCTGTATCGCTATTGCAGTACGCTCGCCTTGCTTCTTTTGGATTGCTATGCAGTAATACTTCACCGCACTGGTTGTTAAAACAGGTCGCGCTTCACAGCACGGACTATGTCTCACCTCCTTCCTGCAGTATCCCGTTTCTTGTTTTACTTGGTACAGGCATATATTTTTTCTATTTCTGCATTACTTTTTTTTTTAAACATGAATGTCAGCAGTAATGGAAGTGTTGGATGGCAGTTCAGAGAGAGCAAAAGCAATGACCAAGTGCCATTTCCCTTCTGCTGCTCCTCTCCAGCACCTGGTGGTTGCCCTGAACGGGTGCCCTGGGGGGCAGACGAAGTGCCCACAGCTCCAGTTGCGCCTCCCACCCCTCCCACGGCTGAGACAGCCCATGAGGACTCAAGGGGCAGTAATACTTCTCCTGCTGAGGGAGGGCTCATCAGGGCTGGATTAAGACAAGAAACACCTTGGCTCCAAACTGCCAAAGCGCCCTAGCGTGACGACGGCATTCAGCGACAGTTTGCTAGGCCAGACTTAGAAAATTAAGCCATCTGTGACTGGAGAGGCAGGAGTCAGAGATCACACCCCACGTTCCCTCACTGGTTCCAAAAGCTATACAAAAGCTATACCCTCTCTTCTTTCTCTCATCGCTCTGCACAGACAAAAAGAAAACCAAAGCTCTTCCTTCCCTCCCCTGCATCACTACAAAATTCTCCTCCACTCCAGGAATGAACTTCAGCAAATTGGAGGGATTTGGGCAGTGACAAAAGCCTTGCTAAACATCTCTCCCCAGTCCAAAGGAAATATATTGGGTCCCTGTGGGTCTCCTCCTAGGACACTGGAAGCTGCTGACTGGCATTTTTACATTGCCAGGTGCTGCAATTTGCAGGTTTTTCTTTAACTGATCGTGACATCTGCACTGCCCTACCCCCACTCTTTCGAACACAGGGTGAGCCCCCAAAACCCCCTTTCCCAAACAACAATATTTTCTTTTCCACTTAGATGCCGAACGTTATCGCGGATCCATAGCAGGAGCCCTGACGTTCGCAGCAGTCCCTCTCATGATGAAGGAGGTTTCAGCTTACGTCTATCCTGCACTCCAGATTAACTGGAGGTAGCTGGTGGCACTTGAACCACATCTCTGGAAACCTGCCCACTTTGGTGGCAACCAGAGAAGAGGCAAGGACGCAGACATGGGTCTGTCAATCGATGCTCACTCTGCAAGCAGCCACAAGGCAGGGAGCTTGGGGAAGGGAGAAGAACTGCATACAAACAAAAGGTGCATGCTGACGTTAATCTCCGCTAACGAAGCCTGCACAGAGCCTGTGCTCTGAGTCACCCAGCTCAGCAGCTAGCCGAGAGAAAGCTCATGAATCAAACCGCCCCACCATAAGGAGCAAAGCGGCACAGATAGGGGGAGGGGAGGAGAGCAAGGCAGGGCTCGCGTCAGACCCCCCGCAGCTGCTGCCCCTGCCTCTGCTGCCCAGGCACCGCCGCCCCGTGGGCACCCTCACCTGGCCCCAAACCCCCTACCCAGAGGCCCTGCAGAAAAAACACGTCAGGGTGGCAGAGCGGGTGCGGGAGGGCCTCGCCACTGCACAGCCCTCCTGCTGTCGCGGGATGCGGCCCCTCGTGTTTATGCTGGCACGGGCACACAGCGCTCAAGCACCACTATTAGCCCAGGGCAGCACGCAGCTTTGGGGAGCGGGGGAGGCGAGCACCTGGGGATGTGCCTGGCGCCAGAAGAGGGCTGTGACAATGGGGGCCAAGTCTCTTCAACCATTTCATTCATTTAGGTGCACAGGTGTAAGTAAGGTCAGAGTAGAAGCAACCAGCTATGGAGAGTGGGCCCTAAAGACCCTTTCTGCAGCTTCGCCAACATGCAAAACACCAAATGGCATGAGTACATACGCCTTAACTGATTTACCATGGCAGCTCCACACGGGTGCAGAGACTCCCTTCCTCTCCAGTCAGCCAAAGACTCACAGAGAGGACAGGTGGGTTACTGCCGAGTAATTGGCTTCAGTTCTTTTGTATAATCAAATGTATGTCTAGATTTAAAAGCATGTCAGAGAAGAAAAGAAAACCATCCTCCTCCGTAATATGTACACCAAGCAGCAAGCCATATGTATCTGACCATTACCAAACAAGAGGGTCTTTTCACAGCTACAGCTAGCATCTGCTTTTCTGTTAGTTGAGTTCTCAACTTGCATGCTCCAGTGACTGGGCGGTGAGGGGTACGATGTGGCAATTCCAGGTGCTAGAGCCATTATACACCTCTTCACACACACAGCGCCCTTACTTGTTGCAGGGTAGGCCAGGAAGCAAAGCCGAGAGCCTGCCACAAAGGTTGCAGGTTTCCAGGCTGGCAAGAGCAAAGGCCTCAGTCCAAGTCCAGCTACTCAGGTGCTTCTTGAGGGAGAAAAACAGATCAAGCTGACATAAGATGCATTCAAAGCCCACGTGTCCTGCAGAACTGGCGTATAGCGCAGAGCAAACCAGCTCTCAATAAGGATTGCAGTCAGGATTTTTTGTTGCTGTTTTTCTTTCATTTCTTTCTTGAGGGGAAAGAAAAAAAAAAAAAGCAGGCCATCTTGCTGGCTATACAAACTCCATAGAGAAGCACAGATGGCCATCAAAATGATGTGCCTTGGGAGCAGGAGAAGCACCATGAGCTCTAGGCTACTGATCCTAGGAAAGGACCTCAAAGCCCAGTAAACACTACGCTCTCTTAGGGGAACTGTCAGGAAGGAACAGGAGCTCTCCTATGTGAATGTGGTGCTTTGTTTAACGCTCACCTGGAAGATGAGTGTTTTTTGTGACAACAAGCAAGCATGAAAACCTTGTCCTGGGGATGTTCACTTGATAGATGCTAGTTTACTAGCACTTTCAGGAGAGACAAGCAAGAGGGAAACAGACTGGCATGAAAAAATCCTCTTGTCTGCAAGCATTTGAGAGTCATTAAGACAATGTCAGAAGACAACCATGTGCATCTGAGATCAAAGGGCTCCAGTGATTTAAAAGGGCCTCTCTCAGGAGGGAGAGGAGTTATAATTGCTCAAGGAAAAGAAACAAAGACAAGAGGGCATGTAAGCCTGCTTACGTTATCTTCATAGAACAGCAGAGCCTCAGGAACAGCTATTCACATATACTTTGTGTCTTAAAATGTCTGGTCTCAGTGCATCATTTCAAGTATTAAAATAAATGATACCATGCAGCCATCACTTGAAGCTCAATTTATTCTGCAGACAGATATTGCTTCACTCTGCCTGATCCTGAGCTTGCCAGAAGATGCTTGGCTCTGTGATACTAATGTCAGGCAAAAAAACATATGCTCTGCCTCTCAGACAGGTCTACTAACTGGGGCTCAGTGGCTCACTAGCCACCACTACGCAGCTTTCAAGCAGAACAAGTTGATGTCTGCCCTAAAGATACCACAGGACAGATGGGTCCTCTTCACTGCGGGTCCCGTTATGCATAAGAGGAAGAACTGCAGGTGTCTGAAATTAGCTGGACCTGATGGATCAACAGAGTTGATCTGTAGGGTGGATCTATGTCTATAGGCCTGGGTAAATGAACATTAGGGAAATTTATGCTAGAGGGAAGTAAAAGGCACATAGCCTCAAGCCTGACAAAGATGCCATTCAAAGAGACAACTAACTACAACTGAAATTGATAAGGATTTTCTATATCTAAAAAGTTCTGCAGGAGATCAAAACTATTTCCTACAAGTTTAACTGTAACAGTTTGCCCAAGTTTTGACACTTGGAGACAGAGGCAAAAATAATTGAGCTGCACTGACTTAATAAGGAGATTAAGTATTCAGAAAGCAAAGGTAGTCAGTGCCATCTTCCTGGGCTCAAAATCCTTATCAGCTTGAAGCTAATTCTGCTATTCCTCCTACGGAGTCACAATTTTTACTTAGAAAATTCATGCTCTGTACCTACTTCTGCACTGAAGCTTTGAAACAGAAACCACTCATCTCAAGGGCTGGAGAGGGCCTGCAGCTTTCACTCAAGCCTGTTTGCAGCCACCAGGTTTTGTCAGCTTTGGAGTGGAAAAAGCTGAGAAGGGAAACCAAAGCAGAAATTGTCCAAATGTGATTTCAGCAGCTTACTGGGAACTTGCTTCCGTGTTGCAATCTGAAAGTGAAACTGCAAACCAGGGGAAACAGGATGATTGGCTGAATTGTTGCCACTAGTTTCTTTTGAGCTTTTAGTTACCATGTATTTGGTAATTTCACACCAGTAGTTCATTAATAAACCGACCTTCCAACACTGCTACAACAGCAAGGCACCCTGCAGACCACAGCTTTGTCTGTGTGGGGGAAATGGCCAACACAGCTATAGCAAAATAAAACTTTCCTCTCCAGCTTTTATTCTGGTACCACTGTTAGCAGGCTTGTGGTGGGTTTTTTCCTCCTTCCCGTGCACAGAACAGTTAAAAGACTGGTAGGGAAAGTGTCTCCCCCCTGCAGCTGGGCTGGGGGGTCGGGGGGGACAGGTCTCCTCCGCCACCACCGGCAGCGTGCAAGAAGCAGCACCCAGCCAGAAGAGTTGTGCTAGTTGAAAAGGAGCTGCTACACGCAGTAGCTTTAGCTCCAAACACCAGAGGCTTGCCAATACACTGACTTCACGTCGCTGGCATTCAAGCAGTTAAACACAACTGCGAACTCTGGAAGCTTTCCCACTCCTCGCTGAAGCTTCTCCCCAGTACACTGGTAACTGGTAAACAGATGGTACAACAGATACGGTGTCAGCTCCCTCCTTGTTGGAAATGCAGCTATCCAACATTTAGTCAACCTGCCTACAGTGAGAAGTGACTGAATTAGAAGTAAAAACATGCTTGCATTTCCCTTTCACTTTTAACTACTGCACATACACAGGCTGTGCCTTTTGCATCTCTAACAGAGTCCAAAATTCATTTTTTTTAAGGGAGTCCTCTCTGTAACTTTCCCATCCTCGCTGTTGTGGCAAAAGGTGGTAAAAACTCCCCCTTATTCAGTCTCCTACAACCAGTCTAGGATAAACAGTCATTCAGACTGGCAGCATTTTCCTCCTCAAAGCTGCATCCAAGGAATAATATAGACACTGCAAATAGTGTCATGAACTCCAACACTTATGAACCAGCAAGACTGCCAGAAGCATCTGGCACTGTTTTGAGGAAAGTTTTCAGTTTGTTTCTAGTTGGGCTTACTCCACACTTTGCTGCCATCGCTGACTTCCCTCCAGACCTTTGCAATGGCTTCACCAAACTGAGCACCAAATTCTGCTCCTCGATAAACACCCTTGCATCCTCCACCAACTCCTTCGCCCTCTCCCAAGACTCCCCCCTCATATTTCCCAAGCTGTACCCACTTTCATCAGCCTCCCACCAGCTTTCTGTCCTCTCATAACGAGGCTCATTTCTCTTCCCTCCACATAAGGCTTTATGTTCATTAGTACCGCGCTTCCCTCGTTGCCCGCTTCCCCCAAAGCTCTGTCCCAGAGCCAAACAAAATTCGCATCTTGTTCTGAATTCTGCACTTCTAGCAGAGCATACATTTTCTCTTGCAAATGCCTTATATCAAGAAGTAACTATGTTTTGGGACAACTTGCCAAGCAAGTCTCCCTTTTCTTTATGTACCAAGCCATTTAGAAGTCACTCGACATGGATAAAAAGCACAAGGCTTTAAACAGGCTCTATTATTTTTGCCAGCAATGGATACAACAAGGTTTGGGGACTTTTATGTGTGTGTGTTTTTAGTTCCAGGCTGAGTCAATATATTATGGAAAACAGACCTGCCTCCAGTTACCTAGAGACTGCTTAACCATGGGGTTCAAGTGACACTGTAAAACCACTCCACAGGAATGCCACTCAATTGCTCAATTCAGCAAATCCTGTTGGTGGATTTTCCCCCCTTATAAATCGCACTTGCCTATTCATTATTTCCCATATTGCAGGGGAAGAAGAAAAGAAAAAGGAAAAAGCTTTATTAATTGACGGAGATTTAGACCCTTATTAAGGCTGAGATTTAAACATACAATTAAGTCAGAAAAGTCAAAATTCTGTTTTTTCTGCTTTCATTCCCTTCTCCATTATTTCCCCATCATAAATACATGTTCTCTCTCCTCTGAACTCTGCCATCAAGCACATACACACCGAAAGCTTCGTTATTTCCAAAAATGCCACTCCAATGGTAACTTCAGCAACTCAGCCTCACTCTTCTCCTGTGATAGAGCAAAGTATTTATTGCTATTTTCACACGAGTGTGAACTGTGCCCCTCAAACGGTAAAGTTGTTATTCTCTGCTTGGGTGCCTACAGCTTGGGTCCTTTTCCAGAGAGGCCAAATGCCTGTAAACCCCCTCCCTTCTCAGGGAGCTGCACCTCTGCAAAGTAAACAACATTCATGTGAGAGCCTTAATACAAGTCCAAGTGCCTATCTTTAGGCACCCGAGTCTGGAAATGTTGGTCTGAGTGAACAGGCCCTGCTCGCGGCATGAATCACTCTACAGAGCAAGGTTAGGACAGAGGAGCTCCCGATTCTTAATTTAATTCTCTCGACCATCCTGCTGCTTAAATGAGAAACCCAACTGGGAATCTTAATTACAGTAATATACTCACCAAACATATTGTATTCATTTTTTTAAATTACTTTAGAAATGGCATCACCAGCCAGGAGAACAAAAACAATCCTGCACAAAAATAGATTAAGGCCCCACAGCCTGGCGTAAAAGGAGTCCTTGGAGCCCCCCACATTTGGATCCAAGCACTCCTGTGGGTTTCCTTAGCCACAGAGGTGCCACAAAGCCCCAGCAGCAGACAGCTAGCAACACCACCATGCCGAACCTACTCCCTTTCTCAGACTTTTCTTGGCTAGCTCCTCTTCTACCTGCATTCAGATGACCAAGTATTTGAGCATGAATTATCATCACCGTGAATACATGATTTTATGCCCTCAGTCTCCATTCCGCTGCTGCCCATGGGTCCCTTGTTCATCCACTCCAGCAAGGGAGGAGTGTGCCAGAGCTGACACCGCATTTAGGCTATCCTTCATAATCCCCTTTTTGGTATGATAGGGGGGACATCTTTTAACCTTCTTCAGTTCCTTCCCTTCTCCCAGTAGATACAGACCAGGAAAAAACAACATGTCAACTAGCAGAAACTCTTTGAAAAGAGCCCGGTCACAGCAGAGGCAGGGCTGCTCTCTTAAGCTTAAGCCCCTCTGCACGCAGTCTGGTGACAGTCCACAGCCAGAAGTAGTTCACTTAAACGTCAGCCATCAGACAGTCCTCCAGGTAAGGATGCACCAATTATAAAAAGAGACACATTTGCTAGGGAAAATGTAGCAGATCTAAAGTTAAACCTAGTTTTGTTTTTCCAGTTTGACCTGGCAGTTTCCATTTTGTCCAGGACCTGCCTTTTGGGGACACCGGCTTCCTCCTTCCCTTGCATCTGCAAAGGACACCCTCAGCAGAGAAACATTTAGAAAGTCTTTGCATAAAACCTTTCCCAGTGAGAAGCTCTCTGAAGAGTCCAGAAGGACAGATGAGTTGAATGATATCATCAGCTTGCCAGGTCTGACGAGGCAACACAACCGCTTGGACGTGACTCTGTTTGTTTGTCTCACTGGTAGCACAGCCCTGGCTCCTGCTGTCACATGCCTCCGAGCACTTCAGGCCAGGGAATGTCTCTCAAGATTGTTGGTAAATTCTTATCTGTATTACAGTTGCAGAGGTGACGCTTGCAGACGTAACCAAATCTGAGCCAGGCGGTAACCCTGGTAATTCGGAGGGGGATGGGGAGAACAGCAGCAGCAGCCAGCTGGGAGCTGATCAAGATGCCTCACGCACAACCCTTTGCCTTCTACAGCTGCTAGGGCTCAAGCTAGGACCTGTAGTCAGCAAGCCAGGCTACGAACACGCAGAAGAAATGTGATCACTGCCTGAAAACACTGCTTGCATCCTTGATGCCGCAAAATAAATTAATCTCTCTTTTAACTCCCTTTTCTTGATCTGCACTACTCACCGCTGCTACAGTGGGCCTTGATTTGTACTTAGAGCTCGCTGAAATATGGGACAAAAAAAGCACACGTGAAAAACATGCCCTTTGTGTTCATTTCAAATCTTGCCAACCGGTTGTCATGGTGGCCTTTACTCACATCATCCCTACAGGCCACGGTGTGTTTCACAGATAGGAAGATCCTTCTCTCTGATTACTAGGATGCAATGATGTCAGCTGAGCGTGCTTGCCACAAATGGGAGGTAAAACCCATCAGCATAAACCTCAGCAAAAGATGCTTAGACAAATTTGTCTCACCTCAGGCTTGCCCCAAGCTACCAGATCAGTTGACTGCTTTCCACAGCTTGGCTAACGTATAATAACTCTTCCAGCTGTGGTAACTCAGTGATACACCTGAACCCAGTTGGGACTGGGGTGAAATACTTCAGCCCTTTCACAATAAGCATAAAACCCACATGACTAGTCTACATTTACATTTACTTTTTCTCCTCTTAACTAGGTTTTGCTTTCCCCTGCCTACATACTGCTCCTTGGCCTCTAAAGATCTGAAGAGTAGAAGACACCATGGAGAAACCTACAAAACCTCTCTTCATTTAGCAGTGAAGACAAAGTTTATAAAAGTAAGTGGAGAGTACAGCCATACATGGCTTTTTTTTTTTTCCTCCTTTTCATAAACAGCTAAAATTAGCCAAAACCTACAATTTCAGGGGAAAAGAGAGATGGGGGCAAATACAGAACCATTCCCATTTCAGGTCATATCTAATGAAAAAGGTTGGCCAGAAAGAATAGGAAAAATGTTTTAAACAATGTAAGGTTTTATTTCAACATTTTCTAACTGTAATCATTCATTTCAGAAATGCTGAAATGTTTCATTTCCACATTATTACACATGTCAATGTTTTGCTATAACACAGAATTTTTTAACCGACTCAAGTTTAAAAAGAGGAAAAGAAGCTAAAAATATTAAATAGATTGAAAACTGAATGTTTCACAGTTATAAAAAACATTTAGAATTCCCATTGCGCCATTTTTTTAATTTGACAACTAATCCAGGAGATTCCAGCTTTCACTCCAGCAAGGCTGGTTGTGGGAATGTCATAACACATGCACCCAGTCTGTTTGCTGAAGTTTTGAATTGAAGATTGACTCAAAGGGTCTGTTGACTTCTCTCCCTGGGGTAGCATCACTTCACCTTGAACCAAGCCAGCAGAACAAGAAATAGTGGGGTCTCTACCAATTCACCCTAGGTGAAAGCCTACGGACCTATTTAATTCACATTGGTGTTGATGTTTGCACCTGACAATAAAGTGCTCTCAAATCCAAGCGCAAACTGTTTTAGAGCACTGCTCGCTTCACGCATCTCTGGAGAACTAGTCTGAGAAAGCTCCTCTGGGGTTTTCAACCAAAAGAGACAAAGTACAGCACTTAGTAACACTTTGCTGCTATGTCTGCACAAAGGACTTTTCAGCAGCTGGGATCCACCAAGAATTATTACCTTCAGTTTTCTCCTCAAAGAATAGGTAGTTTAGGGGCTAGAAAAATCTCCTCTCCCTACCTAATCACCTATGCAGCTCTGTGCAAAGCAGGCAGTGGATAATATGAAATGAAACTGAGAACAGTTCTGATTTTCCTGAGCAAGTAAAGTGCAGTTTTAAACATGTAATAGACATTTTGCCTTTACCATTAACGAGCAGAATACGTGAAGTATGACTGCCTTGATATCCTCTGGGCACTCGAGTTTAGACTTCCATTAACAACCTCATTAGCAGCAAGAGATACACAGTATGTTGCATTACGAAAAGGATCATAAATCTGTGCTTTTGGGAGCTACTGTATGTGAGCTGTATGTCTGCCTCTTTGAATTACGGATTCTTACTGTAGGTAATCTAATCAAAATGCTGACAAACCCCTTTTCATATGATCACAGAAAAACCACTGCACATTAAGAAACGCAAACGATAAGCAACAGATACTCAAAATGTCCTTTTATGCACATTAGAGCTGTGCTGAAGACGACATCTGTATTCTGAGGTGAGCAACAGCAAAATCCATAGACATGACTGCAATCAAAAAATCACAGTCTAACATTCACTGAAGCCGGTGTTACTATCTCCAATAGCTCAAGTGGGTTTCAGATGAGTTGTCAATGAACCCCTCCTTCATCCCCACTTATTCTGAGCAGGCTCCTTACACCAAGCAATAATACACAAATACAAATGTTAACAGCTGCTGAGCACCCAAAAAATCTTTCAAAGTCACTGAAAGCAGAAAAGGATCAATATCTGGTAGGCTAAGGATTTGGTTTATAGCAGTTTGAGAAACCTAGAAACCTGACAAACAATCTTTAATTACAATGGTGAGAGCTCCATTCTAGGAAACATTAAAAATGATGGCAGAGTAGAAAACATACTGAGGGGGTGGGAACCCAAACCAAAAAGCCCAGAGGAGAGAAAGGCTGCTTTTTTTTATTCCTTGTGCCTTACCACAACTAGCTTCTCAAGCCTATGGACCTCTTCAGCTAAGTCTCATTATGAGGGACATTGGGGTAAACCAGGGAAAAAGCTGCCAATGTTGGACACTCCAAGAATACAAAGGCCATCAGCAGTCTGCTGATCACAGCAATTTGGAATTTTCACTTCCTTGGTTGACTGCTTGTGGTTTTTTTAAATACCTGCTAATTCATTTTCTGCTTTCTCCTGTACTGCATATATTTGTCCTCCAGGTTCTTATTTCTTCCTTATTTTGTTCTCAGATCATCATTTGCTATCATCAAAAAATTTATCCTGAAATATAAGGAAGTAAGAGTTGCTGCATGCCTTGAAGTTGCTAATCCAAAAATAACTCAAATCACTGGAGGACGTAAAGGGGTGTTTTGAGGGGGTTAGATTTTTTTTTTTTTTTTTTTTTTTAAGTTTTCTAGTTGAAAAGTACCTTAAGATCCTAGTGTGTATCTCTCAAGTATTCATTTTAAAGCACTGTTCTTATAGGCCTAAAAATCAGAGGAATGAAAGCACTGAGGCATTGTTTTTCCACCATAACAACATGAAGAATAAACTACTTCTCTGCATACATTTAGGGAAAAAAAATTGGCTCTTGGGCAGGAACTTCATGTGCCAAGTTTCAATTCTCTGCAAAGCAGAATCACAAAATTGCCCACCTTTGAAACAACAGTTCGTAACAAAAGTAATGCATCCTTAACTGAGGCACTGAAAATGATGCTGCTGGGAGAGAGACTGAATGCATGTAAATTAAAGACATATTGCTAGATTTAATCAGTCCTGTCCAGTATTTATAAGTGTTCTTAAAACATGAGATCTGAGCAGACATCACACATCTGAATATGTTTGTTTAAAGTTAAAGGTTGTTTATTAAATGCTATTTATACCCTTGTTAAACCTCAGAGGGAGAAATATTAAACATGTCTGGGATTCACAGAGTACACAAAACAGGCACTAAATTGTACAGTTTGATATATAACTTCCTATAGTGGATAAATCCACCAACATCTGCTAAATATGTAGAAGATTTATTACATTTTCATAAGGTTTACTTACTACGTAGACTTCATGATTTGGCAAACAAAGCCTGCCTACAGAGAAAACTTATTTCATTATTTTCAACCCTTTTAATACACACTTTGGAGGATGCATGAATATTCCCTCGCTGCCCTCCCTGTCGCGTGACGGAGGGAATGGTCTCTGAGCCGTTGAGCTGGCTGAGAAAGAGAGAACTTGTGTCTCACGTCTTGTTTATAGGATGGAATCTTTGTGCTTCTCTTGGCAGCTCCCAGAGCAAGGTACAGTCCTGCATATTATCTCTCTCCAAAACTTTGCTGACAGACTCAGAGAGTCAACAAAGATCCTAGTACAGTGCAAAGACCCTCCCTCCCCCTGCAGGAGAGCTCAGCAGGCTCTCCTCCCAGGGCACAGTGAAGTCAGACATTTGTTTTGGCATCCAGAAAACTCTTTTTGAAACCTGTGTGAAACTTGGTAAATTCCCATAGTCTGGGAATCTTTGCTGAAATACTGTAATTTTTTCGTATCACTGGGCAATAATGCTCTATGCAGGAAATAGAAATGGAAAATTTGGGCACAGTGAAATCCTGTTTTCAGGAAGTCAAGGAAATCCCATTGCCTCCCCCTCCTCCCCCCAACCTCATTTCTGTAGTTCTTGTTCATATAAATGAGCAGTTGAGCTTCAGCAGCAACAGTGAAATCGATTTCCCTGGTTTTAGATGAAAACCTGAAAGAAACTCATTTCAGAAGACAGAGAAAGCTGAGCTTCTTCCCGTTCAATGCCAGAGATGTGCATCTCCAGGACCTACCGAGAACATGACTGAAAGTACATAAAGGACAGAGGGCTACTCACCAGAAGCCAAACTCAAGGTTGCTGTCATTTACATTACCACATGAGCAAAACGAGGAGCAGCTTTTAGTCCGGGAATTATTATAAATACGGGTAAAATATTTCTAAACATAAAAGATAATTTCCCTTCTAGTAAGATCTCCATATATATCACTTATGATCTTGGGCTAATACATCCTTTCCTTGAAATGGGTAGACTTACATAAAATGATCCTTCATTCCTTCTTTCTGACCCTCACCACATTCCTTTAAACCTTCTTAAAATATGGGGTTAAATTCTAAGGGAAAAATTTGTCATCAGGAATTTGCAAGTGGTTCCTGCAAGAAGCAGAACGTAGGTACATGTATATCTTTGAAGGAATCTAGCCGTACCAGATAACACTCAACAGTTTAGCTGAAATGCTGATTTATTGGTACAGACCTCCACTTCCACAGTTGCTTCTTTCTGGAAAAGAATTATTATAGGACAATAGCACTACCTCTAAATGGCTGCTCAGCCATACAAACACTTAATGTAACGTACTTTCAATTATTCTCTTATACCCTTTAATCCAGCTGCATCCAAAACTCTCAGTCATGATTTGGTGTCATAACTCACCATCCAGGCTCTCCAGGACAGGAACCTATTTTTGCCATTTTGTAAACTTTTACTAGGTTCTCTGTGGACTGACTGGTGTCAGAGATCGACGAACAAGTATGCATACTGATAATATGGACTGCCTCCTGCTAACAGACTTAATTTCTCAGCATCCTGGTGAAAAAAAAATGCCTTTGAATGTATGAAGCACTGGTTCTGTTGCTGTATTTAACATTTCTGTGTTAGAACCACAGATGGGTAAGTGACAAGCAATAACTATTGGGGAAAAACATTATTACTCCTTGTACAAATACATCCCTAAGATAAGTTACAATATTCTCCTGCCAAAATGGAACAGCTAACGATTTTCTTGCAGTCTGAGAAGTCCCAGATCACAGATGGCCAGCTGAATAGTGGCTCAAGTAATGCTAAGCAATGAACAGCTGCTAACAATGAGGAAATTGTGCTTCTAAGGCCTGATTCAATGCCCACTGAAGTCAATGAAAATCATATAAACAGCAGTTAGTGCCCTAGTGGCACTATTCTTTGGCAAGAAGCCAAAAACCGGATAACAAAATATTGTTAAATTCCCCCCACCAGAATATTCACTGCTTTTACAGAGTAACTGAAACTTTGATCTCCAGGCAAGCCCCAGAAGCATCCTAGTGAATGCAGCTGCATTTAAAACTCTGATGCACACTAAAACAGGAGTATTATATATCTTACAGAGGATTAGATCTTTATTTAGAATGGCTGCAGACATTAAGGGATTTAGTTGATTTTCTCCCAGATTACAGGCACATTATAGAAAACCAACACTTAATTTTGATAGACCACTACCTGCAAGTCCTTTCTTTGAGAAAATGCTTAAGTTTATTAACGAATGGTACTACTACTGGTTAGAGCACCACCGCTGCTATTCCTAATAACATGCATCTATGAAGCATGTATAAGAAATCAAGTGTCTGCCCCGAGTATTTTGTAGTCACTGCTTTAGCTAGACTAATGGTGGCTACCAGACGACAAGGAAGAAGGTCAGAGAGCTAGAGACAGCTCAGTTCTGGAACACCATACGAAACAGAAATCTCTTGTGGGTTTTCTTAAACCAACAAGTATGAAATGGCAGGTATCTGATTTTTAAAGTGCCTAGATGGAGCAGCATTGAAAGCCTAAACATGACATTTACAAACTTCACGTTGCTGTCCTAACCTGAAGCAGTACGGATGCAGCTCCATAAGCCCATGGAGACAACTGAGTACCTTCCCAGGAGCTCGGGACAGCCAGGAGCTGTCCTTGATGGGTGCAACAGAGCTGGAACACAGAAAAGGCAAGGCACTTGATGGGAACAAAACAGGAGGCTCTTCAAAGCTTAAGAAGAAACATTAAAATTCAGAGATGTGTTGCTGATGAATAACATCAGCGTTAAATGCATCTCTCTGTCCATTACCTCCTTGATAAATATACTCATAAAAGAACCACTGAATTTAGGGAAAGACACTTCTTACAGTCACTTTCCTGATCTTACACAAGATTTTTTAACTATCTGATGCATGATGCATCTTAGCTGCTTTGAAAGCAAAGATGCACTACTTAGAAAGCTGCAGAGATCAAAGACAGACAACTGTTTCTAAGGGAGAGCTTTTTTTTCTTTTTAAAATATGCCTGCAAAATGTCCAGTAACACACTCCAAATTTATTTCTTCACCTTGCTCAAATGCTCTGCTCTCCTGGGTGCCTTTGCAGTCCCAGAAACAGAGCAGGTACTTTTGTGCTTCTTCGTAGATTTTCCATTCTGCTGCAGAGTCTGTTTATGTTCCATAAATGCACAGGTGCACACAGTTATACATGAATGGAGTCAGGTCATACAGAAGTGAAGAATCACTTCTCCTGCTATTTGCATAGGCTGGAGGCAGGCATAGTGCAAATAACTCTTTGCAGCTGTACCAACATGCTCCAGTCTCTACTTACACTGTCCAAATCATCCTGCTCTGAGGCACCTCTTCAAAAAGAGCTGGAAGACGTGGTTAATCACTAGAGTTACTAACAGGATTGCTACAAAATTTAAAAGATTGGACTGGGAGCACAAAGGGACTAGAGGAAGCCTCAGCAATGACCGGCGTGACGGAGCTCAGACTCCCCGAGGGAAGAATATTAACCAGCATAAGGAGGTGCTAACACCAAGGGAGCCCTGACGGCATTTCTGACTGTTCCTGTCACTCGCAGCATGCACCTGCCATTCCTGCCACCTGGGTTCCTCACCTGGGACTGACAATTTTGGTCAGAGCCAGCTTGCAAGGACACTTCTGCTGGGGAGCTCCTCCTCAGGGAGCACGCTGCGTCCCCCCCAAGTGAAAGGTCTTCTCCTGCTGGTCTAACACTGCCAGGCAGGAGCCCCAGCCACCTCCCCGCCCAGTGCAGAGCTGGCCTGAAGCCTCGCTGCCACCACTACTGCGTCATTACATCCTGCAGGGAGAGCGGGAGCTTTCCCAAACCGGAATATTCTTCTCCAGTTGCTGATTTAGGCTGCCCTGGGCAAAAAAGGCCAAGAGCACAAGCCAATAGTGCTCCTGCTATGGCCACCACCTGCCATAGAGGAAAACACACATTTTGTCACTCTGGTTGAGAGGTGGGCAGCCGCAGGCAGCTCCATTTCTAGTTTCCACTCTGCTGTGATCTGTCAGCAGCCTGCCATGATACACTGAGCGAATCACATCCTCCCCAGAGGCTGACATGCAACCTCTGGCCTATAGCATCCTAAATGCAAGTGTTCGCCAGGGAAAAAAAAAGAAGAAAAAAAAAAAAAAAATCAACTGCAGCAACCAGCTATGGATGATGTAAGCAAAGGCGCTCTCTGATGCAGGAGGATGCAGTCCCACACACCAGCCTCACCAAATGGCCAGACAAGGGTTCTCATGTGGCCAGAACAGTTCAGGCTTTCCACATTAGCACAAACTGTTAAACACACGGCCAACGCTACATGAAAAGCTAGTAAAGGATTTCCTTACTGCCCAAATGAGTTTGCTCAGATGGGCTTCACCTCTTCTTGAGAGAGCCAGGCTGAGGATCAGCACCCTAAATAACGCTTAGGATATGTTTGGGTATCCTGAACTCTGCCCAAGTTCCTGACAGAGTTAATCCTCTCTGAGGGCCTTAGACCTAAAGCACCACGAGATTACTGTCTAACAGGAAGCCAGTGGCACACCTAGGGACTAAACCTGGGTCTCCCAGGTCACAGATACACTTCGGGACCACTGGACCAGACTCACTTGCTGTTAATTAGAAGTTTAATGGCATTACTGAAATTACAACCAAATTTTACTCAGTGAGACTGATCACTGTCTAATTTTGAAAGTAGTTACATGTGCTGACAGGATGATTACAGCTTTATTCACCCGTTTTAGACTCAAATTTAAAATAAAATACACTGAGATTGTTTCACATGATAAATTGCAGTCAGCTCTCAAGTCTATTTCTTCCAGATTTAATTCTAACATTGTAAAGCTGACAGCCTCACATAGGTCAAAAGAGGAGTATTATACTTTCCTACAACAGAAGCTTGACAAAGGGACAGATAACACTTGCTTTGGGGCCTGGAGGGTCCCAAGCTACTGGCTCCAAGACCACAGTCTGGCTACTGATTCGCTTTAAAAAAATCTGTTGAAAATGCACATGCATCCAGTTGCAAATTCTCACTTACATTCTTAGCTAGGAGAGGCTAACGTAGCAATAATTTTATGCATGGCTTAGAAAAGTCTTCAGATTTCGTACCAATAATTTTTCCCTGCGACTCCGCACAACTGAGTCCATGACAACAGAAGTACCCAGTTTGACACACAAAGAGGACCGGGCAGGTAGGTAAATGGTTCCAAATTGTCCTATCTTGTTTCCTAAAATGATCTTTCTACAAAATACAACCTACAGAAATCAATGCATTTTATATAAAGTCATTTTGATTGTCGCTAGTTCAGAATGACCTGCTTAATCCATATATGTTCTCATTCATACATAAAGCAACTCTTGTAAATATGCAGTGGGGACACACTGTTAACGCATCTCCTTGCATTTAAAAATAAACCCGTACGTGTGTGTATTGTACAACAGCCCTTGACACAAAGTTCACATAACGCGGCTGTACGCATCCTGCAGATGTGAGACTTTCATCTGCGCTCTGAAGTTGCTGGTGCATTGACTTTCCCTTCGCTTTTCCAGCGAAGTTTCGTGTTTGCTTTTCTAAGACTGCTTTTATTTGGACTTGTTTAAATGTTGGCATTCACAGAGCCAGGAGAGAAGAGGCCACTGTTAGAGAGTTTGTGCCCTCTGGTGTTCAGCGGTGGATACTGGATCCCCGAAAATGCCGCTGCTTTGTGCTACTGCCGCATCCTCTCCTCACCAAGCCTTGGCTGCCTGTAATGCCGCTCACTTCACCAGGATCGAGTATTTAGCCCTGGTCTGCTTAATTGTAGAAGTATTCTCAGCAAAATACTGGGCAGAGACCACTGATTCCTTTTAAGACCATCTGCACACTTTACATGCAAGATTTCAGCTTTGGGGATGATTTGATCCACACCAACTCAGCAGTTTCCAAAACTGAGGAGAACTCTGGATGTGGCAGGCCTTTGTGCTTTCATTGGTTCAAATCAGCAAAAAAATACGATGGATAACTTTAGAAAAATCAAATCACTTATTGACTGAATCCCCCGAGACCCAAAGCTGAGGATATGCTCTTTAGCCTATACTAAAATACAGAAGCTCCCATCAGCATGGTTTTCAGATGGCTGGTTCACATTTCCTGTTACCATGTCTGTAGTAAATTCCAAAAAATCCCAACTAAAATCAAGTTTGTGGGCATAACACTAACACTCTGTTATGCCCACAAGCGCTAAATCTTTGCCAGAGATGACTCAATTACAAATTTCAGCAGGCAAATTCTGAATAGAAAGCCGAACTTATTCTCCTTCTGAAATCCATCCAAACCTTCCACAGTTCACTCTAAAGACATTCTGATGCAGAGCTGTTCACTGTGGTGAGATTTAAGGTAGTTTGCAAGGATTTTAGTCATAAAACTGTTCAATCTACAGATACCACCACTCCACCGTCTAAGCTATATACCTGCTGTGTTGCCATTGCTCAGGAGCTCTAGTTGTGGAAGAACCGTTCACCTCAGCACCTACCCTGATATGGATACCAAAGAAGTCTACTCCCTATCATTTGGGGCATCCAAAAGCCAATAACAGTAGATGAGGTTTTGGAGAAGTCCAGTAGCATCTGTGTCTATGACCTCTCAAACAGCCTCTTCTGCCCTGCCTACACCTATCAACCCACCACATCATCTCCTTTACACTTTGCACTGGCTGCAGGCGAGTAATAAAGCTGGTTTAAACTCATTCTGGTGTAAATAAGCAAGGTCTTTTTATTTATCCTTTGGAGGAACCATTTTCCTCCAATTCCCACAACCTTCCCCAGTGTTCTGACAGAGCCATTTCTTCTTAGGATGTTAGAGAAAAAGACGGTGCTGAAGATCCCATTTACAAACATGACCCTCTCAGCAAATGAATCTTTCACAATGATGTTCAAAACAGTAAGTTACCCGTTTCCATCACTGTAAGGAACTACCTAAAAAGAAAAAAGCTCACAGAAATGCCCCCAAAAAAAAGAAAAAAGAAAAAAAAAAAAAAAAAAAAAAGAGGCAAGAGTTAACAAAGGACCTGGATTCAATAAACTGTTTCAGTGGAAAGTTAGGAGCCTAAACACTGAATCTGAGCCTAATAGCCCTTTGCTACAATTATATTCACTTGAACGTGGAGCGCTGTGTCATTAGATGAGTGCATTCAGACAGCACACTGCAGTAATAATTCACAAAGTGTTTACATTTCAACAAAACCTTCCCTTGTGTGTTCTTCTAACCATAACAGCACATTTAGACATTTTATAAACACAGCAGATTTGTTTTTAATTAAGGAATTTCACAGCAGTGAACTCTGATCACTTAATAGTTCAAATCTGAAAGCATCACTATTACAGCATGCTAAGAGATTATTCTCTATATACTTCATACTCTGTATGAGTAACGTTTCCCCCAAAAAAGTCACACTGCCAGCAGACGATGCACGAAGAAAGTGGCAACAGTGGCCCTCCCTGCGGCTCTGCGAGAAAGCTGTACCTGTGACTCAGGAGAATATGCACAGAGACACTGCTTTCAGGACCAATCACGACCAGCTTCTGCATCTCTGAGAAATTCTGTATCTTTTAAGCAAAGCACAGCTGAAATCAATAGTCTGCCAAGAAAAGTGGAGAGACTCCGCTTTAGTGCTGTGGGATTCACTTTCATGACTGTCAATCATACGGCAATTTTCACAATTCCAGTGCTGCAGTCTAACAAGTGCAATAATCTGTGGCCCAAACTTCTTGCCAAGCAGGAGTGATTTAAGCTGAAAGACTGGGACACAGAAAGGAGGGAAGGAGTGCATGTTTCACCTGATTTGACCAGTATGCAATTTACACTTGAAAGGAAAACTGGGGAAAGCTCGATCTGGTAGGAACTGTTGGCAGCAGGGCCTGTTTGCAGCTAAGAAGCCAACAGAAGGATTGTATGGCAACAAGACTTCTGGTTCCTGCATGAATTTCAAATCACAGTGTTATGTTTAACCTCAAAACATCTGAAAGGAAACAATGAACAAGCATCAATCACCAATTAGTCATTATTTCTTGGACAGCCCATGGAAAACAAAGACGCAGATCAGAGTTTCGGAGCTGCTATGAAGGCCATGGGACTCTCCTTAGCGGTCTGTGGCTTTTCTGCTCCAGCCAGACATATCCGAGATGGTAAATGCAGCCTACATGAAAGGTGGGAGCCTTACCCTTTGGGTAAACTTTTAAGTGTCTCACATCAACTTGGGCACACGTCCTCTGTGGGAATCAAAGAGCAACAGAAACACCACCACATCTCTAGGAGCACTTTTAGAAGGAATACCCTTTAACCACTTCATAGGCAGAGCTGTTTATAGCTGCCTTTCACCAGAGTGGCTTGCAAGTGTCCTCAGTTTCCTATTAAGTTTATGAGCAGTCAGCAGCAACAAAAATAAGAGGTGAGTAGAGCAAAAAATCTTGAATCAGACTCACTAATAGCAATATGAAATGGTCCTTTGTGTCTTTACACCATGCTGGTAAAGAACAGAAACACAGCTGCAGTGAGCGTGGGTGGGACGCAGCTCCCAGGCAGCACCCAGGACCAAATACCAAGCTTATAATACATCTTTAATATATCCCATATGTATTACACACACTCCCCAAACACTGAGGGCAGGCCTGAGGTACGGGACAAGCTACGTGAAACATTTAGAGTTTTAGCTGTATTTAAAAACATTTGTAGTCCTAATCACATGCTGTGACAGCCTACCTTTGGTTGGCGCCTTCCTCCACAAGCTCACAAAGATTTCTGCCCATTTGTTTCCATGGGGCAATCAGTAACCCCTCTAGCAAGAGGGCTGCTTCCAGTGCCTACCTGGCTACCAAATCAGCGGGATGTT
The DNA here is from genome assembly GCF_965183815.1 of Platalea leucorodia. NCBI lineage: Eukaryota > Metazoa > Chordata > Aves > Pelecaniformes > Threskiornithidae > Platalea > Platalea leucorodia. The sequence goes on along the minus strand of NC_138825.1, from coordinate 50,541,665 downwards.
ATTCACCTCCTTTGCCATTCACAAACGTTTTCTGCCTAAGTAAGTCTTGTGTTGTTACAGACAGGCTTGTTCATACAAGACTGAAGTCTTTCCAGATATTTTAAAACCAAATCAGGAATAGGATGTGAAAGGGCACTTCCCTGGACAAGTTGCTCCACTGGGAGCAGCAAATATGAAACAAATCAAGCCCATGCAGTCTGTGAGCAATCCACAGGCTGAAATTAATTTACAGAGACAGTACACCATCTCTGTAACAACTTCTATCATTCTCTCTCAATTTCTGCTTGCTTAAAGGCTTTAATGATACATTTGGTAAAACCACTCCATTTAAGCTTAAGCTAATCCTTTAATAACATAGATGGTTTATTTGACCTTTAACATCAAATCTGGATATCTGTGACTTAATGTACGTCCTCTATGAAGTCCTAGCACCGTGTGGACCAGCGTGATGCTGACCAGCAGTCAAGAACTCTTTGCTTCGCCTTCTCTGACTCAGGGGTAATTTAATCCTTGCTCCTATGAACCTTCCCAGGTCTCAAAACTGCCTTTGACATTGATGATGAGGGCTGCAGGAAACATGGAAAACAGAAAGATACCCCAGGAGCACACTGACAGCAAATATTTGTGTCACTGTTCAAAATAAGCATGTAATGCTTATTGTATTATAGAATTTAATAAGATATAATAAGCTGTAATAAGATATTTCAGGTATAACATAAAGTAAATGTATTATAAATGCTGGAGAGTAACTAGAATTTATTAAACTGTATAATGTTGTTAAATGGTATTTACTGCCAAAAGCAAAGATTTTTGTTAACCTGGCATGCAGAACTGACAATGCATCTTCAGGATAGTTTTGTTTACAGACAAAGTCATCTATTACCTTCTTTTTTCACTGGTTAAAATGATCAAAATAGCACAACAGATTTTTTCCAAAATAGTAAAAACTGCTAGCAACTGAAAATATACTATTGTCTAACATGCAAATCACATATGTGACTCGTTGCAGCATCACCTGACTGTCAAAGCTCATGAGATTTTCCATATCCACCATCTTTCTGGCTATGTTTGGACAGAAGTTGTTTCTGTAACACTTCAGACTAAATCTGTTCCAGGAAGATTCTGGAAGAGGCAGTATACCATACAGTTTCTTAATCACACATTTATTACAAAAAATATGAAAATTATGAAATGTAAGAAAACAAGACAGTCTGTTATTAGTTGCATTGGAACACAGGAAAGCTGTAGCATGGGCTCTGAAACAAGGTATAAAATTGCCCAACCTCCTCTCTACTCTTATACAAGAAATATAGAAAATGCTTCCCACAGAACTCCATCTGCAAACTGTCACAGCCAAGGAGCCTGCAAGCTTGCTGCTCCTACTCTGGCAGAGCAACACAAAATGGATAATATCCACAGAGGGTCCATGCCATGGAGGCAAAAGCAGATAAGCTGCATTACTCCAGGGGGTAAATTATATTTGCTAATATACAGCAGTTGCCTATACAAGATAAGATCTTTTTCTCATATCTGACTGCAAAAATTGTCCCATGAACTAGGGAAGATTAATTTTCTGTCAATTTGTTTCCTTCGTGCTTTAAACCTTCCTCACTCCCACAATAAAACCAACGCCCCTAATATCTTGTGTGTAAGAGATTATACATGTTGTGGCTGCTCTGGAGTTAGGTACGTGTTGACTGACTGGCCTGAACATGGGAGGACTGGCCACCTGGATGCTCTTGAGTACAGTACCTCATGGTTGAAGTTTGCCCAGTTTTTCCCCTGCCAGGAAACTAATTTGGGCCTTTCTCTTCCACCAGCATTGCAACGGAAACTAATGAAACTAATTCTATTTTAAACTTCTATCCCTTTTTAAACTTTGGCTAATTTTAGCCTGAGAGTCCAAAAGTCAGAGGGAGAAAAGCGAAGACGAAAGGGCAAAGGGAGGAGACCCAGAGACAGTGCAGCCCAATTTCCTTAAGAAACTAAGCTTAAGTATCACTGGATCTTTTTATGCCTGGCATGTATCACTGTTACTCAGGGCTAGTGCACAGGTCTCTTCCCTCAGGTAAATATCATCAGGTGACTTCTAATGGGACTACCCACACTGAATAACTTCCCAACAGCCAAAGTGCGTGCGCCCACAAACCGGACTTTCAAAGCAGGATGCAGTTGCTAATGATAACAGCCAGCAGCGAAGCCAACCTCACTTCAAACTCTTTTGTGGAAGAGAAGAAGAGAGTTCACGCTGAGCATCTTGGCAAGTTTTGCTTTCTGGTGCTGTGCTCGCAGGAAGGCAGGGAGGAGAGCACACAGTCGGCACGCAGAAACACAACAGTGGAGACGGAGAATGGGCACCATTCTCTCGCCAGCTGATTGCAGAGCACACAACGCACAAGCTAGGTTGCAAACTAATGAGGCTCAGCAAAATCATCACTGAAAGAGATGCAATTCAGCCTATCAACAAACAACAAACAAGCAAAGATATGGTGAAAAGTTAGCTATGCTAGCAAACAAGACTAAAAAGTCACCATAAAGGAAAACGTAAATAAAAGTATTTTTTGTATTAGCTTTCCTCACAGGTTTCATTTTGTTTATTAGTCTGTCCCTACAGATACAAAAATAAAATAAAAATAGAATTAATCAGGTCAGCTCTACAGTTTGGTTTGTACCTCAGAGCACAGACTGATTACGCTTGCATAGCCAATGTTCCAGGGAAGTGTCTCAATCACAGCAATAAAATTGCTGCTGCACTTTGTAGATCTCTCCCCTACTCCCTCTCACTTGATTCTTCTCCATCCCCAACTCCCCCCTTTCAAGGGATACAGAGATACAAGGCTAATCCTCTCCTTCTCAGTATTCGATTTTACGTGGGCTATACCGTGGCATTAACTCAGGACTGTGACCCCTCCAACCACACACAGAACAGGAATACTGTGCACTAAAAGCTTAAAGATGGTTGGCTGGCATCATTATTTCCAAGCTCTCCGATAGACTTCCACATGCCTATTCTACTCTTTCAAATGACAAACTAAAATTTTAAACTAAAACTCTACCACAGCAGCTGAGACCAGCACTGAAAAAAAAAAAAAAAAAAAAAAAAAGAAAAGAAAAAAACAAAAAGGATCAGGTCCATATACTCTATTCAGTGCAGTCTCTTAATGAGAGTGAAAGGCAGAAAGAGAAAGCTCTGCTCTACCAGCTCCTGATACAAAGAAGGGTTACAATGCCTGAGTCAGGAGGGTCCCGAAGAGCTTGTTCTGCAATATTATCAGCTAGCAGACAGGAGGGCAATAGAGCTATGCTCTATTGGAATTACCTAGAAGCCTAAAGGATACAGTAACTAATAAACAACAGAGGCATTTAACTGTAACTATTTTCCCAAGTAAGAGTGGTACATCCCACACTCCACCTTAACAAATTTCCAGGCAGATTCTCCTTAAATATGCCTAAACAGCTGTAGAGCTTCTATTTTGCTAGCAAATTAGTGCATGCAAATAAGAAGCCTTTGCCTTTTGTCGCTAACATAGTAGGACATGCCATAAAGACCACAGGACTCCCATGAAGCTTTACCTCACTGCACTGTATATCTTCATCATGTTTCCAGTCCACAGATCATTGAAGTAAACAAAAGGAGTCCTACAGATTTTATTGAGTTTCACCTCAGAACCAGTATTTTTTTCAGTATTCATTTAAGTGAGCTACATAGCCTCGAACTGTGAAACCTCTCAATTCCAAAGGGACCTATAGAAAGAAGTGCGATAGCTGTCCTGTTCAAATATGAAATCAAAACGAGATCTCTAACACACTTGTGGAGACTTCTCCAAAAGGCATATTTCCACAAAAACCAAACCAAACAAACCCAAAACAAACAAAAACCCCACAAACCACAGACTTTGTCTTCCTCATCCCTTCAGCTTTTGAACTGCTCAGAGAGGCACACATAAACATTTAGTAAATTATTTCCCCACCACACATGTACACACATTTTCTGTATTCTACAGATGCCCAAATTATTTTTTCAATAAAACTGAAAAAGTTTTTCAATAAAATTCTTCCCTTAGGCATTGAAGTAAACGAGAATAAAGTGTGAAGAATATTTATGCAGCCGTCACTGCAGCGGTTGCTATACAATACAAAAAAGAATGAGCAGCCTACAGAGAGAAAAAATTATAGCACTCGGGTCCACCCCCAATTCACTCTCCCAGAGCCAGGGGACCTGCCAGGGAATGTGTCTTTTGTTTTAAACGTGGTATCGCAGAATGTGAGCCTTATACTGATTCCTCATTAAAGCAGAATCTTAGCTGGTGTAGTTCAGTCTAGCTCCACATCAGGTTTCTATCCTTACAATCTGAAATACTTCCCAATATAACATGATTGGCAACTGATGCAGCATTGTCTGAACATGGCTGAAATGGCATTCAGAATGGCAGAATCTGCCCAGGTCTTAGATACGCTGATCTGTCTCATCTTTCCCGCCAAACTTAAATCTTTTTCCCCTACCTTACATGAAAACTAGGTTTCTCTTATCAGCTGGACAGACTTTGTCCCTCTGCATGGTCACCCTCATCAGCCCTGGTGTTAGGCAATGGCTCTTCCCTGAATATACTCACACTCAAAATAACGATGGGGGAAGGTGATGACCATTCAGCAAAATGTTTGTGCACATGGCCCCATTCTAGCCAGACGAGACACAAGTAGCACAGAATTAGGCAGCTGAAGAAGAAACAGTAAGTGCACCATTTTGGGGCAAAATTTGAAGGCTTGGAGCACATCACCAGCAGGCCTCCAGCTCTCTGAGGACTGTCGCTCTGCTAGAAATGAGCTGGTTGTCTTATGTCCAGCAGCACCTGGTGCTCCTTTCGGCTCAGGCAATAGGTGTACATAAAAGACGTACTACTCAAATATGAGAGCCACAACAAAAGTAAAGGTTCTTCAGAAAGAGCGTTTCTTAACCTGAAAATCTTTGGGTTTGGGATAACCAGCCATTTGGGGAGACTTGTTTAAATGCTGAGAAAAGTCAGAAAAGGAATGAAACTTCCTAGAACAACTGTAGCAGCAAAATAACCTCAAAATAAACCGAGTTTACCGGCATATCTAGCTATAGTGTGGCAGAAACAAATCCTTTAATACTCCAAATGACTTTTTCTTAGAAAAGTAATTTCTTAATGTAATCTGAGGAGAGAACGTACCCTTGACCAATTCCCAAGTAATGCACAGGAGAAGAGTCCAGGAAGCAAAACCAACCAAACCACTAAATAAGTGACCACAACATAATTGCTATATTCCCTTTGGAGAAATTCATAGCACTGTTAAGAAGTCTAGAAGGGATTCCATGCAAATAGAACGGTTAAAAACAGCAAGAAGTAGCAAAATGAACATTGCTAGGCTCCAATTTCAATGCTGACGCAAATGGTGCTCTCAACTAAAGAAGCTGCTGCACCTTTCAGCCCAAGGGTTCACAAAGGGGTTTGTACATACTCATAATACTTTTGGAAAGAACTAAAGATGGGCCGGGAAAATCCTGTGCTGAATTCACTGTTACTTGAGTTAGCGTAACTCATTTAGGAAAGGGTGACTAAATATAGCTAATACATTTATTTGTACATGACACTCGTGGGATATAGTACATAGAAATTATCATCTCACCTGCTGAGTTAGAAGTGAAAGACAGGAAGGTGAAGTACTCTGTCCATTCCCTTCTCCCAGTTTAGAAAACAAAAACCTACTTCCAAAGAGAGAGAGAAGGAAGGGGAGAAAGTGAGGAAACCCCTAGCAAACTCTTAGGAAACAATACTTTTTCCAACTAGCTGACTTACCTTCCTTCCTTGGTTATGGGATAATATGTCAACTGATATTGCTCATCATCTGCTCAAACTTCGCTGCCATTTCTACCTATGCATTTTGAATGGTAGTCCCTTAGGAAAAGCTGATTTAACGTAGCTCCACTCTAAGAAAGTAGTAAAATGTAGTAAAATAAAAAGACAGGAAAGACAAAGATGTGAATATCCCTTATTTGAAAGGGATGCTTTGAATATACTGGGAACACTTGCACTTTTTTTAGCTCAGTACTTTTCAAACTATATAAAAATCCACTGCGTAGTTATGCAACGGATGACTTTCATGGTTCCAAAACCACCAGCACAACAGCACCCCTATCCCATACAGGGCCCTGAGAGGCTATCAACGTAAAAACAATGTCCCTTCTGACATTCACATACACACAAATATTTCATAAGTCTGAAGTTCTTTCCACTGGTTCTGTCATTTAAAGCTACTGACATGAATACATGCAACATGACTATATTTAAGTATAATTGTTGATGTGAGGTTGCAAATTAAAAAGTTTAAAAAGATGTTTCCATGGATTTTGAAGACCCTGCTATTAACAGGAATGAAAGAAAACTCATATTCTGCAAGAACTTCAAATCAGATCTGTATGTACACTTCTAAAAATAGATATAAAAATCATGTCCCTTGTGGCAGAAGACAGCTCATAAAACTCTTTGCATCTATTAAGCACATTTTCAAAAAAGAAAATGTTGCAAAACTCTTTTCAGTACTACTCAGGATCAACCTGCTAGCCAAAAGAGAAATTTACTGGCACCAGGGAGAAGTCATCACTTTTCTTACAGCTGCTCCTGTTCTTTAGGTGAATTGCCCATGTATTTTCCACTGGTGATATACATGCTTAGGTTCGTCAAACCAGTAGAATCCACTGGGACTCATGTCTATATCACAAATGTCTGTCTCTTTAAAAGAGATCTAAGGAGACCCTAGCTGTTCGCCTCTCCAAGACAGGATGCAGAATTCGACTGTCTGTTTAGCTATCGTTTGCACGGTCACAGAATACAGATGGACAACATCTCCTCACGAACCAGTCACAGAAGTCACCCCTTCTGCTACTTCGATTCTTTTTCTCTGTATAAACACCACTGCTGCTGATTCACTGTACCACAGGAGACATGCTGAGGATCTGAACACAGCGTAGCCTAGCCCAGTGTCCTGGTTTCAGCTGGGATAGAGTTAATTTTCGTCTTGGTAGCCGGTATGGGGCTGTGTTTTGGGTTTAGGATGAGAACAATGTCGAGGATACACTGATGCTTTGGTTCTTGCTAAGTAGTGCTAAGCTCTCTCTAAATAGGTGCTAAGTGGCGCTCACACTGGTCAAGGACTTTTCAGCTTCCCCTGCTCTGCCGGGGGCACAAGAAGCTGGGGGGGGCACAGCCAGGGGGAGGGCTGACCCAGACCGGCCACAGGGCTACTCCATACCACATGATGTCATGCTCAGTATATATAAGCTGGGGGAAGGAGGAGGAAGGAGGGGGACATTGGGCGTGATGGCGTTTGTCTTCCCAAGTAACCATTACGCGTGATGGAGCCCTGCTTTCCTGGGGATGGCTGAACACCTGCCTGACGATGGGAAGGAGTGAATGAATTCCTTGTTTTGTTTTGTTTGCGTGCACGGTTTTTGCTTTGCCTATTTAACTGTTCTAATTTATTTTACTTCAATTATTAAACTGTTCTTATCTCAACCCAGGAGTTTCCTCCCTTTTACCCTTCTGATTCTCTCCCCCATCCCACTGGTGGGGAGTGAGCGAGCGGCTGCGTGGTGCTTAGTTGCTGGCTGGGGTTAAACCACGACACCCAGCCAAAAATATCACGTAATCCTAATAACCCATTTAGTAACAATGGGTAATTTTTTATTTTTTTTTTAATATTCCCACATATCTTTAGTATGGGATCTTTAGTACTCTAAAGACCTGTGTTGCAATGAACTGACCTTTCATGTTGTTCCCATAAATGAAAAACAATGGGAGAGACAGATTTAAATAGGTAAATTAATCCAGGTAGAAACAGAATTTTCTGAAGATCGAAATTGTGGAATTTACCTTTGCCCTTTTTTTTGTTCATGTTTTTAAGAAAAAATGCTACATAGCTACACAATCTCAGCTATAATCTTTTTCTATCAGTGAGGTAAAAACAGCAAGGAAGATCCAAAAAAGCAATGCATCTTTATAAAATACCTCAGATGGGTGTGCCATCCTTCTCACCTACCTTTCTGCCTGCTACAATTTCTAACATAAGGACTGTTTGAAAACAACGAAACTCATAACACAAACTCACAGTTCAAAAAGTGAGCCCATTAATCTTATGACAGCATCATGTAGAAGCCAGGAAAGTATAAGTATATGCGCTCGGTGATTTTTTTTTTTTCTTTTTTTTTTTCTTTTTTTTTTTTTAAGAAAACAGTTACTCTTGCATACAAAGATGTCCTGAACTGGAGACTGGCAAACTGAGTTGCCAGGTATGTGAGCACTGGGGGAGCTCAGGCTGTCTAAAGTATCATAGTATGGCTGATGACTGAGCTGGAAAGGAAAAGATTAATGTTGCCCCCGATTAATTTAAGAAAATATTAATCCCTTATTTTAATGGTTAGATGCTTTAGAAATGAGAAATCTGTGCATGCCAAAACAAAGAATTCTTAGCTCCCAAAGTAGAGTTTCCTGAAAAACAGACATGGTTTATGCTTTTAACTGCCTACACGGAGCCCCTTCCTGGTGTAAAGTGTCATCAAAACCACTGATAATGGTGCAGAGAAGGGCACTTTTACAGAAACTGGTGTTTCCACCAATGTAATATCTTTATCGAAAAGGGAACATACAGGTCATAATTAATAACTATTTGTACGGTTTTCTCGCAAGCCTTTAAGGTGTACGAGCCTCCCTTGCTGAGCTGCACATACCTGGGAGCCACAATCCCAAAGTCTCAGACAAGTCTTCACCAACACCTTTGGACAGATTTGTAGGTGGATGAGAAAATCTGGTATGATTTGAAGTCTTTCTTTGGCTGCAGTCACCACAGCTGTGATGCAGAATAAAGCAGCTCCTGTGAAAACTATCTTCCAAACTGAAGAGAGCATCAATTTCTCTTCACTTTTAAGCCAAAACCAGGCAAAACCAGCAAAATTTATCAGACAAATTGTTGCAGAAAATAACTGTCCTATAACATAGGACAAGGGGGATCCCTGTTTTCTCATCCAAGCTGCAACACTCACTAGACATCAGACAAATAACTTCTTCACTTTTGATACAGTAAACGACAGCACTCTGAACTGCTGTGGAAATTGTTTTAGATTTCAGGTGGTCCATTTCCATAGGCTGCATGAATCACTACCTAGAAAGAAGCATCCTGGAGGCCATTAGCAGGGTTCCTTCCAACTGAGGACACCCGCAGCTAGAGTTGAAAGCCAGGACTGCCTTCTCAAACGTAATGCTTTGAACAGATGGGAAAACTGGTCTCAATATAGAACACAGTGTCAAGTCTCCCCTTCCAGGAAAGAGGAAGGGAAAGAGGAAGAAAGGGAAAGAAAGAAATTAAGTGACATCAGAAAGCAAGTAAAAGAAACTCTTATTTTCCCTGTGTTTTGAGAAACGTATTCCTCTGCTGAAGGATTTCAGTGGACCACACGAGGTGTTAAAATAGCAAGAGTGTCAAGGCGTTCAGGAACTTATATGATGAAGATATTGGCCAGACTGTGTGTGCACTCCAAACATCTTTTTGTTATTGGGATCTAACGTAAGCAAATATTCGGTCTTGCAAGATAACAAGATAGTGACAGGACAGCATAGCTTTGCCTAGGATTCCGTCTCAGAGCAAAGCACTCTTTCTTTAATTAGTGTTGGTGAGGACAAAGATGAATGGTGAGGTTCCTTTGTGTGGTTCACAGGATCAAGCCCTGCTGGAATGCGAGCATCAGCCTTTACAATGGCAAACGCCAGTCAGTGCAGTCATGAGGATAATCAGAATCCACGTCCCTCTCCCATCTTCTGCGCCAAGGGTAGCAGAATTCAGTTCATTACGGCCGTGGCAGACGTTTTCCCAACGCCTTTGCATGAATGCACAGACTATAGTTTCACACCCATGATCAAAACCACAGGAAGCAGACTTCCAAAAGTGAAAGGAAAAAGGGGAAGGAAGGAGGAACAAAGAAATACATAAGAAATCTGATTTTTCCCAATGGGAAAAGATGAGCTAGGATAAGGATAGCGTTTATATAAACCCTGAAATGATACATAAACAAGTGGGAAATGCGGAGTTCAAACAATGAAGACAGACCAAATCACTTGAATTCAGAAAGCTTGCTTTTCAACTCTCTAATTTACTTCTAAATTGTCTTACTTTTTAGTACATTAAGATCAATTGTTTGAGCAAAGAATTCTTACTGAGCTTTAAAAGTAAGACAGAAGAAGAGATTCAGCGTAATGCTTCCAATTTACATTAAAGTCTATGCACTATTATCTTCTTATTATCTCCTAAAGATTTTTCCAGGCATTTAATTAACATATGACAAGATACCCAAGTTAGCAAGAAAAAAAAGTCACCATTTAGTGCACTATCTATAGCCTTTCAGAAGTTAGTTTCCCATTGTTTTTCCTCCTAATGCACTACCTAGTGCACATCTATTATGCTATTTTAATAGTGAGGCTCTGTCACAGAAATAAAAGGAATAAAGTTTTCAAGGTGCCCGCATTACATTTTCTAATTTGACTCCAGCACAAGTGTCTTTCAAAGTCAATGAAACATAAGTAAAGTTTAGAAATTTTCACCCAAGGACTCTGCTGTGACGAAAGGCGCTGGTATTCACCTGCCTGCAGGAGCTCTGGCAGAGAGCTGGGTCCCAGAGAAACCCAGGGGAGGCATTAACTTTAAATGAACATAATGCTGAAAGGTGGTGGAGCAATTACCAGGGCCCCGTGGGCTCCCTGTGGGCTGCGGGGGCTGCCCATGGGGGTCTGCTGGAGCAGGGCCTGGCAGCCAGGGCCCATCCCACACCCCAGCCATGGGCAGGGCTGCTGTGGGCACGGGGGCAGCCCCAGCCCCAGGCACCTCCCTGGGGATGGGGCCAGGCCAGAACCAGCAGTGGGCCCGGCTGGGTGGGGCGTGGGCCCGCAGCCGGGCAGGGCAGGGCTGTGGGGAGCTGGAGACCGGCCCTGCTGCAGCATCGCTGGGGCAGGGGTTGATGGCCCCGGGGGCTGACATGGGGTCCTGGCCTGGGGGCTGGGCAGGGACAGTCAGGCCCGGTGGTGCCCCCAGGACCCTGACGATAAACACTCCAGGCCCATTCTCAGGGACCCTCTGCCTTTTCCACACATTCCCTGGACGCAGACCACTGGCCTTTCCCACTTTCAGCCTGTCCCAAATCCGCCAAAAAATTAAAAAAAAAAAAAAAAAAAAAAAAATAAAAAAAAAATCAATCGCCCTCAAACAAGTGGCAGGATATACTAACGTGCTTCACTCTTACATTTTATGCATCCCCTTGCTGCCAAACCCATGAAGCCCTCTGAGGTGCTGATCTGAGGGAGATTTGTGGGTTCTGCTTTATTAACATGGCAGGAAAAGCCTGCAGCAAGTAGAAAAAGTAAGATGTGCTTAAGGATGAAAAGAGACTGTTTAAAGCATATTCTCCTATCTAACAAGAGTTTCTGTTTCTTTCCATATCTAGTACTTTCCACAGCATAAAATCTCCCTCTCCTGTTTTTGGGGGTTTGTTTGTTTGTTTTGTGTTTTTTTTAGTTGTTTGTTTGTTTGTTTTGTTTTTTTTCTTCTTTTTTCTCCTGAAAAAAGTGCTTCTAGCAGCATTTGCCAGTTGCTCAGCAGAGCGGTCACAGAATCTCAGGATGGTGGGAAGGGACCTCTGGAGATGATCTGGTCCAATCCCCTCCACTCAAGCAAGGTCAGCTACAGCAGGTTGCTCAGGGCCGTGTCTAGTTGAATTTTTAATATCTCCAAGGATGGAGACTCCACAACATCTCTTGGCAACTTCTGCCACTGTTCAATCACCCTTAAATTTAATTATTTTTTTTTTTTTATGTTTAAACAGTAGTTCCTGTGTTTCAGTTTGTGTCCATTGCCTCTTATCCTGTTGGTGGGCACCGCTGAGAAGAATCTGTCTGTGTCTCCTTTACTCCCCCCCATCATGTATGTATAAACATTGATCAGATGCCCCAAGTCTTCTTTTCTGTAGGCTACAGTCATAGAATCATAGAATGTCCTGAGTTGGAAGGGACCCACAAGGATCATTGAGTCCTACTCCTGTCCCTGCATAGGACAACCCCAAAATTTACATCATACGTCTGAGGGCGTTGTCCAAATGCTTCTTGAATATTGTCAGGCTTGGTGCCATGACTACCTCCCAGGGGAGCCTGTTCCAGTGCTCCACCACTCTTTGGGTGAAGAACCTTTTCCTAACGTCCAACCTAACCCTCCCCTGGCATAGCCTCCTGCTGTTCCCTTGGATTCTATCATTGGTTGCCAGGGAGAAGAGATCAGCGCCTGCCCCCCCTCTTCCCCTTGTGAGGAAGCTGTAGACGGCAATGAGGTCGCCCCTCAGTCTCCTCTTCTCCAGGCTGAAGAGACCAAGTGACTTCAGCCACTCCTCATATGGCTTCCCCTCTAAACCCATCACCATCTTCGTGGCTCTCCTCTGGACACTCTCTAGTAGCTTTGTATGCTTTTTATACTGTGGCACCCAAAACTGCGCATAGCACTCAAGATGAGGCCACACCAGCGCAGAGTAGAGCGGGACCATCACCTCCCTCGACCTGCTAGCAATACAGTGCTTGATGCACCTCAGGACATGGTTGGCCCTCCTGGCTGCCAGGGCACACTGTTGGCTCATGTTCAACTTGCTGTTGACCAGATCCCTCTCCATGGGGCTGCTCTCCAGCCTCTCATTCCCCAGTCTGTATGTACATCCAGGGTTGCCATGTCCCAGGTGCAAAACCCAGCACTTGCCCTTGTTAAACTTCATACAGCTGGCAATTGCCCAGCTCTCTAATTTGTCCAGATCTCTCTGCAGGGCCTCTCTGCCCTCAAGAGTATCAACAGCTCCTCCCAGTTTTGTGTCATCGGCAAACTTAGATAGCAATCCTTCAAGCCCTGCATCCAAGTCATTTATGAAGACATTAAAGAGCACTGGCCCTAGGAGCCCCCAGCTCTCTCAACTTCTCCTCAGACATCAAATGCCCCAAGCCCTTAAATACCTTCATGGCCCTTTGCTGGACTCACCCCAGTATGTCCACATCTCTTGCCTCTCTGAGGCAAGCCCAGAACTGGACTTGGTACTCCAGGTGTGTCTCACCAGTGCTGAGTAGAGGGGAAGGATCACCTCCCCCAGCCTGCTGGTAATGCTCTCCCTGATGCAGACCAGGATGCTGTTGGCCTTCTTTGCCACAAGGGTGCCTTGCCGACTCATGTCTAACTTGTTGTTCACCAGAAAACCCAGGTCCATTTCTGCAAAGCTGTTTTCTGACCAGTCAGCTCCCAGCATGTGCTGGTGCTCTTTCTCCCCAGGCTCAGGACCTTTGTATTTGCCTTTGTTGATCTTCATGAGCTTCCTATCAGCCCACTTCTCCAGCCTGTCTGAATTGCAGCACAACCATCTGGTGCATCAATCACTGTGCCCAGTTTTGTATCATCTGCAAACTTGTTGAGGATACACTCTGTTCCATCATCCAGGTTCATTAATGAAGATGTTAAATAGTATTTGCCCCAGTGTCAATCCCTGGGGAACACCAAGTGACTGGACTCCAGCTGGACTTCACACCACTGGTCACAACCCTTCAAGCTCAGCAATTCAACCAGTTTTCAGTCCACCTCACTGTCCACTGATCTAGCCTGTACTTCATCAGCTTGTCAATGAGCCTATTATAAGAGACGGTTTCAAAAGCCTTGCTAAAAAAGCATCATCCACTGCTCTCCCTGTACCCACTGAGTCAGTCATCTCATCATAGAAAGTTATCCAGCTCGTCAAGCATGATTTCCCCTTCATAAATCCATGCTCACTACTCCCAATCGTCATCTTATCCTTAGTATGTTTGGAAATGGCTTCCAGGAGGATTTGCTCATGGAATGCTCTTTCCCATCTTATCTCAGCCTAGAGAGCTGGCTCACTGCTGCACTGTCTTGGGTCTTCTGTGGGACTGTTGACATTTACAGCCTCACCAAATCCTTGCAAGAGCTAATAAAGGTTCTGTTCTCCACCCTTGTCACCTAGAAGAATGGAAAGATAAAACTTTTTCCAGTCATGCCAGCCAACTTGGCACTAAGCTCAGAAGCAACAAGGACTTGGAACAGCACTCACTAGAGAAAAACAACAACTACACATTCAGTTATCTTGTCTTGGTGGAGAAGGGAAAATCTGAATGCCTCCTACTTTGCCAGAAAACCTCACAATCTCTTGCTCCTTGAAAAGGCAAGGAAAGAGCAGTAAGAAAAAAAATCTGACTTTCCAAGAGGAATAATGGGACAAATCTTACCAGAAAACACCAATGGCAAGTAACAGAAACTTGGGAGGTAGGGGCAAACAGTTCTAGACTCAAACTCAGCCTTGTTTCTCCACATTTGTAGATCCAGTTCTACAAGATTTCACTTTCCTGTACATAACCATGGCTGCCTCAGGAAAGGCACAGACTGACTACTTCAACACCTAAAATAAGAACAGTGCTATTTGTGGATTTTTAATTTCTTGTCAACCTCCAGAACTCTTTGATCTCACTTTTCATATACCTATAAAGTCATTCAGTGTGAGCCCATATTAGTCCATCTGTTTATTAATCCCGAAATGCTTTACAGAACTGGGGAATGCTGACTGGGTCATGAGACGATCCAGAAGTCAAGAAGAGGTCCTCTGATCCCTCTAGTATGCAAGAAACCTCTGGAAGCCCTGTCCAGGCTGGTCCCAGCTATCAGGCTGAAGGCTGGACCCTCAGAAGGTGCAGAGAGGGAGCAGGTGAGCAAAGAGAGAAAAGGAAGAGCCACTCTCCACTGTTTTCCTCCAAGGCATTTCTGTTTCAGATAAGTGCTACATACAACTGTGAAACGTTTTTATAAAGGAATATAGACAGTACTTTTATAGCTGATCTGAGTTTTTATTTTAAAACGTCTGTCATCAGACCAAAGCCCTCCACAAGAAAGACCCAACCATTCATCAGGAAGGTGTCTCAGATACTGGGTGAACTTTATTGTTAAGAGCAACATGGAAACGTTTCTATCCTCTATCTTGCTTACAGTACCCATCCTCCTCTCAAAGGTAACAGTCCTACAAGACAGAAAAGATCCAGGTGAGTGTCTGACATATCTGTTGGATCTTACACGATCAATGCAAGTACACAAGCCAGTAAGATACCAGCTAATCTAAAGTATTATTACCATCTTTCTCAGTTTGTCACAAAAACTGGCCCTAGGTTTGCCTCATCATTGCAGATCAAACCAGTATAAGAACCTGGCTTTCCTGCTCAGCAGCCTTGCATGAAGATCCCTTCTTTGTAGCACTGTGAACATTTTTTTCAAGCGTCTGGTGCTTGACAGCTCTTAAAGCATTTATCACTGTAATAGCTAAGCAGTAAGGACGGAAGGTGTCTGAGATTTTTTTTTTTTTTTAAAGAAGAATTCCCAATTCAAAAAAAGCCAAACCTCAGATTTCCTTAGCACCTTCAGTGGAGCTACATAAAACTTTTCTCCATTCTTGCAGCGACACATAAGCTTGCTTCTGGTATCTGTGAGAAAGAGATGCACACTACACTGCTCAAACTAGCAACAAGTGAAGACTGTTTGCCTGTGTTTTCTCTTCCCAACACCTCTACGGCTTCTTTCATTCTGCATGTTTAAACATTCTCCATTTATGTTACTCTACCAACGTTTGTTTGTGTATGTGTGCCTCTCTCTGTGTACCACAGGATGGCAGCAAATGTTAGAATATAAAGAAAACAGCTGAGCAAGGGACAAGAGTATTACAATTGGTTTATACATATATTATTGTTACTTGAAACAAAAGGACTAATTCCCGAACTGTAATCCGAGTTCCCAAATGCATAAGCAAAGATACATGTCCTCAGGCACATAAACACAGTAATGCATGAATCCACACCATAGCAGGTCAAAGGCATTAAAAAAAAAAAAAAAAAAAAAAATCATTGTTTAGCAAATTATATGGGATGTCATTACAAAAAGTAACTCTGGAACTAACAAGATGTTTTGCTTGATCCAAAGTAAATAATAATCAGCAAAATTGAGATGGGGAACAAATTTCGTGGAATGACAGTAAATAGTAATTGAGAAAGACTACATTGCTTAAATGTATTAATATTGAAAAGGCATTCGTAAAAACTAAACCAGAGGAAAAGAAAAACATTCAAAATTCATCTCAAGAGAGAAATACTCTTCCTGTTTCGGGTACATTAAAAATTTATGTAAGATGTTTTACGTAGATTGGTTCATTTGATTGCGGGCACTTGCCACAGGCAAACTAATAGACATTGCTTATTTAAAAATTAAGTAAATTGTGCATATATCTTGCATGGAGTTCACAAATGGTGCCTCACCATTTTTTTGAAGCCTTCTCAATAATGAGGAGCTCAAACAGAAGACAAGGGAAAAAGAGAACAAAGTATATGGAAAAAGCACCAAATAATCTGATAGTGGCTTTTTCAACTTCCATGTGAGCTGTAGACCTCAAAAGATGGGATTTGAAAGTCAATATTTATCATTATTATTAAATTAAAGAATAAGAAACAAAATCTCACGAGTCAACAAGAATGTTTTTGGAATGGGACACGATAAGGATTTAATGTAATTTTTGCAGAGACACCTTTAACAAAGTTATGAAGTAGTTTCACAGGAATTTGTTTGTAAAATTTCTAGTGATGAAAGGCTTTATAAAGGGATGCTGCTACTGTGCAAAGTTGTTCTCTCTAAGCCTTGAAGCAGTTTAAAATTTTATAGTAAATTTAGATGAAATATTTATTTTTAATTCTTGCCACATCTGCTTCTGCTCATAAATTTTTCCACTTTATTCCTATCTTACCACTTTGCTTCTCTGTCCAATGCCAAACTAGCCAAGAGACATGCTAGCATAGTTGGTAAATCATCAATATTTTGAAGTTGTAGGCTATGGCAACTGTTTGCAATGCACCTCTTGCCAAAAAGATCAACCAACCTCCTTTGAAGAAGCCATAACTGGCATGGCTCTGATTTCAGGACTCCAGTGCAAAGATCACAAGCTTGATTAGCTGCAATGGCTAGATTGATTTCCCCTCCTGACTGCTGTTGAATGTTCCCATAGAAAAGGGTGACAAATTGCATGATTACAGTTAGCCCATTCCAGACACAAAATGATCAGGGGGGACGGGGAGACACAATTGCTCTTAGGGGATCAGGAAGGCATGTCAAAAGAAAAGCTGGTAAAGATGCTCATGCCCTTTTCTCAAGCACAGAAGAATTTATGTGGCAGACATCTTGGCTGGCCAAAGAAAATTTATGCTAATGTATTTTGGACTTCTTAAAAATAAGAACATTTCATATATCTGATGCATGTGGAAAATGTGACTTCCAGATGTTACTGGCAGTTGTGCTTCTCTGCTATATCTACTTGTGTTGTAGCCATGGCTTTTTCCCTCAGAAATTGTAGGATGACCATTGTACATGACTATTCTCTTCTAATCTGCTGCCAACTCCTGGCCATACAGTGAGGCAATTATAAGGGTGCAACTACTAGCCAAGTCAGTACAGTATTTCTTCCCTTCAGGCCACTGTCGTCCCACAGATATGAATAAGGATCTGGAAAAATAAATGTTTTCTATAGTCTTCTGCAACCTTCTTGCTGTAAAAATAGATTGTAACCATGCTTATGTCATGTTGTTGCTCAGCAACCTTTCCCCCCCCCTTAATCTCCCTG
Source organism: Platalea leucorodia (assembly GCF_965183815.1). Classification (NCBI taxonomy): domain Eukaryota; kingdom Metazoa; phylum Chordata; class Aves; order Pelecaniformes; family Threskiornithidae; genus Platalea; species Platalea leucorodia. Next base: position 50,523,928 of record NC_138825.1, on the reverse strand, counting down.
TTCTCTAATATCTTATTGGTCTTCACCGTGATCAGTCTGCAAACTATGACTCACTAGTCAGAAACAGCACTGCCTGCTAAGCTTGCAGGACATTCTGCCCTCCCATGATTACATAGGTTTAGGGAGATATACCTTACAGAGACAGAATGTTGATGGGGGGGGGAAGAGACTAATGAAAAACATGAGGGACGGGGGGGAAAAGTTGAAGTGAAGAAAAAAGTGGTCCTCTATCTTGAGGAAGCTTACAAAAATAAAATTAAAATTAGATTTCTAATCCCCTTCCCTTCTGCCAAGGTCGGCAAAGAGGAATCAATGACCTTATCACAGTCTCTCCCTTTCCCTGATGAGCTCTGGAGAAGGATCGTCCTCTGAAAGAAGAATAAGGACTGCCATGCAGAACAGCAAGGACTCACAGCTCTCATAGCACCTGAAAAACTTATTGTTTGAGAGGAAATGACAGAAAAAGGAAACTTGCAAGCAGAGCTTTTGCATATGTAGTCATTTGCGTGAATAGACTGAGATGAGCATCCAACACAGCAGTGACACAAAGGGTAAAGCCTAGATCCAGACAGCTATTTGGAGAGGTACTCAATCGCTTAAACTTAGGCATGCGTGAGCATTTTAGAAGTCATAAGGTATTCAGTCTGGCTTTCTGCTCCTGCCCTAGAAGACGGTGCGTCTCCCATAAACCCCGCATCGCAAGTATCTGCCACCTCTTTGCCAATGTCTCAGGTACCACAGGAAATCTAAAACCGCATTACATGCATGCCTGTGCTTTGGTCCCTGAATCACTCCTGAAATATCTGACTTCTATTCAAATATTTTAACCTTTATTGGTTTTAATGAATGCTGGGGAAAAAAATATCCCCCTAGAATCCATGTTTAACATCACCTCAGATATCTGCATTTAAGTACCTGACAAAGGGGGAACACACCATGCATCTGTGCTGTTCGTATTTTTGTTACATTATGACTCCACCTTCCCACGCAGTTCTGATCAGCATCCAACAGAGAAAGCTTGTCCTGAACTACTGGCGCTTGCTGTCTCCCAAGGTAGTTAGAAACCTAACATCTATTTCAGATCATCTCTGAGTGTTAGGCTACATAAACACAATGAAATTCTGGCACAAGACTTTCTACCTTCTTTGTGAAGGTTTACTGCTTTCCAGTGGGCCTTGTGACTAATCTGTCATTTCGTCTCTCCACAACCTCACAACATCTCAATTGACTTGAGGTCACAGCCAAGAGATTACCTGACAGTGGTTAGGTTAGCCAGCACCTTCCGAATCAGCAGCTGATGGGAGCGTTGCCAGCATCAACCTTACGAGCAGAGTTAACAGTGAGGTAGGTACTGAAATACCTTTACATTTCCAGATAAAAGATTTCTCAGAAAAACATACGTAAAACATCAAGGGAGAAATCCTGATGCCCATTTAAGGCAGCAGTAGTTTTAGCACAGACAGGGAAACAGTGCAACAGCCCACACCAACTTCTCAACGTACAGGAATCACCATCTATTTTTCTTCATATATTACTGATTATTGGTTGATCCAGAATGAAGGGGCACTACACGTAAACTTTAATACACGCACAAAATTTCATCAAATGGAAAATCATGAGCTGTTCCAGATTGCTTTCTTCCAGACTATATCAGAAGTTTAAATTTCAGCATTTTACAGTGAAATAAATACAACATCTCACAGTAAAATGGCAGGTTTTATTCAACCACATTAGCAAGGAGTAATAATATTAACAATAATAAACCTTTTTCTCATACCATTAAGGGCTAAAGATGACAGATACAATCAGCTACTCTGACCTCTTCAGCTATTCAATGCAATAACAAAAGCAAATTTCGATTTGCTTTTGGTGAGCAGTAAGGACATTATAGAAAAATCTAGATGTAGAATATGACCTTGTACAGAAGAATCACAAGAGGTCCCTGTTTAAATTAACTGGAAATAAAAAGAAAGCAAGTCCATAACAGATTTCTACAAGTAAAACAGACAGCTTTGATAAACTCTATTAGTAAAATCAGATGGATTGAGGATGTCAGGGACTTGACTGTAAAGCAGGTCTGGAACTTTGCCAAGAGGTACCCAAGATATAAATACTGAAATTATATTTTCAGTAATTAGGAGGACTTGTGTTAAGGGACATCGGATCTAGTGGATGAATGAACCTGAAGGAGGATACTAAGAATAAGTGGAAAGCCTACCAAGTAATGGAAAAGAGGATGAAATGGCAAGGAATGCAATCTTCCTAATACCAGAGATCAAGAAGGAAAAGGATAAGTGAAAATTATCAAAAATCAAGCCAATATATACTTTGCTACGTGTTGGGGGGGAGGAGGGTTGTTTTGCTATATAAACAAGAGAATAAAGACAGAAAAAGAAGGGGCACATTGCAGTTGGCACAGTGCAAAAACCAACACAAATGTGGTCTCAAGTCTAAGTGAATGCTTTGTCTGAGGTACCAATAAGTATGATAATGAAGATGTCTGTTATAGCAGGATGACTAAAGAGAATGAAGATATGGAAACAAATTTTGCAAGCAAGCCAAAAGCTCAATGTACTCACAGATGTGTCAGTACACACAAGGGAAGAGCACAGGTAACCACCCTAGGACTCCGAAAGATCCAAAGGCTAAAACTGCTGGTTCAGCTCTACATCTTCCTAATGAAGTCAGGCATGGGGAGATATCAGCTGGAGAACAGCAGACACAGGACCTTTATTTCAGAAGGGGGGTGGGGAGGAAGGATCCAAGAAGCCATGGAATCTTACTTGCATGCAAGGATTTACAACAGATCTCAAAACAAAGAATAAAAGAAGACATAGAGCTGAAATGAAAAGAGGATAAGGATAGACTGTGCTAGTCTAACTTGACAGACCTTTTTAAAAGTAATCTTCTAGGTAAAAAAAACAAAACAAAACAAACAAAAAAAACCCACACCACCACAAAAAAAAAAAAAAAAAAAACACGAACAAAAAACAGAAGTGGTACTTCTCATCTACTTGAGAACTGTTTGATACAATGACACGTAGGAAATAATTCATTAATGGAAGAAAATTACTGCTGGAGGTATTAAAAAGGTGGAGAAATAGCTAGCAACAAGTAGTGCTGAAAAGCACTACGATCTATAGGAGAGAAATTGTGCTCCTCATAGGTTGGTCCTAATGTTTTCACTAAAGACTTTAGTACAAAGAAGCAGGGAGCCCTGATGAAAACATGCAGAAAACATGAATTTCAGAGGCACTGTCAACACCAACAAGACTTGAGATAGCAAGAAAAAGACACTTGAACAAGCCGAGAACCGCTGAGATGAAATCCTTCCCATCCATGCAACCTCACTAAGGTCACGCAGGTATGGAACATACCCCCATGGCAACAGCAGCAGGTGCTGGGGCCATAAGCCCTCATCGCTGTTAGTGAGCTTCTCAGCAAGAAGCATGGTCCTTTTTGCCACAAATAACTAACTACAGCATTTACTCCCTACAAGTCCATACCCATTGCTTGGACAAGTGTCTATGCATGCACAGGTGCTGCCAGTAGGACTGACAAGAAGATCTGGGCAGGTAACTGAAGGAAAAAGACTACGGAAAATCAATACTGAAGAAATGCTGAAGGCAGCATATAGCAAGCGTGTCTCCGTTCGCACTACTGTAAAATGAAGGTTTCATTTCCCAGTTATTTATATAGTTACAAAACAAAGCTACAGTTTACAGCTGGAGACTTTCAGAGTGATTCAAACTATGTAAAAAGATCCAGCAAAATAATTCCAGGAGCTGTCTGATGATTTAAGCCAACTGAAGTGTCATACACTTCATTAAAATTACCTTCACAGGATCTGGAACGATTTTAGGAGGCAGTGGAATCTTTTAGTGAGTAAAACACCCTGCTTTTTTTTCCCCCGAAGATTTATTTCCACAAAGCATCTTGAGTTAAATATACGCCTTTCCCCTGTTTCATATTAAATAATAAAGCACATTTAATAAGGGGGGGAAATACCCCTTGGGGTGGGGGGGGTGGTATTTGAAGAGGCCTTTTTCCAACTGTCAACATTTTGAAGCTGAGTAATAACGCAGCCTTGGGGTTGCCATGGGAACGTGTTTCATTTCCTAGGTGACAGCGATTGTATGTCGTCACCAGCGAGCCGCACCGACTCTGGAAATATGTCAAGTTTCCTTCAGACGTCGGCATCCCGAGACTTCCTGCTCCCGCCCCAGGCACGTGCCTGGCTGAGCTCAGCTCGGCCCGGCGCCTCCGGCCGGCCGCCTGCCTGGGAAGGACAGCTTGCTTTGGCTAGGGCAGGGGTAGGCTTCTAGACATCTTGGAGACCCTAACCAAGAGCAACCCGCCCTCTCCCCTTGGTAGCCTCTTCCATTGCCTAACTGACCTCCTACAGGCACGGTTTCATTCTCACTTGAGCACGGCTTCAATTTCCAACCCTTTGGCCCTGGATAAGCCCCATCAGCAGGGCCTCTCAGTATTAAAAATCCCAAGAAGCCTTGTGTTATGCTAGTAATGGGCACATTATTTAAATCAACTATTTCTGAATCACCTATGCTAATAATCAACCTCTAAAAATACCCGTAGAGCTCAAAGACTTGCTACGCTAAGATTTTTTTTTTTTTTTAACCTGAAGCCTTTGGTTATGTGACTGAAGACCTCTCTTTGCAGCACATATGTTCCCCAACACAACTTCAAGGCCACCAGCTGCACAGTACGACCAGCAGGATTCACTCACCTGTGAACACTAGGGAGGGCAAGTAAAGTAGAATAACTTCTCCATAACAGCTCCTCAGTGCTCATGCACTAGTCCAAAATAAGCAACTCTGATTCTGTAATAATTATTCTGCTCTGGAAGTAGAGTGATTATTTTATTCTGGGATAATTACTCCATTTCCAAAGTGAAATAATTGTTCTAGAATAAAATCATTTTTATTTTGGAATATTTCATCCACATGTGGGAGTTATTCTGGAACAGCTAAATTATACCCTAATAGCTAGAAGAGAACAGTCCTGCCAATCAATTTTCCTCATACAGGTGAATCCTTAAACCGTAGTGCTACTGGAAGGAACAGTGCAGAAGATCTCGTTACACAACTGGAGACCCCTGCTGTTTAACTGCAAGAAGAATCTGCATTCACTTACAAGCACCATGGCTAACAGTTCCCCTAAATCATCTATACAGAAGTCCATAAAGGAAATCACAAGTACCTCAAGGGTTTTCCAGAGCATGGTACAAGTATTACTGCTGGTAGATGTACCTCATCACAGGATATGAAAATACTACCCATGCCATTGAATGCCTTCTCCTCTACACTCACATAGTCAGAAATTGCTGCCAAGGATGGTCCTGGTCTACACCACAAAAAGCCCTGCCTGCAGAGGCAGACATTGCTAGAAGTACATACCAGCTGTACCAGCACTTGATTTCTGAAGGAACTGGGGGCATACCCTGGACTGTGCAGCTATTGTGCTATCATCTGTTCTAGGGTAACTAGCTTAGACAGAGGGAAAATTTAAAACCTTTTACTTGAAAAATACGTTCAGAATCTCTTTCGACTTTGCCCGCTGTTTTCTAACATGTCCAACTCTCAGGAGACTAAGAAGGGAGTTCAATGTTAGCACCATTTTTACACTGCAAAATTTTATAATTGGGCATTAAGCTAGGCAAAGAAGTCAGGAGGATCAAAAGTTTAGGTTCCCACAGCAACAGTAATTCAGCCACATTTAAGATATATAGCAGAGCATAAATTAACAGTTATTGAAAATGCTGCATATGTGCAATGTGGCCATGTTAACATTGCTATGGGAACCTTAACTTTTGAATAGATAAGCATTCTACCAAAATAAAAACCATACAAAAGAAATAATCATTACAGATTTTGCTGGAAAAGACTACAGCCAATTCCTCATCTGCAATCTGTTGATGCAGAGCATAAGGACGCTAAATCCTCCGAAATCCAAACAAGTGAAAAAATCATCACTAAGAAGACTGGGTGCAAGAGTCATAACCATGGCTGACACCGATGCTGTAACTTTACTTTAAATTTGAATTTACAGTCAAACAGTATGCAAAATCATTCCAGAAATTACAACAGAGGAAAAAAAGATGCCCGTGTACAGCTATCACCCTTCCCTCTTTTCCTCTCAGATTTTTCAAGCATTAAATATTTTGGAAGAACAGACTGTATATTCACTACTGGCTTTAGTCTTTTCCAGCACATTTCAATTTAAAAAAAAAAATTTCAAGCTGTGCTTTAGTATACTTTCATTTAGTAGCAGCAAGTCTGAATTGCCTCTCTCATATTACTCTAACTAAATGCAAACTGTTCATTTCAAAAAAGTTTGGTTTGAGCAGGTCCTTGGGGATGGAAGTTTTCATATTGTTAAATGAACCTAGTGACAGTAGGTTTGCTACAAGGCCTTACTCTCTAGTGAACTGGATGTTGCTTTGGAGTAAAAAAAAGCAGCATTCTGCTCCTGGTTCTACCACTTCATCTGATTCTCTGTGCTGCAGGATCTTGGGCAAGTCAGGCTCACTTCCTACACTTCAGTGCCTTGAGACGTGAAGCAGGAATAATGACACTCACCTTCCTTTTTATGCACAGATCCAGCGCTTTAACTAAGTGGATTTTCTCCCCTGTTTAAAACAACAATGAAATCTTCAAGGCAGTCTTTTTACAGTATTTGAATAGAATTCCAGCAGCATCTAAAATAGTGTCTCTGCAAAGAATTCTGCCAATTTGCCACCGATGGGAAAAAAAACCAAAATAAAAGCTCCGTTCTGCCACTCCACCCTTTTGTTGCTGTGTGGCGTATATGGTTAGTCCCATCCAAAATACCATTGAACAAGTTTTTTCCCCAGAGAAACTGCAAGATCACCAAATATTGTGAACCAACAAACAGGGCAAGTTCCATAGTCCCAGAACTGCAGAGGCAAGATAAATAGCATTCTCCAATCTAAGTCAGTGAGACAAGTTTTCTCTCTGATATCCTGGCATACACGCCTGAAATTGTACTGACATTAGCAGGATTTCCTTGCTTGTAGGAAAAGCAGAATATTGGCTCCGAAACAAGCCACACAGTTCAAAGAGAACCTAATCTAAATTATTTGAGGTGACCCTGATTTCTCGGCATTTATAGCATAGACTTTATGAAGATTACAGGGGCATATCACTTGAACATGTTTTCTGTTTATCATTAAGATTTTACTTAGGCCATAAACTTGAGTTTCTGTAGAGTGATTTAGGAAAAAGAAAACAAGCTAACACTGGTCAGAATAGTGCTGCCTTTTACAAAAACAGAGATACATGCTTAAGATAGGTAGTGACATCCCTCACTAGTAAATGGGAGACAGAAAATTTTGCCAGGTTCATGCATGATTGAGTTTCTCACAGCAAACAGCCACTGCATTATTTGGTCAAAATGGAAGAGTTTATACTCCTTTATACCCAAAACACTGATTCCTTATGTCTTCCTCCAAACCCTGCAGTCGGAATACTGTATTTTCTAGACTGGAAGAAACAAGGCTGCTACAAATGGAACCTGTGAAACACAAAGTTTAGGTGGAAGAATTGTATTTTCAAGCTATACTTATGAGGTTGCCTGAGAAGGAGAGAAAGCATGGGTTTATTTGAAGCCCTTGCCATTTCAAGATGTTTGCAGATACCCTTCATTGGATTGCAAACTGCCTTGATAACCAGCTGCCTTCTGTATTTAGTCATCCCTGAAAAATGGTAACCTGCACACATTTCAACCTCCATACCACTATGTCCAGTACCCCAAAACCACTCTTTCACTCCAGCCAGCACCCTCACTGTCTCTGCTTGCCTTGACCCCAGCCCAGCCTTACAGCATGAAGGACACGTTTATCTGGACAGCCTCTATTGCTGTCCGATTCCCTCCTGAGACCAGCTCCATTCCTAACTGCTCCTCCTACATGGCTGACTCCAATGTCCTCAGAAGCTGTACTGTTGCATCCCAATTTGTTTCCTTGAGAGGTTACATCAGCTGTAATGAAGTCCAGTGTTTGTTTGCTCAGTCCGTGGAGTGAGAAAAAAAGGCATCACATTTGCTAGTGAAGCTGGTAAATAAGTTACCTTTAAGTTATTTAAGTTACTTTTTGTTCATCAATAGATCTTAAGTGAGCTTTTTCAGGCATGCAGGTGGTAAATTTTTAAACAAACGCTTCCCCACCTCATGAAGGTAACTCTGATGTATTGGGAACATCCCTAGACTTACAGTCTCACATTTCTGACAGGCAGGAATCATTTAGCTTGGTTTTCCAGGACAGCAATGGGAGTCACCGACAAAGAAGATCCTTCCATGTACTTTGTGTCTGTATGACAATACCCACCAGTTTTTGTCACAATTTTATCATGCTGCCTACAGAAACCACTTCCGCTGTTCCAGTGTGTTTTCAGCCATTACCTGCACTCCTGATCTCCACTACCACTCCATTCTCAGAGGCATCTTCCAGTTCCAGGATGGAAAAAGCACTTGTCTCTGCTGTCTGACATACTCTGGAAAGTGTAGAGTACCAAAACCATCCTACTCATTTACAAGTTCCCTATTCACTTCAGCATCCAGTGCTGGTATGACTTACACTTGTTTTTAAAAAAAAAGAAATCAAAACTACATAGTAAATCTCTTCCAGATTCCAGCACTAATCCAGCACCAACCTCCGTGCTATACATAACATTGTGACTTTTGGCAAAAATTACTTATTAGCTCTTGCTGCCTCAAATAACCACCATATAACATTCAAACATTTAAAATGGACAGACAACATCATTTTTTCTCTTGCCCTTAATTTTCCTTTTCCTTTCAACCCTATCCCTTGCTAAATGCAAGCTAAAAATAGTTCATGACTTTTTCAAGCTATTCTCCCTCTCAATGGCATGACATAGTAAGGGCTAGAGCACTGGTAGTGAGTCAGATTATAGATGCAAGCATAGTGCTTCCTGGCTGGATGCAGATGAGTTTCATTTATAGCCTGATGCCTTGTCTAAAAGCTACATATACTGTATGTAAACCATTAGGCTAATTTGTTTTATTGAAGATCCAAATTCATCACACTAAAACGTTAGTTAAAAAGTGGCTTCTGAAATGTCAGTGAGATTAAGCTCTGCCTAGATGTTTCTGTTTAGATAGTAATAAGTGCACAATGATACATATCCTAATATACACAAGTTCTAATGAACATTGACAAACTGGAAACATCTGCATCTCACTTTATAGGTGACTCGGTGCAGGTTGGTTTCCCTTCCAGTCTCATTCCATATTGCTTCTTAGTGCTCCTGCCGTAACAGCATATTGTTGTTCTAAAACACTTTAGAGAAAATAGCAAGGATTGCCCAAAGTCCAGGTGAAGTTTCCATGCTGCATATCATTTAACTGTATGCCTCTTCTATCGTTAAGATGTTGAACCTCTTTTTTCTTTTGTTGTCGATGCCAAAGATGGCAAACATGGAAGTCATGTTTCTTTGCCTCCTGATCTACTTTTGTATCAGCCAGCAACAAATTCCAAAATGCAATGTACAACTGGAAACATTCCCTGAAGGCTCTTTACTCACTCAGACTTTCAGACAACAGAGAGAATCAGAGACATTCAGTGTAGTCTCATTAACATCTGATATCCAAGTCTCTTCTCTTCCCAAGCTCCAAAGAGGTAAAGGAAAGGGAAATTCTGGAAGAACTCTCTGGAAAACTGGAAATTCTCTGAAGACCTGAACAGTTATCCACAGTCTGGCTGTTACATGATCCACATCTCAGGAAAAAAAAACTTGCAAAATACACAGGAACAAGCTAATGACAGATTTTGGTTGAAGAGCTAAATTATTTTTTATGTCATTCGAGATGCTTTCTGCCACCTAAAAGTTATGCCATGTTTCTTGTGCATACTGTCCCAAGAACAAAATTTGCTTTCCCATCTTTCTTTACTACTGTGTTTTGTGCGTATAACAGTAAAAGAGTTATTAAATAAAGAGGACATGCATAAAACCACACAAGTCAAAAGATGACATACCATCACTGACCAAAGTCAGTCCTAAAATCTGCTACAAAGCAAGTCATGGCAGTTTGGCAGCAGCATACCATTAAATTTATTAAAATCAGTTTCCACTTTAAAATGAACCATGCTGACTACCATATGTCAGATAGCTAGTCCTGCAGACTTGTATCTGTTACACATCCACTTTATGAGAAAAGGACCAGAAAGAAACTTCAAATATGACCTTGCTCTCTGCATTATTAAACCTTATCCCATTTCTACTGTTATTGAAGCCCTCAAGACAGTCCATTTTTCTCTGTGTGATAGCCTAACCCTCCTCTGTATTTACAGCGCTTCTCAAATTTCTGCCATCATCCAATTTCATCATTACTCCCAATTTTCGTGCCTGAGGTCAACATCAAAACATTACATGTAGGAGGCCCATGACCAGTCCTCAAGGAATTCCACTAGTAGATCCTCACTCAGCAAGCCTGACGCTTCCTTTTTCATCTCTGCCAGCCACACTCCCAACTTTATTTAGATCCTTACGTACCATATAGTACCTGTTTCTTCTCCTTTCCTTCTGTTTAACCAAAAGTTCTCTATGTGGTACCGTACTAAAAGTTCAACGTTACTGCTTTTGGAGACAGCAATATTTTCCTCTCCATTTAGCGTGTTTAGATACCCATCTAGAAGTGGACAGCTATCAAATGGGTGAGCACGTGGGAGGAAAGCATCCCCAAACAAGGTACCCAGCCAAATGCCACTCGCTAGTGACAGCTGCCACCTTCTTTCCACTCTTACCAAACCCGCTCTTCCCATCCTGTCTGGAAAGCTGCATGGTACAGCAGCCTTCACTAAATGAGAGGTGCAATGGGTAATTATTTCCTCCCAAAAAAACCCAGAACCCAAACCTGCAAAGCAGCAGAGTCAAGTCTTGTCCCTGCTCAGTATTAAATGATACCAGCTCCAGGCAAGGTTCAGCTAACAGCAGAAAGACAGCCACCAATAAAGCAGAAACACTTAACCAAAAAAGAGCTGATCCTGCCCAAGCTGTCAGTAAACAGGGGTTTGCTTTCAGCTCTTTGGGCACAAGGCGGGATCAAGCTCCCAGACTGCCATGTGAAAACAGTGAGACAGTTATTTTTAATTATTTACCCATTCTAATCCTGTTCATTAAAAACATTTTAAGGATTAGAATAGATGACATTGACCTAGCCATGAACTACAACACGAGTACATTGCCCATTACAGTTATATTTTCACTGCCAATATCATTTTCAGAATGCTTTTATTTTATGAAATGTTTGGGAGACTTTACCAAGCCAAAAGAGAATTTTCCACATCCACCCCATATAAGTGATTGCTCGTAATAAGGATAAGCTGTCTTACCTTGTATAACTTTCCACAAAATAAACAAGGGTCTCAAAACATCAGTGTTGTAAGAGGTTTTTGTTACAAATTAAAAACAGAAAACTACTGGCTAAACACACAGAATACAAAGACAAACCTACCCACCTTACAGAGATATTTCCATATGTTTGTTTAATACTGTGAGTGTGAAGGCACCCCTCTTCCGATGACGCTAAAGTAACAATCACAGACTCCAAGCAAGCAGGCAGCATTGCTCAAAAAATTATTCTAAATCTGTCCAGTAGAGGGCAATGACATCCACACACACAGTGAAGAGCTGAATTTGAAATGCACGCTTGTAAAAATAAAATACAATTAAATTAAAAGAAAATAAATGCTTTAGAACTGTAAGGATATTTTTAAATTGTTTTATCTAGAATATTTATCTTCAGGGGTATATAGATCACTGTCCCCCACTTTAATGCCTCAAAGGACTTCAAAATTCAAAATTATACATTAAAAATCTTTCTGATTTTTTTGCAAAACTGACCACTATCTATACAGCAATAGGACAGCCTCCCATAAAAGAAGAACATATCTTGATTTTACATTGGACTTCAGGACGAATGCCAGAAGTGTTTTTGTCCCTTCAGCAACACATATTTTAATTGACAAAAAACTTTCACTTTTTGTTTAAAATTGGTCCAGAAGGATACTGTTAAAGCACTTTCTTCCTGCCACACACCCATCTACTGAAAAAAATGCTCACAGACATTAAAGAAGATATCATGTTTACATGGAAAGCTGCTGTCGCAGTCCACCTGTTTCTTTTACAGTTCTCAGGGAAGATCTGTGCCTATTTTTTTCAACTAAACTTAGAAACGATCCAAAACTACTTCAGGGGTCTGCAGCACATTCCCCTGACTTGCAGGTACAAGGTAGTCAGGGGCTGAAGTGCTGAACCACCCCTGCCAGCAACTCACAGACCCTAATAGCAAGGTAGGACTGCAAGCAGTGCCCAGCACCCCTATATTTTCAAGGATAAGAGGATTCCCCCTGGAGAAAACAGACATGGTGGAAAATGTGAGGGACACAAGACAAGCAGTCTTCACACAAGCCACCATGACAAGTGGCTGTTTACATCTGGTTGTGACTTGTTTCAAATGCTGTCACCTCAGGTTATTGAGGCTCCTAAAACTTTCCACTGCAGAGCTTGGTATGAGCTCAGGTCACATTCCCAGGCTTCCTACCTCCCAGCTGCAGAAACGGAGAAAAACCAGCTGTGAAATACACCCCACTAGCAGGCATGAAAATGAGAAGCTGCACACAAGTCATGGCACATTTTCTGATTTTTCCTTTTTTTTTTTGTTGTTGTTGTTGTTTGGGTTGTTTTTTTTTTTTTTTTTTTTAATATTGCAATGAATGGTTCATGTCAACACATGTCAACATCTGAACAGTTTTTTCCAGGGTATCCAACTCACTTGGCTGAACCTGGTAGTTGCTAGGACAGCTGGTCAGGACTCAGAATTTGCTACAAAAACTCTGCAATACACTCCCCCCTTGGAGGGAGGAACAAGCCTCCCAAAGCCCAAGTGCACTGGCTGCCGCCAGAGTTCACAGGCAGCTGGAAAGAAGCCTCAAACTCCTGATATCAAGATGTTGATCTCATGATCTACTGGTTTCCTAGCAGCTGCCACAGCTGGAAGCACGAGGGAGTCCCTCAGCCTGGAGAAGCATCCGTGGAGCAGCTGCCCAGTCCACGGAGTGCGGAGGTCCTGGAGTCTGCAACGCAGACAGCAAGCCAGCAAGAAACGTGGGTTTCAGTGAAAGCTCATCAAAGCTGAAACACTTCTAGGACAGCCTTACACTTCATATGGTTTGGATCTCACTGTGCCAAAGAGACATTTTAGAAGATCTACAACTCGCTTTAATTCACACCTCATGGAGTGACTGTTGCAGGTTGTATGGCAACCCCACACTGCTCTGCTTACATTCACCTCACATTTTTCACGTTTTCTTTGTCATTAAGACACCTCAAAGGTGTTTTGTTTTTTAATCAAAACAGATGCTTGAAGAACTTGATCATAGTTTCAGAGAAGGACAGATATGACTACCTATGTATGCCAACTGGTTTAAAGCCTTGGGTATAGTCTGTACAAAGCACCAGTTAAATTTATCAATTAACAGACAAAAGAATTATCTTACTGTTAAAAAAATAATTCAGGTTAAAAGAATTAAATTAGTTTTTAGAATTCTTTAAAAGAATATTGTTTTTAAATAAATTCAAACTGACTGAAGAATTTACTTTATCTGTTCTCAGAAAAAAAAAAAAAGACTATGTACTGATACTGTTTTTTCATAAGTTAGATGTTGACCAAATCTATCTATTTTAAGGGAAAAATAGTATTTTTATATATATATATATATATTACTATTATACTTTCTCTATATATATTTATGGCTCTATTGCAATACGAGGTATTAAAATCTTTCCATGAAACAGATCTTAATCTGATTTAGCTATCAGAATGCTAGTTAAGTATAATCAATAATCTACCTCTTGAAGGAGGGAAATACCCCATTTTAATGAAATTATGTAACCTTCGCTATTGTAGGCTTACCTTATCAGAAAAGCAAAGTAACTAGATATATCTAGAAAGGATATATCTAGAAACAGCATATGATCATCATCCAACTTCAATCAATTTGTATCTCTCAACATACAGAGGGTTTCTGTATGCTTGGGCTTCTGTAAGCTTGACTCGAGGAAATCCCTTCAAATTAGGCAAAGCAAGCATTTTAGCATTTCACACCTGTACCACAAAAACACCTGCGCCTTTTGCCATGGCTTTGAATCTTTTTTTGTTAGATGTTATGCAAACACCAAACAACAGATGAAGCTCCCACCTCAAAGAGCTTTTGGCAAACTATTAAGACAAAAAAACCCAGCAAATAAAATATGTTCTCTGTGTTACACAGGACCTTGTCAGATGGCACCGATTAGCACGAGCCACAACAGCTAGGCTATATTCACCAAGTATGGAATTAAGGTACAGCGTGCTGTGAACCGCAGTCAGCATGCAGAAACTATGTAGGAGGAATTTCAAAACATATAGGTTACTCATGTAAGATGGCACAGGACAAGGCTCAAGTGTGCCTATGTGGAAGCCCGACTCGTACAGTACAGGAGGTTCTGCTTCATGAAGGCAGAGTCTCACATAAGACCTTGCAGGGCATTTCCAGTACTTAATAAAAATGGAAAAAGTCAAAGACACCAGCTAGAAAAGCTATTTTGTGTTATATGAATGGGAATTTTTTGAATGTGGTAAAATCATTCTACACTGCCAGGAGAGAGCAGTCCCCATGAGATACCTGTATACTGTCCTTAGGTCCAGCAATGATCATTTTTCCCTGCTCAAAACCCCAGTGAACCATCTGCTCTTCAAGGAAAGGTATTTCCTGCTATAATTAACATACCCCAAAATAAATTTTCCATACATCTAGTGAAGCCATTTATTTTCCCAATGGGCAGCAACATGCTAACAAAATTGCACTGAAAAAGTTAACTTCAGCTAAACCTCACCTACAAGGTCATTTCCCACCTCTTGGAGGCAAGCATACAACCCGGGTGAGTCCTGATCCCTATCTCAGGGTGAGGCCTAGGCATGCATCCCCCCCCACTTTCACTCCCCAAGGAAATGAACTCAGGAGTGCAGGCATGTAAGGAGCCACAGCAGGATACATCCTCAGTCTGGGCAATCAGAAGGCTCATAACGTACCTGACCCATAGCCTAGATGTAACAACATTGACATTGTTTTGAAGATGATGAAAATACAGCTTTGCAGGGCATAAACAATACAGATACCACTAAGGCAGGTAGCCTTTACACATGCTAGCAAGTGAGCAGGCATACAGGTACAATTTTGCAGAATGGGGATTTTCAGCCAGCTTGCCTTACAGCCTCAGAAAGGTGAGTCACGTCGTATGAACTGCACAGCTCTGGGGAAGGGGAGAGATGCTCCAATTTCTAGCCAGTTTGAAAGAAGTCAAATCACATCCAGTGCTAACCAGCTGAGACTGAAGAGAACCTAAGTAAAGAAACTGTCTCCCCCTTCTGAAGTTTGTTGCCTGGGTCGTGAGCATCTTTTCAACACTGTTATGGCTTAGCAAGGTCTGCCAAGAGCCCCAGGCAGTGGCTGGCGCAAACCATTCTTTCTGGGGCTGATTTTAGCCCTTTAAGACAGGTTCACAGATCCACTGAGCAAGGTAAAAGATCCAGGTTGCTTAAAAGAGTAGAAACAGCGCTTTTACTCCTCCCTGCCACTCGTTCTATCCCAACTTTGAGTACGAGATGCTGGATGGCGTTGCAACGAAGATCCTTAGACATAGAGGTCTCCTGTTTGGAACAAGACTGAACACAGATATATGTTCATCTGGACCTTCATTTTAAAACATGATACTTGTCTAATTCCACATTCAAGTAGTTAAAGCTTAGTTCTGAAAATAACCTGCTAGCCTTAGCCATTAATGTCTAAAGAACCTATTCAACTGCTTCTCTTTTTATACCCCACTAAAGCTGAATCAACAAGATTGCAGCGATATGTCTGAGATCAGAGTAACTGCAGAGCTGAATTTAGCCCAGTGGTATTTTTGTTTAAAGGAAAAGCGCAGAATGGAGAAACACTGTACTTATAAGTGGTTTTGGGCTGCATGAAGGACAAACTCATTAGGCTGAAAAGCAGTATTTCTATCTATATCTAGTAAATGTATGGATAGCATCTTAACCAGTTCGTCTGTGGGTTCCTTTATTAACTACTGCTTTCTAAAGAGACTTTTTTTAAAGGCCTTATTGCCATATAGAAAAAAGGAATGTAGCAATTGAAATATACTGAAATATATGAAATGTGACATGCCTAAGTGTCGTGTTTTCACCAATTCACGGAATTATTTCTCATTTCTCACACAGTATTTTAAACAAGAAAATATAGTACCTGCACCTGCCTCCTCTCCCCAAAGGGAACAAACAAAAATAATTTTAAAAAACGAGATGAAAGTGCTAAATGCAATTCATAGGACTGTAGAATAGTTCAGGTTGGAGGGATCTCTGGAGGTCTCTAGTCCAACCTTTTCCTCAAAGCAGGGTCAGCTAAGACCAGACCAGGTTGCTCAGGGCTTTATCAGTTTGGTCTTGAAAACCTCCAAGGATGGAAGATGAACAGCCTCTCTGGGCAACCTGCTTCACTGCTTGACTGTCCGCAGAGTGAAAAAGCTTTTCCTTATAGGCAATCTAAAACTCTTGTTTCAACTTATGCCCATTGTCTCTTGTCCTTCTGCCATGCACTACTGTGAAGAGCCTGGCTCCACCTTCTCAATAACCTCCTCTAGAAATTGCGGGGCTGCCATTAGGTCCACCTGAAGTCATCTCTTCTCCAGGTTGAACAAGCCCAAGTCCCTCAGCCTCTCCTCACCAGCCAAGTGCTCTGGCCCCAGCCATCTTGGTAGCCCTCCTCTAAACTCACTACAATTTAGCAATGTCTTTCTTGTATTTGGGGATCCAAAACTGGACACAGTATTCCAGGGGCAGCCTAACAATTGCCGAGTAGAGAGGGATAATCACATGCCTCTGCCTACATGCCATACTTCTGTTAACATAAGCCAGGACGCTGTTGGCCACTTTCTTCACTGCCAGGGCACACTGCTAACTCATATTCAGTTTGTTGTCTACCAGGACCATCAGGTTCTTTTCTGCAGAGCTGTTCCCCAGCCAGTACTGTTCCAAGGCAGGGCTTCTTCCCAGGTGCAGAACTTGGCATATGTCCTTGCTGAATTTCATAAAGCTCCTGCTGGCCCATCCCTCCAGCCTGTCTAGGTCACTCGATGGTAGCTCTGCCCTTAAGTGTATTGACTGGTCCCCCCAGTTCGGTGTCATCTGCAAACTAAGAGCAAGCCTTCCATCACCTCCTCCAGGTCACTGTCAAAGACATTCATTGACAGGTCCCAGGATAGACTCCTGTGGTACTTGGTTCAAGCAGACACATGATTGAGAACATATCCATCTGGTACATCTGAACTCTGAGTGTTTAATAAGCAGGCAGGATTCCAAGGCTTAAGATTACAAGTATAGCAGCACATTCAAATTTAATATTTAATCTAGTCATAGAAATCCGCTTTTAGGGTGGTATTTATGTGACCTAACGTCCTGGTTTCAGCTGGGACAGAGTTAATTTTTGTCTTGGTAGCCGGTATGGGGCTGTGTTTTGGGTTTAGGATGAGAACAATGTCGAGGATACACTGATGCTTTGGTTCTTGCTAAGTAGTGCTAAGCTCTCTCTAAATAGGTGCTAAGTGGCGCTCACACTGGTCAAGGACTTTTCAGCTTCCCCTGCTCTGCCGGGGGCACAAGAAGCTGGGGGGGGGGCACAGCCAGGGGGGCTGACCCAGACTGGCCCAAGGGCTATTCCATACCATATGACGTCATGCTCAGTGTATAAGCTGGGGGAAGAAGAAGGAAGGGGGGACATTGGGCATGATGGCGTTTGTCTTCCCAAGTAACCATTACGCGTGATGGAGCCCTGCTTTCCTGGGGATGGCTGAACACCTGCCTGCCGATGGGAAGGAGTGAATGAATTCCTTGTTTTGTTTTGTTTGCGTGCACGGTTTTTGCTTTGCCTATTTAACTGTTCTAATTTATTTTACTTCAATTATTAAACTGTTCTTATCTCAACCCACGAGTTTTCTCCCTTTTACCCTTCTGATTCTCTCCCCCATCCCACTGGTGGGGAGTGAGCGAGCGGCTGCGTGGTGCTTAGTTGCTGGCTGGGGTTAAACCGCGACACCTAACTTTAGCATTAAGTCTAGTCACCATACGCTTCCTTTATAGTCAGCAGAGAGAACAAAAATCAGTACAAGCTGGGGACCAACTGGTTAGATTGGTTAGCAGCTCTGCAAAAAAAGGACTTCAACAGGGTGCTGACAAACTGGAGAAAATACAGCAGTGGAGCACTAAATGACTGTCACTTAAGCAGCTGGAGGTACTAGGAGATACACAAGGAGAGGCTAAAGGGACTAGGTTAGCCTTCTCTTTTTTCAAGCTAAACTAAGAGCCAATTGCTGAATTCAACTAGCTAAAGGTGAGTTGTAGAGAAGGTGGCAAGAGAGTCTTCTCAAAGGTGCACAGCAAAAGGACAAGAGACAATGGTCACAAATTGTGATGCAGGAAATTCTGATCAGACATAAGGAAAAAATTAATCAAAGTACAAGTGGTTCAGCACTGAAAAAGGTACCCAGAGAGGCTGCGAGCTCTCCATCCCTGGACATTTTCAAAACTCAACTGGATAGGCTCTGAGTAATCTGATCTAACTTGGAAGTTAGCCCAGATTTGAGCTAGGGGTTGGACAAATGACTTCGAGAGGGCCCTGCTAGTCTAAATTTTTCTATGATTCTATGAGAAAGGCCCCTTCACTGGGTGATTCATCTTGTCTTAAAATAGGTGTCTAAAATAGATTAGATGAATCACCATCTGGTGGTGCCTGTGTCTCACTGAATATATTCTCCACTGAATACAAAGGCGACCTAAGCTGACCGGCTACGATTAGATGTCTTAAAGTGAGACATCTGTAAATTGGAAGAGATGAGAATCACCATTAGTGACTTGTTCCCCAAAACAATAAAGTTCTTGCCTTGTTTATATATTACCCTTTTAGGGCGTGAACCACTTTCTTAATAGCCAATCTCTTAATTGTGGGAGAAGGTGGACAAGACCCTCATATAACACCTAAAAATTGATAATAACTTAGAACTTGATGTACACAGTTAACTTACTTAAATAGTTTGTTGCCATATGAGCACTTCATAATGCAATGGCTACAGTTTTATGATCAGGTATACAGATTATAATATGTAGTAGCCTTGTCTTTAAAGACAGCTGGCTAATTAGAAGCTGATAGGATGTTTTTCCCTAACATGAGGATATTTCTATTTTGACAGCCTTATATATTATGGCCATAGTGGATTAAGGAGAAATGAGTTTAAATGTTCAGGTCATCTAGAATTTTTTTATTATTATTATTATTATTTTATGGACTGTACATGCTTTAAGAACACAGTTTAGAGCTGTCTGTAACTCTCTGACAAAAAACCCACATATTTGACATGAATGGGTAGAAACAGTTGAAGTTCTGGGTATTTTTTTCGTCCTTAGAAACAGCCTTTAGCTAGAAAACATTTCTCTCCTCCTTTTAACCTGAAAGGAAAGAAAAAGGGAGGTACATAAAAATGAAAAATCAAGTCTTTTTTCAGCCCTCCGCATCAGCAGAACAATTCTATTTTCTTTTATCTAAAAAACTGAAGCATAATTAAAAGTATTAAACTAATTTTAAAATTCAACTTAAGTTTGCTTATATTTTTCCCTTTCTCCTTTTACCAGCTCTATCGGCTCTCATGCTCTGCAACAAGATTGTATTAGAGCCCTGGACCCCACCCATGTGAATTTAATCACAAAATATAAAACAGGCACTATTTATTTAGACTGTTAGTTGTTTTGTTACAAAGGAAGGGGAAGGGTCAGAGAGTGTATAGTGGGTTATACACGCTTATGGAGGTCAACATTCATGTTATTTCTTAACTTTGGCTTGTAATTTCCTTGGTCTTCATTCAATAGGGTTTTTACTTTTAATAGATACATTTGATAAATGCCTCTGGGTTTATATACAACAGTTTGGAATGAAAAAGCTTCTGAAGAATGCTAAAACTTTTTAAATGCACTTATGTATTGAGAAATAACTTAGGCATTCAACTCCCAACAGTGAAACACAGAAATACAACCTTACTTCTTTTCATGGTTAAGAGGCCATAGCAACCTATATCTGTCACTTGAAAGCTTACTTGGACACCTTCCGTCTACAGTTGCGTTTACAGTACTGTCAAGTGTTCACATCTAGGGATCCATTTTCTGGATACCTTGGAGCCAGCTGAAAGCCTAGGCTAGCTCACACCTTCATCAGCAGACTCCATTAGCACACATGGCAGGGAGCGGTTGGGCAAAACTTCCTTGTTCCTCCTGCCCTTCCTTCAGAGAAGGTGACGGAAACCAGGATGAGCATACCAGGCTCTAGCTTTCCAAAGACAACATCAAAATAACTGTCTTCAGGCAGCCTACGTAGTGAATCTGATGTGAAAGCTCTGTTTTTCTATCTAGGCTCTCCTGTACTGACCCGGAACATGTACCCCAAAAAAGCTTTCTTGAGTCAAGCTCTTCAATTGAGATAAACATCAGTACATAATCAACAGTTACATTTTCCTTTTTAATACTGAAACCTTATTGAGGCAGTAAAAACAAGTCAGGTTCTGTCACCTGCAAGGCAGACATTTCCTCAGAATGAGGTATACAGATACAGGACAAACAAATATTCTTGCTTTTGGAAAAAAGCAATAACTATCAAATTAACATTTTCTTTACACCCAAAGCAATGTCCCATTACAATAGACAACTAATTCCTCTAGATCTTTTGACTTCTACAAGACCACACTATGCTCAAGCCTCAGTTGGCTCTCTCGGCACAAGAGGATACGGTGGCGAAGAGGAGGTCAGCAAATGCAGTTAGACAGCCGGTGGCAACCACATGCAGTAAGAAAGAATGGACTTTTGGAGGTAAGTTTTGAATACCTGCATGATCACTGTACGAACTGGGATACTGTACCTGTGGTATATAAAGAGGATATAACAGTTTGTAGAGAAAGCAGTTATCAGACCAACCAATAAGCACTTGATAGCATAGAGAAATGCAAGCTAAGCATAAGAAATGTTAATGTATGTAGTGCAGAATTCATTCTCAAAAGACAATAATGTACTTTTGATACACGCAGCGTATCTGTAGTCACAGTACACATTTATATTCTATAACAAGATTTTTACTGCCAGGTATTTGAGAACCCAGGAGCCATAGTAAAGCCTTCCATTAAAGAAAAGGAAGTTTAACACATGCTATACTTCTTTACTTAACTATGACTTGCAAAAAAAACCTTAGAGATCAAAACCTTTCAAGTGCCTATTTACTTTGCATCAAAATTCTCAAGAAAAAGACATTCTTGAATTTACAAAAGCAAGTCTACATCCTATAGAAGTCAACAAATAAACACAGAGGGACACCTATACGCAGGGTCAAGTATTTGTTAAAAGTGTTACATTATCAATTATGTCTTTCACATTAGCATCCCAAAGGTTTCAATTCATATATAGCTTCCCCATCCATGGATGAGCCTACATGCTCTAACTTACCACTGATTTTTAATTTTTATCCCAAACATAAAAAACCCCTCTCCACGTAGCATAATAAAAACATGAATTATTCCCTTGCAGGATTAATTACCTCAGTGCACCCTTCTTTTCAGATCTACCACAGCAAAACAACATGCTTATTTAACAAAATGCACTCCTATAAATGTTTATGGGGAAACAGCAAACTCCTAGCCAACAGCACATGTATGTGTGCATGTGCATATTTTGCCACATAGGATGAAAATTCAGCTTGGAATTAATGATCAAGGTGACAAAGTTAAGAGGAGCCAAACTTGAAACCTGCTCACAAGTCAGTTCTATATTGAGACAGATAACCGCAGTGAGGTCCTGCAAGACACATGTTCAGCTTTGTCCAGCACTCCTCTTTTCCAAAGAGCTTACTGCAGGACACAAAAGAACATCAGTTGCTCCCCATCTGACAGCCCACCAGCACTTCTGAATTAGCTATTAACCTTATTAAAAAAGTAAAAAGTCAAATGGACTTCAGTTTTGCCGGAACAAACCCAGAGGGAAAGAGAAGGTATTTATGATGGAAAGGTTGAAGGACATTTCGAAGGAACTGTGACAATGCTTACAGGGAAAGGTCCATGTGCTAAAAGTTTCTACAGAACATTATCCTCACTGTAAAACCTGTTAGATTAATTTAAAAGAAAGGCCATAAAAAGAATATTTTCTACTAAACAGTTAATGTTGTCAAATAATGTCTATAGAGCTGTATTGGTTACATGTCTAATAAAGTCAGTGTAACTTTTTCCTAAGGGAAATGCCATTTTTCCTATATATACTAAGAAGTTCCCTTCTCCATGTTCCAGCGATTCTCCCAAAGCCAGCTTCCCTTTTGTTAACTTGATAACCAGCATCCAGCTCTTTAGTAGATCGCACAGAGGAGAGGAAGTTCCCTGGCCCCAAAGAATGACCCAAAATTAGAGCACGACCACAGAAAACGATGGTTGGAGGGGACGCGAAGAACAGAAGAAGCAAGTAACTTCTACTATGTATGCTTTGTTTGGCAGCAGAAACAACGATGGGCTTTGTTGGGCACGCCAGGATGTGAGAAAGTACATTCTGAAAAGACGATCCTGGTTTCACCACGCAGCTGACAAAGTCTATGAAACTATCTCACAGGTCCTCCTACCAGCCCTGCCTGCTGGAAAGTCACTCCACACATTCCTGACCAAGAGAAGAGTGGAGTGGAAGGACACAGAGACAACTGACAAACATGTTTCCATGTGAGAAATGGTCCCAAGCCAAGCGCAACCTCTCAAGGCAACCTGTTCGCTAGTTCAGAAACCAGCCTCTCTCTGTAACTGCTTCTGCCACAGCAATGAAACGTCCCCAAAGACAAGCGCTCATGCCTTGTTGCAGCTTGGCCTTCACTAGGAAAGAGCATGTCCTAAGTATCTTTTAGTTGTAAGTTTCTCCGACAATGACAATGTGAATCAAAACCTAACAAAACTGTTAACTTTTATTAGGTTCAAAAACAGTCTACACTGATTAAGGAGAAAAGCCGATGCTATAGGAGTCTATGACAAAACCACCAAACCCAAAATTTTACATTTGACTGCTGTTTCAGAGCCACCATTGGAAGTTTTAACACTTCAGCTATGCAAACATGAAAACTTTATTCTTTTACAATTAACACAGACCAATGCACACATGCTTATTCTCAGTAAGTACAAGTCTCTACTCCAGGAATGTTCTGTTGGCTAATTGTAAAATAGGAAATTACTCAGTATGAACAAAAAGATTTCAGGGTCTGGGTTTTATTTTAGAGCATTAAGATTTCTATACTGACACATACCCAATACCATCAGATGTTATTTTTCTTTTGAACTTGGAACTATGAAATGTTTCCTATGCAAGAACGTGCATAACTCATCTGGTTTTAAAAGAAGTTTGCCCATGCTTTTTCTATAACAAGGTCAGATCAAAAACTGCAAGGGCAGGCTCTTCAAATTTTTGAATGAGTTGTAGTCTTACGAATATCCTCAAGCATGTTCAGGCAGTCAGCTTTAATCCCACATTCTGGAGAAAATATTTTTTTTCCTGTATTGTTTCTAGTACTTCGTGCTGACAGCTCTCATGTTTTATTATATTTTGTGTCTTACCCTGAAATGCCATCCTATTTTGCATGACTGAAGTTTTGAAAGCTGTAATTGATTCATTGTAACAACAGTTAAAATCATCATGTATTACGTTATTCTATGAGAAGTCCCCATTCCCCCCAAGGCCCGGGGGCGGGGGGAATCAGCTAGCCATAATTGTCAAAAAAGAAGAGGAGGAGAGGAGGTATATATGAAACTGCTTTTTGTCTGGCTTAGCTATTCAAAACTTCTTCCATCATAATCTCACTGATCAACAGAAAATCCAGTTTAGGACTTCCTTATAACTTCTAATGGCTAAACATTAGCAAGATCCCAGTACCTGCTCTCCAGTGGGGACACGTTTGTGACATAACTTGAAATCAAAGTCATCATTGTTTTACTTCAGCAAATTTTACTAGCCCTGATTGTGACAAAAAGAATTGGCTCGATTTGAAAGTGAAAACATTTGTTTTATCAAGGTTTGGAACATAAAAGTGATGGAGAACCTCATTTATCAGACATGTGAAAAATAGGTAACGCTATTGAGCAATAGCTAAGTAAATACAACTGCCATTTATCAAAAACGCACAGACAGGAAGACCAGCTTCAATCTAGGAAGTAATTTCAGAATGTGAAAGAAATACTTGGAGTCAAGAGGACTTCAGTTTTCTTCTTAAATGTTTTTAAATAAGGATTTATAGGTAAGAGGAGAAAAAGAGCCACCAGATTTTCAAAGCCAGGGTCAAAACCAATCTGCATAAAGTCCAACTGCGTATTGACATTCATGACCACAGCTTGTAAGCACTACTGACATATAAATAATAAAACACTGAAAGCACCTGGAAGGTACAGACTCAAGAGAGTAAAATGGAGACCGAGCCATTCAGTAAAAGCTCTGGTGATTTTCAGACTAAAACCCTGCTCTCCCACCCAAACTTCGCAGAAATTCAGATCTACACCAGAACTTTAGCATATCTTCAGATACATGAAGGGGGACAATGCTACAGCAGAGAATCCCAGAGTAACTGGGATAAAACCTTTAGATGTCGGATTTTAAAAATTCACTCTTAAAAACTTACAGAATAGAAACTTGCATACTTTCTAATGGGAGCAGGGAAACAAGTCAGGCCCCTACAAGGTATCAATCTTCTAACAGAAAACACTATAAACATTACTCAAACAAGGTATCACTTAACTCTCCCAGGCCACATGCCACTAATCACAGCACAGTCACTAAACATGGCCAGAGAGCCTGTAAACCAGAGGATAGTAACAACGCAAAGGTACAGAACAACCTAAAATTTTCCCTACTGGTGATGACACAATGAACTGCGGGGGTGGGAAGAGAGAGAAAGAAAACAGAAAACCAGTTTATCCCTACCCAGTATGCTTGACTTTCCAAAATCATGGTTACACACAGAATAATTCAGCAATTAAGGGTCAAAGTAACTTTACACTGAAAGAGTAAAATGAAAACAGCTCTTTGACACCTCTCGTGTCCTACGGCGGCTCGCAGTATATGACAAGTACACACTACAATTCACACAGACACATGGAAACATTGTGCCAGGTTCACATGGGCTCTCGATTGCTTTAAAGCTTGGGGGCTGAATCATATCAAAAACCCCGGGTAAAAATTTTGTTGAGCATTGATGTAAGATTTTGAACATGAGCGAGCCTGAGGTTGCTCAGCTCAGCCTGTGGGTTTCAGCTGAGCTTTCAGGCAAGCTGAAGCCTGGGTTAGAACATGTAACAAAACAAGCAAGCAGCTTGGACGATGAGTAGCCCCAGGTTTCCCAGGCACCACCTGACAAAGCAGATTTTCATAGTAACAGACACTAGTGCAATCCAAAACCCTAAAGAAAGGTTGTAGCAACAGTATGTGTATAGTCATACAAATTCCATAAACTCTATGAAATAGTCCTGAAGTGTTTATAAGCAAGCTGTTAAAGGAATGGGATGCATACAGTGGAACAGCTTAATATTTCATTAGATATTCCAGGACTTTTTCAAGACAATGGGCAAAAATTGCAGTACATGTGTTAGCCACTCCCACCCTTCAACATTTAACTAACAGTTTCTGCAATAGACATATTCCTTCCCAAATATTTTAAATCAGCAGGATCTGATTCAAAGCCCCACTGAAGAAGTCAATAAGAGTTTTCCATTAAACTCATTTAAAAAAATATAAAAAAAACCCAACACCTGCACAGATGAGTTTCAGCACCCACCAAAGTAAAAGAAAAAAAAATACTCACTTCCATCACGCTTTGGAGATTGCACATTTTGAATCTAGGGAGGCAGGAAGAAGCCAGTTGCTATCAGAGAGATTGCTAATAGCAAGTCAGTTTTGAGAGCAATAAACAAGAAGAATCTCTTCTACTTCCTAGCTAAAAATGGAAGATCAAAATAATTTTGAAACCATTTATAACCTCAGCACTCCTTCCAGTCTTCAACAATTAAAACAGACATTGTGCCACTATAATTGCCATTGAATTCACACGCTCCCAGCTAATATATGAATGCTTCTTGTGCATGCGGGGTTACCTTCTGTGGTGACTTACAGCACACCACCAGGCAGCCCTTCTAAAATCAGGTTGGGTTTGGGACCACACCCAAAACACCCCCACCCACTCTGTAATGGCCAACTCTGATCACCTGCACCTTCTGTCAAAAAGCCAGATGCTTCTTGTCATCTTGTTGCCTCTGTCAACATGAAGATAAAAAGGTTACCAGAGGAACAGTGAGAAAGCAATGGTAGGGGAAGACAAGACAAGACAAGACAGTAGTGTCTCTCCCATCCCCTTTTAAAATAGGACTCTGGAGACAGAAGCTTCACTGGGGCCTTGTGGTAGTCCTGTACCAAAATAGTACAACAAATGCTGCATGCCTCAACAAATGGGCAATACCAAGCACTTATACCTATTCTATTTTGCTCCCATTGTAAGTGATGGGATAGGACAGAACAAAAGGCAGAAACGTTTTAGTAAAGATGTAATTTTTAGGGCAGAAACATCTTGAGGAAATCATTGCCCTGCGATGGCACCCAATGCAGCGATTGTTTCTTTAATGAACCTTTTTGTTTTCCCAATTCCCTCTCCCCTCCCCCACCAATGCAAACCAACTTGACAAGCTTATTCCCCACGCAGTTGCACGGAGGTCATCAAGAGTTTAGTATCAATCAAAATTACTAAACATGAACAATGAGAA
This sequence comes from Platalea leucorodia, assembly GCF_965183815.1. Taxonomy (NCBI): domain Eukaryota; kingdom Metazoa; phylum Chordata; class Aves; order Pelecaniformes; family Threskiornithidae; genus Platalea; species Platalea leucorodia. The sequence goes on along the minus strand of NC_138825.1, from coordinate 50,496,983 downwards.
TATTTACTCAAACCAGACAGGGGCAATCATTCTGCTCCACAGTACAAATCAATCCCCTGTGACAGGTGTCAGGAGCTGCCCCTCTAATTCTATTTCCCCACATAAGAAACTCTTGCCTGTTCTTTGGGACCATCCAAGACCACTTGAGACTGCAGGATTACATCAGCTGTCCAGCATCAACTCCTTCATCCCTGAATAGTCGAGGCCTTTCCTCCTACCTCCCAACTACAACCCAATTTTTTCAGTAGCTGGCTGCTCCCGGCAGCGTGCGAGGGCAGTCCTGCTGCACGGAGCGGAAGTTACGGACCCCCCCGGGTGACTTCTCCATAGCACCCAACTCCAGCTTGGCAGTTTCCCGCTGAACGGCTTCCCCTGCTTAGCAGGGCAAAGCTGATGGGGGAGCAGTATGACCGCAGCAGAACGCATTACCCTAACGTGTCAGACTATCTAATAAGTTAAAAAAAGAATAGCCTAGCTTCATGCTCAACACCTCTCTCTCTGCCTGTTCCTGGCACGCTATTTTTATATATATTAGAATAAAAAAGTTTACAACGTGTTCAGTAAGCTGAGAGCCAAAGTGAGGCCATCCTTAAAAAATGTTCAGTTTCCTACTCCCAACCAACGGCTCCTAGACTAATGTCTGCAACTAGACTCTTACTACTAGGATGGAGTTTTAATTTTTCATAGATTTCTTGTTTGTTGCGGTGAGCTTGGATTGGAGCAAATTCATCAAAGGCTGCCCTACAATAAGAAGAAAAAAAAAAAAACCCACCAACAAAAACCAACCCAAACCACAGAAAAAAAAGAAAAAAAAAAAAACAGAACAATTTCTGAAGGGCAGGTTTTGTTATACCTAGAAGAATTTAGGGACTGCATAGAAGATTCCCCAAAATGAGTTCAATGCGCTGACCGTGAACAAGGAGAAAGAACACAGCAGGTCTGAAAGGGACGATAAAACACACAAGAAAGACTATAGCAAAACAGAATAACATCAAGCTGATTTTGCTAAGACATACTCTTAGTTTGTCCAAATTTGATATATTTGCTTTCGCTCTTCTAAAGTATTCTGATTGAACGGCACAGCTGTGAGGCTGTTGTAAAGCTTTGGTACAATACTGATCATTCTCCACAATGATTTTTGAGCCAGAGCAGTATTGGCCAAATCTTGACTTTTATTTATTGGTTAAGTAATCTAGCTAAATGAAATACTACTATACACGGCTATACTTAATAACATGACTGAAAAATTCTGGATAGAACCAAAATTTCCTGATTGTCAGCAATATCAGATTCTTGTCCATCGTGCCCAATAAATGCACACTCTTGACTGTTTTCTTACTGTAAAAAACAAACAAACAAAAAAACACCAGCCCATAAAAAACAGTGAGTTCAGGAAGTGCATTTCAATGTGATTACAATACTTTTGGGGTAAATTAAGTCACAGCCTTTGGCCATAACATGACCCGACGTATGTTGTAATGGTCCACAAATTAAGTGCCTTCTGTATGTTATGACTTAGGTATGTGCTGCAAAACTTGGCTTCATCATACTTCAAAATATCAGAAGAGAATTTTTTATGTCCTATGACAGAATGCTTTATTAAAAATAATGAGGTTTCAAGAACTTATAATATTTGCAGAAAAGAACATTTCAGCAGGGAAATACATCTTTGCAGCATTTATAGTTTTACAGTGAGGCGAGTTACATCAGCTTTAAAAAAAAAAAAAAAAAAAAATCACAAAACTTACCAGCCTACACAAATATGTTCAGGTCCTCTCTTACTACAACATCAACATGAGAACCCCCCTTGTGTACGCACATACACCAGCTAGACAAGCTCTCTCACACACACATCCTTTGACACAAACACTCCTGCCTCTGCATGCTTGCACACAAACACTGCGCTCACATGTTAAGCTTCTCGCACGTAATCAATCCTCCAAGCGCTGGCGCTCTCTCACACAAACACAGACGTGCTTCATACCTTCTCCTGCATTAGAAAACCATGTGAACCATCTGTCACTATTTAATCTCCCAACCCAAGTCAGCCAAATATGCCCCATCTCAGCCCCAGACGCCCCAGTCAGCCTTTCTAGCAATACACTCCTCACAAATAGATCATTCTTTTTGCTACTCCCTACCTAACATTAATTTGTTTTCCACCCCATCTCTTCTCCTTTCGCTGCCATATGCTCCGTAGAAGGAAGATCTATATTGCTGCTCTTTCCAGCAATCAGGCCTCAAGCAGTCCAGCGTTGTATGCAGCATAGCCACGGCCAAGAGGTGTTTTGCAACATGCAGCACCCCACAAATGAGCCGCTGAGATCAGTGGGCGCCACAGGCTTCCCTCTTTGTTAATAACTTCACACTTCACTGTTCTTCGATTGGTGACTGCTTGGGCAAACGGGCGCAAAGAAAGAATCTTTTTTAAAAAATCTAGTAATCATAGGAAGAAGAGAAAGAGACCTACACTTCAAAACCTTGACTGCTAAACTTTCATTTCATAGGCAAAAAAGGAAGAAGAGACAACTTCAACATTGGAGCAAACCTCTCAAAACGCACCCTCAGGACAGAGGGGTCTAAAAAAGACCGGAAAGCTTTGGTTCTAGTGTGTGAAAGATAGGCCAACCAAAACAGAGAAGAAAAAAGAAAGACCGCTTTGTTGTTAGGGATCTCAAAAGTGCTGCTGAAGGCAGCATGCTGGACTTGGAAGGAGCAGGATCAAAGGCAAGACTTAAGCACTTTTGGCATTTCAGGTAATGTTACAGTACCCCCCCCCAGCCAGCACAGAAGGTTGCTATTACTCACAAAGGTGTTTAAACCCTATGAAAGACCTCTCCTGGTTAAATGTCACTTTAAACCACTTCTCTTTCTCTCCCCAGATGCAGAACAGAAGTCCACACCTGCCCTTTGTACCAGAGAGATCCCTCAGTACCACTGGTGGTGATAATGCCACACGGGAGCTTATGCCAGTCCTGAAGAATTGGTGCAAATTCCTACCTGGAGATGCAACCAGAACATAAACCTCAGCATCTAAAATACTGAAAAGTCTCCAAATTCAGGATTAAACCACAGAGTTTCTACTTAGCATAGAGTGGACCAAACCCACATCCACTCCTAAAAAGGAACCAACTCATAATGGATATTTTGTTGCCGCCTTCTCAAGATGAGAAAGTTGGTGTGCACTTCAAGAAAGGCTGAGATATAGCCAGAACCTAGCTTTACCTAAATATTCACTTTATTATCAGGTTTTTTGTTTTGATCTGCAAACTCTTTGAAGAAGGAACTGTTAGTGACTTCTGTTTGCACAGCACTTGGGATAATGGTGCCTACCAGGGCTGTGACTTACAGCAAAGAGTACAGGGTCCCAAGAAGATTTGGGAAAGGCATCCACCTCCCTCTTTTGGGAAATGGAGCCACAGTTAGGGATCTCTGCAGGCAACTAAGTCACTTTATTAACAAGTGAAAGAAAAATAGTCTGCTGGGGAAACTGTCATTCAAAAGTCTGGGAACCATGCATTTCCAGCAGGACTAGCAAGCAGCCTTTAGACATTACTGCAAAACAGGGAGTTTTTAGGCAAGCAAAAATCTCAAGAAATATAAGAGAGCTCTGCATATCAGAGCGTGCTGAAAGCAAAGCCCCTAGAAGTGACTGCCTGTCTTCAGTACGTATAGCAAGTGCTACATGCAATGGCATGAGCGGACTCCAGGATAGTGAAACCCCTCTGCTCTGTGACCACCTGACCTCAGCGCAGCTGGAGATCCCATTTCTTCCTTGATATCAAGCTGCTTTTATATTTTGCACCACACAGCACCTCTCACCTAACTGTAGCTGGTGTCTGTGCCCTAGCAGAAACTAAATTGAGACAGAAAACCTATGCAAGCAACAAGGACTATTAAAACTATTAGTGAAATAAATCGGACGAGGACTGTTAGCAACAAATGAAAGAAATATCATTCCATGATATTCTAGTTGGGGCCCCTCTAGTTGGGACTTTTTTTATTAAGCTATTGTAATAAACATTCATTTTGAATTGTGCGTAAGCCTGAAAGGAAGGAGATCTTCAAGAGGAGTTTCACCCTAGAAAGCTATCAGCAAATGGAAGATGGTTGGACAGTGGCTAATCCCCAAATCCTGCCCTACCATTTCATTACTAGCAATGTCCCAAAAGCTTCCATTGACAAATTGTGTGCATTTCCAACACGGAAAGCCAAAACGGAACGATTTTCAATGGAACAGATTGCTACAGGTGGAGGGATCATTTGTGAAGGCTGCTGAGAGAGTGTGCTCTTTGGCTTCAACCTAAAAGTTACAGGCAAGTGGGCCATACTGTTAGCAAAAAGCAGGGAAAACATTTGCCTTCTACAAATTTACTAAAAACTTTGCTCTCAGCTTTCTTTTTGTTGGAACACCATGGAAGCCAGCCCTCCTACCTAGCACTTGGGTATTCAGTGAGCCTGTCAGGAAACACCAGGTAATGTTTCTCAGGCTGTCTTTGGTCTCTTCTTAGGATATAAGAAAGACCTGAATAACATAAGCTGAGAAGCATCTGGTCTTCTCTTTTCCAATGCTATCCTGCCATGAACCACTGACAGAACCTACCTCTTTGATCCCTACATAGATATGAAAGCATGAAGGGAACAACATCAATACAGGCTGTCTCTTCTCTTAAAGCAACCACAGCTCAGTGCTTTAATTGGTGATAGTCCTCCTCCAGCAGATCCTAGAGCTGGGAGATACTTCCAGTAAACACAACGGAAGACATGTCTCAAATGTCCATTTTATTTAAAAACAAACAATCCCACCCCCCAAAAATCCCTCCCTTCCCTTCTACCCCAAGGCAGGCCAAAGGATTTTCCAAGGGGAAGGGGTTGTTTATACTAACTGCCTGTCGCTTAGGCAAGAAGTCGTCAGTAACCTTGATATAAAACATCTGTTCAAGCTACCATAAGACAAATGATCTGCTATTGGAGGGGGGGGGAACCAACCTCAGATGAGAAAAAAAAGTTTGGGAAAACTCAAAAGCCAGATTTTCAAACAGTGATTGATCTGCAGATTAATGTGAAGGTAGCACTGTCAAAACAGGGAACATGGCTGCTTGCAACTCCTACTAAAGAAAGAAGCCCACTCACAATAAGGATAATCCAGATAACTCACTTCCTGCAGTGAAAGAACTCTCACAACACGTGTAAGGTGTTTGAAATGTGAAACTTCCATGGAAAGACAACAGAAGACATTCAAATGCCGTAAAGTTTATTACAGAAGAACATGTTCAGCAAATATTTAAAAAATTTATTACACACTATATTCAAAAGTATTTCTTCCAATAACTGTTGCTTAGAGTCTCATGCCAGATTCAATTCAATCACTTTCAGCATCACATTAGGAACATTCATAGGAGGCCTCTCACCAGCTCAAGCAAAGGTGAGAACAGTGGATGGATGTTCATCCTAATCTCCCTTTCCCAAGCAGCATCAATTTGTTGCTCTAGAGTAGTTAAGCAGAGCCCAGTTGTACTGGCCAATGCAATACCTCTAACCTTAACAATTTTCCTTATATAAGGAGGTGGCTTGATGTCATGTACCATATTCTGTGCCATGTCAGCAAGGACAACATTGATTCCAGACATAAAATTCTATTCCTGTCTATGCTCAGATTTGAAGTATTGCACTTAATAACAGAGATTTGGGGGAAAAAAAAAAAAAGGTAAATATCAATACATAATCTAAAATTACCAATTTTAAATCAGTTCTGGTAGGCTGGTAGAAGTCATCTTCTTAAAGAAGAAAAAAAGTTTTCTACAGATTCCTGCAACTAGAAGTATCTCTTCTGCCAGGTAGAGAATTCATAGCTTCTGACCTCAGCTGAAGGGCTGGTCATGATAGTATAAGACCCATCATGCCTGGTCATCATTTAAATAAAAATAAGTGAAGCCTTGTGAGACAAAACTTGACAGTTAAAGAACAAAAAGCTATTTACAAAAACCAAACAAACAAACAAAAGCCCCAACAACAAAAAACACAAACCCCTCCAACAAACCTAACCTGGTACTAATACTGCGTAGGCATGTCATTACAAATATTAAAAACTTATGCAAGACTTCAGTAATAACTTTTGGAGTTTTACAAATACCATGCTCCAGACATATTCCATCTCTAATAACCCTCAGTACCCCAGCTGTACAGTTCAACAGCACTTCTAACAGCACCATTCCCTTTTACGCAAGGATAAATGTAGTGAGGAGTTACTTAACCTCTCTTATTATTTTCTAATAAAATGAGAAAGGTGAAGAGAACTACAAGTTACTGAAAAGCAAAGCTGTGCCAGCAGTTTCCAGTGATGACCTGACATGATTTTTCCTCCAACTGACATCCAAGTAGTTATGGAATTTAAATAGTCCAGCCCAGCACTCATTTCAAAATGAACTTTCTGTACCATGTGGTACTCCAGAGACATCTGGCGGATGGAAGAAAATGGTTAAGGCATATCATTAGCTTATACATTTTCATAGCACTTATTTAGGTTTTCTAAGTTAAGCATAAACAATTGGAGAGGAGGAAAGCACAGACAGTGTGCTGCAAGAGAATGCGGAGGATCACTTTAGAGGGGAAAAACTAAAAAGGAAGAATCCAACATGAAACACCAGAAATAGGGTGAAGGGAGCTGTAAAACAAAGTCAAGGCATTCCTGGTTTGGAATCTTTTCCTGGACTTCTATTCTCAATAAATCTGTGTAAAAATCTTTGTTGTGTCTTTATTGTAAGGAAGCAAATTCAACTTATGTTCCAAGAGCCATACTGAAACCCCTCCCCATTTTACCTAGCACCGCAACCAGTAGCAAAAAGTTCCACTGGTCAAACAAAACTCCATAATAAACCTGTACTACTATAGCCTTTGCAGTGTCCTCCTCAGTAACACTTAACCCAAGTCCGTTATCTTTCGTAAATTCCTCTGCATGACACACAAAAAAACAAACAAACAAAAAAAAAAAAAACAAACCAACAAATCCCAACAAAACCACTCTCCCTGATCACCAGATGGGTTTTGTTTCCTTTCCACTAGATTTGGTGGGCAGCAGAAAATAAACAAAAAACCCCAACCATCCTAAAACAATACTCCCTCATGGTAAACAAAAGGTGGCTCTAAATACCCCCAGCAAGGTGTTTTAATAAGTGAATGACCTTTTTTTCCTCCTCATTTTTTTTTGTAAGAAAGACTTTTCACAGCAGAATAAAATACTAAGAACATTTAGTTTCTTTTAAAGAAAAGTATTTTTAAACAGATAAAAGAAAGCATGATCAAACAAGAATTTGTGTATGTCTACTATCATCATTACTTTCAAAAAATACTGACACTTGGTTTTAGTAAAAGGAGATGGGATACTAAACTCAGTGAAGAAGCGTCACCCTCAAACGGCAACATGGTGCAGAGGACCACCTTACCACACCAGAATGAACCACGAGCTATTTCACAGTTTAATTTGTATAAACTAACTGGTGTCATTCAAGCTAAGTCATGACAAGCCTGCAAAGACTTGAACAGTCTATATGTATTTGGAAACAGAGGTCATTGCTTCGAAGGTCACAAAATGCCATGTAAGACACTACATGTTTTGCCATGACTATGAACATAACACAACAAGGAGAGACATTTTTTTCTGAGCTTTTTTGGCTTAGAAGTCTTGAATCAAAACATTCTGGCCAAATCCTGCTTGAGTTTGTTTGACTTTGGATATTTTTCTCTCACCTATGTGCTCCATTCCATCCTGCTGTTTGAACAGCAACGTTATCGCAGAGCACGGATGCAGCGGACTATCACAGAGGTGGGCATTTCTGAGGGAAAGGGAAATAGTATCAGAAAACTGTAAATAAAGGAGAAGGTAGGAGCAAGCAGACAGAACTTCCTTGCCCATCCTTCCTGCTCTCTTTGCAGGCCTACCAGAAAACACTCTTTGCCCTGCTTGCTGCTCGCCTGCTGTCAATCTCATAGTTGTCTTCACAGGACTCATTTCTGTGATGTAAAGAAAAAACACTTTGCACAAAACTGGCTCGCTGGAGTACTAAGACAGAGAAGAGATGAGTAAATAGAGGGAGATAAAGAAGGAAGAGTTAAATGACTTCAAACAAACAAAAAAAAAACCCAAACCCAAAACCCATAAAATGAGCAATTTGAAAAATACAGCCCTGTATGTGCATGCCAGATTTATTAGATTGCAGGCTCTTTGGAGCAGGGACCATGCAAGACAAGGTGCTTATTCAGTGCTCAAGTACAAGCTTGCCATCAGCTAAGGCTGCCTTTGGACATGACCTCATTGTAAAAACATTACCCTCGATCACAGTGGTCCTTGAAAACTGCCTCCTGGCTAGTTGATCCTTATTACAGATTTCACAGTAGCTATTAGGTATATTTGCATCTGTGTCTTTAAAAAAAAATGAGAGTGAGAGAGACAGAGAGAGAGAGAGAGATACCTGGGGAGTTGTGGGGGGAGAAGTAAAAAAGCATGTCTGAACAGATGATCTTTACAGTCCCCCCCCTCCTGCTGCTAGAAGCTTCCCACTCAGCTTCTGCTCCTATTTGTTCATCTTTCTCTGGCAAGAACTACTCTTAACTGTGTTAATTTTCCTTTTTGTGGGTTAATGTTGGGTAACGTGCTTGCAATTGCCCACAACTAATAGATTTCCAGTGACTGACTTTACTGCACTCCTGGCAGTAAGTAGGGCATATTTCTTGAACCAGGGTCATTTTAAGGGATTCCAGAAAGTACCTTCAGACATTTCATGGCTTCATTTAAACAGCTACTTTCTTGGTTCCATGCAAGATTTTGAGCAGGAGGACAGTATCTTCAAAGGGAGGTCACTGTCCCCGAGAATATTAAGTGAGAACCATTTCAAGAGTTTGAACAAAGCATGAAGCATGACCTTTTTTCACTTATTTATTTAAGGCTAAACTTGGCAGATATGAAAATATCCAACTGTAGTTAGACAGCCATGATCTCAGCCTCTGGCTGTGCAAAGACATCTTAAATCTGTAGGTTCTGTGCAGATCCAGGGGATTTTTGCCAAAATGTTTCCTGAATAAAATTAAATATTCCTTCATGTTAAGTTTTACATTTTTTTCTTCCTCCTTCCTTCATAGCCTATTATAATCCCAAATTAAAAATATATAATGCTTTAGGATTAGCGGTGTTTATTCTGCAGTTTCCCAGCCAAAAATGACTGCTATCATTCATTCTTTAATGATTAAAAAAAAAAAGTTGTGTCACACATCTTCTGCCTTTAAAAACGAGTGAGGCACAGCCTATTCCTAATTATTCTCCGTTGACCTGGGGGTGATACAAGGAGAAGGGGAGAAGACATTGTCCTACCAAGCAAAATCTCAGGAGCATCCAAGGCCCGGGTTGCAGTTACAGAATGAATGGCATCTGTCAAGAGCATCCTGTAAGAAGCCACATACCAGAAGCCACTTGCATCATTAGTCGCAAAGGCCTAGATAAAGGATTATCTAGATGCTTTGGCCCTTCAAAACCCAATAGAAATATTGTATACAGCACATATGTGTATAGGTATAACTACCTCCGTCTCTTCCCGGTGTTAATCCTACCCCTTCCTTGGATTTACCAGCTTCACATCTTCATGAAAATCTTTTCCAAAGCTGCATGTGCAGCATTAGCAGAGGGGTACATTTAGGTTTCTTTGCAAGTACTAGCTACCACCAGTCAGGACTGTGGCTTTGTATTTCACAGAGTAGAGAGGAAAAGATGACTACCTGTAGCTTTCTCCTTGCCTATGCAGATTAACTGCGGTGGGTCTCTCCTTCCCCCAGATGTGGCAGAGGAAGGTGTGTGGCTAGGTCACAGCTGTCTTCCTGTGTAGTTTTAAATCTGTGGAGCTGTGTGCTGCCGTTGTTGATGTGCCAGCTGTAGGCCTTTCATCTAGTCAAATGCTTGTGTCTCACGTGCACCTTCAACTCCCTGCTTAAATCTCAGCATGTGGTTCTTGCATAAGGCACTGAAATCCCAAGTACTTTCAAACTTCTTCATGCTAAGGTAAGCATATACAGTTTGAAACTAACAGGCTATGCAAGTGAAAAGACAAGTGATATAATAATGACCAACCTCCAAATAGGACCTTCTGCAGAAAAGTATCTGGATCTTAAGAATCTGCTTGTTTCAGGTACCATGACCAGAACCCAATGCAGTCTACACGATTTGCCTCAAAACCCTACATGGGCCACAGCACCGTCTCCTGGAATCAGAAGTTCCGTTGCAAGAAAATGCTGCAGTTCTTCACATACTGTCAAGAGAACAAAACAAAACAAAAAATCCACCAACATCCCCAAAACAGTGACAGCAAGGGCCTTGAGTTAACCAGTGCAAAAATTGGCCTGCACAACATTTCTTGAGTTTTCAAGAAGGTACAGAGCTTCATAAGAAGCCAAGCCTTCCTTACGCTGAGGAAGAGCGGTAGAGCAGAGGGAACTGTCCACGGCTCCCTCCACACACCTGAGGACACTCTTCATGCCCTGCAGGCATGTTCAACTGTCAATTACCACTGCCCAGACAAGCCGTGATGCGACTCTGTGAGCCCTTTTTTGGTTTGGCCTTGAAAGAGACTAGAAGCAAGAATGCAGTCTTACATAGATGGCAAAAAACAGCTGAAAAGCAGGAGGAAGGACACTTGCTCAATTGTTTTTTGACAGCCTCTAGGTATGAGTGCTCCTAGTCTCATTTCTGGCAAGGTCACACAAAGTTGAAGCCACCTATAACTTATTTAAATTTTTTCCCAAAGACAGCTGGAGAACTTGCATGGGCAGTTAAAACAGAGACCTACCATCTGATCTTACTCATTTGCAATCCTTAGTTACAAAACATAACATTAGAAAGTGATTAACAATATACAGAGCAGATCTGCAAAGCCTGAATAATAATTACAGACAGCATAAGCCCATCTTGGCTGTATCCATGCTAAAGGAAATATGACAGAAAAATAATGCAAGTGAATAAAGACTAAAAGTGAAAAATAAATTGGACTTTCCATGGGCAAGGTCTAGAAAGCTAACCTGATCACAAAGAGAACAGAACAGTCAATTTGCTTATCTTGCATAGATATTAATTTGTTATGCTAACCTAACAGCTACATAAAGATTAAGATAAGTGCATAAAAATTATTATAAAAAAGGGCTATTCTTGAAGGTAGTGTTCTTGACGTTTAGCCTATGCTCAGGCAGAGGTTGCCTTCTCCAGGTGCCCTGACGTCTTCATCCTGTCGTTTTTCTACCTTCATCTCTTAACTTAAGCAAGTCTTCCCTTGACGGCTGGACGTCTATTAGTGCTTTCCAAGTACAATCTGAGGATTATCTTTCTTTCTTCTCTCATTTCTTATAATTATCATTTCATACTGCTGTCATGTATGACTCCTCCACCTCTGATCCGTACTGTACTGGCTTTCACTTTTAATTCTCTTGTGTTACGTCTGGGCCCAACACTAACTGAAAAACAATGTAAGAATCAATCTATTACCAACCGCCCCTCAGCTGAGATACGGTACTCAACTAAAACACAGTGTAGATGGCTTTAATACACCTTGACACGCGAAATACGGCTGCTCATTCCACATGTTAGCAGACATACTAGGAATGAGCTTAGGAACACAAGCTCAATTGTCCAATGTGTGGGCACACCTTAAATGTCAACATTATTAGCCATCACACTGTGACTGAAGTGATGATAAACACACAAACCGACTGTATTCTAGCCCATCAAACCCAGACAGCGTCCCTCTTCTCCTCCTCCAGCATAAAGCCACAACTGTTGCTCACTGAGTTGCCAAGTTTTCTGCATTATCACTAGTAACTTAAAAACAGAATTACGCTCAACTAGTACAAAAACTTTAAGGCCACAGAGTGAAAACTCAGAGTGACTTTATTAATAAGCAAGTGCTTCATTAGAGATGATTAGAGTATCTGGTTTTGCATATTAACAACACAATGCCTTCAAAAAATAAATACATCTGCACTTCCATGTCACTTGGCTTGTGCAACTTTCCTCCTTTCCCATATAGAAGCACTGGACTCATATGTTCAGAAACCGTGCCAAAGTGGTATCATCAATAAAACACAGCCTCCTGCCAACACTGTGAGATCAAGTGAACGTGGACACTGTAACAGGGAGACCAGGACTCTCCCTCATACACTTCATAGGAAGGGTAGATATGCATTCCTTGGCTGACCAGGAATAGGGAAGCAGCTTTATTTATTTATTTATTTATTTATTTACAGAAAGAGGAGAGTGGCTAAGGAAAACGAACAGAAACAATACCACACGTGGTTAGTAAATTCAGGAGATTCGCACAGATTTTCATACTACCAGAAATTAAAGGAAACCTGCAAAGTTTTTACATTTTCAATTTCACTTCCTTTATAATCCTCTCACCTTTATGACTGTCCTCCCTGTTTAGCTTTTTCTGCAAGTTTTAGAAGGCATCCTAAGTCAAGAGCCTTTCTTCTCTGTCAGCCAGGTTCTCCATTACCCAGACAGCACCTCTACAAGTCAGGGGACCACCTGAGGCCAGGTGAGGGGCAGGCTCTCCAAAGACTAATCCTAGTCCCCTCTGGGAGGCCTCTCAGGCTCCCTGTGCAGTCAGGGGGATGTCTCCACTGAAGATAATTTTCAGAGCCGCTCTCTCCCCACTACTACTCTCTAGGTAGGGAGACAGCAACCACTGTGTGGACTGAGTCCAAGGTGTGGACTCAGCCAACTGCACAACCTGACTCCATTTAACAGCAGTTGCTACCTTGAGTTAACACTTACTGGTACGCTGGAGTATCACCGTCTGCAGGCTGGGGCCAGCCACGAGGATGGACTAGCAAACATCTTGCACTCACAGCCAGATGGAAATGGGGCTACAGCACCATCATCGCAGTAACTATCCTACAACTTCCTGTAGCCCAAGGCAGTCTCAAATAGTTACCACAAAGCTTCAGGAGATACTTTCCCTGGAAAGGCTGGTTATTTAACCAAAGTCCCGTTTTTAAAAGTCACTCAGGAGACTTCCCCACTGCTTTTCACTGAAATTTCAATTCCTGACTCACTAGGCATTTTTATAGCATTACCATACATGCTACTTGACCAGCATAGCTGAAATGTCTAAGTGCCCACAAATAATTAAAAAGTCATCTCCATTTTTAAAATGTTTGGATAAATTTATTTATAGGGCAAGTCAGTAATTCACCCAAAGTCACACTTTCCAACCAAAGCAACTATGTCAAGTACTTAAAATATCACGCCTTTGCCTATAGCTCTGCCTCATGACGTCAGTTGGGATAGCAGCAGCTCAGGACCAAGCTGTACCAGGCAGTACTGCACTATTGGACAGAAAAGTCCTCTCCTAAGTGGAAACACTGACTCAGCAAAACACTCAAGCATTAGCTGTTGTATTTTACTTCAAATAAGGCTCATAAACTTATACCTTGGCACACCTTTCTGAAACAAATGGGAACAGAAAAGCTCGTCAACAGTCGTTATGAGACAGTGGATGGGAAGGCAAGTCAGCAACAACACCTGAGAGCACTTTTTCCAGAGAGCGCTTATAACACTATTTCACAGCATATATACCTTGTCCCCACTCTCTCTTCCCAAATGTCTTGAATTCTCCTTAGCTTTACATCTTTCCAGCATTCTCAGTTTGCAGCTTCACATACATTGAAGCGGGTTGGTAAAACTGTCTTCCATTTCAGCGTGTTGAATTTGATCCTCTGAAACCAAAAGTTAGACCCCATCTATCGCTCACAGCATCAGGAAGGCAGACCCTTGACTGTCTCAGGAGAAAGAGGTCAAAAATCAAAATCTAACACAGGAAACTATCAGTAACCATTGAGCTAATCAGCTTTGGAAAGCATGATTTCTTTTCCATTAACAAAGCCCTTAAAAAGCTGTTGCTGCCCTTACTTTCTTTTTTTGGTGATACAAACTTTTCCCTCTGAATGGAGTCAAAAGGATCACTTTTTTTCTGTGCTATTACAGTATCGGCACAAAACCCAAGCTGTACGATAATTCCCTTCTCTTTCCCATGCCCTCACAAACTCATAAGCCTCTGTTGCTAAACACCTTAACTCCAAGTAGCCAGACTTTCCAGAGTGGGATCCAGAGACAGAGAGGACTTGTTTGTTTCAGGGATCAGAAGCTAAGTGGAAACAAAAGAATGGCCAAGACACAGAGGATGGAGAAAAGTAAGTACGGGAGAAACGGAAGCCTCAAATCGCACACATGAGGGGAAAATCTGCTTTGCTTTTCCACCTGTATCAGAGAAACATGAAGATCAACAACAGCGTGCAGAGCTTGAAGAAATCCCAATAGTCACTTGCATGATAAAACAACAAATGGAGTAAAGACTGTTGCTTTAATTGTATTGATGAAGACTGAGTATGGGGGGAAAACTGTAATTCAGAAGTTGGGTTCAATTCTGATTTCCGTTACATCAATGTAAGCCTTGAATAACAGGACAGAACTTGGTTTCCTGTGTCTGATGATCCCAAATTAAAATTTAATAATAATCAGTAACTTAATACCAAAGTTCAAGACAAACATGAATGCTAAGCACTCACACAAATCATCTAGTATTAGTCAGAGGGAATAGTTTAGTATAAACTGCTCCCCCTAGTAATTACTAGGGAAGTATCCCTAGTGACCCTCAGTGACCCAGAAGTGACCCTCAAGACGGCTTTGGTTGACAATAACTAAGACTCTCGAAATCCTGCAAACACTTCCTTATGCACATGATTAACTTTTATGCACATGGACGGTCCCATTGAACTCAAAGAAAGTAACCGCGTCTTAAAAGTTGCTCTTGGGCAGATAGGAGTTCAACTTTGGCTCTGGAAGAGTTTTGCAACAGTTCTCTCTTTAGAGACCAATTTTGTAAAGTGCAGAAAACTCTCAACTATCACTCATATTTGTGACAACGGAGACCATTCAGCACTCTGAACAACTGGACCACAGGGGAGGTGGAAGAAAAAAACGCATTTATTTATCTTCATACACAATCCAAATCGAGAAAGAGCAGCCCAATGAGAATTTAGAGATTCTTCCTTCCCTGAATCCATCATGCTCAAAAATCTATGCAAGAAAATTTCCAAAATACCGTATTATACTATATCCGTGAACTGCTGGATAATTGTGAGCAGCATTACTGAATAGTTTAGGCATGATGTCATGTTGCATTTGGTCCTGAGAAGTGTCCACATTTTATTTGTTTTTAAACCAACACTCTCCATTTTTACATCTTCCACGCTAGCTTTCAACACGTTCATAGAAAACAGCAATTCACAGAAAACAGGATCCTTCTTCTTTTTTTTTGTGTTACAATTTTGAGCAAAAGGGTTATCGCCAGAAGGGAAGACCGCTACTTCAAATGCAACTGAAAAATATCTTTGCCATTTGACTTGCACTGAAGCCTGAAAGATCTGGTCAAAAGGTAGGAGTCATCTGCTAAAATACAGTTGTCTACATCCATGCTAGATGTTTGGACTACCTTTATATTCAATTGGCAGAAACAGCACTTCTCAGATCTCATTCTGCTGACTAAATGTGGACTTCCACTTCAGGAAGGGATGAATTGCTCCCTAGAAACATTCTGCTTCCTGACTATGAAGGGAGTCCAGAGAGCTGCATTTCAGCAGACAAATCCCACCTTCTCCGTGATGGGTATCACACTGAACGACCATATCTGGTTTCTCCGCTAAGACCCTATCAGCTTTGCTGGAGTTTCTGCCATTTACACCGGTGCAAGTAAACCAGTGTTGTTACCCTCAACTCCGTGCACAGCCAATGGAAAGAAAGGGGCACCTCCGAGAGGCAATTCAGCTCATGTAAAAATCTGAATTCTCCCTGGAAATGCCACTGTGTCTCCACAGATCATGGGAATGAGCCGTAGGAGCTCACCTCTTAATAAGGTCAGGCAGCGAAGTGCCTTGATTTAGACAGACAGCTTCAGGATCTTACTGTTGAGAAGGTGGGAGATGCCGAGTACTCTCATCCCTTGTCTCCTCTCCACACCAGTGAGGCTTGAAACCTATAGCATCAGACCCCATAATAAAAGGCAATGTTACAGTATGGATTACAGATCCCTTCATAAAATACTTTGAAGGAGAGTAAAAACAAAACCACGCCAGGGAAGTTTGCAAAATCTCTATCGTGGCCTACATAGTGTCTGTCCACCCACAGCTTTGCCAAGTAAGGATAAACAAGAGCTGAATGAAACTCCGCAAGCACACACTTCAGTTGGCCACATATCCAACACAGTCTGCAGCAGCTAGGAATTAGTCTGCACTCTCTTAACATTTAAACACAGAAGAGATTAATCTGGTAGCAACGCATGCCCTCAGCTGACCAGGTGACACAGAGACGTAAGATGGCAGACCCGGATCCAGGCTCTCGCGCACTCGCGCTTCTGTCACCGAAAGAAGTCACCTCGTTAGCTGAGGACAGCAGGGCTTCTGCATTCAACTTCTGCAGGAACACAGGATTTGGCAGCCTCCAGAAATCTGAGCTCTCTATTTTTCTTCCCTTCGTTTACTAATGCCCATTTCCCCTTCCCCGCCTCCCTGCTCCCAATGCACACACGTTTTAACGCTAAAACCCAGGAGTTACATGGCTTTTCCATACTTCTGGGCAAATATTACACACTCTCCCTCCAAACTAGCAAGTATGCCTTCTCTACAGAGGTAGTAAACCTGCTGCAAGAGCACAGTGCTTCGTAGTGAAATACTTCAGATTAATCCAAAAAAATTACCTGCACATCTCATGCCTTAAGAAAGCTTCACATCCACCATCTCAAACAAAAATACACTCCCTACAACATTGTGATACATTGCACACTCTTAATGGTTTCTACAGCTACATAGTCACAGACAATGTAATTAACAAGCAACATTCCTTCCTGTAAAACAGGAGGGAGAAAATAAACAGAATAAAAGTTCACAAAAATAAATTTGAGCTCAGAAATAAAACTACACTTTTAATTTAATTTCATCATTTACTGTGTCAAGGACGACACAAGCCTGGATTACCTAGGTGCAAGCACAGGTTTTCAATCAGTTTGATTTACAAAATACCTTGTGTCCTCTTACGAGTAAAATGATACCTTATTTACTCTCTTTAGATACACATCAATGCTTTATTACATATTTTTTCACTTTCCATTTCATTTGTTTTGTACACACTGAAATAAAGAAAAAACAATCCTGTTTTAAAGTTATATTTTGTTTTCTGTTTCTTGTTACATAACCAGAAGTGTTATAGGAAATACTATTGTGGAGTTAAAAAAAAAAAAAAAAAAAAAAAAAAAAGAACTAAAAAAAAAAAAATGAAAACCAGGCACACATCACTGCATCAAAATAATGTGTAAGGTGCTCCTACACCCACTATTGGCATACATTTAAATTAAAATTACATGTAATCTATAGCCAACTTTCAGGTCTCTGCTGAATGCCCTTTCTGTGTTTAACCTCCTCCATTGCTGACAAAGAGGTAAGATTTTCCAGGTTAGTAACAGCAAAATTCCACATTGCAAAAACACTGAATGCTGTCATGCAAATACAGTCATTCACAGGGTCTTAAAAATGTCCCTCCCATGTCAAGACTGGTCTTAAGCAGAGAAATGATGAGAAAATATGAACATGGATCTTATTTTCTTGTGGAAGAACCAAGCAATTTAAAACCAACAACCACATAAACCCTAAGCCCTATCTTTTGAGAGAGATGGTGAATCACTACGAGTGCTCCTTTCTAATGAAACCAGAAGAGCACACCAACCACTGTGCTGGAGACATTTCCTTGCAAAAAGCAAAAACATCCACGGTGGCTAGTGAATTTCATGATCTGGGAGACTTGTGGCATTATGATCCTTCACATCCTTTACAAAAAGGGCCACAGACTCCATGTTGGAGAACACACTCATTCCATCCCTCTCTGCTCCGTGTACACCTGCCCAGGCAAAAGCACCGCATTTCGGAATCCGAGCACGCACAGAGACATATTCACATCGTCATCTGGACCCACCACACACCCACCATCTCCCACCGTAGCCATTCACAACAGCCCGAAACACTGCTCTGAATCCAACCGGTATTTTCCTCTCCTCTCTGCATTACAGCCACAAGCCCAGAGCCTTGTAGCTCAGCTTGGTTCATCTGGGCCCACTTAGTCAAAATAAACACAAAGGAGGGGAACCCACTGGGCTGGCTGAGCAGAAACAAGAAATTCGGCTGCAGAACTCCCTCACACTTGCGTGCATAGCTGATTTTACACCACTCGGCTGCTACATTGATATTATCTTGTCAAAAAGTACAGAGCAGCTTTCACCACAAATACTTGGAGCTTGAAAATTACAGCAAAGCAGCAAGGCTGGGGAAAAACCAACTTTAGCTGGATGCAAAGTGCGCTGCAAGTGCAGCATCTGAAGCCTCAACATGACGCAACCGAAATCGTACCAGGGACGGGGGCTTGCTGAAGGAAACCGGACCCACACAAAACCACAACGTGGTATTAGGTGCCTATAGCTCATTCGCTGCCCAAGCTAGGAGCGCCCTGCAAACAGAGATTTACACAAGCTACAAATCAATGAGGCAGTGTGGCTATGCCCATGCCAGTGACAAACTGCAGTGGGGAAGGGATCCTGGACCTCTCGGCAGACCCACCACCCCCCTCGGCCACCCTCCCACACCCCCTTCCCTCTCCCCTTCACCTTGCCCCCCTTAACCCTTCCCCCCTCAGGAGTTCAGTGTCGGTGGGGTGGGAACAGCCCTGCAGTTTCGAGCCCGGTGGTGGGAGCAGCCTGGCCTAAACGCCAAAGTCACCCCGGCGTCAGTGGGCTGCGGGAGGCCAGCCAGGCCGACGCGCCCCTGCGGTGGGCTCCCGGCTGCCAACCGCCCGGCCACCTGCAGGCCTCCGCGCCCTACCTTGCTCTTCGCCGGCCCCAAAGCAGGCTCTGGGGTCCTCGGGGGGGAGCTGGGCTCCGCCGCCCTCCGGGGCTTTGCGTTTCTTCGACATCTGGTCGGTGTTTGGGAGTTGAGTTTCTCCTCTCTCTCTCTCCGGGGAGATGAGTGTATGTGGAGAGAGAGGGAGAGTGTGAGGGAGAGAGACACAGGGAGGGAGAGAGAGAGAGATTGAAAGAAATCGCTGCTTAAAGAGAGGGGAAGAGACTTTGGAGTGGCTGGAGAGCAAGTAGGAGGCAGGGACTAAGTGGAGAAATCCTACAAATCACAATCCCATCAATTCAGCCCCACGTCTAAAGGGGCTGCTGAGGTCTCCCCCTTCCTTGCTCATTCATCTGAGTGTGCGAGTGAAAATTAAAGAGAGAGGCAATAGTCCTCTGTTGTTTTTCCAAATGTTAGCGGGTGGTGCTTTTTTTTATTGGGGGGGGAGGGAGGAAGGAGGGAGCTGATTGATATTATTTTCCCCTGTTGGGATTCCTTCTGGTTAAAAAAAGAAAAGGGGAAAAAAAAAAAGGGGGGGGGGGTAAAAGCTGAATGGATGGGGGGGTGGAGAGCGGGGGGGATGAGAGGATTAAAAAGAAAACCAGGAGCAGAGGAGGAGGAGGGATGACAAGAGCCTGCAGGTGCAGGGAGGCTAAATTCCCTGCAGGGGTCATGTGCTGCGGGAGCCGGGGATCCTCGGCTCCCCGGAGGCTGCCGGGGCCGGGCGAGGGCGAGGGGCCGGCGGCGGCGGGCAGGGGCGCGGCGCGGCCGGCGGGGGCGGCTCGGCGGGGGCGGCTCGGCGGGGGCTGCGGCCACCCCGCCCGGCACCTGCGGGAGCGGCGGCGGCGGCGGCGCGGTGCTGCCGGGCTCCGCAGCCGGCTGGGAATATTCACGAATAACTCGCACCGTGCGAACTCCGCCGTGAAGTCCGTACCCCCGCCGTCAGCCGGTCGGTCGGTCGGTCGGTCGTTCTCGCTCCCTCTGTAACCCTTTCAGTCCTGGGAGCGAGATGCGCCGCTCCCCCGGGAGTCCGTCCGTCCGTCCGTTCCGTCCCGTCCCGTCCCGTCCCTCCCTCCCGGCCACCTGCCCCCTTTCCTGGCGGATTTCGAGGCTCGCTAGCGGGCATTTATTCGCGGTGGGGGGGCGGGAGGAGGGGGCGAGGACACAACTTACCCTCCAAACTATGCACAAGCTCGTCTCTGCTTTCCCCTTCAGATCAACTTTAAGGAGCAGATTCTCAGTCCGGGAGGCAAAGAGGCAGGGGAGGAGAGGGGAAATGGTTTAGGAATAGCGGCTGCCAAGTGGGTGAAGTTCAGGGCACAATCCTGGCTCTTCCACGCTCCAGCAGCCCAGCATCTTCCCGGGGTCTGGAGAACAAGGTGTTCAACAAGTCTTCCTTGTTACCCGAAATTGACTGATGATGGCTTTCCCGCCGGGCAGTATTTAACAAAACGATGCAGAGAGCTACTCTGACGAGCAGGAAATTTTAGAGGAGCTTGCCATATAGCTGCAGCTTTAATTTAGCTATTTCTGTCTCTCTATATGCATACGTACATACACACATACACACCTGTGTATGTGTATGTGTATATATAAATAAAAAGATATAACTCTATCAGTACAACGTTGGTTCCACAGGATCTTAGAAAAGCCTGCCTGCCGGCTGCGTGGAAGTTAAAGAGTTTTTCTTAAGCAAAAGGGGCTGATGCTTGGACACATCTCACGTCCAACAGGAGGCAATGACGTCTGTAGCTTCATTGCTATAACAGCACCAAGGCTGCAATTGCCATTCACTGAAATGATAAGGGGCGCTCAGACGTAAGCAGTCTGGACCTCTAGCAAGAGACTGAAGCGAAGATGATTTTTCCCCTCCCAAAACAAATAATAATGCTAAAAAACACCTAAGGAAAGAGACGGGGGAGCAGGGAAAAGAATCTAGGTCTTGCAGTCACACGCTTCTGCAACATGATCCTCTAGCTCCAGAAACATTTATTTTTTGCAGCTGACTAGACTTTGGGAAATTTCAATGTATTATGATTGCTCGGGCGGGGGGGAGGGGAGGGATTATTTTTTTCTTAATTATTTCTGTCTCTCTTCAAGCAGGCATTGATGAAAGCCGGGTAAAAGTGCCCTCCCCCCATCTTTCCAAATATATTTAGGCTCGGGTACATGCTGAAGTGTTTCTGGTGTGTGGCTAGATCTTCTTAAGTAGCAATTTCTTGCTGTATAGGCTGCAATGATGATTTTTTTTTTTTTTTTTTTGCAGCACTGGAAGGTGCTTACAAAGAAAAGAAAAAAAAAAAAAAAAAAAAGCCGATACGAAGCAGTCGGCTCCTTTCCATGCGGGGTCACACTCCCACCGCCGCGGTTTTGACCGCATATGGGGACCGCTGCCGCGCTGCCGAGCCCCGCCAAGCCGCGGCGGGGGCCGCTGGCCGCGGGGGCGGCGGGGGGCGGCGGCACCTCGGGGCTGCCAATCCCCGCGGGCGCGGCGGGGGGGCCTTCCCCGCCCCCTCCCGTGAGCCGCTGTCCTGCAGCCGGCAGCGCGGCGGCCGCACGGCCCCGCTGCCGCCGCCGCCGCCAGCAGCGCGGGGCTCCCGGGCGGCCGCGGGCGCGCCGGCACCGCGCCGCGCTCCCGTTGCGGGCAGCGCGCCCGGCCCCGCCGCGGGGGAGGGCAGCGCCTCTCCCGGCTGCTCCGGCCCACGCGTGTCCGCGCCGCCGCCGCGGTGCCTCCGGGCTGGGCCGCAGGCGAGCGGGGGGAAAAGCGAGCGGCCCCTTCCCCGCGCCTTGCCTCCGCCGGAGGCGACCGGGGCGGCGGCGGGGGAGGCCCGCGGGTGCCCCAGGCCACAGGGGTGCCCTCGTTCCGCCGCGGAGGCCGGCGGCGGCGGGCGGCGCCGGCGGCCGTCCCCAGCCGGCTTGTGCCGCCGGGCCCGGGCTCTGGAGGTGCCCCGCGAACGCTGGTTTCTGCCCTCTCTCATCCCCCCTGCCCCGGGCTTAGTGTCCGGATTTTCCCTTCTGCGCCCTGCCGGGCCTGGGGCAGGGCTTGTTCGGCCTCCGGATGGCTGCCGGCAGTGAGCGGCTACTTGCCCAAACCACGAAGCCCGCTCTTTGCTGGAACAATTTTAGACACCGGTGATGCAAGGGGTGCCACTGCGAGCCCGCATCAGGTTCGCTGTCTGCTGGAAGCACTCACGAGGTGCCAGGTTCTTTCTCTTCAAAGTTTGCCGTGGTGAGAAGGGAAAGAGAGCGAAGAGGAGCGCCAAGCAGGGAGAGGAGGCATAAAGACTCTCTTGCTAGCGTGGATGTTAAATGTGGCATTCACGATGGCCTTTGATATATCTGTCATGACAATCTCCCACACACGGCTTTGGTAAGATTTGGCTGCAAAGTAAAGGAGGAGACTTTCAAATCATCGGTAGGAGATGCTTGCATGCTTGCACAGTCTGATTTAGCAAGGTGTTTATTGCTGTGAATGGTTTGTGGGGCTTTTCAGGACCTAGCAGCACATCCCTTTCCTTCGGAGAGATGCCCTAAAAATTTACAGGGAACAGAACTGGATGTATTTGTCAAGCTTTAGGGGCAATCCTATGCTATCTTGTATTTCACTTTAAGTGCTACATTTCTAAATGTGTTTTTTTCACCCATTCAGCACACAGAAGTCACAATACATCTATCACAATACAAGACATTGCATTATCCCACATCTGTGTTTTAGGAAGTTCCCATCAAGATCTGCCTTCACACAAGAGTTTCCGCTAAATTATTAACGTGCTGACAGATCATGTTTTTATTACGGTATCATGGAAATCGGGGATGGAAATACGGAATAGATCATCTCCTGGGGGGAGGATATGGGGTGAACAGGGTAATTCCATGAACAATAATCTCTGAGGCTGTACCAAGCCAAACTTTAAGTCTAACTCTCGTTGGGATTTTATTCCATCGTCTCTAAGAGATCTTGCCAAAGGAGAGCTTTCCATCCAGTTACTCCTAAACACTCTTTTTTTTAAATTCCTTCCCACTACATACAAGAAGATTTGGACCATCTCAAGGCGCTACCTTCTCCGTAGTTAAACTCTGACATAGAATCACAGAATCACTAAGGTTGGAAAAGACCTCTGAGATCATCGAGTCCAAACGTTAGCCTAACTGCCAGGTCCGCCTCTAAACCGTGTCCCTAAGCACCACATCCACACGTTTTTTGAACACTTCCATATATACATGTACAGTAGGAGAGAAGAAGGAAGAAAAAAAGGGAAGGCAGCACCAGTTTCCATATTCTGTACCAACGCTGGCTTTCTTTCCTCACAGTCCAGAAGCGACTCCACACTTTAAAACATTTTGGGACAGTCTCAGAGGGAAACAGAAGGGGAGAAGGCAGCGTGCTGCTGGTTGACTGGATGTGGTCCAGAGAAGAAAAGCAAAGAGAAAGCTTTTGGGGTGGTGACAGCACCGTTTTGAAATAATTTACCAGCGTTTGTGGTTTCTTGGTGTATCACCATTATTTAATGATCTTTTTTTTATGCAAGAATTCTAGTGCTTCTCACTGCCGCTTCCAGATGAAAGCTGCCTTCCATCTCTGCCTGGCACGGTGACTAGCTGTCACTTAGGCAGGCCTCAAGGAAAAATGTCTAATATAGTACACGAGAGCTCTGCTATTAGTTCATTTGTAATGCTCTGAAAAGTAACTAATTTCTATGCTATTACTCATTTAAATGCGAGCCACTTCCAGTGACTTCGGTAACTCCTTTCGGATAGGATCACGTGACCGGTTTTCTTTTGGTGAACTTACGCCACCAAACTTAAGCAAGTGGCATTCCGTATATCAAGTCCGAAGTCTTTTCTTTAGAAGAGAAGAAGGTCCTGATCTAAAACGTGTGAAGGTAAATAGGAATCCTCACATCGCGCTCGGTGATCCCTCGCTGCGGGATTCCAGAAGCAGGCCTCGGGACCTGGAGTTAAGGCCCTGCTAAAGACAGTTGTACTCAGAGATAGACTTGAAGTGTTTTCAGGCTTATGGATTTGGACTGGGTATTCGTCTCACGTGAGTAATAACTGAAATCATCAGGCAAATACCTTCAATAAATATAGCTCAGTTTGCAAACACTTTACTTTTTGCTTTATTTTTTAAAGCGTTACCAGCCTAGCCTGCCAATCATGTTCACAAAGGACCATTCACGGCGGTTTTCAGTGACTAGTCGGTCTGAATACAGCGTATTTTAAAGGGATATAAAATTAAAAGTTCAGAGGAGATAGAAATAGCACTGCTTAAGACAAACCCGCCTCTGTACAAGACACACTGCACAGGCACAGCAAATAACCAAACGCAACAGTCGTAAGACCTAGAGAGGTCTTACATTGCAAATTTGCTTTCTCGTACTCTTTTCTCACATGGCTGACTCGGTTTAGAACTATTTGACCCAGCAACACGTAACCAATACTTAACAAACAGCACAATGAGAGAATCAGTTCTCTTTCGCGCAGTGCCATACTATCACTTTTCCCAAGCAGTTTGTAATTTTTTTCTTTGTATGCCTTTATGAGGTGACGTATAACACAGTGTTCCAGATATTGTAGACATCTCTATCATTAAAGCCTAATTCTTGCAAAAGCCCTCTCCCCACTCAAAGGAGTTATTTCGGTACGTGTCCCTGAACTGTGAATACACTCCTGCACATCTTGACAGAATACTTAGCATTTGTATAGCATTTGGGTTTGTCTTCAAAGTGATTTGCTAGCATGAGCTAATGTATCCTTACAACACCCAGAACAGTTGGTAAATTTTATTATCCTCATTTTATAAATTGGGAAACAGCAGCAGAGAGGTGAAGAGCCTGTTCTATCATCTTTATTACTGCCTCAATCCCTGGCTAGTTCCACTGCTTTCAGTGGGAATTCTTGCACAGTAAGATACTATTTGATATGACTGAAAATCACGGTGTCTTCCACTAAGTGATTCGAGCAAGGCCTTGGGGAGAGTTTAGTGCAGGTTTAGAACTGAAGTATCTCCCTCCCTCTCTCTCTCACACACACACTCTTTTGCTTCACCCACTTTCCCAATTTAAAAACAAAACCCAGAACTTACCACTCTATCTGTCATTTTTCCACCCCACAAGCTAATTTACAATAGTAATAATGATCAAGTAGCCCCACTGCACTGACATTACATACAATACAAGTTGACACAAAGCACAAAGAAAACTCGGAGGAGTGACACAGTTCCCAATTTCTTATGCTACAAAAATGACCACCTTTTTGATCTCATAATTTAACAATTCAAAGGAGGGGGGTGAAAGGCGCATTTAAAAGTCTCATATGAAATTCAGCACTACCAGGAAGGTGGTACTAAGTCAGTTTCAAGAGGCAATGCCATGTCTCTGTTTATTTTTTTTTAAATATTGTTCTTTCAGCATGAAATGTGTACTCTAATTTCACAACATTCATCTTTGTATTTTCACAGAACAGATGAAGATCCTTTCTATCTAGAGAGGCCTTGCTGAATTTGCTCTGTTAAGTTAGAGGGAACTGGGTTTTCTCACCTTCAAGAATAAAGTTATTTTGTCCACTTTTCCTTCTGCCTTCTGCAAACACTTTGTATTTGTCCAACACATATGGCCACCAAGTCCTGATCCATGTTTCCTCATAAACCTTAGCTATCATCATGTAGTAGCATTTTTAATTGTAAAAATACAGGGGCTTAGTTTGCACAGTTTGAGCCTTTACCAATTTTTAGAACTGTGAATTTGTTGAATGGATTTTCAAGCACCTCTCTGTTGAGAAGGATGGAAGCGTTCAGGGTAGCAGCTACTGCTGAAGACGGGGAGGGGGAGTGTACAGAAACTCCCCCCATCTCCTAGTGGCAGCAACTCTGATTCTCCAGCACTTTTCCTCCCCTACCCTGTCTCTGCTCTAGCTCTTTCCTCTCCTCCTCCATTCCTACAGCAGGAATTTCACATCTCCCTTGCTCCTGGGAGGTAAAATCCACTATCCCCTACCCAGCTGAGAAAGCATGCACCTGCCGTAGCAGTGTCCATGGCATCCATGAGATGAAACTGTAACTGTTATGTTTTGTAAAAGACACAGTGGGTCATTCTGCTCACAAGTTTCTAGGTGCTTGAACAGTAGCCCAGCATTAGAAGAAGGTCAGTACTGAGAGTTTCCATGACGGGCGCATATGAAACACTATATGCTTGAAAAAGAGTTTGTGGTACCTTGGGTAACCAAAAGGGCTGGAATAGGAGAAAAGAGCCTGCAAAGGCCTCTTGTCCTTGAACATTGCCACTCTGGGCTTTGTCCCTGCCGTTTTCCATGACGCTTTCTCCCAGTCAAGACCTGTTCTATTTATTTATTTGATTTATTTACTTCTGCAGCCCTCTTCCTTATAGCCTCCTTTCCAGACCAAAGTCTGCACCTGACGGCAAGACACGGAGGCCCACCCTAGGCCCCTGGGGGACGCTGGCAGAGTCTGCGGTGGGAAGGGAGCTGCCCTGCAGGGAGCACCACCAGCGCAGGGCTCCGTTGCCCGCTCCTGGCGCAGCATCAGGCTGGGCAGTGGGCCAGGGAGGGGTCCGGCCGGCGGCAGTGCCAGCCCGCCGGGGCCTGCAGGGCTGTACCGGGGCCGCTCTTTACCTGAGAAGCTGTTGGCCTGTGGAGTATCAAGGTGGTTTACCGGCTTTGCCTCCCCATTTCCTCTGGCCTGCAGGTTTTGCAGCACAGAGCCTGCCTCGGTGTCTCTTGTACTCAAATGTTTTGAGCAGTGAGGTGCAAACCCCTCTCAAATTCACCTGGGTAAAACCCATGTTTGATTAAGTATCATTTTCACAGGAATAAGCATAAGCAACTGAAAATCAGGTTCTCCTTGGTTTTCAGTAAAAAATCTTCATTTGAGGTTGTACAAGAGGGGGGCAATATTTTAGTCTAAATGACTAATTCCAGTATTGTGAAAATCACACAGTTTCCACTTACTGTTTATTCAGCTTTCATTCTGCTTTCCAGCTACATCTCCTCAACCATCCCAGTGGCTCACAGGAGTCATCCTTTTAAACCCCTGCCACGGCGTCCAACCAACAGGTTTTTTGTTTCGTCACTATTTTCTGTGGAAGGAGCAGAAAAAAAATCAATTCTAACTGCATGTTTCTGCAAGATATGCTCCACTCTATATTCCCAATGATTTTTAACCCTTCATTTAAGGAACCCAGAATAAAATCAAGTGCTATCGGAAACAAGTGCAACTCCTATTATGAATCCTGCTCTACAGCAAATCACCTACCCTTACTATTTTTGCTCTCATAGAATAATTGTTGGTATTTCTAGCTGAATATATTTGGTAACAGAAAGAAAAAATGAAAACCAAAATACAACCTAAATGTAGGACACTGTCAAAATACACTGTAACTTTAAAGGCGTAGTTATGACAAAATATTTATAGTCTTTAAAATGCAATTCAGTGACCAACACAAAGAAGAGTTTTTGCTTTAAGGTGCATTTTAATTCAACAGCACTGGTTTCTCCTCTCCCTTATACTAGTATAGAGCAGGAGTAACTGCATCCAGTCCCGTAAAGTATAACACTAGCGTAAGTGAGAGAAGGAAGAATCTGGCTCCTACCATTCAAAACTATAACCAGTGGCAGCACTGTTAGATGTACCCTAAAACTACTCTGCATAAGGGAAGAGGGTAGGTTGAGCTGAGCAACCTGGTCTCACCTCTTAGCCGACCCTGCTTTGAGCAGGAGCTTGGACTGGAGACCTTCCGAGGTCCCTGCCCACCTGACTCTGTAATTCTAAGTTCTTTTCACTTGCATCTTCACCAGTGAATTTAACAGGAATAGATTCAGGCTTTTTTAAACATACTCTTTTGGGGTTTTTTGCCAACTCAAAATGTTATGCCGTCACTTCTTTTTGTATGACCATCCAACTAAGCTATGTCTGGCTGAAGGAACCGTTACACTTGTGCAATTCGCACTGCTTCACTACTTGCATCTGTGTAAAAGTGAGAATGTAAGGCAGGAACAGCAACACCAGCACTCATAGTCACAAGCCTCAGAGATGTTCCAGATAGTACTTTTGATTTGAAAATGCCATAAAAACCTTCAGCAAACCTGGTTTCTTCAAGGACAGAATTTGTCTTGCAGAAGCTTTGCTTTCACAAGTTTGGTAGAACGAGGACCTAGAACAGAGGACAGAGACCTCTCTGGGGAGAGCAGAGCGGAGGAAAGAAAGGATTCTCCTCTTCCACCAATGTTAATCTACGCATTTGACCAAAAAAGCCCCCGAACTGCTCTGATAGATGTGAGAGTATAATCAGATGCCATGGGCTCATGTGTGCTCCTACCGATGTCCTGCCTGCTTGAAGAAAAAGTAACATACCGCAGCCAGTTTAGCACTGGCTAGGGGACAGCCACCAGCAGCCTTCTTTTCAGTTTCCTTCCACAGATCCTGCCACTGTTTTGGCCTCTGATTTTTCAGTCAGGGCCTGTGCATTACATTTTTGCTTCCTTTCAGAAATCATCCTGCTTGACAGAAGGGAAAAACTCTTTCCTGTACTGTCCTTTTGGTAAAAAGGTTGTAGTGAATACAGAGCTGGAAGTTACTAGACGGATGACCCCAAAATGTGAGGTCCTTTCTAAGTACTGTTCGGGAACAGCATAACATCAGTCACACAGACAAGGAGATATTTTCAGGGTTGCTTAACAGCAGTTGGAACACCAAAGGCGGGGAAGCACAGCAAAAAATTTAGTGTTGCCACCTTTCACTGTTTTATGAAAAGTCTTCCAGTCCTGAAGACAAATGATTACATTGTAGTTGCACGGAAAAGCCTGGGAATGGGATTCGAGTTCTCCTTTCTTAATGGACAAAAAAAGTCAGTTGCAAAGACAAGCAAACCCTAGGTGTTTGTATTATCAGCAATGCGATCATCGTTTTGTTTTGCCTCTTATGGGAAAACCTTGAGAAATCTGCAGGAAAGGTGAATTTCTCCCCCCTCAAAGGCCACAGTCCCCAAACTTCCTACGAACTGCGAGAAACAAGCCAAAGGGGCGAGCGGGCTGTTTTCAGCAGCGTGTGCCAGCCTTGGCTTCCCAAGCTGTAAAGCGGCCACTACCAGAAAACCAGCGCTTCCTACCCACAGCCGTCACCGTTCAGGTCGGGTGCTGAGGTAACCCGTCAGCCCGCAGGGCCACACGGACGCAGGCACCCCCACACACCGGGGCCAGGCGGGAAGGACACAGCCCCTGCCCTTGACAGGGCGGGAGGGAAGGGGGCGGGGGGGGGGGGGGGGACACACAAGCACCCCCCCCGCTCCTCACCGAGCTCTGAGGCGATCCACCCCGCCGAGGCGCTAGGCGGGGCGGGGAGACGGAGCCTCGCCCTCGGGGCTCGCTCCTGCCCCTCCACGCACGCCACCTCCCCTCGAGCCCCTTTCGCCTGCCCGCCGCTCCGTGCCCGGCGCAACGATCAGCGCCGCAGCGACGGAATCCCCCCCCCCCACCACCCCCACTCGCGAGCGCGGAGTGAGGCGGGAAAGGGGCGAGCGCGCGCTCGCGTTGAGGGGGGGGGAGGGGGCGCCGCGAGGCGCCCGCGCTCGGCTCGAGCCGAGCGCGGGCGCCTCGCGGCGCCCCCTCCCCCCCCCCCGCCGCAACCCCGCTCGGCGCGTGCCCGCCGCTCCCATTCAGCCACGCGCCGTCCCCGCCGCGGCGGTTGCTGCCGTCAGAGCTGCCTGCGTCAATGCTGCCTCAGTGACACGCACCGGGGCTCTGCGCTCCCCCACCCCCAACCGCCTCCTCCTTTCTGCCTCTTTTTCTTTTCCCCTTTTTTTTTTTTTTTCCCTCAATGAGACGCCTTAATGGGATTTTTTTTTTTTTTTTTTTATGATCCCGCTTATAAATCAGGCCGGCTGGCGCGTTTACAGTTAACGGTTCCTTTGTGTGTGTGTGTGTGGTGGTTGGGGGGGTCCATCCCCTCCTTTTTTATTTTTTTAAACTAATAATTTTGATGGATGATTCCTATTTATTTATTTCACGCAGGCCCGGTGTCGCACGCGTGCGTGGCTCTCCTCCCGGGCACCGAGCACCCCCCCGCGCCCCCGCTCTCCCCGTCGCTGCGGCGCTGAGGGCGGCTGGAAGGGGGAGGCCGTACCCAGCACACTTTCCGCTTGCTATATTATAGCGGGTTTCCCTCTCTCCCAGAAAAGCAACCTTCCCCCCCCCCCTTTTTAACAGCCTACTCGTTCAGCGTTTTTGCATTATCTGCACACCCACCGTTTTTTCTCCCCCTTCGTGTGTGTCCCCCCCTGCACCCCATTAATCATCAAGTCCTTGGCTCTCAAGAATAACGGTTTATAAAATGGTCGCTCTGCGCGCGTCCTCAGTTGCACGCATAACCCCAGCCTCCCGTCTGCGTTCCTCCCCTGCTCATCAAGGTCAGAGGGAAGTCTTGAGGGCACAGTTAAACCCAAACCGTATTTATTTACATTTTCTTCCCGACTGTCTCCTTCCACCCCTTTCCTTTTCCTCGGGAGAATGTGATGGCAAAGCTCCCCAGGTTTTTTGTGGGGTCAGGCCTTGCCCTACTTGAGAACATATCTGTGCTTAGCTCGGCAGAGAGGACAATATCCCGGTCCCGTTAAAGTCAATGGGAATCAGTGAATTCAAGCGTCACTGGATTTGGCTGGCAGAGCGTGCAGCCACGCTCCGGCCAAACCCTGCCCCATTTCAGTTCAGCTTAACTGCAGCGGTGCCAAGCCGCTGCGAAGCCGGCTTGTGCTGCCGGCGCAGCGCTGCCCTCCCGTACAGGAATCCTTGGTGACGTTGAGCAGCTGGAACAGATCCTGCACCTCCCTCCTGCCGCCATGCAAGGCACCCGAAACTAGCTTCCACCTCCTGGCACCTCCCCAGCAGATAAAGGTCCTTCGAGGTCGGGGATTGGCTGGATAAATTAGAGCGGCCTGAAGACTAGATTAATTTAGACTGCAAACGAGCCTGGTGCCGTCCAAGTCCCAGTGGTATGAGACACGGCCATTTTTATATCCTCCCAGCCGCACCTACCCCTGCTCCCCCCAGCTCAGGACTGGGTGTATTAACAATCGTATGGTAGCAAATCTTTTTTTCTATCGATGCAAAAAGCAACAGTTTCAGAAACAGTTTGGTTCTGTAGCACCAACTACTTTGAATAACCATTTTGCTTCAAAATACAAGGAAAAAAAAAATTTTAAAAGAGCAAGCAATTAGACCACAAACTAGATTTCTGAAGAGAAAAATGAATCTAACAACTGAATAACTTGTGCACAGCAAGGGCTTCACTGTGCATTTGAAACTTATTGTTATTTGCATTTTTTGAACAAAAAAAAGGGAAACATAAACCCGGTATCACAAAAGCAATGCTGGATGGCGATAGGGAACCTTGTGACAACAGGAATGCGCTTACGCATTTTGATACCCAGCTTATGCATAAAACTGCATTTGCATCACCTCTTTGTTCAGCTATATTTTACTTAATTGTATCAGCGGGGATTCTCCTCAGTAAATATCCATTTAACAGGCCACAAAGCCATGCAGGACAGAGGTTTTCAGGGAATCGACCAAGCCCGGGCTCGCCGTACCGGATAGGATCCAAGCACGCGAGCGGCTCAGCAACCTGCCCTGGACACAGGACGCGTGAGGAAGGGCAGGCAGGCCTTCGGAAAGGCTCCTGCGGAGCCCCAGGGGTGGCAAACAGCCCGCCTTTACCCACGCTCATTTACATTCTACCACTGTGACTGCGCTTTCTTATCAATTTTTTTACTATTTCGTTTCCGTGTGGCAAAACGGACCTCGGGATTCCTTTGTGCGTGATTTTCTTGTTATGAATGACGCAGCTCTCAGTAACCAAGTGTGTTACACGGGAGGCAGGACAAATGGCGTGCACTAGTGCATATTAATAAGGGTGACTTTACCGTTTATTTCCCCACATTAAAAGCTGACCTTGTGAGAGCAAGGGTCCCCTTTGCCAGCGTACGCCGTACGATACCGAAGGTGGAACGATGCCGGGGGAGCGGGAAGTGGCCTGCTGCCTATGCAGAAACAGCGGCTCTCTCCTGACAGCGCGGCAGAGGGGAGTGGTGCCTGCCTAATGGGCCGGGGGTAGCTCCCTGCCTTTGCGCAGAATACGGCACTGCACTCGCTGGATCTGCCTTCAGAGAAGCAGGTTTGAAACAAGTCAATCTTTGCTCTGCCTTGGGAGTTGCTCCAAGTCTTTGGCTGCAGATTGCAGTGCTAAA
This sequence comes from Platalea leucorodia, assembly GCF_965183815.1. Classification (NCBI taxonomy): domain Eukaryota; kingdom Metazoa; phylum Chordata; class Aves; order Pelecaniformes; family Threskiornithidae; genus Platalea; species Platalea leucorodia. The sequence continues at coordinate 50,464,758 of NC_138825.1, read as the reverse complement.
TTGAGACCATTATTTTGCATTGAGCTATTTTCATCCCAAAGTGCTTTAAAGGCTTAGCAGGCATACAGGCTATGGTGCTATATGCACAGGAATCACTCCAGCCACTAATGAAATGCAGCCACCTATTAACCACAGCCGTGTGATGCCTGGTCCCTGGGTGTGATGACTGCCAGAAGATTTTGTTTTATCCGGCTGAGTCAAGCCTGGTTTTTGGTTAGTGGAACACTTCATGCCATTTGAAAAGGAAAAGTGGCAGGATCTTTAGATACAGCATAGAAGTAGGTATAGACAGTTACACTCAGCCCTGGAATTTGAAATGCCACCAGTGAGACAAGATCTTCTCTGGAGTCTTGCTTTGTTCTACTACCCGTATTCGATATTAATTATCAAAACAGTCCTCCTCCCACTCAGCGGTGCAGGGAGATGAGCATGAACATCTGGAGCCTTTCACCCATGGGGTGGTTATTCAAAGGCTTCCGGGGCCAGTTGTGGACAAAACACCATGGTGCTTTGGTCGCCTATAAACAATGAATTAATAGTTTCACTGCAGTTTCTTGTGGATAGGTGCCTGTATGGGTAAAGCACCACAGCCACCTCCACAACTGGCTTTAACTCACACTTGACTGTTCTGTCTAGAAGAGGCAAGAAAACTGAATTACTGCACGTTTGCCATTATGGAAAATTCATTTTAAAATGCAAAAAGCACAGTGGAATATAAACTGTATGCCTAAAATGACCCATATAATATCCACTCAGCACTATACATACACCTTTGTATAGATTGCACGCGCTGCATTAAATAAGCATGCTTCCCTGTCTCTAGTTAGGGTAGAGAGGGAATTGTGTGGTGAAAGACGTAATTTGTACATTAGGAAGTCTCTGTTGCCAGATCAGCAGCAGCAGCACTGACGTCTGTACTCTCTCGCTTTGTTCCTGCTGCTATAAATCAAAATGACTACAGTCCAAATGCCTCACTTGTTTAACTATAAATGCACTGCTAGTCAGAAAAATCCACACCAGGAGGGATCTAGATAATCTGCATATACTTCAAACTGATTAGATAGAGAAAGTCCAAAAAAGCACAAGAATAACATTTATAAATTTGTGGTTTCAACAGCAGCAACAAAAACTTTTAAAGGGTGGAATCCAGCAGAGCTGTAAAAATTCTGTGTCTACAGGCACTGATGTCTTTGCTAAATGAACTATCAAATTTGCCTTTCTTAATGTGCATTGGGATTTTTTTTTTCCCCCAGATTAATGCAACCTCTTTAGAAGCCTGTTTTCCCCTGTGTCCTCATGTATTTTCCTGCTTGTGTAAACTACTGGAAGCAAATTAAAACAGGATTGATGAAGTGGGTCAGATTTTACTTTCCCTGGTTTTATACGCCTGTGTATTTATAATAATAAGTAAAAGCGTATATAGCTGAGCTTGACTCCCATTTATTTGGAATTTTAGAAAGCTAAATATCTCCTCTGCAGATGAAATAAGCCCTCAAAGCCTAAAATACCACTTACATCCCTTCCAAGTTCTAAAAGAGGACTCAACAGTTACATAAAAATGATGGTGCCAATGCCTGCTGCTAACCTGTTGGCTGGGGGAGAGCAGGGGAACTCTCTTCCTAACACCTACCGAGAGCCTGGAATTGTTATAGAAAAACGCAGCACAATTTCTTGACTAAATGGAAAGGGAACGGGAGAAATTAAGAAGGTAACCTTCCAATACCAACATTAGCTCAGCTGAGCTGTAAATCCTGTGTATTGGGCGGCATAGCCAGAAATATGTTGAGCTGTACTTCTGCAGAGGAAATAACAGGATCAGAGAACAGCAGGTGAGCACGTTGTCAACGCCACACTGACGTTGCTGTTGGAGCCGCTGCGTTACAGTTCCCGAGACCACCAGATTTTTACAGTAGGACGTTCAAAGAGTATCAAAGCGAAAAGTCTGAAGGTATTTGTTTCGCGGAGGCTGTCTTGTTAGGCCTTGGCTAATGAATTTGCAACCAGATGTTCGTTTTACGATCTGATCCAAAATGCACTGAAGTCAATGGAAAGTCAATTGGAAGTTCCAGATTACTGGAAAAAAGCTACTGTAGAGCCAATATTTTTTAAAAAATAATAAAAAAATAAACAGGATGTAGCCATTGGTCATTCAGCTTGGCACTGATCCTAGGCAAAACTGCGGAAGAGCGAAGGAGCAGACACAGGCTCATCAGTTATGTGCCACCAAAGTTGTCATGGTTGTCATGTGAATGGGTAGAGACTACAACAAATGGAAAATAACTGGATTTGTCTTACCTCTCTCTCATTGCTGGCCAACCTAGCCAGTATTCCTTCTCATTTGCCATTGATTAAGAGCATGTACACATGGTTACTATAGCTCAACTGGCACAACTGTAGCATTTTAGGATGTGGTAACTATGTAAAATAAAGGAGAGTAACATGATCAATGCCAGTTACCATAGTTTTTTTAGAAACAGCCTAACAGGCCTCATAAACAATACTTCATTTTTTTGTTTTGTTTTCTTTCAGTTTATAAATGCATATGTTGAAAGACAACCATCTTGAGGTAACAGGCTTCTGTAATTCTTTCAGATTCAGTTCCATGTGACACTGATTAAAAAAATTAACTATAAACAATAAGCAGTGTAACACATACTAAAGCGTCAGACTGGGCTCCAGTGTCTGAAAAATTAAGCTAAACAAAATCTTCTGTGTTTCAGAGTAACTATTTAACTGTTGCAACCACTTCCCCAGGACACGCTTCACTCTGTCTGGAGTCTTTAACTCAAGACTGGTGGGATATCTTTCTAGAGATTATAATCCTGTTACAGAAGTTTCTAGTTGAGATTCTCTAGGCCCCACTATTTGGGAAGTCAGACAGCTATCCTAATGGTCCTTCTAACTCTGAACATGTGGCACCTTGATAACGGGTGAACGGTGAGCATAGATTCGCCTACTCTGACACCTCGTAGGTAAGGTTTCCCTTGAGCAAAGTTCAGTTTCTTTTTTTGCATACATTTGCATCTATATGATTTGCACACAGATCTTAAAAATAACTCTAACAAATCATGCAGTGTCTTTGTATCACAAGGAGGCTGTAGGCTCTTGGACAAAAGATCAAATTTACAGGAGAAGAGAGAGAAAACAATATACATTCCGGGGGGGGGCGGGGGGGGGGGGGAAGAGGGGGGAGGCTTAACCTTGGTTTGGTGCAGTCCTCTCTCACATTTACTGGATTAAGATGGAATTGAACCGAACAAATACCCATACAAAATCTGGTGAAAACTGCAGTGGAGTGGAGACATCTAGCTGCCTTCTGCCTACCAACAGCATCTGTGAATCAGGAAATCCTGGCTCTGGAGAGAGGCTGTAGATACCAGCTTCTTTAGGAGAAAGTGAACAAGCCCTTCATTGCCGAGAGGCAACATAAAACTGGGATGGAGAGAAGATTATATGTACTGTTTACATTTCCTCATGTTCTCTCTGGAGCCTTCCCAAACAAAAGTTTATTTCCTTTAATTCCTTAAGTTTAGTTTCTTAGGAGAGCTTTTTATTTTGGCAGTTTTGGTTACGTGATCTTAAAAAGCAGCTTTGACTGTGCAAATTACCATGAGAAACAATGCTGAAAATACCTCCTTGATCCAGAACTGAAGAGGACTGAAGTGCGCTGATGGAGACAGGGTGAATAAGCCTGATTGCCATTGTTCAGGCTGCACCCTGTCCCCAATTAGAAAGTCTAAAAAAGGGGCAGTGTGTCATTACTGCGGTATACTCTCCCTTGCATGGTAAGCAGAGCCAGTTCCAACCTGCCTTTACATCTCCAGAGGCCCAGCAAAGGCGTAGGCTCCACAGCGAGGTGGGACTGCGCGTAGCGTGTCGCACCTGCAGCCCCACAAGGAGAGGCCGAGCAAGCTGCCTGGTGCCCTGCTCTGCAGAGGTACCTTTGGGGCTCTGTCCATAAACCAGAGCCTGCTGAACGACCGCATCCACCTGTGCAAGCAGATTTAAACATGCCATCAGCTGAGGGACTGAGGACTAAGAAGACTTGCTGCATACGTATGTACTTGAGGGCTTCGAAAAATCAGGTGTGTCCTCCATTTTGTATGGCCCCCAGCTCCCGCAGCTGGTTGTTGCAGGCTCTGGGACCGCAGCAGTCAGCAGCAGGATATCGCAGTCAGGCTACAGCCTTGTTCCTTCAGCTTCTCAGCACGTCTCCTTCCAACTTCAGCCTGCGCCTGCTCTCAGTGCACAAACACACACACATGCTAGCTCCAGCAGTAACCAGACTTTCTACACTCGCAAATTCTGACTTTACAGATGGGGAACTGTCCAAAATTGCAATTGGAGCCCAGCTGTTCCCTACCACCACCCGATAAACAAAGGCCACGCAACTCTGCATATACGCTTCTCCAAGAGAGACAAGAACTGGGAAGCTCCGAACAGGTTTTGCATAAGAAAGTACAGGGATTATACTAGTTACAACTATCTAACAACAAAATAATCCCTGTGACTGTGGAGGTGAGGCCAGTATTCAGATAATGACGTGCATCTAGAATGAAGCAGGAGATTTAGGACATCAGGACAAAGGAAGGATAATAAGAATACTGGCCCAAGCTCAAACGCTAATGCATACCAAACATTAATGCATCCCAAACAACAGCCGCTTCAGAGGAGTGTTTTTGATTTTTCTAGGGAAGAGATATCACCAGCAGAAGGAAATCTGCAGTGTTATTTTTTGGTAGATGAGGAGGTAGCTTGTGTTCCAGGGCCCATCCCTATGTCAGGAGCAACATCAGGTCCACAGTTCGGACTAAGGCAGGCACCTCTAACTCAAAACTGGTTGAGTTTGCAGTCCTCTCTGACAATGTAAGCAGCAAGGTCACAGGTACAGGAACAAGTACGTTTCTCCTCTAGAGAGCTCCCTTGAGAATGAGTTTGAAGGTGCCCTTGTGGCATCATATCAAGCAAGGAAGCTTGCACTGCAGCATCCGCTGCTTTTTCTGTGGAAGGAAGAGTTCAGCCTCCAGAGATGTTAATTTAGTTGCTGTTCTCCCCTTCTCCTTTTCTCCATGTATCAGCCCAAGAATAACAAGAAAGCCAAATGAGATCTACCAGCTCGCTCAGTCTTTCTAAACCAGTACTTAGCCAGGACTTTCTAGCTTATGCCTTTAGTCCCTGGGATTTTCAGATGTCTCCCCAAGTCTCGAAGTGGTCTGAAACTGCTTAGCTTCCAAGATTAAGTGTATTCATTGTAATATAAGTGAGGCTTAACACTTTTAACCAGAGCTAAATTTATCAAAAGAAATCACAAAGTGAGCTAACCGTGAAGGTCATTATTCTGGAAGGGAAATGTGAACATAAGGATTAAACTTTACCTGGAAAATTTAAGCTGAACATTTCTCCCAATGATTAGGGCAACAAGAAATTGAGGGATATATTTTCAAGAAAGCTGTGGAGAGAAAGACTTTGTGGAGGATTCTCAGCATTCTGTTTTGCCAAGTAAGCAACTGCGTGGTTTGCCAGTGAAAGATAAATGAATGAATTTGAGTTCAAGCCCTTGTAAGAAGCCCTCATATTCCCATGATTCATTTTGGCAGCCCACCAAACCAGAGAGAAACTCAATGGACCAGCATAATCCCTGATCACTGAAGTTAATTGAGGTTGAGTCACACCTGGAACAATCTTGCCCATTCATTCATTAACAAGAGCAGAGACTAAAAACACTATATAGACTGTTTATGCTACATGGGACAAGGTGTGCTAAGACAAGACATTTCTGACTTAAAAGCACAAGCCTTCCTTCCGTTCTCCCTAGAGGAGAAAAATGCAATTTTGTAGGAAATTGAGATCTAGGCAGTCAGATTATCCTAGAGTCTCAAAGTTGGTACACTACCCTTGCCACGTGCAAGTCCATCAAAGTTTATTGTGCTATGAATGAATCTTCACCACCTGACTGAATTCACAGTAGCTTTTTCCTGTACCTGCTGTACTGCACTGTTACAATTAAGGGTACTTAAGCTTAGTCTAGTGTAACGTAGTACTGTAACGCAGACAATGCCAACGGTAGCAACAGGAGGATGTTGAAATAATGTTCTACCACTGCCTTGACTTTGACTTGGTGCTTGTGCCTGCAGGATACTTTGCTTATTGCCTTGAAAATGCTGTTACCAGTGAAGGATTCCACATAAAAGACTCTTGAAAAATGAAATTAAGGAAGTTTTTAATGCTGTGCATGAAAACAGCATTCAGCCTTATGCATGAAATTCCTTTGAGTATCTTAAGTTTCCAAAGAACAGCTTTATGGTTCTTATGGCAGTAAGCCCCAAAGATGGAGTTACAAATCTACCTCATAATTTGTCCCAACTGTATGTATTAGGCTCATGTTCTTCCCCATCTGGGATATTATGGTAGTTATTCAGTCATCTCAATTAAGAAATAGCTTTATAAACCAGTTCTGAGCTAGCTCCAATTTTGGGAAGTCTGTAATCAACAGTATCTTGCGAGGAAATATTTACCTTGGGTTCTTGACTGTCGCGGAAAAGATCCGCTGGGCTGGGACTTCACAACAGCAACGTTCCTATCAGTGATGGAGTGTGCTAGTGTCTTTGAAATAATTCATCTTGGTGTTTTACTGAAGCTAGGAACACAAAAATAGGAGCATTTGTTCCTGTTTTTTACTACTGTTTGTTAAAAAAAAAAAAAAAAAAAAAAAAAAAAAAATCTGTGTTCCAGAAAAGCTTTTGGAACAACCAAAGCAAAGACCAAGCCTAAATGATCCATCCCAGGTTTTACTCCATACTCGACTGCTTCTGGAACAGGACACTTTGGGTGTTTTGTCAATTCCCTGTAGATATCCGGCCAGGATGTATGTATTGAATAAAAAAAAAAAAAAAAACAACATAAAAAACGAACCCACACTTTCAACTTGCTGCAGCGAAGTACTTCAGTTAGCTCTTTTCCTGAAGTAATAAATTAAAAGCAACCCATTATCTGGGTTGCAATGCAACTCATTCTTCTTTCAAAAGCTTGACATTTACAGTAGAGGAACTCTTAAATGTATAAACATTTCCCACTTTTCCTAATACTACTAATCTCCTAATTCACTTCAACCACAAATGATTTTAAATAGCCAATAGATCTTTAGAATCACTTTTATTTGCACTTCTGGAATAGTCATCTAATGTCCTAATATATCTACAGTAAGGGAATATGTCCTGAATATAGTTATAAGAATAATTAATTAAAACAGAAAAAAATATTTGGAACTGTTCTAGTAAGATTTATATATAGAAGCTGTTTCTGTGGGCAGGAGTAAGTGTTGTACTCAAGACTTGAAAACCACCTTAAAAGTATTTACAACTAACTGGAATTAAGATTTTTTCAGAAGAAAGATAATGATGACAGAGTCGGGAAAGTTTTCTGCTACCTATTTGTTTAAACGAAGACTATTTCCTTCCATAGCAGGCTTAGATGGATACCTCGTTATGGTGTTAGGAAACAGTGTACTTTGCTGAAGCTCTGATTCCCGTAGAATGTAGACAGAGGAAAAATAGTGACTATCCCACGCTTTCACAGTTTCACGGAAATCTCCATGCATATTGGAAGACCAGCGCAGTCACTGATAAACATCTCTGTAGTGAGAGCCCACACTTTGCACGTCAAGAATATGCGGCAGAGAAAGAGCAGAGGAGTTGCTATTAGAGCCGATTAAGAACTAGAATTCCAGTCTTATGGAAAATCCCCATACGCGTTTTTGACCCATATTATGACAAACAACTGCAACTTCAGATTTTCTCACAAACCACTTGTTTGTAAAAGAGCAAAGTAGTACATTCTGCTCCATTTCATTTTAATACCCTTCATTGGTTGCTGTGTTTCATGGAAACAGGAGTTTGAGTGCCTTTCACCCTCTTTTCTTCTACAGCCCGTGCCCCAGCTACGTCCTTCCTCCCGTGCCATGGCAGCCTGTGCCCGCAACAGGAGAACCAGTGAGCCCTGTGCGGGGCGGGGGGCCCTGGAAGAAGAAGGGGGGCTACCGATTGCAATAGAAATCAATTAGCACATCAGAAATTAATTACAAGCCCAGAAGCCTTCAATCCATGCTCAGGTTGACTGCCCGCACTACCTCTCTATCTACATACTCACCTTGTATATGCCAGCGTCTAACTTTTATTGCCAGATTAGCCCGAACGACAAGGTATTAGAACTGGGTTATGATTATAGCAAAGTGCAGGGAGTGTCAAAAAGTGGAAATATGTCACTTACTGTATTCTCGTCTCAAAACCTTATGGCTTACCACCCTGAAAGGAGGCGAGGGAGCTGGCAGCAAACAAAATCTTCCATTGTGAAAGGACTGACAGGTCTAATCGTCATTTCTGCTTCAGAAATTTTTAAACTGCAGTATGTGAAAACATGCTGACCCTTGGGAAATAAGTGGGGCTGTTAAAAATAAATAGGTTCCAGCTTTTCAGGAAGAGCAGATTCACTACAGTGACGTAAAAACACCCAGCAGCTTGTCCCAGCCATTTCCCATGAGACGCTGCTGATTTAGGAAGAAAGAGCAGCTCACACAGCTGCCTGGAAATTTAAATGCCAGGATGTTACTTCTCGAATCTCTTATTTTTTCCACAGCTCACCTTTGACACAGTGACAGTACTTGCACAATCCCTCCATACCCTCAGAAATACCCTTTGAAGACTTTTAAAAAAAAAAAATAATTAACCTTCACAGAACATCCCAGTATGTCTTGAAATATATTACAGGAATTTCCTCTTATTGTTGGGCAAAGTTTTATTTTAGAAATAAAATATTGCATATTGTTCATTTTAAGGTTTTTAATCTTCTGTTGACAGGGATAATGCATCCCAAGTACATTTTGGGTGTTGTGTCCATGTACTTGCCAGAAAAGGACGAGTGTTGTGGTATGACACCTACAGAGGCGCAGCGTGTGGTCAGCCTGAGCCAAGGCACAGACAGGTGAAAAAGCAAGTGCTGAAACAGAAGTCTCCCTCTGAATGGAATTACTGCTTTACAGCCACTTCTGCCAGTAACAGCAGACTATTTCTGTGACGCTATAGCTGCAGGCTTGGTGGTGACAAATAAAATTTCTTCATTTCAAAGCATACATGTGCATCTTTAATTCAAAATGGTTTGTTTCAGGCCCATGTGGAGACTGCCAGGGTGAAGTATTAAGTCATTTTAGTCAGGAAGATAGTTCTTCCCGTAAACATTTCACGATCCATCTGTTTTCTCTCGTGTTAATTCATCAGGATCTATTCCTTTACTGTTTCCTTCTTCGATTTCCACTCAGTTTTTCCCCCAAAATCCTGTTAAATCCTAACCAATGCTTTCCATAAGACAGAACTCATGAATTAGTATTTGTTTATAAAAGGAGTGTAGGGATTACATGCTGGAACAGATTCTTTATACATAATCACTTCAACATGTGTCTTTCCACCCCACTTACAGTAAGACTGCAAGTCATGTAAACATCTCTACAACAAAAAGAAAATTGCTGGTTGATTTGTTGTACTTCTGCTCTGATAGAATGAAGGAAGAATGTATGTATTAAAAAAATGAAAGTTTATAGAAAATATAAATCCATACAAATATATGTCCAGAAACTGAAGGAAAACAGTATCATCTCAATAAGTTCTCCTTGATAGATAAGGAGTCAGATAAGTAACATCAGGCAAAATCCATCATCTTGTCACCTTGCCATTTGCCCTGAGTACTATACACCCATTGCCAGACCAGCAGTAGAAACCCATTTCACAGACCAGGGCCTTTCACAGAAAACAGTCTCTCTTCAGAGAATTTCTGGTGGCAACATCCAGTAGGAATAAGCTGCAATCAAAAAACTCAGAGACACTGAAGTTGCACACCTTTGAAGAAAAACCCTGTGGCCTATAGTTTTTATAGAAGTTACACACTCAAGCAAGTCATCATACATACAGGGAATAGGAGGGAACAACAACCAAACAAAATCCTGTGATTTCTACTCAAAAGAGCTTCCCTTGGCCAAGTCGTCATCACCTGAAACCTTCCCTTCTTAGACCCCTTCATCAGAAAAGGGACCCCCCCCTTAAACCCAAATCCAGTGATCCCTGTCACAGGAAGGTTGATATTATCTGCAATGATTTCAAAGGCTTGTGGTCCTAAAGGAATAAGCAAGAAGCCCTCAGGTGAAACCAAACACAATGAGAAGGCCATCAGAGTCTTGCTGTTGGTTTTGATATGGCCAGGACTTTTTTTGCTGTTATTTCAGAGCATAACAGCTATTTGAACAGCGAGATGAGTGCAGCTCTGCGCATGGCCAGAAGTGGCAAAGCAGGCACGGCAAATGACTGAGCAACTGAAGAAATCAGAGGAGCAACGCATCTCCATACCTAGTCTCGCTAAGAAGTTGTTCTGCAAGCAGCACAGCTAGGGAGCCTGGTTTCCTGCTGGCACGCTGCGAGCATTACTTCTCAACCACCTTTCCTGGCAACAGCCCGGGTTCCCCCAGCATCCACCCAGCACCTGGTAGGGCGAGAACCAGCCCATGCTGTGTCCAGCCACTTTCTAGGTGACCAGCAACTTGAACGGCCCACTGCCACACAGCGTCCTGGGCTGCCCCTGCTCTTCTTCCAGAGCGGTGGTAGCAGCAGCTCCTTCCTCAACTCAGTTCCTGGTGTCCCCCAAACCAGTGGGAGTTTAATGGTTGTTGAAACCTCCTTTCAAAGGTGGTGGAAATTGAGCAGTGGGGCTACAAGCTACGGGAGGGGAAGGAATGGGGATGGATAAACAGACAGTGAGCTCACATATGTCTTGTTTTCTTAGCAGTTCAGGCTAAAAAGAAACATTTTATATATACATATATAAAGGGTGGGTAACTGGCAAGATTCTCCGCATCAAAAGAAGCTTGGCCCTGTCTCAAGAAACCAACAGCCTATTTGAAGTGAGCTGGTGTGTTTTTTCTCTGGTAATGACTTTAACAGTGTTCTTACTTTTACTAGCCACACTGGGCACTAGTCCATCTTACAGACTGAAGCTCTCAGTTCTCCAAGTAATTCTGCAAACCCAATAAGATTACCCACTGAATTCAACCAGAGATGTTGCATTCCTTCCTGACATGATCCTGTTGCTGGCGGGGGCAAGGGGGAGACTAATCTGAATCAGAACAATCTTCTCAGCAAAGACAGAAAATTGCTCACAATTTGAAAGTGTCCCTTGTTTCGCCCTGCTTCAGGTGGATGCAGTCCAAATCCACTGGGATGGCCATTAATTGCAGCAATTCTACTGCAAGGGGCTTTGCTGGTGCTAGATGCCAAAGAAAAAACGTTTTCCAGGCCTTCAACACAGCTAGAGCATTGAGCTTTGAGAAGTCTGGCTTTGATTCACGACAGGGTGTAAATGTCACAACGTTCACTACTAGGGCCCCTAGCCTTTTTGATAAATTGCTGGCTCATCAAATCTCTAAGTTAGAGGTAGGGGGCAAATAAGTGGGTCTGGGATTTATCGCTAAATTGGAATTTAAAAAAATTAGTTTGAGGATGAATGCATCATTTCTTTTCTTAGTTTTGAGAAGTTTACTTTTCCTGATTGCTTTAAATTAAATATATTCCTGAAAACAAAACAAAAATCCCAAACCTAAAATAGAAAATTCAGTCATTTCCAGAATTATTTATCACTTTTTTTTGAGAAAATAGAAGGTATTCATCATATTCAACATGACTTCATGGCTAATTCTGATTGACCCAATCTGCTAGAGCATGAAAAATTCCTTCTGCCATAACAAAAAGACGTGAGTGGGGCCACATCTCCTAAATGAATGAGTACTTGCTCATCCCCAATAGTTACTTCTTTTGAAGTTATCGGTCTTAGGAATAACTGGATGCCAAATCTTATACAGGTTATACTATACGTTTGTCATCCACTTTATCACATAGGCAAGAAATCAGAGTTCACCACCTGTTACAACAATTTAGCCTCCCCACACCCCAAATTAAATGAAGGTTCAGAGTTGTAACTGTCAAATTTTCCTGCTTTGGTCCAGAAATTGTGATGCAAGTTGCACTCCTTGCTCCGTCACTGATGGCACATGTGATCTTCATTTAACTTTCATGTCCAGCTTCCATGTTTGTAAAAGTTGGTGCCGCTCATTTTTATAAAGCACCTTGCTCAACAACGATCAGAACAGTGCTGGATAAAAGACTATCAAAATTATTCTTCTATCCTTAGCGTATCATCCAGCTTTAACCTTACCACTAAGTGTAAAATAGCCCTCTGAAGTTTGTCATTTTCTGTTTATGTTTCATAGATGATACGCTGAACCATTTACTTTAACAAAACAAATTTTAAGAGTCCTCATTAACGAAATTGTGTGCGCAGTGGTTACATAAAGCATAATAGTTTCATTTTAGCTTCCCCATCTCTGGGTGAACTTGAAACTTCCAAGTTGCCTGCGATATTTTACATAAAGGGCACTCAGGAAGTGCAGGCTCTGCTCTATTGTGTTCCAATTGCAGTGTTATCCAGCTCAGTTTTCATTCGGAATTATATTGTCAATGAATCTGCCTCAGGAAGAAAGCACCTGCTGTTTCTGCACTAAATTTTAGTATTTGCAAACAAGGACTGAAGCCAAGCTCTGATGCTCAAGTCCTTATAAGCACTCAGGCACCAGGGTGAAAAGCAATGTCGGAATTTGAAGTATTAAATCTGGAGGAGCTTTTATGCTTGTGCAAGGAAAAAAAATCTCAAGCAAACAAAATATTATATTAGAATATTCTTGATGTGAAGCCCCATTTTTCTTTGACACCTCTAGAAGAAGAAAATGAAATCTGACTGCTTTCTCTTCAGAATAGGCATTGCACAGTCAGCGGTGTCCATTCGGAATGTAAAATGAAGAGAGTTACATTTACAATTAAAGAACTTAAATACACAAGAATTGCTCCCCTACATCAGACCCGTCAGCTTCTGAAGGGAAGTAAGAAAAACTTTAATAATCAGTTATGAAGTAACTTCTTAACTGGATTATTTCTTTTTGACACCAGTTAGCATTTAGCTCATGTCCGATCCAAATCACTCTTGCAGCTTTCAAATACTCAGCTTTGTAAAACCCTATAGAAGAAAGAAAAACCTATATTTTAAGTTTCTGTTAAAGTCAAGTTAGGAATGAAAAATTAGCCTATGGCACAGGAAGCAAGCCTGTTAAATCTTACTTCAAGATGCAAAAATTAATGTATTTAGCTTTGTGGTTCTGTTATTCAGTCCTCGTGGGTAACAGAGATGATGGTCATCAGGTGAACAGACATGGTAAAGTCAATTCCACCAGGATATCACAAAGCAATTGACCTAATTTTACAGTCAATGCAAGCCAGCATTGACTGTAAAAAAAAAAAAAAAATGAAGAGCAACCATGCAGGAAAATAGTCCACAGTCCAAACTGTACTGTGTTTTTATAAGCTATATTCTCACATAAGTAAGCACACAGCTCTTCTGATATTAGTCAATGACCCACAGATCTGACTTTGTACCTCTTACAAGGCAGGTTTGGTTTTATGCCATTTCACACAGTTGTCTTTTACAGTTACAGTCTCCTTTTAAATCGCTGGCACATTTTTTGTCTTCAAAGAGATAGCTGCCCTCGTTCTCCTACCTAAAATCCCAGCCAGATCTGATATCTAGATACACACATTGCTACAGTACTGAACTTACAAGTCAGCCTTGAAATGCAACAAGGGTGGGTATTACAGACCACCTTGAACTAGACAGTTTTCATAGACGTAAATGGAGGAACCTTAAGCTATGCCTAGACATAACTTTATCAATCTTCCTTCAAGAATGTCAGCAGTTACAAAAGCATCTAAGAACGTTTCTTGGGTATTTGTTTTATTTGCAGTCAAAAAGAGACATGAGGTACAGAAATACTGAATTCAGCCTACCTACCTGCTGAAGGGATTATCATTGTACTGTCATTAACTGATTTATCATTAATCACTGCACTATGAGAAAGCAGTGAAGAATAAACCCCTCCTACATCACCCAGTATGATCAAATTCTGCCTGAAAACAGAACTGCTGACCTGATTGCAATCCTACCTGGAAACCTCACTCCTGGATCAGGCACCCATCAGCTAGGTATCCTTCAAACACAGTGCAGAAGGCTGAGAACAGTTTACTGAGGAAATTTAATCCACAAAATCTATACTCTGATATTAATAATCTACACAAAGAACATACAGCTCCTATTGCTATGACAGATAACCCACCAAAAACCAACTGAAAGTCAATGACAGGCCAAAATTGCAGCCAACCAGCTCAGACTGCAGAATAGTTTAGTATAGCAAGACCTGCTTCCTAATGCTTTAACGCAGCTATGGGGTTGCTGGTCATTGCTATTACGACACAGTCTTAATTATTTCATCGTGCACAGCAGAAACATCAGGCTGAAGTGCCCGTTTGTTTTAATCGAGTGATCAACAGATGAATGCCATGACAAGATGGCTTGCAACCATGACTGCCGGAATAGCAAGTGGAAATGGCAAAGCTTGATGCTTACGTGGGTTGCATTTGCCCCCAGCCAAGAGAGTGAAAGGGAAAGAGGAGCTTTTCTGTCACTGCTGTGAAAAGCTTCAGCTGCCTCGAGTTACCAAAACCACAGCCTATGATTTCCTAGCCAAAACCTGAAAAACTCTCTGACTGTTATCAAAACCCAAAACACTTTCCGACTGTTATCAAAACCTGTACAGTCTTTCCAGTGTACCTCAGTGGCACAAAAACCCTGCATATAACCCATTGAAATCAGAGTGCTAGAGAGTTATGTGGCTTGTTTGAATACAATCACAGAAGGCAACACCTCTTGCACAGATGAGGAAGGTGTTGTCTGATTGAGGTTATAGGCGTTTATAGAATGTAGGGTTTGCCTGTAAGGATTCATAGGGTAACAAAAATTTTTGGTCTCAGCTGTTGAGAGTGATACAGTTAAAACATCTCTGCAAACATTTAAATCCAATATCTCACTAGAGACAAGAGCACTCAAGCACATCCAGGTATTGTTCTGTGAGGGTACTCTGAAGCAGTATCTCTATACCTTGCTCCTCTCCTTATTTCCTAGGCATCAGCTATTGGTTACAGTTAGAAACACAATAGATCTAGGTCTGACTCAGTGTGTCTTTCTAGTACACCCCTAAAAGTTGTGTGTCTACTCATAGCTGGGTAATTTAATTCAGGGAGTCAACAGACTAGCTAGTCTCTGAAGAATGACCCGGAAAGTGCATGTGCAGAGTAGTGAGTTACTGGACCTCCCCATAGTGAATGCCATGGTAGATACCTAGATTCCTTCTGGACCCAACAACTGTATTTGACCCACAGTGTAGGCACTTCCAAATGTCTGACATCCAAAGCAGCAAGCACTCTTCTGAGATTCTGCATTCATCTCAGCTAGTCTTGTTGAAACAAGAGCAGTTGAACCTGACTTTAGCACAACCACCTCACAGTTAAAGCATTTGACTGGGTGTTTCCAGGGCTGAATACACATTTTAAGCTGCAGAAATAACCCTGGAAATTACACTGACACAGAGTCATGTTGCTTTTGCTTGGCCATCATTTGATCTCATTACTTTCTTGCAACAAAACTAGTCCAGAGTCCAGGTCCAGCCTGGACAGTTTCCCAGTTTGTGAATTAGGGATATTGCTGGAAAGTGGGAGACTGCAGAAACAGCTGAACGCAGAGCTATCACTTCCTAGGGAGGAGTTGCAAGTAGCTGCCAAGCCACTACGCAAGAGGTGAACATCGCTTCCTTCTCTGCCTTTTTGAATGAGAGTGGCATGGGCACCTGGGTTTTTTGTGCTCAGGTGTGCTCTGAGCATACGGAGGGGAGCCAAACCCTCAGGAGCTTTCAGTCACAACTGTGGGTCATAAAGGCATCCAGGTTGTCACAAGGGACTCAGTTCCCTATGCTTGGCTACTTGAGTGTGTGTTTGCACATCCAACTTTATGTGTGCAACTTTTGGGCCAAACAGGGAGGAACTTCATTAGTTTTACACATCTCTAGATAGGCAGCCATTGAGTGTCGACTGTCTAGCTTGCTGTGTTTGATCTAGGCAACTAAATGGCATCAGAATCCTGCTTTTGGTGTCAAAACAAGCATTCAGGATCTCACTCCAAGAATCTTGAATTAATGAGGCTTTTCCATTTCCTGTAAACTCACTTTGCAGAATTATCACTGGAGAGGGAGACTTTAAGGCAAGGATATGTTTCTGTTAACCTCAAAATACAGTCACTTGGAAATTGGCCAGTAGCTATTCTTATTTATTTCCACTTACTGACATGTTGAAATATCACCAGACTGGTTATTCAGTAGATTAAGATGCTAAGTGCTTAGGCCTTTTCCTACTTCACGAAAATCACAGAATTGTCGAGTTGGGAAGTAACTTCTGGAGATCATCTGGTCCACCCCCTCTGCTCAAAGCAGGGTCAGCTACAGCAGATTGCTCAGGACTGGTTTTGAATATTTCTAAAGATGGAGACTGTACAACCTCTCTGGGCAACCTGTTCCACTGCTTGACCACCCTCACCATAAAAAAAAAAAATTAATTTTGATTATGTTTAAATGGAATACTTGATGTTTCAGTTTGTGCCCACTGCCTCCTGACTTCTGGATTTTCTTTCAGATAAGTACATTCAACAAGTCAAAGCTTGCATCTAAAAAAAAAAATCCTGCCTATTCCTCCTGTGGGCCTCAGCACTGGAGAGGCGAGCATCAGGAAGGCATTGGAAGCTAAGCACAACAACGCTGCAGAAAACACATTATCCCTTGAGAAACGTGCAACTTCCCTCCCAGGGCACTGCTGCAGAACTGTCACGACCTGCACACAACAGCTAACTCCAGCCCCGCCTCTGAGTGAGGGTTCTCCATGTGTCAACAGATAAGCCACGCTTTCCACAGCCTGCCCTTAGCTTAGTGCCTCCTTCTGAACAGCACAAAGCCCTTTACTCCATAACAGTATGGCAGGGCTTGAATTTCCCAGATTCTCAGGATCTGGAGATTCCACACATAAGTGGGTACCAATATTGTAAGCCAGAATATGCAAAACATTAGTGTTACTTTCAGTTTTCTTTAATGCTGGAGACTCTTCTAAGTTACAGTAAGAACTTACTTAGGTGAGGATCCAGCAGCAGGGAAAGTTTGAACATCATTTTATGACTAAAGTACATCAGCAGAACAGTTTTTCATCAACAAAAACTCCTCCTTAGTTATGGAACTTCTACCAGATTTCCTTTGGCAATGCAGTTATAGTCCCTGAAGCATATTCCAACATTTTTGTCATCTGATCAGCCCTGCATAATTTACTTGATAGCAGCTGTGTGCACTTTCTTCATACTTTTCCCCCCTAGTGCATTAGTACTTTCTTTTTTTGAAAGCTTTCCAGGGCTTGTGAAAAATGCCTTTTGTTTCTTCCTTTTCTTACACTCCTCCCACACTGTAACGCCAGTTTATGCTTTTGCCTAATGGAGACCATCCAAGATGCACCTCTAAAAGACAAGAAGCAATTCTGCAACTTTGTTAAAAATCTAGAAAAAAAAAGAAGGATACTTGCTTCTGCTATGAGAGACCTGAGCTTAGTTTATGCTCTGCCACAAGCCTCCAGTTTAACCTCAGCTGGACTCTCCTAGCCTGTTCTTATCCAATTTTTCTGGAGAGGTATTGGGAGAATAAGATACTTGAAAAAGATACCTTGGGTGAAGCCATGTCATATCACAAGCATTTTCCTACTATAACTTAGCACATTTTTGAGACTCAATTTCCAAGCTTTTTACAAAAAGATACTAGAAGATGGCAATAAAATAGACTTCTCTCAACAAAGCAGATTCAGACTTAAAATGGCAGCTGATGTTATGTAGAAATCGGTATTTTAGTGATGCTCATACTGGGAAAAATCAGGGAAGAACAGCAATGGAAATGAGCACATCACCTGTAGAGTTATGTTCTTTAAGAGTCTCTTTCTCATAGAGGTTACACAGCTGTTGACTGAGATAAAGCAGGAAGAATATCACAAACAGGGTGCATCTTGCATGAAGGAGTCACCAGATTGTAATATGGGCTATTCCTGCAATTGTTGAACATGATGAGTTCTCCAAATCGTGCTACAGTTATTAACCAGAGAGGAAGGAGAACAATGGAAAAATTGTTAATTTGTGACCCAAATTCCTTACACTTTTTAAACCACTTTCCCCTTGAACAGAGTATCTGAAAGCAATATCCTGGCATGAGTTTAATCAAATTTAAAGTAACACAGGCTAATCTTCTGAGGCCTGTTATGTCTGTGAAAAGTTATTTCTTTCCTTAAGCCCTGCTTCCCTTCTGGAAGTCTGTTAGTCATGAAATAAGCAAGCAGCAGTGTCTGAGGCAGTAAATACAGCAGTCACCCCCCCATCCCACCTCCCCCCCGCCTAACCTCTGCTTGCTGCTTCCCCAAAGAATACATCAAATGCCACTAATGAAACAGCTCTTTTTTTCTGAGATAAATGGTAATGAACAAGAGGATGGTTAATAGCATTGGTAACCATCATAACGGGCAGGCATTACAAGGTTTTGGCAGTCATTTTCAAATGCTGGAACAAGAAGTTGAGCATTTAATATGATATGAGGAGTCCAATTTGAAGCACCATTCTCCCTCTTGTGTTTTAAGAAACATTTTCCTTAGCACATGGATCCAGTGCTGATACGCATCTGGATTTCTGGTTGTTAACTGAAATTTCTGGAAAGTCCCCAAAAATCCTCTTGTGCTTCCTTTTTTTTTTTTTTTTTAAAAAGTCTCCTTACCCACAGAGCAGGATCTGGTTTCTTTCTTTATGCTCTTTTCTGTCTTAAAAGAGTCAATATCACCAGCAGAACTTGTCTTTAGTTTCTTTGCTTTTCCTTCCAGGAAGGAAGACTGGGTCCCATTAAGCCTCTCCAGTGCTGGAGCAACCGGGTATCCCATTGGACACTCACAGCATTCACATTAAATCACTGCATGCTCCAAGGCTCAGTAAGGCACAGTAGCCAACTGCCAAATGCTGCTGGTTTTCAGTTTTCAAATTTAAGAAGCAATTTGTATCCTAGGTCTAAGACTGCATCCCAGTACTATCAAATTCTCCCCTTAGATTTTAATGTGATTACTGAAGAATGTACCTCAAAACTCAAAAGCAGCTTAATTAAGAGGCATGGAGATGTATTGTGCTTGTTTTGGCTGGGGTAGAGTCAATTTTCTTCATAGTAGCTGGTATGGGGCTATGTTTTGCATTTGTGCTGGAAACAGTGTGGATAACACAGGGATGTTGTCATTACTGCTGAGCAGGGCTTACACAGAGTCAAGGTCTTTTCTGCCTCTCACACCACCCCACCAGCGAGCAGGCTGGGGGTGCACAAGAAGTTGGGAGGGGAAACAGCTGGGACAGCTGACCCCAACTGACCAAAGGGATATTCCACACCATAGGACATCATGCTCAGCATAAAGCTGAAAGAAGGAGGAAGGAGGGGTGATGTTCGGAGTGATGGCATTTTTGTCTTCCCAAGTAACCGTGATGCATGATGGAGCCCTGCTTTCCTGGGGATGGCTGAACACCTGCCTGTCGATGGGAAGTAGGGAATGAATTCCTTGTTTTGCTTTGCTCGCAGGCACAGCTTTTGCTTTACCTATTAAACTGTCTTTATCTCAACCCACGAGTTTTCTCGTTTTTACTCTTCTGAATCTCTCCTCCATCCCACTGCAGGGGAGTGAGCAAGCAGCTGTGTGGTGCTGAGTTGCCGGCTGGGGTTAAACCATGACAAGTATCTATGCACATGAAAGAAGACATGACTTGTGTCTTGTACCATATGTTAGCTTATAGGACTCTTCATGCTTCACATTAATCCAAGTGTAAAAAAAAGTCAAGGCTCGCATGGGTCTACCCTGAGAACAATTTAAAACACAAAATCAAACAAGCCTTCTGCAACTTGGACCCATCATAGCTCCAAGCTCAGATCCATTTTTAGTGTAGAGAGCTCCTCACTGTTTTCCATGAGAGATCTCTGCACAGAAGAGATTACAAAAATCAGTCCCCTGGGGAAGAGGAAAGGTTGTTTCCAATTCCTTCTCTCAAGCTGCTATCAGTGCAATGGAACTTTCTGCACGCTTAAGTTTTCCCTCCCCTGAAGTTTCCTTTATTCTTTCAGCTCCAACTTCTGGAGTCTCTGTCCTGTTATTTTCCCCCTAGGCGTGATACTATTCAAACTTCCCCTTTCCTCTCCCATTCCCTTGCATCCTGCTGAGAACATCGCAGGAAGAATTATAGCCAATTCATTTGCCTGCCTGCCAATTAGACATATACTATGTCAGAGTCAAGTGAGTAAATACCAATAAACAATATGACAGCTATCCAGCCCATTTGACCCTCTGGCAGTTTTCAGTGCTTTCCACTTTATTAAAATGAGGTATTAATAGAACAGATATGTTTCACAAGACTCAGCACTGTAGTACTTTGAATCACAGAGCTGATTTTTATAGCCAGAAAAACAGATTCTTTAACATGCTTCTTTATACCAGACACTGTTAAATCACAAAGTTTTGAGGGCATTTATTCTAGTATTCCAGTAATAAAATAATCACACTGGTGAGCAGATAGCCTCCCAACTCACTCTATCTTTTTAATATTTTATTATGAATAGTTGGAACAGGAACCAGTTCATATTTTTTGCACATCACAAGGTCCCAGGTCTAGATTTGAGTAGCCAGGTCCTCTTGTAAAACACAGTGGTTTAGCAGACACTTTATGTCAACAGATGCCTTAGACATAAATAGAAGGAACAAGTCTCTCCTCCAAAGAGTTGGCAATCGAAGACCCCAACTCCATATTGTACATTGTGCCAGGGAAGTTTTGCTTGCCCAAAAACACTGTTATCTGAAGACTCAACATGGGCACAGAGGGCAACTGTGCACTTCTCAGTGAGGTACTGGAGCATAAACAGACTACAGCTTGGAAGAGGCAAGCAATCAGACATATGGTCTCATGAAAAGATATCTATCTCATGCCACGGATATTTTTAATACAAGGCAATTTGACATAATTCATACTCAAGCAAGTTAAAACTATTCAGCATGCTCATATTTAATATGTAATACAAGTTGGTAGTTTCCAACTGTCCACTTGAATGCTGCAATTTTCTTTTGCAGGCAAATAACCTTATGCTGCAGCCATTTCTTTTTCACTAAAAAAACCCCAAACATTTCAACAATTATTTCCACCTTGCATGCATTTGAATGTCCACCCTTAAAATATGGATAGCTGAATTCCTGGAGAAAGGCCAACCACCGCTCTAAGCTCTGCAACTGAGCAAGATAGCAGCAACCCCAAAGCACAAACACTCACACTCAAGCCAGGGCTGCGTAGCAGAAGAGTCTCTCTGCAGCAGTAACACCAGGTAAGTTTTAATGTGTGCTGGCATGAGTAAATAACAAGTGAAAGCCTAATATGAACAAGGCACAGTACTGAAGGATGCTTTGTGAGTTTGCACCAAATGACAGACCACTCATTTCTGCCAAAATTAAACTACAGCAAGTGACCAAGTCAGGGCACCTCGCTGCTCCTTGGCCATAGCTTTTAGATAAAAGTAAAGTTGCTCTTACCCCCATTCTTCTGGGAAGCACACGCAGCTTCTCTCATTAACATTTCTATTCAAGTAGGATGCTAATACTGACTTACTACCAAAAGATCAAAGTTTACCTACAGAAAACTTGTACCTGTCCTTCTAAGTCTCTCTTTTAAAGACTCTTGACTCTTTTTCCTAAAAACCTTGTCTTGTGCTGTGGGACACAGAAAACCACACAGTATTTCCATGCCAGCTATTCTTTAGCTATTGTGCCAAGAGCTTTTTCCCTTCCATACACATTGCTGGAGCCGTACCTTCAAACAGCTACTTCGAAGCAGCACGTCCTGTATCCCTACACCCCCAGAAAGCAGAGCTCATCATTGCCCAGCCGCCAAGTGAAGCATTGTTTTATGCCCCAGCTCAGCCATCCTTTCAAATTAAACCCTAGTGTAAGTAGTAATTCCCTAACAAGGCACACATAATCAATATTTCCCCACAATTAATAGAGGAAAAACATGTGGTAAGCAGACTTCCCTAATAAAATGGACAGAAAGCTATATTCAATACTACTAAATAGATTTAACTTACACTTGTAAAAAGAGTTTCAAACCACGATTCTCTTTGGAATAGTGATACATGTTACAAAACTTCCATTTCATCCCTGCGTACATGTTAAAGAGATTAAAACAAGATACACACTAGGTAAACCATGACTGCCTCACTGTGGATTAAAGCAACACTTGCTTCCAGTAGATTGCTGTTGCTACCCAAATATTAGCTTTTTCTTCATCCCTCAGAAAAAAAGTAATTGACATTTTGTTCAGGTGAACAATCCAAGGTATTTCTGAACATACTATCACAATATTTGTATTGGCTGACAAATAGCTTGCAATAGGCGAAGCTGAATAATCAGTTGATCTTGGCTGAAATCACAACCATGCATCTCAAGCATATCTTGAAGCTTGCATTTCTGCTACATGTGGATTTATCCTCAGATCTTTTTCAAAACTCTAAATAGCTTTGCAAAAAGCTCTGTTTTAACACTGATTGAATACAGGGCGTTACATATCCATTTACTTCCAGATATGTTTAAAACCTACCTAGCAATTTATTGCTATACCTGAGTTCACATTTCCTTCCTCTGGATTTTCTTATGAGCTTCTCTTCCTTGGATGCACAGGCTTGCTGAGCTCCAGCTTTGAACTTTCTGGAGGATTTGCTTAAACAAGGACTGATTTG
This sequence comes from Platalea leucorodia, assembly GCF_965183815.1. NCBI lineage: Eukaryota > Metazoa > Chordata > Aves > Pelecaniformes > Threskiornithidae > Platalea > Platalea leucorodia. Next base: position 50,441,924 of record NC_138825.1, on the reverse strand, counting down.
CATCCGATCAGATGGACAGCAACAAACCAGATTTTATTTTCACAAGAGAATGACATTCTAGCTCTGAGAGCATGACCCTTGCACACCTTGGGACCCATTACTTACCACATGCAGGTCCTTTGAACCTGGTTCAATTAAAAAAAAAGTTAAATTGGATTTGCTGTTCCACAGACTCTTATTTCCAGATCTTTTACCACAGCCTCTGTAGCATCCCAGACTGCATACAGTAAAGTCGATGCTTCTGCAAAGCAAGGACATCATCTTATACAGAGGATATGGGTACCTCGTGACGCACTGAACACTTTGTATTTTATGTTGAACCTCAGCATTGTAGCTGGTTGTTGTTTAGTTACTTCAGTAACTTCATGCGTGATTCCAAAAGAATAATTTACAGAGTAATCTGAATTATGCAGGCTATGGTACCGTTAAACACATATCCTTGGCAATTCATGTGTATGGCTTCTGCATGGAGACATAATCTGGCTACTGGATGCAATATTTACGTGGCTAGATGAACAGTTAGAGCTACTGGCTGTCAGAGTAACATATCTGGTTACTGATAGATTACCTCTGCTGCTATACAGGCCATGTTGCTCAATCAAAAAAGCTATTTCATCAACTTTTATATGATATCTGTATCAATAAAACTGAGATGTCTTATTTCTTCTGCTATTATCACGTATTATTTTCTAGCACTTCCTTCAGACACAGGCCCCACTGCATTAAACAGTCAGGATTTGTGCTCTTTCGTTTGAGGAACTGTGCTTGTGAACCTACATTTTTGTTCAGTTTTGGAACGTAGAAGTTCCCTATGGAAGGGAGAATCCCAGCCAAGCAAGACTGCTGCAGAAACTACCTGTGAAGTATTTTATTTTGAGCATTTCTGTTCGAAATTTAGCAGCTGTATCTAAACCAGGAGCCTTGGAACGGGGCTTGGCTGTGCTGCGGTCAGGAGCTGCGGCGCTCCCAGCACAGGAGCACCCTCCCAAGCAGTTATCCCCAGGGACACTCAGGCACAACCCCCCTCCCAGGGCATTACATGCCATTTTTCCACACACCTCCATTTCAACAAAACATCATTCCCCACACAAGCAAACAAAAGCTGCTTTATCAGTGAATTCCTGCCCAGCCTCGTTATTGACTCCAGTTTCCGTCCCCTCAGTCTGGCCCTCATGAACAACTATTTGGCTGGAGTTTACACACATCACTAACTTTGAAGTTCAATTGCCGTATAACTTCCAAATGCTCATTAAGAGGTTTTGTCTCACTGAGAAGAGAGTGGTATATAAACAATGAAAAAGCATTATACATCCATCCAAGGGCTTTTCAACCCCATAACAAGGCACTGAAGGACCTAGGAAAGGTCACAGGCAGAAGCTCCAGAATGACACAGAAGGCAGGGCAGAGCAGTGCTGGGAATATTCCACAAGTGTTTAAGACAAAGATACTGTCCAGAAGCAATCTCTCCCCCTCAGGCTCTTTCCCAGTCTCTGTTGATTATTATTAATGTTATGGAAAGCCTCAAAGAGTAGCTTGCATTGTCCTCATATGGGACAAGTCTGAATTTTAACGGTCCCAGCGAGAAGTGATGGGATAAATAATCTCAAAAGCTGCAGTAACCCCTGAAACTCATGGGCAAGCTGGTGATCAGCATTCTCCTCAAGCTGTATAAGACAATTATGGCTTTATTGTGAAAGATTGAGTATCAAGGTGAAATCTTTGCGGAGAAGAAAGGAGTAGGTAACCTTGCCTTAGTAACACTCATGCAAGAAAAAAATCAAATCTGAGTCTTAGCACTGTGACCTTTGATTTTCCTTCTCTTTACTTCAACTTCAGTGAAGTCTATACCCTTTTGCCAACAGGTAGAAGCACACATTCTCTCTACTTATAATCTTCTGGAGCTCAGGAGTATGCATGTAGGGGTAGAAAGAGACATTTCACACAGCACAGGTAGCTTGTTCCCAGCACAACAGAACTAAAATTGCCCAGTTTCAGACAGATGTCCAAGCCCATGCACCTACACCCTCCCATCACACCAGATGCTCCTGCTTACTTGCTCCAGCACACCCTAAGGCGCCTGGTCAGCACACACAGGGTCAAACAGAGGGGTGACTGTTGCAGGTGTGCAGCAGCCACTTGGCGAGGAGACCTACTCCAGGTCTTCTCCCCAGTGAGAACGTTCCTCAAGTCTCAGTTGCTTCCTCACCTTCGGGACATCTCTGTCTTCCTACTCACGTACAACAAACTGTGCAATAGGTTCAAAAGCTTTTAGGATAATACTGATCAACAGATTGACAGGCAGCCAGTAAAGCCCCACCAGTGCTGTTTCCTTAGCAAACCAGAATGAACATTTGGGAAAGGTTGCACTGGATGGCTGGAACCTCAAAGCTTGATGGGGAAGAGAAGGAGGGAGGAATGTGCTTGAGAGCCGTTTTTTGTTCTTTGATCTTGCTGCTAAATGTACATATTTCTTGCGGTAATCATTTTTCTCATTTTGAAAGTTCACCTTTTTTCTAAGTTTTATACCCTCTCTGTCATAGGAAGAACAATAAATTCATAAGCAGTACTGCCAATAGAAAGCCAATTAAAGTTTTTGAAGGCCAAGGCACTCCATTCCTGAACAAACGCACGCTTTTACAGCATATGCAAAGCATCTGTGGTTGAAACAGCTCCTGGAGGAAGCTCAGGGGAAGAAACTCAACCATTGTGAGTCAAAGCTGCAGAAGGAGAGGCTATTCTTCAGAGAAGGTTACAAAATCTTTTCCTGCCCTTAAAAAAAAGAAAACACACAGGACAAGAACAATACATGCTCCCTCACTACGAATGTAAGTAAATCTCTCTCCAGAGGCATTTTGCCCTGACATGTGCCTTGCTCTTCCCCCAGCCCTGAAGCCAAAGTCTGCCCCAGAAATTATGACAAAAAGATTGCCAAATAAGTTGGGTTTGTTTCAAAATCCTAGCCTGGTTTTCCAGGGAAAAGGGGCTTATTTGTCCATTTCTGTGGACAACTCGCCTCCCTGGAATATAGGCTAAGGGCTCCCTGTCCAGGGAGCAGCACATGGAGCCTGTACAGAGGGGAAGTGTTGAGGGGGCAAAGCAGGGATGAGAAAAAGCCATACTAGCCATTACACATAGAAGACAGGTCTTTTTGTGAATTAAATAAAACAAACACATGTCTTTAACAGCTTGTGAAGTGGAGCAAGAACAACACACAAAGTCACCTACAATAGACTTGATTTTGCTTTTCTCCCTGCAGAGGCTGGAAGCAGCAGTTCCTTGGGCAGGCTGCCACTGACAGCCTATTCGACTTAAGATCAGCCAACCTGACCAGGTTGCATCAGAATGAAGCAGTACCTCCACCATGTGCCACAGGCACGCTGAAGGAGCATTACATATTCACTCTGGCAAGGAGGTTATGCTAAACTTCAGGCTGTTCCACCTGAGGAGGGAAGAGACTTCACACAGCCCAGCCCAGGGGCACTGTGGGCTGGGTGTGAGGCTGGGCCAGTGTCACAGCACTACGGACCATCCACCCAGCCCAGAGGAGCACTGAGTACCCCCCTAAGCAGGCGGGTGCCAGCGTGACCTGCTGCTGGCATCCATCTGACTGCCTAGACAGATGTCAGCGGTTTATCCCCCAATGACCTTCTGGTAGGAGAAAAGGGCAACGTGCTGTTAAGAACTTGGTCCTAAGCACGAGCCCATGGTAGGTCTCACAGCACCAGTCCACCTTCCAACTACTTCCCATGTAAAACACAGCACTAAGGGTTGAGGATTTGTCCCCAAGAAGCTTTGAGAGCTGACAACAGCCTAATGCCCAGAAAGCTGGAGAAGTGCCATGAGCATGACAGCAGGAGAACAAACTGCAGTGAAAGCATGAACTAGAAAGCTATGTTGGGTATGACAGTCATCTGCTTTAGTTTTAAAGGAAATTTCTCAAAAGGAAGGAACAATATTGATACAGATTTTGTGTGTGCATTCATTACCTGACCACTAAATGCTGCTAGGACCATTTAATTAATACAATCTCTTCTCTATCCTAAGTCACAAAATTATACTCAGGGCAGTTTCTTCAGCAAAATCAGCTTTCTCTTCTCTAAAGAGTAAATAAAAGCAACTACAAAGTTAATATTAGGTTACATAATCAGAGTCCAGACTTCCCAGAGGATTTGCCCCTTTGCCAAAATGTTCCTTTGGAAAACCCAAGCAGCTTTTAAACTAACCACGTACTTATCCAAAACAAAGCTACATAAGTTATTAGACAAGTATTTTAACTGCTGTGTCTCATCTTACTTAATTGATTAGCTATCCATACTTTTTTTAAGAAGTACTTAGCCTCAGAATATATTTTTACACAGCTTTTGCACTGAGGAAATTATTTGTTTCCTGGTGTATTTCCCCCTACCAAAATAGAGATAAAACTGCCTAAGTGTGCAGTGAGTAATGAACACATTCATAAGTGACTTTAATGGTCAAGCCCCGTACGAAGAGAGTATCTGCTGGCAGCAAACATCAGTTCCCCTGCTCCTGAATCTCTCACAAACATTGCCAGGGCTAGCAGGAAGCCTCATGTGCCCTCAGAGACAGGTAACGAGTTAGAAAACTTCACTCTAACATGGAAATTGTAGTTGCAACGACTCATCTTTGCCCCCTAGCTTCATGTCTCGGTGTAACATCGTTTGGTGAGAGAGTGCATTTGCCTTTTGCAAGAGAAGGATTCCTAGCTCCTGTAAGGCACCAAGAACCAGCCAGAGCAATGCGGAGAGCTGAGCTGGCTGAGGACAACTCCCTTTTCATCCATCACACTGCCCTCCCCATGCCTACAGGCTTTTTTATTATTTTTAATCATGATTATTCATTTTTTTAATTTCTAAGACGCTTCTTTCCAAGCTAGAAAAGCCTCTTGCATAGCCCCGAGGAGCCCCAGAGGGAAACCCCTTGCCACTGTCAATACCAGAGGAGAGTCCCAGCCCAAAGGAGTGCTTCATGGTCTCCTCCCATGGCTTTTTGCCATCCAGGCAGGCCAAGAGATACAAAAAAGAGATATGTTAAGTGCACTTGACTTAAAATAAATAACCTAAAGCAGGAAAGTTCATGTTTATTAACAGACTTTAAGATCCAGAAAGATGAGACCAAATCTTGACACTTAACCAGTGCAAGTGTTGCCATGCTTTGCTGTGTTTATGAAATCCTACCCAGCAAAATGCTATCATCTGTCCTTGGCTCAGCTCCTCTCTTCAAAACTCCAATCAAAAGAGATTTAAATGGTGAAGAAAAACAAACATAGATGCCATTAAAGCAAAGTTAGAAAGGAGAAGACTTTCAGCGAGGCAATCCTGGAAGTGCTGCCTCAGAAGCAGAGCAACTGTACAACGAGTAACTAAGGGACGGATTTGTTGCAGTTTAGCATGTGTAAGGCAGCAAAGGCAGAAAACAGAGTGACCACAACGCAGGCAAATCTGAAGCTACTGCTCTTGCAGCTTTCGTATATGCACTTTTAAACTAAGTTTAGTTTTGTTTTCCTCCTTGTTAAAATACCTGAACACTTACACAGCACTATAAGAACCAATAGTATTTCAGTTGCTAAATGTGACATATCGGCAACAGAAAAAGGTAGCAAGTGACAGCCAAAACATGAAAGGCAGCTTTTAAAAATTTTAGTTCTGCTTTGCCAAATGCAAATGTAATGATTGGTTTCTTCTGCCACAGCATTTATTCACGGGGCCAATTTGAGGTTGGTTCGCACGATGGAGTTACACCCCAGAGAAGGCAAATCCAGAGTGATTTAATAATTAGTACACATAACATGCTTGCCTAGCGATTAATTTACATCAGTTGCGAGCTGTGCCAAGCCACACAATACCACTGCACCCTTACATGCTCATAGGAAGGAAAGAGAACTCTGTCCACAAGAGGGAGATAGGAGACCAGCAATAGTCAAGTCCTTTGCTCTGTTGCAGGTGTCCACTGCCAGGCTGGTACAGCCCCAGGCTCAGAGAAGTGTTCCTCCTTCCCCGACACTGCAACCTAGAAGGGATCCTATGGCGGGTGGAAAGGGAAGAGCAGAAGAGGGCTAAGGGGGCAAAGCAGCACTTTAGAGACTAAAGAAGTACCCCATGGACTTGCTTGCTTCAAACTTCTGAAACTGGGCAAAAACTGAGCAGGCAGATACAAAATCAGCTCAAAACTTTTGGTTATTTATTAGATGCTTTTTTGAGTACTTGGTCTAGCAAAAGCAATTTTGATTATGTTGAAGGAAGGCAAAAAGGAGGTGTTTCCTTAAAAAATAATTAAAAAATTAAAAAATAAAAAAATAACCAGCTATGGCTGGTGAAATTCTTCTGTAGCAGTAGCCCCAAGAGGAGACCAGGCAGCAGGCCTGTTTATCAGTCAAGAGTGTTTGATATTAAGTGAAAGATACTAAAGAATAAGCATTTATTTTTGAGCATTTCCTTATTGGGGTGGCCCCGATGCTCTGTAGGAGAGGTCTGAGCATAGAAACTGACTGTGCTCCATCAGCAAGACCAGGAATGCTTTTATTAGCATTGCTTGCTGTCCAACGGGAGGTACTTTGTCACAAGCAACCTGCTTGATCTTGTTCTAGAAATAATGGTGACATTTTGGTGGTCACTTGAGGACTTTGACACACCCAGGCAGACAGCAAAACTCAGGCTCCCATGCCTCAGGGAACACCTGAGCCAGTGCCAGAGGTTGCATCCTGACCCCCCACTCAGGTACGACAGCCCAAGGAGGGGTTCAGCTGTGGGCCTAGTCATACAAATGAGCAGAAACGCTACCACAGCCTCCCCACAGGCTGGCAGGCCCATTAGCAAATGCTGGTTTGAGTTTTCCCACACCAGCACAGAATTCCCCAGCAGCAGGAGCGAGCTGGCTGCTCCTGCCCAGCTCTGCCATTGCACCCACAGTTGTGTGTACGACAAGTCAGAGATTTGCCCCCAGCAGTACCTGTGGACCTGTTGGCACATCCCACACAAGATTTGCTCCCCAGCCCTGGACACAGCCAGGACCTTCTCCTCCTCCTGGGCCAGTGGCAGGCTGTGCTCCCCAAAGCAGGAGCCTTCAGCTGAGCCTCAGCTCAGCTCCTCACGCATGCTAGCACATGCATGGAGACCCTGCCACAGCAGGATGAGCACACACTGCACCAGGAGAAAGGAAAAAAAAGATATTTAAGGCTCAGCCATGTGACTTTTCACTTGGAAAACATTTCTTGAGGTCCACATAGTGCCAGTACATGGAATATGTCATGCTCACCTCCAAAATGGAGAGAGATAGGGCTAGACACAGCACAGACAGCAGCACAGGCTACACGCATCAGGAAGGGCTCCATCCCTCACAAAGGTATTCTGCAGCTGCCTGAGGCCCAACTGCAGAGTCACACATGGACATGGATATAATTGATGCTCCCAGGCAGGAAGACAGGATTTCAGGCTGGGGAATCCTCATTTAGGGCTAGCTAACCTCCAGCTTTGTTATCTCAGGATCAGCTTTTCAGCTGACGGTACCATTTCTGCAATAACTGCCTTAATTTTTTTCCAACTCTAAATGCTTGCTAAGTGCCAGCAGTGGCACCCCGAACCCTACAGAAATTCACCGCAAGTACAAAAAGAACAAATGTTTCCACAAATATTTCAGGGTGATGCAGTCTGCAGAAGGAGGCCCCTGCACGAGGTCTGTTTTCCAAATCCCAATTTCGGCCCAGATCACTTCCCTGTAGCAATGCACCAGACAGCAGCAGGGATGCTGTTGCAGGCAGAGAGAATGGGGTGAGCCTGGCAGCACACACCTGTATGCTTAGGGGGACCATCTCAGCAGCACATCATAACCCATCCCAGAGGGAGAGAGCAAAAGCTAAAGCAGAGAAGAAAGTGTCTGTCAGAGTCTTTTAATTTCTCTTCAAAAAGATAGCTGCGTGCACCTGTTTTCTGCACTAATTTGTGAAATTCAAGGTTCAGGGGGAGAACACACATTTCAGTGATGAATTTCAATCCTTATGTTAACTGGGACCATCACAACCACATGAATCAGAGCTGAAATAAAACTGGGGAGGATTAACAACCATTTGATACCAAGTCTGTCAAAGCAAATTAGACTGTACTTGCAGCCTTTCTGAGCATGGACTTTGTGCATGTCATCAGCCAAGCCTCACTAGTGCAAATTCATACAAGGAATAAGAGAAAGGTGCACCCCACAACTTGGCTATCTGCTGAAACCAACTTCTGAAGCTCTCAAGGAACTGCAGATGAAGTTTGCCTTATTTAATTACCTAACAGCAGAAATTCAACAAAAAAGAAAGGCATTCCTTAAACTGACAAATTAGCAGGTTGAGGGAATGCTGTCATCTATTCACTAGAAAAAAAAAAAGTAAGGAAGTCAAGATTAAAAGTTAGTTTTGTTTGCTGTCACCAGTCAGTTTAAAAACATAAATTTAGTCTTCTGACAGGCAATTTTTCAAGAGCTGTTTAATTGCTACCATTTTTTGGCAGTGTATTTGCAGAATTCCCTGGCATTCCCCAACAACGGCTCTGCAGTTTTCAGAAGCAAGTGCTTTCAAGATGAGCACCATTCCTCACCTACATAGAAAAATGTGCTTGTAAGAAAAAAAAAAAAAAGCAAACATGTAGAGGAGAGACTGCTGCATGCCCAGCTGCCAAAGTTCATATCTTTTTATTCATCCTAGAATGAAAGGTGTCACTAGCCTTATACTCAAGTTAGTGTCCAGTTGCTGGATATTTTTAGTGCGCTAAAAAATAACCCTAGCTTAGGGTAGTCACACTTACTCTTATTAATTTTATGTTAACGTCTGCACCATAAAAACCCTGGTGACACTGTGTCAATGCTCTTCATGCACGGCAGAGGAGATCGCTACACTCACTACAAATAATCCACTCGAAAATATAAGAAAAATTTTGTAAATAAAAGATGTCAAAAAGTTATAGGACTCATTTTCTGAAGTTTCCTGACTGAGTGCTCCCATTCCACCTACGAGTCTCACCCTGAGCCCGGATTTCCCCCTTCCTCTGCACAGATCCCCAAGCTCCAGCCCTGCAAGCATCCTGGCAGCAGCTGCAGCACCGCCAAAAGGTGACAGATTCTCTGGCTGCCAAGGGCATAAGAAAAGTGTGCATCCAGCCCATGACTATTTTGTGGGTTTTTTTGGTTGGGTTTTTTTGAGAGTTTGCATGTGTCCAAACCAAAGAAACAGGAAGAAGCCAGAAGTTTCCACTTACCCCGATAGTAAGGCTGCATTTCATTTTGTAGAGACCCAAAGTAACTACAGGAAATGCAAAATCCTACTGCTGGGGCGAGTGGAAATTTCTGCCTTTTCCCTCCCACCCACTATAGTCAACGTATATCTGGGCAAAGATGTGGCTGATGATGGAAACTCATATGAACCATCCATATATTAGTAAGAGAGGGGCAATCAGAACACATAGCTATCCCGGGTTACAAGTATTACAATTGCATCTCACACAGACCGTACACCTTTGGGCATAAATTCAGGCAGACAACACAGCAGGGGACACCGCTTCTAGCGTATTGAAACGGAAGTTTTCATGTGGGAAGTTCTCAGAATGATTAAAGTTTCACAATTACTATTACTAATGTTGCGTTAAGGTGAAGGCTGACAACGTGCATCAAGAATTAGGTTGCGCACATTCAGTACAGTGCCCAAAACCCAACTCAACAAGCCAAAACCTTTTGCAAAACAGTGCCAATGATTGTGCAGGGTAACTAGTGGCAGCCACCTTGAATCTAAAATAATATGAAATTCATTAAGTTAAGCTGAAACTAAGACAAGCTACCAGCCAATTTCAGCTTCTCTTAGAGAAACCTCCTCTTCTGGGAGGGATCAGAGTTTCTGATACTGAGACAAGTTCACCTTTTTGAAGGTGGGCAGAGCCTCCAGATGCCAATTACCAGCCAGTTCCCCTTCACTGGAGATGCTCCTTCCTCCCCAGCACTAGCAGGTCAAGCAGCAGCCAGCCTCACTGCTGCCTCTCTGTTACCAGGAACGGCAGAAGAATAAGCATTTTCTCCACCCCAGAGGCAAGAGATGCCTTCAGCAAGGCTTATGAAGGCTTTACCTTTCCAGACCATAAGCTTCTTGGCAGAAACAATCACTTATTAAGTACATTAGCGAGCACCAAGTCTGCACTGCAGCAAGCTGCCCCTCTGGAGGCTGAGCCATGGGGCAGCCCCCCAGGACCAAGCTGCAGGCTCTCCTGGCGACCCCATCGCAGGAGTATAGCCAAGCAGCAGCTCTGCCCCAGCAGGACATAGTGAAAAAGACCTCACCAGCCCACAGCAGCTCATTCCTCCCAGCACCAGCAGCCCCACAGCATAACCCCAACACAAGAGCTCCTCCACACCTACCTGCAAGCTCCAGGCTGACTGCTCCTAAAATAAAGGGCAAACTCACAATTACCCTGCACATCCCAAGTATATCTGCAGTTCCCTCTCTTCCCCACTAGTGAATCAGCCTCCCATGCCATCAGCTGGCTCTGCCTGCTCCAAAAGCCCCACCTGTGCCCACCCAAACCAGCTTCACCTGCCTGCTCTCCCCCCTCCCACAGGGCCAGGCCAGCCATGAGGTGGGTCAGTGCCGCTTGTGTGCCAGCTCTGTGGCCCTAATGCAGCCCAGTTTCTGCAGGCCCATAATGGATCATGAGTTGTCCAGCTTGCACACCAGTCCCTCCATAAATAGTAAGGGATCCTAGATCACAAATATGAACAAACGGGCAGGTCTTGTTCATCAGCTGCTGAATGTTCTGGTTTCCTTTCCAAGTGTCCTGTTAGGCTTCTCCAGGCTTTTCCCCGTTCAGCGAGTGGGTTTTTCCAGGTTGCCTGTGTAAACGACATAACTCTCCCCATACTGACCTACATATCTTGGACCTTGAATGACACTCCAAGGAGAAGTCACTTAACAATATTCAGAGAGCTCAAGTGCTGCAAACCTGACACGCTCCATCCTGCTTTAGCCTCTGCCAAGGGTAAGGACCAGAGAAGCCCACAGCCCATGTGCACAGAGAGGAGAGAGAGAGAGAGAGAAGCAGGGTTGCTGTGCCGTTAGAGTGGGATGGAAATTAAGGATAATAGAGGGTTTCTTTTCACGAGCGCTCGTTAGCCTGCTTCTGTTCTCAGTGAGGAGGAGGAGGTATAGCGCCGAGGCAAAGGCAGAAAAGCTAATGGGAGCTGAGGCTTGGGAATGGTTACCTCTACCTCTAAAATGCAATTGAAGTTCAAGCAGGTGAGTGTACTTGAGCTCAAGGAATAAACACATCATTTCTCTTCCAGAATTTGGGGACTTGAAATCGCGACCCAGCAGCAAACATTTATTCCTCAGCTCAGGGCTGGTGTTGCACATTTAGCAAAGAGCAGATGTCAGGGGTGTGTTTTAAGAGACAGGGGAAGAAGCTGCTTGAGCAAGGCCAAGACTCGCAGAGACGCAATCGAATGTGACAGGCTTTGGGAGGTTTATCTTCCAGAACAAACAGCTTGGCTACAAATTTTGAAAGAAAGGATAATGAAGGAGAGAGATGGAAATGGAAACTGGTATGGCCTTTGGGTTTATTGTTACCTGGCCTCAGCTGAAGCACTAAGATGTCACAGCTTCTCTCCAACCCTCTGAACCTCCCGTGCCATGGACAGGGCCAGGGACAATCTGCAGAGCTTTATGGGGGGGCCTTATAGAAATGCGTCTCTCCCCCCCCAGCACCATTTCTCCCTGCTGGCTCTGCCCTCGCAGGTGACCAGACTGCCAGCGAGGCAGCCACTGTCCTTATCCATGCAGGGCTGAGACCGTTCTCTTAAATCACAAATGGAGATTAGCGAGTGTATTATAGAGCAGGTAAGAGCACAGCTATTGAGGAAGGGCCAGGTTAGAGAAAGGCTGCTAGCAGAGGACTTGGACCAGTGTTGGTTTAGCACTTTCATTAATGGCTTAGTCTGAAAATGAAGAGGTCACTGTCAAAATCTGCTGGAGATCTGAGGCTGAGAGATGTCATTAATGCACAGCAGAATGGAGATATCTCACAGAGCAAACTGGACAATTGGGGAGCAATGGAAATAGAATAAAGCTGAACAGGACAAGGGCAAAGTCATAGTCAAGAGACTAATAATAATACTTTCTGCCAAAAGATGGGAGTTCATTAGCAAAAAATAGCTAAAGAAGGACTTGGATCACCACAACCAGTCCATCACTGATGTAACTCTAGATAATGAAAATGTGGTTTTCAAAGGTACCAAAAGGGCTAGTTTCTGTGCAAGTAGGAAAGCAGCACACCGTTGCATAGGCTCTTCTGCAAGCCCATGCATTATAGCATGTATACTCATGCTCTCCCTTTCATCAAGCCATACGGGCACAGAGGGCCAGCAGGAGAGGGAAAGCTACCCGAGAAGAAAAAAGGGGTTTTATAACTTATCAAAAGAGAGGCAGAGCAATCACTGCCTAACAATACCTATCAGCTTAAACACTACCAAGGGAGAAGAACTATTTAAGCTGGGAATAGGTTTTGGCTCAAGAACAGATAGTCATAAGATGATTATAGATAAATTTCAGATGTCAATTAAAAGATAGCTCTCAAGCACTGAGAAGCGAGGGGACTGCAACAGTCTCCCAACAAAAAAAGCAGCACCACTTGCCACAGGCACACAAAAAACCCTCTCCAAAATCTCGCCAACTGGTTTGGAAACAAATCCTAGTGCCTTCCTAAAAGGTCTCGGTGAGGGGATTGTCTATAATTAAGGAACTGGATTCAGGAGGCCCCTTCCAACTCTATGCAGTACAAGTCTGGTGACTGCATATCACAGAGGAATCATTGGCGCTGATGGACTGACTGAGGCAGTTAATTAGTTTACTAGCATCAAGAAACAGTAACCTACTTTTGCAGTGCAGCAAAACTGGGAGAGGAGACAGAAGCGCAAGAAAAAAGCCGCAAGCTGCTTGCCCAGCAAGTACAGACAGCCGTCTATAGGAGGCTATTCACTCCTCTGGTCACATATGTGCAGCACCATCCCAGGTCGTGCCTTGGGAGAAAGGGATCAAACACATCAGGAGTGCAACACCAAAAGTATATTAAGCTTATTATAACTGTGCCATTCATAAAAGAGGGGGAAAAAAAGCCTTCATTGGCTTGAAATTCGAATTGGAGTGACCTGTGTAATCATACGGGGTGATACGCAATATATGTAAGACCCAATGCGCTGCTGTTTGCTCCACGCTGACTCAAGGCTGCAGGCAGCCAAGGGCCACCTCTGGGAAACTATCGCTGAGAATGGGCTTCAGCACCCACCCTGCTCCTATCAGCAGTGCAGACACACTTGAAACATGATAAACATAAGCCAACGCTTGGGCTAACAAAGACTCTGTCTGTGTATGGATGCTTTGGTGTGGTTCCCAGGAATAAAACTAGCAGTGTCAGCTTGGGAGGGCAAAGGGTGCAGATGAATACAAATGACAGAAGGACAAATTTTGTGAGTTGAAAAGCACTGGTGGCTCCAGGAGGAGATCCCTGAGAAGCTCTGATGCTTCTCTGTTTACAAAAGCAACTGCTCTAGCCAGTCATATAACCTTGGGCTTTAAAGCCCACCACGATGGTATGTGCAGTGGGAGAACCTGGGTTTGGGTTTATTCTTATCTTCTCAAGGAATTTTTGCCATTGTCAGAAATAAAAGCACCTGTAAGATGCTGTTAGACGCTATGAGAAATACTGGAACTGCACCATGCGCCACTCAGACTGGCTCCCTCCTTTTCTTTATCTCAGTTTCTAAAGATACAGGAATCCAGGAGCAGATAAAGCCAGACTCCCTGAAGAGGAAATTATTTTCTCCACAGATCTAAGCCACTGGAATGGGTCTGTGTGTGATTTAAAAAGCATACATGTTTCTTCTTATTGTCTTCCTTACACCCGCCTAAGAATATGTGTGGCGTTTTAAATTTTTTTACTTTTTATTTTAGTTGCTTTTTATTTTAATTACATTTTACTGCTTGGACTACTGGCATCAATGATGCAGTACCTTAATGTGCATTATCACACATAACTCACAAGTCTAATTGACATCTATGGGGAAGAGTCAGGCTGGAGACAAGTGTGGGAATACCTGGTCTCATGTTTTACTCCTGCATGGGACTGAGTATTCACATGGCTTTTGCAGACAGAGAAGGACATTTCTATGCACTAGGGCTGAGGGGTCTACATAGATTTTTGCAGCCAGCAACTAGTCGTTACCCAAAGGAAAATAAAGAAAGGAAAAAAAAGCATTAACATGCTGAGTTGGTAAACAATATAGGTTTCCTAAGAATCCTGACCATTTGCTGATGGCTTAGTCCCTGAGCATTTGGACCTCTCCCAGCCTCACAGTCGTCTCTAGCCCCAGTGTTGGTCTGGCATGTGGCACAGTGACAGGAGCAGCGAAGAGCCGCGGTGGAGCTGGTGCAGGGAAACCACAGAGCCCTGCTTGCTGGTGGGCCAGCCAAGGCGAGCCGTCTCACACCAGCCTTCCTCAGCGTTTGGAAATGTCGGGTACGTTTGTGCCTCTGCCTCGCCTCCGCCACCAGCCCCAGGGGCACACCGGCGGGCAGCCGGGGCGGGAGCACAGCATGGCGCTGCTGTCGTGAGCCCACGGGTGAGAAAAGCCTCTCCAGATGAGTCACACAAAGTCCATGTGGTTTTCATGCTGGCTTGAGTCGTTGTAGAGGCATCTGGGTCTGACTGCCCGGCTCCTCCAGCAACTACAACCCCGACGGTATTTGTGAGTCTGAGGTGCCTTTGATGGCTGCTTGGCCACACGAACCCAGTAAGAGAAAAAGCACGGTTCAGGAAGAAGATGGTGGCAGAGCAGGTGTGAAAAGATAAATGTTGAAATGTTCAGTCTGCTTTAAAGTGGCACACAAGTTGCATTCAATGGCATGAAAGGTTTCAGTTTCTTTAATTTGAAAGTATGAGAGGGGAAAAAAAACCCACACCAAAAAAGCCAATTAGGTAAGATCCATCGGATACCAGCATTGAGCTGCCTGCAGACGTACAATGCTGCATCTGTGAAGGTCTTGTGTGTGTCTGTGTCTGCTTATTCTTCAGGCTCAGAAATCTTTCAATGGTAATTAATTTAGTTTAATGGTAATCTGCTTTTGGCTCAAGATCTAAAACAAGTATGCAAGTATTGACCATCAGAGAAGTTACTGGCAGGATGCTGCCAAAGTTGCTCACCAGGCAGAACAGTCCTCTTGGACTCAGAACTGAACTCTTTCAGGACCCAGAGTTCAGCTCCCAGGTTAGCATCACACGGTCTTCCAGGCATCGGAAAGTTCCTGCTGGCTTTAAGTGCACGCCAGAGCAGTGTCACAGAGGCCGCCAAGGCCATGCATCAAGCTACGGCAGGATGTGGGGACGGCTCCTCCACGTCACGGCCAGAAGGCCCTAGCTGCAGGCAGGTTAGTTCAGCAAGCCCCAGCTAAATCAACAGATGGAGAAACTATTTTTGTCCACATGGACATGTCAATTTTTTCCTTCAGTAGAAGCCCTACAAGAACCTGAGAAACTGCTGACCTCTGTGCTGGGCAGCAGCTGTGGGCTGTCCTCCATGCAAGCCTCTCTGGAACAAAGACAGCCCCACAGTGGCCTCCCTGCCAGGGGCCATGCAAGGGGACATCTTGCAGCCCTGGACCTAGCACCTCTCTCACACTTTACGAGTCCCTTTCCCTTTCACTGCATGGCAGATCGATCATCCTCTCCCCCTGATGTGTCTGCTTTGAGGGCATACCTCTGGGGCAAAGGATAAAGCTGGCTCCCTCCATGACATGAGCTGGGCCCCCCCGCTGACCGCGTCAGCTCTCAGAAGTGACATTTGCATGCTCAGCTACATGCACAGTCACTGTAGTGCTACATCAGCCTATAACACAGACTCCTTCAGCAGCCAAGTATACCAGGCAGCAGTTAGGTATTTATTACTGGGGGGGGTGGGGGGTATTCAGAAACACACTTGAAAAATCTGGTTGTCAAGGTAGAACACAGCAGCTGCCAGGCTTGCATCCAGCTCCAGCATTTACCCTACAAATTGGTCACTGTGGGAAAAGAGATTTCACCCAACATCAGTTGCAGCTACCATCTCTGACCACCAGTCAGTCAAAGATTTACCAAAAGGAGGGAAAAACAAAGGGAAAAAAAGGGGGGGGGGGGGGAGGAATAGAAGAAGATGAGGAGAATGTAGCATCTCAAGAGATCTTTTTGAGTTCTTCATGACTAAATAATCATTAATTTGCTTATGAAGAACTCTTTGACCCTTCGCCCACGGCCGGAAGCCGCTGTGCAGCAGGAACTATTTGTGAAACCACTACATGGAAGGGCAACATACTGTAGGCTCAATATGTCTGATGTGCATTTGTTTCACCTTTCCCACCACCCCCCACAAACTGAAAATTAAGCATCGAGTTTATTTAAGAATCTTTACTCTTTTTTTTTTTTCAATTTAAATTATACTTCCAAAATACAAGTAAAAAAAACTCACAATATGTTGCTAACTTCTACAAAATAGTCTAAATAATAATGCACTTACATCATTTACACAATTTACCTTCACAATAAAATAGGAGCACTTAGACCAGTATTTACATATTGACAGAGAACGCGGTCATGCAGCCATCTGCTTCTGGTGCTGTCTCCTGCTGGGGTACCTCTGGGAGACCGCAGCCTGCAGTTGCACGCAAATCCTTCTGCAGGGAGAAATCCCTGCCAAAGTCTTTCTAGGTGCAGGGACCTTCCCATAGGGTGCCAAGGAGACCAAAATGGTGGCAAATATTTGCTTTTTCATCGTAAAGCTGCCACTGTAGCACATACCGATGAATTATTTAAGGAATTCCCTGAATTTTGCGTCGCAATATTAGGCACTTCATTATAAAAGTTAGTTATTATGGCTTATGGAAAACAATTCACTTTCCTCAGGATATGTACTTGCCAGAGTCAGTGGGAGAAAGAGACATGTCCAAGGGCACACTTTGAGCCAATGTTTTGGGTTTGCCTGCATTAGAAATTTAGATCATATTACTTAATATCAGTCCTGAAGGAAGTATTTTATCAAGACCCGATCTTTCCAGCAAGTCAAGCAGTCAGTGTATTTTAAAGCTTAGTATATCTGCACTTTTCCCCCAAATTACTGGTAACTAGAGCTTTCCCTCTTACAATAAGTTAACTACTTACATCCATGCTGTTCAATGTGCCATTGGGTGACATATCCCACGTATGATTGTCTTAAAAAGAGTACACCGTAGGCTGAGGGATTATTTACATATCTTAACATGTAGAAAATAAAGTTGTAATTTACCAATTAATAAATATAGATCAACAGAGTACAATACTGAAATAAAATAAATTAGAATGATTCTCCGGGTGTTGAATTCCCTCCCTTAAGGCCTGAGCCAGAGACCATAAAAAAAAAAGTGATGTTTTTTCAAGGGCTCAAAAAGGTTTTGGACAGGGCTTCTTATTAGACACTGGCTGTTTGAAATTGGATGTTTAGCTAAGCTGACAGGTATTTGAAATCTATATCATCAAGCAGCAAAACTTACCTCTAAAAGGAGTCTTTTGGGTAAAACAGTTTAGACCAAACATTAATACTGCGTTTATTAAGAAGAATATAGTTCTTGCAGATTGTCTCGACATTAATTCAGCAGCAAGGAAATAAGCATACAGTTAAGAACACAACGTATTTGTAAGGCAAATACGTGTTAGTGCACATGATTTTCCAAAAACTTCACTCCTCAGCTACATTTGTGCATATTTCAGAATGCTTCTAACTAGACGGTTAATAAAAGTCTTCTTGTGACTATAGCTAAGTTTGCCATTACAAAAATTAACTGAAAAACAGTTAGGAGTAACTTAGTCAAGAACGACGCCAAACTTCAGGTCCAAATATATCAGAACACTGAGAAATTTGGAATCTAAGTAAAAATCTTAAAACTTAGGTCTATCAAACTTAAAACAAAACAAAAAAAAAAAAAGAAAAAAGATTAAAAGCAGTGAATCTGCTCTCAGAATTGCACGCTCACCAGATTTGTAAACTCCACATGAAGTCAGTGATGCACTGGTCACTATAAGAGGTATAACGTAGATGCTCTATGCAAAGCAGTGCAGATGCTTTGGCTGTAATTTACTTCATGTCTCCTTTTTCTCTTCCGTGAGGATTAAGCATTTAAAGTAATTCAGTAGCTAAAAAGTCTGTCTTATAGGAAAAGGTCTGGGTTTACATGGAAGGGGGGGTGACAGGCGTCCACGTGGATGCTAGCCTGGCATGTGCGGAGGCATCGTACTGGCTGTCGGGCAGGTCCGTGGGCGCCCCGCCGTCATACAGGGGGGAGGCGGAGGAGGTGGCGGGGACCGGGTGCGGAAGGGCAGTGTAGTGCGCTGGAGAGCCACGCAAAAACTGGGAGCTCAGGCCGTTGGACATCCCGCTCGACTGAGACACTGGCGTGATGGTGCTGTTACTCACAGACCACAAGTTAGGATACTGACTGAAAGAGGGAAAGTGATAAATAAAATAGGTTACTAGTGACTCTAGTGCCTGCTCAAGTCACAACACAGCTCCCAGGCTGGGTTTCTTTGCTGGAGACAGTGAATTTCCTTAGGAAGCTCCCAGCCACTGTGAGGTAGGAAGGACCCCCAGGCAGGAGGTCATGTTCATGGCACCCCACCAATAAATCAAATCTCCCTGTTTTCCCCACAGCAGGACCAGCACTGGGTATGCTAGCAAATTTTAATCCAAGCTGAGGAATGAACAGGCTGGCCTGAAAAATGCAGAAGCTTGCAAGCCAATTCCTGAGCCATGCCATACCCTTTCCTCAGGGGAAAGCCACATGATGGGGGTAGACAAACCCAACAGGCTTGAATTCATTGCCATGAGTCTGTCAAAGCCCTAATCCCCCTTGAGTGCCTCTGTAGTCAGAGAGGGACAGATGCCTCCAGACAGCAATTCATCCCTCCTAGGACCTTGTTCATCATCTCATGTTAGAAGGGGAAGAGCTAGATCGATGGCTGCAGATTGCACAGATACTACAGAAAAGGCTGCTTAAAAGGAAAAAATCCTTGTCAGGACACCATAGCCTCCACTTTTTCTCTCCTCCAAGTATGTATATACACGCATACATATGTGTAACACACATATGAATTAAAAGAAACAAGCTAATTCAAGAGAAACACTATGAGAAAAAAAATCAGTCGTGCTGTGTAATACCACACAGCGCTTTCTACCTATCAATCCCAAGCAGTTTAGCAAAAAAGATAAGATATTCTTCTTACTTTAAAAACAGGGGGCCTTAGACAAAAGGGATGGCAGAAATGCCTTCCTTGAGGTCCCACAGTTCCAGTTCTAAGGGTTTTATCTACTAGACAACTCTTAGTGCAGCAACTGAAACTCAGTGGACTTTGCAACCTCCCAAATATGTATCCTGGAGGCCAGACATGGAAAGAAGTGCTAGGAGGACCTGTTTACTTCATTAACATATGTTCAGGACTGAACTTATGTTCAGTAATAGTTATTTTATACTGCGTGGTAGTACGTACTCTGATTAGTAGCTAAGTGTCTATGTGCACGGTTCACATAAAAATGCTTTCCACAGAGTGGTAGATCTGAATTACCCATAAAGATGCCCAAACCTCAGCCCTCTGTGGTTAATACCAAAGATTTTAGCACCTTATCTGTATTTCTTTGAATTTGCAAGTTTAGCTCCAAGGGACTGACTGTAAACTAAATCCCTGCTAAAGGATCCAAAAGTTTCATTAAGATAAAAAGTACAAAGAGGAGAAAAAGATACATTTATATGATCACAAAGTGGCAAAGGTTTTGACCAAGTGTATAATCCCACGCTATGCTGGCTTCTGTGGCAAAGCTCAAGTAAGGAATTACTGCCCCAACCACTTGCTCCTTCTCCACAGTATGGTTCGCTGCCCCTTCATTTGTAGCAGAACAAGGGTTTGTGGAGATGGATAGGAAAGCAGTGACTGACTAAAATTAAACGGATCAAAAATAACTTTTTAAACATTTTTTAAAACAACTTTTAAACTTTCTAAAGATGAAGCTTAAAAGAGCATCCTCAAATTCAATGGATGTTCAAGTGATTTGCAATCCTTCATCTATCAAAAATTGCTGTTAGAAGTATCTACATTTCCAAAACCAAAACATAAAAAAAATAGTTTTTATCGTTTCTTCAATCTTTTCCTTGTTAACAGTCCTTCTCAGTGCCCCCCTCCCTGAGATGGCCAACGAGTCGCACATGGCCATAAGGATTTCTAATTTGCTGGTGACTCTTTACCTCCTTTTTCAGCCTTCTCTTCCCAGAAAGTATCAATATAGCGATTTGAGGGCTGCCAAGGGATGGACTCCTACCTGGAGCTGGTAGCTGTGCCAGTGCTGTGACTCATGGGCAGCATCGTCGTGTGTGCGGGAACTCCTAGGGAAGACCAGTTGTCATGGGACTGCAGCATGGAAAGGCAGGCAGAGGAGTTATCGGCGTAGGCTGCTGAGAAAACAAGCAAGCACCTAAACACACTAGAACTGGACCAAATAACAATCTTGTATTGAAACGCAATTTATAGCTTTAAACCACCCTCCTCATTACTGCCTTGCAAAAAACCAAACTTCACACACACAGAGAAAAATGAAGGCAGCTACCAGTTGCGTCAAGTTTACAACACGTTCACTGGCATGCCCCTGCTGATGTGTTGTTTTGCTCAACTTAAAACTGCAAAGTCTTATTTCTATGAAGGATCTACAGCCAAAAAGCTGTCTTCAAACCACCTGCTAATTCAGCCCATGCTTCCTTATTCCATCAGTGGGAAGAGGCAGGTTCCTTACTTACGCTATCCCAATCACTCTTCCAGGGCACCTTCTTTATCTCCATCACCTACATTGGCAGTAACAGCCTGGCAGCCCTGGATCACAAGCATATTGCTGGACCACACATCCCAGTTTTTGAGCTGAGCATGCCACCACGGGCTCCGAAGTCTGCCTTGGGCACCACCAGGAGTGACTGGACTGTGGCTTAAACTACTCCGCTTGTGACCAAAACTGGTTGGCCAACACGGCAGAGGCACTAGGAAGCTATAAAGGGAATGCTATACAGCCATCCCTAGCGAGAAAGAAGTTGCTGTGGCAGCTGGCTAAGGGAAGGAGAAGATGTTCCTTGCTGAGGACCAGGGAACAAGAAGGAACATCGGAGGTGTTTTGTTCTCTTATTCTGTTTCAAGTCACAAAACTGGCATAAAGTTTCCAAGATGCAAAAAAGGTCCACAGAAAGCTAGTATACAGCTTTGTAGTTCATTTTAAAGTGGAAAACAAGATTGGCCAGACTGCATCTAGAAGCCTGTGTGTTACTTCACAATTAATTTTTTTTTTTTTTTTTTTTAAATGGGAACCTTCAATATCCATACAGGCTGAAGGGCAAAAATTGTTAACAGGTCTTTACCAGAAGAAAGAAAAAATAAAATTTAAAAAAAAAATCACTGTTAAAAATGCCCTTCTCTCCTCTCCCTTAAGTACCTATGGCTTAAGACACTAAGTCTTAAGCTGTTTGGCAATTTCTGAGCACAACTTTTAAACAGCTCTGCAGTTTACTCAGCTGCATATTGTTTCAGTGTATGCAGCTGTGACACATTCATTGAGAACAACCTTAGTGCACTGATGTTAACTACAGCAACAGGCAAGTAAAACTGACAGAATCAGGCCCTCAATTATTATATGTTAATAACAAGTGACACTAACAGAACCAGACATATACTTCTTCATTTCATTGTATTACCTATAACTAATAATTAAAATGCTCACAAACTTCACTTAAAAAAAAAAAATCAATGTCAGTTTAAGCTCACTGGTTACAAGAATTCACAAGCACAAGACAAAGCCAGCACAATATAATCTAATCAATTAGCAGGAGACAGTTCTACACACCCTCAGTTTTTCCACCGTAAAGAGACTGGGGACACGTACTCATCATCCCTAGTTCTTTGCAATGCCGGCCCCAAGCCCTTTGCGCAAACAGAGCTAGATAGCGACCTCCATTTCTGTGGCATCGCTCGAGGCGCCCACCACTCAACGCTCGCATCCCTCGGCTCATTTCCCACCTTTTTAGAGAGCTGCAAGGTCAGACTTACTTGGCGAGTTGTTTCTATGGGTGTAGGGGTTGGGGTAGGGGGCAGGACGGTGGTTCCTCAGCGATGAGTACCTTTCACAGCTGTGAGCAGGGGAGAGCGACAGGGGGGCTCCGAACTGGGGGTGAGGACTGGCAGGTGGGCACAGAGTCCCAGTCCCAGGAATAAGCCAACTACCTACTGGGGGGAAGCAAGAGGTTTGTAAGATGGGTGCGTAACGCAGCCGGGCAGGGAAAGAATCACAGAGCAATGAGATAAACAATCAGTCAGCGAGGAAACGCACGCTCGGGAAAGGAAACAGAGTTTCAACACAGCTGAAAAATCTGGGTCTCTAAATGATCTTATGAAGGCAAATTAGATAACAGGTTAGAAAAAGTCCCATGTCAAGCTAACATTATTTTTTAAATTACCATTTAATTACAATCACAGTAAGGAAACAGTGAAATGGTTAAACCCTCCCTTACACAGGTAGTCTGTGCTCAGTAACCGTTAGTGTAATCTTCAGTTTTAAGTTGCCCTTTGGGGGTCTCAATCTGTAGCTAAGCTCTGAGGTTTCTCAGACTGCTAAAAGGAACTCTTAAGTGTTTTCACTGAAACAAAATAATTCCTACCGCAACTCAACTTCCCCCCTTTATAGGCTGCCAACATTTTTTGACAATAATCCGCTAAAACAGAAATCGTTAACACACTAATGCTTTTTATTCATCTGAAAAAAAACTTTTTAAGCAAGTGCCTCTAATTTTCTTAAAGTGCTTAAAACATAAGTGCCATCTCAATAATTTTCTGCTGCATTTTGAAATAAACTTTTGTCTCCATATTCATAGGAATACTGCTGTCCTTCTATACAAAGGTGGCTGTCTTTTTGGACACAAAGGCAAGATTCCATTAAAGGTTTTTGAACGTAAGACAGAAGTCTTAACTACACACACAGACCATAATGTTTATACAACCATAAACCTGCATGAACCACAATCATAAGGACTGTTAATATTATTCTCCCTATGAACTAATGAGCCAGCCAGCAAACACCGCTCTCGAAGTTTTGCTTCACTTAACAGATGAGACGGAAGAAATCCAAATTACATTCATGATGCAGAATGAAAGAAAACGTACACTGCGAATACCCAGACTGCTGGTTCTCTCCCACTTCCTCCATCATGTCTTTGTGATCGCTTCTATAAAAGAAACCGAGTTGTATTAGTTAAGAATATGCTTTTACAAATCTACATAAAATATCTACACTTTAAAGTTAAGAACTCTCACCTTTCTTTTGCATCAAGAAACGCCTTTGCAAATGGATTGTATTTTATTTTTAAAGCTGTGATCTAAAAACAACAACAAATATTTTTATTTGCAAGTATCACCATCCATTATCATACCGATATTAGGATTTGAGTTAGGACTATCCATTGAAGTTAGTGAAATCACAGATTTGTGAAGAAATAAGATTAGGCCCATAATACCAACCTATGGACATCAATTAAACAGCCCCTAAGGTCTGAAGTATTAGCAGAGGGCTAGGAATTAGTCCCTCTGCCAAATTCTAAGAGACTGAATTGCCTGGGTTTATTGATCAGCTAAGGAAACAGCTAAGAAAGGTAGTACACTAGAGAGTTATAAAAAGCTTCACATTTCAAGCCACAGAAGAATGGGCTTAAAAGAAAAATCTCAAAAAGACTGATAATTTACAGGTTCGTTAAACATAGACGTGCATGTTGGCTAACAGAGAAAGGCCAGTTTTGAAAATGGCATGTTGAGTTATTTTACTGTACAGCTGAAAAGGACAACCGTATTTCTTACCATACTTGTTTGCCCCACAGAATCTTTTAAGAATTACTCTCCTGCAATGAATTTGCAGTGCATATTGAGACGCACAGTGATCAGAACTTTGTGCTGTTGTACACTCATTGGGCTTTTACATCTATTAATTTCATTTTTTTTACATTTAGCTTCAAACAAAGCACAGAAAGAACTGAAAAACGTGAAACGAGATCCATTATTTTGCTCTATAACATGCACTTTGCCACTTGAAACCTCCTGGTACTTGCGTCCTTTCTTCCCTGCTGCGCGTACCTCCTCGTTCTGGTAGGCCGTCACGGCTATAAACTGGGTCTCCGGGAAGGAATGGCTGGTGATCATCCGCTGCGGGCCACCCACTCGCACTATATGAATCCTTGGCTCGTACTTGTGCAGAGAGTTCAACATGATCTGCGAGCAAAGGGACAGAGCGGGTCAGCAGTGACAGAGCGGCGGCAGATGCTGGCAGGCACAGAAAGCACTCAGGTTTTAAAGTATCTACTGATCCGTCTTTCCAGCAGAGGAGAAAGAGGCAACAGGTACCAAAAACCCCTAAAGCCGAAGCTGTAAGAAAAGGAAAGGAGCACCGCAGCCAGACACCCCAATTTTTTGCCTACTTATCCCTGTCACTTGACAGGGCAGCTTGCGTAGTCACAAACACGCTGGTGATACACAGCCAGAAAGACGCATCCACTGCACCGCTGGCGTTACCAGGTACTCAGACCAGAAAGACATCTTTAAAAAGAAAGTCAAAACATCAAGGCTGCCATCCTGGGCGGAAAGACCAGCTCTGCTGAAAGGCGGCAGCCGGGGGGGGGGGTGGGAGGGGGGTGTGTGAAAGCGCGGCCCAGCCCAGGCCAGCGCGGTGACAACAGCCGTGCGCAAACGAGCACCGGGGGGGGTGAGCGGTGGCTCCCGCAGGGACGGGACGGGACGGGACGGGTCGGGCCCGGCCGGTCCAGCCCCGCTGAGCGGGGCGAGGGCGGCGCGGTGCCGGTCCCGGTGCGGGTCCCGGTGCCGGCGCTTACCTGCCCGCCGCCGTTGAGCTTGTTGGTGAGTTTGACCTTGCTGAAGGAGACGGGCGCCTTCATCCAGTGGGCGCCGAAGTTGGGCGAGTCGGGGTGGATGTAGACGCAGCTGGGGGCCTGCGGCTCCGGCTTCCCCCCCGGCACCCACTCCCCGTTCACGTACTTCCAGCGGTGCCCGTCGGCCGCCACGAAGTCCAGCAGGAAGGAGTACATGGCGTTGGGGTCCAGCCCCGAGACGCTCACCTTCAGCACCGGGAACATCCTCCTGCGGGGCGACAGGGAGGCGCGAGGCACGGCGGGGGGCAGCCCCCGGCCCCCCCGGGCTGGCCCGGCCCGCCGCCCCCGGCAGCCCCGCGCCCCCGCCGGAGGCGCGCCCGGGCCGGGGCCGGGGCCGGGGGCGGCGGCGGCGGGAGGGCGCGGGCCCGCGGCACCCCTACCTGCCGTTTTTGGTGACGATCATCTCGTTGGTGAGCTCCTTGAAGCGCAGCCAGAGCTCGTTGTCCTCCAGCGTCACCCGCAGCTCCCGCTCCGTGGGGTCCCCCTTCTCGCTGCCCGCCTGCAGCTCGCTCTCCACGGCGCTCAGCAGGTGATCCACGCGGTACTGCGGGGGCTTGCCCGCGCCCTCCGTGCCCGGGGAGCTCATCCTGGCCCCCCGGCCGGCGGGGCCGGCGCCTGGCAGAGCCCCCAGCGGCGGCCGGGGCCGAGGCCGGGGCCGGGCTGACTCCACTTGACCTCCGCGGCCCCAGCGAGCGGGAGCGGGGAAGGGGCCGCTGTTATACCCCGTCATAAACACCCCCCCGGTGACATCACAATGCCGGCGGGGGGGCCCCGCTGATTGGCGGACGGCCGCTTTGATCTCTCCGGCCGGCCGTTGCCATTGGCTGCCCGCGGCCATATCACAACGGTGCCCGGGGAAGCCTGTGATGTTAATTGCAGCCCGCGGGATTAAACGCGGCTATTTTATGTAAATCTGCCCCCAAATGTTTGCACCTCTATCAAAGCCGCCGGGGCCGGGGCTCCGGCAGCCGCGGAGGAAATGGCCCATCGCGGCAACAGCCTCATAACCCGCGTGGGGCACCCTCCCGCCTCCCCGCCGCAGGCTTTAGCCGGGCCACCGACGCCCGCCACCGCAAGCCCCCGAGGTCTGGCTTTAGGCGGGAGGCACCCGGGCCGCGGGCTCGTATTTAGGGGGGGGAAAAGACGGGGAAGGCCTTCTCCCCGGGCCCCGCCGGCTGCCCGCAGCTCCCCGCGCCCGCCCCGCCGCTTCCCGCAAGTCCTGGCGCTTCGGCTCAAGTCAGGGTGGCAGCCGGCAGCGCCAAACCTGGCCGGAAAATTCAGCCAAAAAACTGAAACCGCCCTGTAGAGCAGCTGAGCAGAAACCGGGCGCAGTAAGCGCCCCGCCCCGTCTTTTAGGGATGACGGGCGCCCACCGGTGAGAACAGGCGCGGGGTTGGCCTCCCGTCGCCGGGCCGGGCTGACGCAGCCCAGAGGCTCGACCACGAGGGGTTCCAGCCATCCCACCTAAATTAAACAATACTTCTAAAAATCAGATCGATGCTTACGACCCAACCCACCTACATTAAAAAAAAAAAAATAATACAACTTCTAAAAGTCAGCTCGATAGCTAAAGGCTTCGTTTCGTATAGCGAGGAGAAACCCCCGCGTGTTTCTGCGAGCCTGAGCCTCCCGGGCGAAACTTTGCCACGGGCCGAATTTCTTTTAAAGTTGTTCGGCGCAGAAGCAAGCGATGGGGCGAGGGAGAGGCGGGCTGCTCTGAAACCCGCCCGCCCGCCGGCGTTTTAATAGTTCGCATTCTCCGGGGCTGCGGCGGGCTGTGGTGTGAGGGAAACAGTTTATTACCGTTCCGTGAGAATCCCTGGATAGAGGGCGAGGGGGAGAGAGGTGACAATGAGCAGGAAATAGTTCAATGGGCTCTCTTTAAACAATAACAGCTTCTTTAAACGGGAGCGAAGGAGAGGGGAAAGGAGCGGCGCGGGGTAAAAAGAAGGGGTTCTTTTAAAAGGGGCATCGCCCCGCTCCCCGCACACCCCGCGGCATCGCCCCGCTCCCCGCACACCCCGCGGCACCGCCGCCGGCCTTGGTGAGATTTTAGGAGGGAGTGCCCGGTGGGCGGCAAGCTGCCCGCGAGCAGGGGGAGCTGGGAGCCCGGGTTCCCGGGGGGCGGCCGGCGGGAGGGGTCCCTCTTGCAGGACGCAGGCGGCGGTTCAGTCCGGGCACCGGCTCTTTCTGCGGGCAGGCACCCCTGCCCGCACCCCTGCCCGCACCCCTGCCTTTCCGCGCTCCGCGCCCGGCGGAGCAGCAGCCCAGCCTCTGCCTTCATCCAACTTCAAATAAACCCGACGCTTCCTCTGTTATTTTCCGTTTCTTTTCGGTTGAGGAGCCACGACTTACGGCTGTATTTTCATTGCACAGCGCCGTCGGGCTCCTATAGCCTTAACTTAGCTCGGCAGAGCTTTTTTTTTTTTCCCCTTCAACCTGACACGTTAAATTCCGCATCTCAGCTCGCTTCAACTACTGTCCAGAAACACACGAAAAATTGTTGTCCCTTCAGCCGAATTCCCGCCGTAAAGTTTCCCAAAGCTCCCGCTGCCTGCGCACCTACCGCCCGCTTTCCGTCCTCTTCGGAAGGGGAAAGCAGCGGTTGCAAAGAAATGAGGGGCGAGGCTTACTAAGTTGATACCTAGACGCTGCTATAGGTATTTTGAGATGGCCTTTTCACTACCGGGTCTTTATTTCACTGAAGGGGCTCGGCGCAAAGCAAACACGCACGCCCCAGCAGAAGCGGGGAGCGCTGAAACCCCGCAGGGCGGCGGCGCGCTGCCCCCGGCCGGGCCGGAGGCACCTCCCGCCGCTTCGCCCTGCCCGCGCCCGGCGCCGGGAGCCGCTCACCCCGGCGCAGGCGGCCAGGGACGGCCGCTGCCTCCGCGCAGGTGGAGGGGAGAGAAGGGACCTTTTCCCCCTTGCAGAAGTCGCCTCCCTTTTAGGGTACGGTCCCCGGGGTGGGGGGGTCCCCTGCAGGGCAAACTCGTCTCAGTTCTTCCTCAACTCGACCTCCCCTGACGAAGGACGCGTTTAGGAGCCGAAAGCAGCAGAACCAGCCAGAACTGAAAGCGACGGAGCCGTGTCCGTGGAAAATTAACAGTTCCGAAAATGCATAAATAAAATAAACAGAGCCGATTTACACGTGTATTTAGGCGATCCGAGTTTTACAAATGCTATTTAATACTTCCGAATGGATGCTTCAAGGAGGAGCTAATTCTTAGTACATATATACGTGCGCACACAAGGAATGGGAAGCAACCTCAACCGCTTCGGCAGCGGACACTTATCGATAGGGTTACTGCGTTTTCCATGGATCACTCTCTTCAGGCAAAAGGAGGAGAGTTGGGGTTGAATTTCATTTAATGTATTTCACGTTTAACTTAATGCTTAACAAATGACCGCGCCACTCATCCCAGGCAAATAATGTATGTACTCAGATTGAGTTGGTCTTTCACAAACAAGCCTATCCAGCTTGAAATTTGTAAATGACTATAAAAAAAAAGTTTCCAGAAGTTATACATAGGCTTTGGAACGGGAAAAAAAAAACAAAACAAAAACAAAAACAAACAAACAAACAAAAAAACCAGAAAAAAACCCCAAAAAAACCCCAACAACAAAAACAAACCCTAAAGTTTTTCCTCAGCTTGGATTCCTGCCGTCTTTATTTTATTTCCTTCTCCCTCTTTCTGATCTTAATTGCACTTTGGTTCTCAGGAGAGGGGACTCCCCACTTCCACAGCCTTTTCACCGAGAGCTGCAGTGCATGACAGTTTACAGCCAAAAAACTTCCTCCAGCCGAACAGCTATAAAGATTCCCGATTTATAGCAAGACTTTCCTTCTCGCACGGGGCGAGTAGTAGCCGCCAGCTGTTATTTCGGCATCGTAAGACCTGCCCAGCATTCCCTACTTTATTCCCCCGGGACAACGCAAATCCGCAGACACCTTCCCGACGGGAGGCAGCCCCCGCCCGCTCCCCCAGCTCTCGGGCACCCGCGGACCCCTGAGCAGCTTTGGTCGCCCGGGGATGCCAGGCGAGAACGAGGGCGCGGTTAGGTACGGCAGGATCTGGGTGATGATCTTGCAGCCTGCAGTGCGGGGGGGCCCGGGGCACGAACCCGCTCCTGGTGCGGGCCCAGCGCCCCCCGCCCCCGGCCCCCGCCTCCCGCCGCCGCCCCGGGAGCAGCGCCCGGCCCGGCCCGGCCCGGCCCGGCCCGCACCCTGCGCGCCCGGGGCTGGCACCCGGCCTCCGAGGGTCACGACGTCCCGCCCCTGGAGAGGAAACACCTACTTGCCCACCACCCGCCTTTTTTTTTTTTTTTTTATTTTTTTCCCCTTAAGTTTTTCCCTCCCTTAATTTATAATTCCTTATAATAGGCTATATATGTAATGGAGATGTATATCTCTACCTCTGCTTGTCAGCTGCTTTTTCCTGGGCACTGGGGAGGAATGTCCTACTGTTTCTACTGTTGAGGCATTGATTGAGGATTTAAATGCCGTTTTCATAAGAAGCTTCTGGATTTCCTTTTAATCTGGCGTATCGTTTTCCTTATGTACAAGGCTTAAACAAGAACAAGCCTAAAGATCGTTCTGGGCGAGCTCTTTATAAGAACTCACCGTTTTGTAACTAACTCCAGTGTACTAACATGTACCTACAGAGGAAACAACAACGTGTGAGAACATACAGTGGTTTTACCCATTTTAAGTCCATATATTGTGAGCGTTAAGCCTCTGGAATAATTACGTTTCAGGTTTTCTACTTTCAGTATTTAAGAACTAGGACTGATTTTTCCTCTGAAGGTTTTAATGCACACACATTTTGAAACCCATTTGCTTTTCAAGTAGTCTGAACGGAGCACAACGTGTTGATTTTGATTTGTTTTGCTTTCCCCCTTTAGCATTTGGGAGGGCAAGGCAAAGGCAGAGTGCCATCCTGCATTTTCTGAAGGTGGCAAAACTCCCGTTGACTTAGTCAGATCTTTGCTTGAGTACTGCTAAGTACCCTCTCCATCTCAAATGCTCAGATCCTGAGGTTTCCCTCATGAAAGTCAATGATCAGACTTCCAATGACTTCAGGCCTGCTGCAGTAGACAGCACCAACTGGGGAAAAACAACAGAATAAACTGAGGCTCCCAAGAAAGCCCTTAAGGAAGCGTCTGGCTCAAAGGTGGATGAAATCAGCAAAGTTGAGAGCAGAGTACTTTTGATTCGAACTCAAAATTTTGAGCTAGAATATCCTTTTCAATATCTCAATGATATTGCTTAGAAGACCAAATAAGCAATGACATTGCTTATTTAAACCAAGTCGTCGTGAGTGAGCTAGTGGGAGCGAGCAGATGACACAAACCAGAGCCATCCGCCACTCTAACAGGCCATTTCTTTCAAAACTGCAAAGCGGGACAGGCACAATGCACCACTGGGGCTGCAAAGAGAAGCAGTAGAATAATAGATACTGTTTATTGCTTTATCCTGGCCTAAAGGATAATCTTAAAAAAACAACCAAACAAAAACCAAAACAACAACAACAAAACAAAAAAACCCCGCACACTGAAGGCAAACAGGGACCATAGGAGTCTGATGACAGAAAGTACTTGCCTCATCATAAACATCCTAGCAGGACTCCTGTAGGGAGACCCTACCATAAACAACACCTTTTCTTATACTTCAGCCCACACAGTTCTCAAAGGGAACTAGCGTAAACATGACTTTTCTTGCCAAGATATGCCACAGTAAGTTAAAAAGTTGATGCTCAAGTCTCACATAGAGAAGTCCTCAGATTTTCTGACATTATCGTTAATAACCAAACCAACGTACTTTTACTGGCAATATTCATCTTTGCCCTGAGCATTATCTCTCTTTATAGAAGTCTGCAGTGCTAAGAATCAAACAGGCCATATTCCTTTGGCAGTTCTTTTAATATCAATAAAAGATTTAAGGCAGTCAGGAATCCATAGCTTCTCCTTTCCCTCTCCTTTGAACATTTCATGGAGAGTACTGTAAGGCTCAAGACAAACGGGGCGCGTCACAGCTGCAGAATATTAGCACCTCTAGAAAAAAAGATACAAGTCCTAATTTGTAATTGCAGAATTTTTAAAAACAAATCAACTTCTTTTCCATTTCTTTTTTTCTCCTCCTTTACTGGTTTAACACTTTTCTTCCTCCTCCTCACTGCTCCACAGGAAAGGTAAAGCTACAGTGTTAATGAGTACTATTTTATATTTTATAAGTACGGGTAACATTTTTAGTATTCACCTGGCAACTTGTGCCTAAATCTAGATTATCTCATGTTTGGGAATTAGCAATTGCCCTGAATGCAGCCTCAAAGCTTGCAGCCTCTTCTGAGCCCTCTACTGCCCAGATGATTTCCTGCTTTCGTGCGGGAGGTAACTCCCTCAGCCGTAGGAAATCAAAGCACTGGGACAGCTTTAGCCATGAGGGGTTACTGAAAGCAAATTCTTTGCCTCTCATCAGCAAGGAAACTAGCTGATAGAAAGCTATTTTCTTCTTTACCTCGTTTGAGTTAATCTCCACTGATTGATAGCAACAGTTTTGCATATCACTCTATTGCTGTTTTTCATCATCTTGATGCAGCTGGCTCATGGGAAAGAGCTGGAACTTAAGTCAATCTAGATATTATTTGAACTCACAGGGAGCATACTTTTACATCAGCTGAGCCACTTTTTAGCCCCCTCCACTGCCTCCTCTCTTACACTGCTCTGAACCCAATTGCCACCTTTCTTCCGAGCTGTATGTGACCTACCTTTACTCTATATCCCCAACCCTTCATCCTGCCCACACTTGCTTCACCAACAAGGACTTCTCCACATCTGATATAAATATTTTCATATTGCTGCTTTTAAGACAGTGAAAATCTCCCAAACTGATCAAGTCACCACCATATTTTCCTGTAAATCGGTTTTCCATTATGTACACAACATGTGTGTTGTGCACCATCCTGGACAGGTCTGCTCAGAGGAAAATACGTGGTAGAAGGACCGCACGGAGCAGAAGAACAGGACTGTGATGCCAACAACTTTAAATCTGGACAAGGAATAAATAAGCAAGGCAACATTCAATGGAAGGTGGCAACTGCAGAGAAAAGAGAAACTACTGACACAACAGCTCCTTAAAGAAGCTCCTGTTGGTCTTCTAAGGGAGACAGTGGGCAAACTAATGCCAGCTTCTTCCTGTCATACAGGGCTCAGACCTGGAGAGCAGCTTCTGGGACATAGAGACTTGCTTGTGGTCCTCTGTTTCATGGCCAGGAGTGCAAAATGCTTTGCAAACTTCAGCCTTTCTGCGTTAAATGCACCCATCAAGCTCTGACAAACACAAATGTTTCCTATAGTTTCCTATTTCGAATTCAGCAAAGGTTACCTGGGTCTTGGATGCTTCTTCCCTGCCTTATGCCACCTAACGAGTCTGGCTGTGGGGAGATGGTCGATGTAACGTACAGCACAAGAGACTGGAAGCCAGGAGAGCTGATTCGGAGCTCCACTGCCTCATTGTCTCACTGTCAGCAAGCCTTCAGGATCTCCATTTTGGTAAGCTGCTTGTCTTCACAGTGAAAATATTACACAGAAATTTTCATTGGTAATATCCCATCCTTATTTTCTCTGGAACCATTTGTAATGAAAGTAAGTATCCGATAAGCTAATAATGCATAATGAAAAGTAATTACATGACAAAACAAAAATTCACAATCTTTGTTCTCTGGTAATGCAAATCTGGTCTGATTCTCTAACAAGGGTACATTTTTCTGGATGCTTTTTGAACACCTGCATTTTTACCAAACTGGTCGGTTTAGTCCCACTTAGTTCCAGCATGCTGCAGACATTGGTTCATTTTGCACTTCCAGGTTGTTAAAAAAAAGAAGTCTGCATAGTAAAAAGGGACTGTTTAAGCCTTATCTTTTTGTCTAGCAGTCCATGCTGTCACTACCACACGCAGGTACAACTGAGATGATGACTGAGCAGTAAATGATGAATGTGGGGGGACCACACCGTGTGATAGCCGCCAGTGCATGCGCCATGGGAGGCAGTGCCAGGAATGCCTAGGAGACACCGCAGATGCCCGAGCCTGTCTTGGAAACCTTTGCACATGAGACGCTTTCCCAGGGTGAGAAAATATTTCTTGCCCTTGCTAAGAAAATGTCAGCTGTGACCTAGGACTAGTAGTCCGTGTAGTTTGATGTCCTGCCTACCAGTGGTTAGTCGTTACATAGGAAGATGTGATCCTTCACCCCTGATTATGCAGATTATTTGGTAATGTTTCCAGTCAGATAAGCATTGCCTTTGTGGTTCTGTTGACTCACTTATTCCTTAAAGTATGAAGAATTATAGCTGTATTTTTTCTAAGCCAGTTTAACTTTAAATGTTTTTCTTATCCACCTTGTGTCTGACTTTTATGCTAATTAAAATTGCTCATTCCTATGAAACTACTTTTTATGTCTAGCTCAGATCAGTAGATGCTCACTGCATTCCTGAGTTATCATAAATATTCTTGCAGGTTGCTAGGAAAAATTACAGCTCCCTTGCCTAGAAAATCTGTGCTACCTTTTCATATTAAACACCGGCGACCTCAATTAGTGGTTAAAACTATTTCAAAACACTCCATAGAGGCACAGTTTGATAACGTGGTACACTAAGTCTCTTACTTTTAATGCTGATTCCAACAGCCTAACATCAAATTCTCAGATAAGACCAACTAAACAGCAGTGGATCTAACTGGGGCAGCTATTTCTTTTTACTCCCTTGGACTTGACAAAACTTCTTCCCCAAGCTTCCTCTCATCATCTCATAAGAGCTCATACATTCCCCTGTATATATAAGATAATTGAAGGTGGTGAATAATTTATTTTAAAAGCTAATGCTAGAACCACAAGGTAGTTCACCCAGATCTCTAGAAGACAGAATATGAATTCAGGGATACCCAACTTTATTATTGCTAGGAATTTAGCTGTACAAAATCCGTCAATGATAACATCTTTGTCCCCTCCTCAGCAAGTATAAACTTACAATTTATGACAGCTGGCAAGTCAATGTTGTGCTACACGCTTGCACCAAGATAACTGCCTAGCATATTCACATCAGTATTCTTGCTGTAGAAAACGCTGAACCTTCAAGCCTTGTCCTGACCTTTTCTTTACCAATCTGTGTGCCTTACTTCTGTGTGGGAACAGAAAAAGAGATTGATCCCAATCATGTCTATCTGCATTAGTACTTTTGATAGCTCCTAATTCGGGAGGTATTTTGTCATTTGTCCTTAATGTTGTTCCACACCATGCCATGGGAATTTTCTCCCAGTGAGCACTGGAAACTTTTGACCCGATTGCAGTGGTATTCTAGAGTATCACATTCAGTATCCCAGACACATGAGTGAAAAAACAGTAGCCATCATATAAAAGGTACCAAGATTTTAAAATCTGAATTACATTTCTGTTCTTTCAGAGGTACTCTGATACCTGAGAACTTCTCAAACCTGAAATCTGCGGATGCTGCCAACTGCTCATTTAAGCTGGCAGGTTACCTTCAATCATGGACTTTCCACTTGCATCCTTGTTAATGTAACACATTAATAGTCTTGCAGGCACATTGCAAGCATTTATTTGCCTTCTTCAGCTTTTTTAAACAAATTGTTATTGTTCAGTTGAATTAAAACAAATCTCAACCATGTTATATTTATTGCTTTTTTATACTAGTAAAAAAACCCACAAACACCACTAATTGAAGCCTTCTCCAGTTCTATCCCTTAGACAGCTTGTTATTTGTGTTTAACACTGGCTTTGCAAAAATCTTCTTGAAGAAACCAGAGGGAAAATTTCAGTATTGTCCAAGTCTGTAATTTAAGGTGCATTTCACTTTCAGACTCTTGTGGCAGATACTGTGTATTCCCAGGAATTCACTCCTGATTCTGTCTGTCCAGATGTCAAGGGCAGGGACAATCTGAGCAGTAGAAAAAGAACTGCTTTACCTTCAAAACACTTTCCTTTAGGAAAAAAAAAAAAAACAACAAACCAACATCACTTCAAGCCCCAACGCACTGACAGCTTTGGTAAAAATAGAATTTAATTCAAGACTTCATCTTCAGCAGATGTCTTGTCTCACACATTTAGTTGCGTACACTTATAGTAAATATATTTCTATTCAAATAGCAACTGCTGTGATGCACTGAAAAGTTTTCTCCCTATTTTACATCTAGAAATACAACAGTACATTGTGCAAAACTGAAACAATATTAAGTTAGTAAGAAGTCAGGTATATATTTCTGATCAAGAAAGTAGAAAATCCACAAACTCATTTTACTAATGAACTCTTATGCTAAAGAAGTTCTTAAACATCAGCTAGATTCTATAGATTTTACCTGGGAAAAATTTCTGTTGAAGGCATAGGAAGTTTTTCCATGAGTAATC
Source organism: Platalea leucorodia (assembly GCF_965183815.1). Classification (NCBI taxonomy): domain Eukaryota; kingdom Metazoa; phylum Chordata; class Aves; order Pelecaniformes; family Threskiornithidae; genus Platalea; species Platalea leucorodia. The sequence continues at coordinate 50,406,473 of NC_138825.1, read as the reverse complement.
CATACAAGAATAAAACTGAATGAAGTATGAATGCCTCCATAATTCTTACAATTTTTGTCCTCAGAGCAACAACTGGAAGCTGAAAACTCTTGTATTTGCAAGACTGGGTAATGACTTGTGCCCCTATTTTCTTTCTGTTTGTATTTTTTTTAATTTCTCAGATTTGCACCCTGAATAACAGTGAAGAAGAGGTGTAACATGATAGAGTATACACATTACAAGTCTTCCTTGCAGAAAAGAAAGGACTGAAATTAACCCCGTCTCTAAAGTTCTTTCTTTGGTCCTGACTTCCTTAAAAACCCTTGCTTTGCCACAGGGAGGTTTGGGCAAAGCATTTCCTTTGGGAAGGGGGGAGGAGAAGGAAAAGCAGGGGGAGGAACCTAAAAATCTCCACCTTTTGGCTGTCTCAAGTACTTGTCTGCCTGGAAGCTCAATATGATGCAATTAATGAACAGCAATCCTCCACCTTCAGTGCTTCCTTCCCTTTCTCGAGACAGATGTGCTGACAGCATGGCACCTTCTTTAAAGGAACTCAGTTTTATGGAAGCCGATCTCTCAGCAAGCCATGAGTGGCTACAAGCTTTTGGCTGCCCCATGTATTTTCAAGCAAAATCACCGTGTTTCAAGCAAAATCACTAAAACATCCAGCGACAATATCAGAGGCGAAAACCATTTCTATGCAGGGTCCAGCAAATGCCTCCTTTTATCCAGACGTCTTTCAAATGTCCATGCATGCTAAAATTTCCTTTGCTTGTCTTGGAAAACACTCTTATAGACAAATGTATCTCACTTGCAAGCTCTCTTTTTTCTCATATGCTGCACACATTTTACTCCACTTAGCTTTCATCCTATTCCTCCTAGACCTATCTTTGTATGCAACCTCAAACCAGTTCTCTCCCTCTGTGCTTTTACATCTTACAGGATACACAACACTGCCCTCTCCTCATTTATATCCAAACTCAACAAACCAACTCAAAACTCAACCTATCTGGGTGCCTAAAGTTAAACACCTAAATAAGTTACCTGTTAATCAGTGGTGCTAAATGACTACATTTCCTACCAAAGTCAAGAACTTTTGAAAACCAGGATAGTTCAGCCCCCACAACCTCCATTTCCCACCCGCCCCCAGACACAGAGAGGTATGCGGATTCTCAGCTTTACTCACCAAACTAACTGTATGAGGCTCAATCACACTGAATGAAGCAATTGCAGAAATTAAGTTATTGAATTGGATTCACATGCCTAAATTTAGACACAGAAGTTTGATACATTATTTGGCTTAAACATTAAAGAAAAAGAAGACAAGGGAAAACAAGTAGATAGATACACAGAATCCCAGGCTTTCTTCCAGGAGGAAGCACAGCTCCAGGAAGCCTTATGGATATCAACCAGTTGCCACGAGAGGCAGAGGTATGGCATAACTGCCTTCTCCAGGCTTCATGCTTCACAGTGCCCTGCAAAAGCCATCTGAAGGATGCATACAGAATAAAACCTTTCCCTTTAGTCTTTCCCAAAGACTTTAGCAAAACTTCGTTTTCCTAATATTGCCAGCGTTCTGACTTAGAGAAAGATCAGAGGAAAATAGTGATCCTCAGCATATTTGAAGCATTCGTGGACACAATTTTTTGTCTGTCCCTGTAAAAATGTGGGTTAAGCTTCAATCATAATTCAAAACAACATCCACCTACTTAAAATATTTTCAAAAAAGATAAAAATTTCTATAAACCGTATCAGAGTTAACAAAGCAACATGAATTTCTACACAAAACAAATTATTTATAGAGTATACACCTTTTCTTGAATTAATATTGAACTGTGGAAAGTGAAGTTTCAACAGCTTTAGACCAACTAATATATCATTTGAACAGAAATACCGAACAGTAACTGAATAGTAACAGTAAAGGGCAGGAGGGTGTTTTCCATGGATACATTTGAGATGTCTTAATTGAGAAACTTTGACACTAAATCCCAAGTATTTCCAATTATTTTTACTTCAATATTTTGTTAATAGGCTTCCAAGTAGAAATCCCAAAGTGGATGCAAAGGCACCATCTTCCCTTCCACTTGTAGCTGAAGAGCTTTGCGCATAGCACGGGAGCAATTCTTTCTGTTGCTGAAAGTCATGGTGAGAATCTCCTTCAAGAGGACAAACCCATGGAAACCTTGGGAAGGGAAAGGCAATTGCCCATTTCATAGCTGTTTCAAAATGACTTTCTTCACTCTACGTGAATTAAAAGCTCTAAAAGACTTCATAAGAAAAGGAGATTCTTTTTACAGGGTGCTGGAAGCTGCACTTTTCATTGAGAATATGCTGAAGGTCTTGCATAAAAAGGCAGTCAGCAGCAATATGCTCTTCTGGAAAGGGATGCTGACTTAGCAGTACACTTTAAAGTACACTAATCACATTTAAAATACTGAAAAATTTATTTTTTTCAGTATTTCTTCTGCCTTTTTCAATCCACTGGTCATAAAGAGAGAAGAGAGGGGGGAAAAGGGGAAAGAAAAGATACAGAATCCTATTTTGGAAATGCTTTCACCCTCAAGAAACATGAGAATACTTGGCTCAAGTCTTGCCTCAAGAACAGCTACTGTCATTTAGAAGTATTTCTCTTGTCAAAGGTGTCTGGATTAAAGACTATAGTCTTTGCTATAACTTTTGATATATAAAAAAACCCCAAATATATTTATTTTGATTTTTTGAGCTGTCTTTACTTAAGACTGGGCTTCAGGTTTATACCACTATCACTCGCAGTGGACTTCTAATTAAAGCTTGGAGGCTGAGTCAATTCCCATCACCATTCACCAGTATCCAGCCAGCTATATGACTGCAGTGCAGCGGAACGAAATGGGGTCTTTTCCTTCACGTGGTTCCCCTGCCTGGCTTTGTGCATACACTTTCTTAGTCTAAGGAAAGAAGCACATGAATATTAAGGTCTATTCCTCTTCTTAGACTTCATTTTAACTGAAGAAAGAGGTTGTATTCTGAACCTCAGCCAAGTAAACCAAGCAAAATCTTAAGACACAACATTTTGCGATTTTCAAATTTAAATTAGCCTGCCCGTAGTTTTTCATCTGACCACAAATTCATGAATAAACTATGCTTTTATTTCTTTTTAACTCAAGTTAGCTTTTGGGTAAGTCTTTCTTCCCCTTTAAAATTCAGTGCGAATGATTACTACGGTACTCATCATTTCTAAGTCATTTCACAGGAGCATAACGGAGGTGAATGTGACGAATCTAGATACATCAACGTACTATGTCCTGGTTTGCATTGTGGCATTACATTTCTTAATCTCCATCCTTGACCTCCAATCATTGGCTTATAGTTGGTAAATATTCATTTTCATACATTTCAGAATACTGAAATAATCTGCGAGAAATTTTTAAATAGCCTACCTTATTTTTTTGCCTGTTGATTCTTGTGAGTTGCATATTTTTATTTCCAGTAACACCTTGGACCGAGTCAAATTTGGAGCAGCAAGGTTTGCTGCCTGGCAGGGCTTCTTGAGGATGAGGAAGATGATATGTAGAAGCTCAATATATGCTTGCATGAGTTCAGAAATTAGTCTTACATTTGTAAGGAGAGTAGGGTTTTGGCTTCAATAACATTATTAATTAAATGTAACAATTACTACCTTAATAGAAGTTAGCAACCATATTTAGAAATTCTTCTGCACAAAATCAAATCATATGTATGCCAGGTAAGTATTGTGTGTGTATTAAAAAAAAACTTTAAAAATTATATGTATATATAATGATATCTCACATATAATGAGACATAACTCCTTAGTTAACACAGTTGCTCTGGTTCACGCTAGTTGCAGTACAGTAAATCAACCTGTCCTTTTGCAAGTAGACCGGTATTAACTATTTACTCAGATTTTCCCAGTCCTTAAGCGTGAAAGCACACAGCAGTATCTCACAAACTATGTTATCAATCCACAAGTTCAACACCTAAACAGTGTAACAGACTATCGTGAGTGGGTGACACTACAAGTCCTCTCAGGGGAAGGTTCTCAGCCTATGGTCGTGAACGTAAGTGGACTGTTGTCATACTTGACTCTTTAGGGAAGTTCTGTCAAAAAAGGTGAAAAAGGTAGGTATTCTCCAAAGTTTAGCTAACAAAGTATACTGTTGGCCTTTGGGTTTTATATGATTTTTTTTAAACTCTAGCAACAGGCATTAGTAAAGTCTCTCAAGCAGTTGTCTCCAGAAGCTCTCTACGAAACAGTTGCATCTAGTAACGACGTAAATTGAAGGCACGTATACGTATATGTTCAGAAGTAGCAGGACTGTAAGTGAACTGTTTGCTGCATGGCTGCAGTAAGGATCCTTTCTGGTCAGCAGCACTGTGCTAGACGATTGATGTCTAAAACAGTCTCACAGAATTTCCAGTTATTTAAGTGTCTTAGAGGAAGGATGTTACGATTCAAATACCCAAGGTTTGAAGATTGCAGTGGTAATGACACAGCAGGGATTGATTTGAGAAGGAGTAGATACAATCTATGAAAGTCATAAGAATTACAGTATTTCAAAAATCACCCCCAAATATTCACACTTTGTTTTCTTCGTGGTGCTTAACAGAGGTTGGCACTTTCTATGTGGTTTGTTTTGGAACATAATTTGAAACAATGAATTGGGTTTGGCACTTACTGATATACCAGCAAATAATAAGTTGTTAGAAACATCACAATCTTTTGAAGACAGGATTGATCCTTGACGTATTTTCTTGGCCTTTACACTACCTGCCTTCTCCTTACATTTTAAATTGCCTTTAATTATGTGCAGAAAATAAAAATATGTCTTTGTTTGATTCTATTTAACCTACCATTGACAGTCCAACAAAATCTTTTTACACTTGAGCAACTGCTTAGCAGGAAATCAGCCCAGCAATGGTTTAAAAAGAAAAAACCCTAACCCCTTCTTTAGGTCTTCTTTGCTTTGGGAATTTCTCTCCAAAGTCCCTCAGCTCTTTCCCAAGTTCCTAATTATGTATTTCTAATGTTCCTAATTATGTATTTCTTTATTTCTTAGCTAAAACAACTGCTAGACTTGGTGCAGCCTAGATCCGAGGAAGGGGGTTCCAGTACCTCCCAGGGAAAAACTGCCCAGCAATTTAATTTCTGTCTTACATGCAGGAAAGAAGCCCCTTTTGGGGAGCAGTCCAAACCACAGCTCAGCTGCAGTGAGTGATTTTAGGTTGTTCCTATAATAAAAACTCTTAAGATCCTATTGCAGCCTAATGGGACTGCTGGTGTGCATTCACACAGTCCTACTGAAATGCCCTCCTCATTAAATGGGTTATTCAGAAACCAAAGTCTGCACTGACTTCGGTTTCTGAATAACTTTAGATTCAAAGTCAGGGTTGAAATGTAGCTCCTGAATGGCTTGAGGATGGCAGAGTAACTGGTGATCACCAGGATTTGTTTAATATTGCAAGGACAGGGGAATCAGAAGATGAAGATCTGGTTAGCTAGTCAGGTTTCTTTGCAACGCAAGGTCTCCTCCTGTTACACTGGTGTACTGTAAATTGCTAGGGAATTGCCAGCAAGGATGAGAGCGTTTTGTCACAGTTGTGATTAAGAGACTGAATCCTCAGGGCCTCTTTAAATTGCCTCTCCTGTTGTCCTAATTCAAGTAGAATTGCATTGGTTTCAATGCATGGAGGAGGATTCAGGTGGAAATACTAGCAAATTTCTCTTCTGTCCCAGAGAGGTATGCAAACAAACAGCAGAAGTGAACTTCTAGAGAAATTATTTTACTACCTATTAGTGTCTGCCTGTTTTCATAGGTTCATCAGGATGCATGAGAATTCCCCCATAAAGTAATTTACGTGCTGTGCTGCAGAGCAACACTTGACTCTTTTGATGTTTGATATTAGGGATAATGAATTTGTAGGCACCTTCAGTTTCCTCAGCACTGCCATACAGCCTAAGTGGACTACGGGACTGGTCTGACTGCTGCTTGTCCCATTTACTCAGTGGTAAGTAACACATTGTGATTATCTCAAGCATAAACTGGAAGCAGCCAGGATTTTTAAAACCGTTAGAAGAACCTGATTAGAAAGCAAAGGTGCTTCATTTGCAAACGTACCTTTCTTAAATAAAGTGAGTAGGTAAGAGGTACATATCACTTTATAAACATTTTTTCTGGGTTGCTTAAACTTGTTTGGGCAGTTATTCTTGCAATCATAATATGGTGGTAATGAAAGTTGGTTTTTATGGCTTTAATGAAAAATTTGGGATATGCCCTTCCAAAGCTGAGAAAATGATAGTTGTGCTTTCTCTCCCTCTTTAAAGAGACCGTACTTCTCTTACCCAGACCACCACCACACAAGAAGGTTAATTCTGTGCATCTGAGGCCTTTCTGTACTCTAGTACAGCAGGCTAGTTCCTTGCTGAACGTCCTTACATGGATTTGAAAATATACTCATTATTTCTATGTGTAAAAGCTTTCTGAAAACCTTACGAGGCAGCTTCAGCCCAAATTGACTGTTTAACTTAATTTCTCTTCAGTTTCCTTCACAGATATAAATGTGCTTCTAAAAATGCTGTTAAATGCGTTATGAAGGAAAGTCCTTAATTCTGTATAAATGACTTAAACAGCAATCTGTCATAATTGCACGCAAGTTGCATGCAGTCTTTCTTGCTACTTGTATATCTCCTTCTGAAGGAAAACATGGCTGTATTTTATGGTAGCATTTTCTCGAGGCATATGACAGTTCCTTCTTTTCTCTGCTATCTTCTTGTCTGCTGTCAATGGGACTTCAAATGTTCCAGGTTTCCCACCTAAGAAAAAGAAAAAAGAAAAAAAAAAAAAGAGAGAGCCGGGCTCCTGCTGCACATCTCCAGAGCCTGTGGGAACAAAGAGCCAGAAGTGCGGGGAGGGAGGATGGAAAACCAGCGGGGACAGGCAGGAGACGGGCAAGGCAGTGGGGGAAGGGGCCACGGGGGGAATGGGAGCAGAAAGGAGCCAGATCTGGTAAGGTGGGGAGAAGCCCAGTAGGAGAAACATCTTTGTTCGGAGGAGAGAACAAAGGGGAAGGGGAAGGAGAGAAGATGGAAGAAGCATAGCTGCCGGGTTAGAAGAAATTCGTTATTCCTGTCCACTCTCAGTCTGCACCCACCAAGGGGCAAACCTAAACACAGAGAGGGAGCTGATTAGCATGTGCAAAGAAACATGCTTCTTTTGCTCTAGTTGCAGCAATTAACATTATATCTTTTTTTCCTCTCTCTCTTCTTTTGGCACTTAATTCACTTTGGACAAAAACAATTAGATATGAAAATGCAAAGCTGAAAATCTAATATGGCGAGGCTACAGATATTGACTTCATTGATCTTGACACATTGGTCTAAATGTCTATATTTTTAGCAGCTCAGAAGTACTGGTTTCTCTTAGACGGGGCTGACTGCTGCAAAGAAAACTAACCGGACCCTCAGTGATTTGAGTTTCCTCTCAATCCAGAGCTTAAATTTGTGATGTATCCTCCTCCACCTCTCCTGGGGTACAAGAGATTTAGTAGGAAGAAGCTGGCATTAATGTCAAAGCTTTTGTACTGTTTGTATGTGGAATTGCTTTGTTTTAGGTTAAAAACTCCTGGTGGAGACCATTTACTTGTGGAAAGCCGAAATGCCAAATCTTCATGGGAAATTAATATATATCTTCAATCACCAAGCAGACCATCTAAAATATCAAAAACAGAGCAATACTTACCTTTTCTAAGTTAACTAATATCAATTCTTTACTGTAGGACTGAATGTTTTCCTCCTAGCAATATCCCAGCAGAGCAGTCAGCATTTCAATGTAATCTGCACTACAATGCCCTATGTTAATGCAGACAGATACTTCAAAAACAGAACAACATGTTAATGGTCCCTCCCATATAACTCTTGGGCCTAACAATTAGTAGCCACTTTTATTAGCAGTTAAGTGCAGAAATATACCATTTAAAAATCTTACAACCTTTGTTCTGGATTTTAGGTGACTTCAACAAAATGTGTCTTTACTAATCCCTTTTGTAAGCTTCCATGTCTGTTGTAAATAGCATTTTTATCCCCCAACTTGTTGCCTGGAGTATAAGGCAAAGAAACAGGACACTTTGTTTTGCTAAAACTGTTGGTTTCTTTTTAAAATTTATTTTAAGATATGAGTAAAGGCTGGCAAACTTTCTTTACCGGTCATGGATGAATTTTTTTTCCAGTTCTTTGTCTGCTGTACTTGGAACTTTGAAATTGGTTGTTGGATTGGTGTGAATGGGGTTAAACTCTGAATTTTCAGTTATAAAATTGGATTAAACATTGATCAACCCTGAAAAAATGGCTCAAAAGAGAGCACTATCAACTTCAGGACGATTCTTCCTGTGAAGGTGAATCGTTTATCAGAATAGCTGTGCTCTTGCAAATCGGGCTGGCCAGTCCCATTTTTGTTGTTTTGTAAAGTGTCATCACTGGCTTCACCTTTCACACATTTACCATTTCAGTTGCTTCTGTTTCAAGACATGTTGGTTGTGTTCTGTGCAAGATACGCAAAACCAGCAGCCATTTCTGGAAGTAAGAAATGAACTTACTAGCTAGATTCCTTTTTCTGCATTGAAGTTTACACTGCCCTTATATATGCATCCTTGGCCCTCCTAGTAACTACGGTGTTTGAGCCTTAAAACCAATCTCTTCTGCATGGTTGCAGTGTGATAAATATCCTGCAAAGGCTTGCTTACTTAGCAGTGGCCACTAATACATGGTCTTGTAATACCCGCTGTAGGGCTTTTCTTCCAGCTGTTGGGGGGGGCGGGTAGAGAGTTGCTGGCATTTTGACTTCATCCGTGTTTAAGTGAACTGAGAGTTGGCCAGTCAGTTCTCAGGGATCAGGAGGGCAGCTTACGTACTTGGCTAAATTTGCCTTGCAATTTCCATCTGTGACAAGAAAACCAATTTGCCCGTCCATTTCATGTTCTAAAGAGTGAGGAAACCAATTTTTACATATATAAAAATTGGGGAGGTTTATCTATGCACAACTTTCTGGGGTTTACATTATTTTCTTCTCTAACATAAATGATTAAGTTTTTAATTTTGTTGAAACTTCTAGCTCTCAGTGAATACTTCTAGTTTAAAATAGTGATCTATCTATGAGGGGTTTTTTATTCTCCACTGACCTTTTTTGATTCTTTTAAGTGTTCTCATCTCTCCCATTGCAAGAGCTGTGTTCTCTCATACAGCTGAACGTCTTGTCTCTGCTACATGATTCTGCGGTCTGTTTACTTCTATAAGAAGTGACTGAAAGAGCGTAAGACAGCCCACTCATGTGAGGTACAAAGTCTGTCATAAAATGAAACTGAAAACCGTTTTCTTCAACATACCAAGAATATGAACAGACTTCTGAATATGCTTATTATACTGTTTCCCGGGAAGCTTAATTTATTGTTTCATCTTCAGTTTTGTTGCTTGTACTTACTAGTACATGGAAGATCTTACACTGGAAAACATTTTCTTCCAACTTAGTTGTAGCAAAAAATAAAAAAAAAAATTGGTGGTATTGTGATTTTCGGTACTATATTAGCTCAAATGGAGAAATTCATGTTTCATGATACCAGTATAAGCTTTCAGTTGCAGTAATACCAACCATTCTGAAAAATTACTTTGTGGATTTGTTACAGAAGAGGAAGATAAAAGAGCAGCAAAAATTCTTATCTTCATGTAGGGTCAGGATGATCGTTAATACTGAGACTTCCAAGTATTTATATACAGTCTGTACCTGATGTAGCTTTTTGAGAAATTATAAAAAGGCAATTTCTAGCTTCTACATTTTAGTCATTCTTTTCCAGTTTAGGAGATTTCTTCTTTATCTGCATAATTAGTCCAATGAGTAAGTCTTGATTTAGCTTCCTAAAGTTAAAAAACAAAAAAAGTTCACCATTGGATTGAAGAATTAAGCCATGCACATTAATAGTGTCACTCCTGAACAAGAGATTTATCACCATTGTAGTTTTATTAACTGCCTAAAAAATACTTTAGTACATTGCTACTTACTTAAGGAGGGAGAAAAATGCAGTATTTGCAGAAGTAAGTATTTTCACAGAACATGTATAATTTGAACTGGAAAAAATCAATACAAAAAATAATCTGGTTTTAAGTCTAATCTGAGTCCCAACACTACTGTTTGTTAAAGCAGTCTAAATGTTTAGATCCAAGTACAACACCTCCCTGCCTTTGAGCCAGATTCCACGTAAGGATGGTGGCTTCTTTCCACATGGGCTCCCTTGACTGGACTGCATATCCTATATTCATATGTCATGCAAGGAGGTCTCCCCTCTGGTAACGCTCTGGAGGTTTCATGAGTGGGTGTAGCAGAGGAGGCTGGTTTGATGTGGGAGTCTGGCAGAGGCACTCTGTGCTTCTCTCTTCACGTGAGTTACAGCTCCCGTGGGCCAGAAGGACAGAGTAAGAATACAGGTTAACACTGAGCTGACCCAGAGCACTTGGTGTCATTGCAACAAACTGAAATAACACAATCTGAGCCAAGAATATCAGTGTTTTAGTTGAGGGAGTTGTTTGGGTTTTCAAGTCAAAACACAGCTTTCCTATTGCCAGACTGAGCCTTGAGATTTCTTCTTTGGGGGGACCAAACTATTTCACTTTTTTTGTTCAGGAAGGAGAAGATGTTTCAAAATTCATGCATTCTCACTTTTCATCAGATCTAATTCTAACCAGATCCCTAAAACCTGTACTTTTAAAGTTCCTAATGCTATCTTTTAGGGAAAAGGCGTTAATAGCAATATGTGCATGCCTATACACAGACAGTAGAGTCGGAGTCTCTATGTGTTGCTGCGTTCTGACTTGAGTGCGAAGTCAAATCCAAATCTCTCTTCAATTGATCAGAAATCAGGCAAAGCCTCCAAACTTGATACAACAGACTTATGAAACTGAACTTGATGATGTAGAATAAATGAGGACCAACATACCAGCACTGGATGCTTCAGAGCCACCTCTTGAAGAGTCAGAGGCACAGGGTTTGTTTCTTGTGGGCTAAAGCCCTGGCACTGGATTTCCAATACTCTGGACTGCAAGATACATCAAAAACTCCTCTGAAAAGGCTTACTATAAACAATGAATTTAATAGACCTAATTTAAATCTCTACAGCATAGTGCTATGTTTGCAAAATAATTATATTAGATATAAATTTTCTATTATGATAAATTCATTTCTGTCTCTTCATTTATTTAGAATATCTCTTCTTTGGTAGTACAATATCAAACTTTCTCTGCCTCAACCGAAAATAAACTATTAGTAAAATGTTACTCCAGAACACCTAAACAAATTTATCTAAAAATGAGCTGTGAAAATTGTATTTTCATGCGTTTTTGCACTCAAGAAAACTCAAAATCCGTTTCTTTTAAGGGTACCAAAGTTGGCACAAATGGCACAAATCCCTGGAAGGTAAATACGTGCCTTGCTGTGTTTGAAGAAATCTGGCTTCAAAATAACAAAGTTATAGACTTTTGAAAGCATGCATCCTGGTTTGCACAGCAGGTTTTTCTTAACATCAGAAGCAAACACCAGGATGTGATGTTCTGAATATTCACTTTCAGTATATTTGAAAGCTCACACCTACTTGTATTTGAATGTGTGATTACTTTAAGAACTGCATTGTTCTGAATCACAGTTACAAAAGGAAAAAGGCACTGGAGACTGTATTTTTTATTATAAATCAGGTTTCGGCTTTCAGTCAGAGAATGAGAGCATATAGGCATTTTACTCACAGGAAGTACTATTATTCTTGTAGAAACAAACTTTAGATAGGGCTTTCTGCAAGAATGGCTGCAATCTAGGAAATATCCTGATTCAAATCATTATGCAGAGAAAATATACTCACATTCCTGTGACTCCGTTATCTTCATTTCCCAATTCATCGAAAACTTTGCATGCTTTGGAAGATCTCTTGCAGCGCTGTCCCTGCTGCTTCTTTCTGGCCAAAACTGGAAATGTGTTTTCCTCTATCTTTTTCTCAGTGGTACCTGGTGATTTATGTTCTCTCGGAAATAAATAACACACCTCGGCATAGGAGAAATACAAAATTGTTTTGAGTAACGAAAAGCAACTCTGCACCCTCACAGCAGAATACTGCATACAGCAAAAAGGCATCAAATATGGTAACAATCAATAACATGCTCAGAACCAAATGCATCTTTACCTCAAGCTTTGGATAGCAACTGTTAGTTACTAGAACTATTCACCACCTTCAAGCCTCGATAATAGATTTAGACTGAATTTTGGAATGAATAAGAAAGTATATTTCTGCCAGTTAGCATGCTGGGTGAGATTTATGGCTAACCCAATTCAGAGTTAGCCAGCCCTGATTCCTCGTGAGTGACGGAGGGTTGATAGGTGAGATAGGCAGAAGGTTAGATGTTGAAAGTAGGTGCTTAAAAATGGGTAAGATAAATGTTGTCAAAATTAACTACTGTTTTAATGTGGGTTTGCTCTAACAGAGTAACACTTGTAGTTAATACCTCTACACACACTGCTTGTTAAGTACAGAGTATAAAGAAATAATTGGAGGAATCATGCAAGAGAAACCTGTGAAAGAACAGTGTTTAAAGGTTTTGTTTCTTAAGAGCAGCCATACATCCCTGAATTCAGTAAGAATGTCCCACAATCTGAGACTACCATAAGGCATTCATGGGTTTTGCTGGTTTTGACACTTTTCAGTAAAATACTAGGTGAATGAGGGAAATATTTATTTATTTATTTATTTATTTATTTTATTGCTTGAAATAATGGTTCTTATTTTAGTCAAATGTCTGCCATTCATGATTCAAAAAAACAGAAATTCATTTCAAACAAAATGGGTCTTTATTCTCAGAGTTTCCCTTTGGCTTTCATATATCTTATTAGTAGTAAATATCCTGCACTCCCTTTTATGGTGTACTATAAAAATAATTGCTTACTCCTGGTCTTACTACCGTTCTGGACTAATACATGCAAACTGGTGTTCTGTTAGGAACCAAAGCCTTACTTTTAGGTTATTTTTCAAGAGCCCATAGCACCCACAGCTCACTTTCTGCTACCTAGGGTTCTGATATCATTTGCTTGAAAGGCTTATGTATAGATATTAGATATCAGTAGATATTAAAACCCAGTTTTAAAGCCTAGAAGATCTAAAGAAAAATTAGTCACATTGTTTTTTCTGGTTAATACTTAAAAATACAACATTTCTAACCTGTAGGGTAACAAAACCATGAAATTTACACCCAAGAACTATTTAAAATGTATTACTTTATGCTTGCAGGAAATTTGTTTTAATTTAATTTCTTTTAATTAAAATTCATGCAGAACAGGGAGAGGTTGAAAAGAGAAGATGCAAACTCCTGCCCCTCCAGTCTTTTGGGTAGATTTACTATTGACTCTACCAGAAGCACAATTTTTCAAAAAATCTTTAAAATAAAAATTTTGGTTAGTTTTAGCTCTCATGAGAACAAGAAGTTACAAGTACTAGAGGGCATTCAGCCTACAGTCCTTGTCTGCCCACAAACTACCTCTCGATATTACCAGATTTCTGCTACCTCAGTCCTGAACTCAAGCTTACGCCAGTTATACGAAACTGCACAGTGGTTTCAAAGGTTTCCATGTGCAAACTCCCTGCCTCTGGTACCCACCACCCATCTGGCTGCTACAAGCTTTCAGTATGAAGCAGTTAGTTTTAGTTTAGACCCACACACACGTCCTATAGCAATACTCTAGAAAGGTGCTTTGGTCCTTACTTTGCCTTGCAAGCTCTTCATTAAAAAAAACAAAGCAGAGAAGAAAGCTGTGATCATTTGATTACTAACCAGATCATGGACACTGTATGCATTTTCAACAGCTGCAAACTGGTTGTTTTGCTCCAGCCTCCTGCTCCAAGTAGCACCAAATAGAGAAATGCATTTGGAGGAAAGCAATAAAGTTCATCAGTCTTTGAACATATAGCAGGTATTATCGCTGCCAAATTACCATCCCTTATGCAATACAGCATGCTTGGGATCTAACTGTGGAGCTACCCTGAAAAAACGCGCCTCTGCATACCTTGACTGTAATGGTTCTCCCTCAATGTTACAAATGGTCTGCTGCTTTTCTGGAGGACTGAGGGTCTTTTGTCATAAAAGCAAGTGCTTCGTCAGAGCTCAAGTATGGAAACAAGTTTTCTTGCACAGGGAAGAATACATGGATCGGGTGTAAATTTTAAATAACCTAGCTTCCTATCTAAGATGGAGCCTCACTGTGACTTTGTCCTTGAGAAAAACATTTACAAGCGTGAGGGACCATCAAAACACTAAGGCTGCTAACCATCTTAAGGAGACAATAATACAGGAATACAAATGGCTTTCCTGACTAAGCTTTTCTGAGAAGCTTGAGCAAGATGTTTGCAAGGAGGTCCACCAGCTTCCTAAAAAAGACTGGAGTTCCACGAGGAGAGGACTTTTTTTTAACAACAAATGCAGGTTGCCACTCTGATCCTCCAGTTCACATTCCTAGATCAAGATGCATTACATTTCTATTTTATTGCTCTAGTAGTTGAAAAAGGACTTTGAAATGGGAATACAGTGATCTGGTCTTAATGCAACTGGTATTTTCTTTAAGTGTTGATGTGGTCCTCTGTCTCTAAGACTTTTTGGTCCAACAGAAATGTATTCAGTCAGTAACACAGAGCATGAAACAGAGCAAATTTATAACCTTGCTTTGCCAAAATTTGGTGTTATACATAGGGAAATAAATCTGAAGTTTAATCAGCTTTTCAGGTACATACTAGCTGGTCTCTTTCTTTTTTAAGCACATGGTTAACAAGGGAGTAGTAGAGTCATCTTATTTTATTGCTTTTTAATGTTTGTGACTTTTTTTGCTCCATCATTTTGGTACTCATTGATTACCAATTGAGAATAAAACCCTGCCATCATTTTTGCAAATGGGGAAAAAAAAGAAGTGCTTGTAAAAGAAATGTTAGTATAACAACATCTTCTAAAATTCAACAGAAATCTGTTAAACAGTGAAGATATTTGCTATCTTAGATAAAACTCAGAAGCCCTGAAAATGTCTTCATATAAGTTAAAATTAAATATCTTCATATGTAATGATACTAACTGACCTCCTGGATGATGCCATATTAAGAAAGGCAAGATGATACATATGATGCAAGTAAAAAAGGCGCCTTTCATGTTGGAAATATTTCTTACTCCTTTTAGAGGTTCTGTACTGTAGGTAAAAAATATTAGAAAGTGATTATTATAAACAGTCGTTACTATAAACATTATTATAAACTGTGAGCTTACTTAAAGGAATGTTCATATTTGGATCAACTAGGAGACTAAAATTGTCTTTATAATCCTGTATAACACTTGATAGTTAATGACCTGAAATTCCTATTCATTTAATTCATTTGATAAAGCCTTGAATTAGACTCAGAAATACTATAATAAAAAAAAAAAAACAAACCACGAAGTAAAAATCCTATGGTTAAATTACAGTTTTCTACCATATTGTGATAGCTCTAGAGAGATTTAATATCCCTTATAATTTTTATATTATGTATATGAAAATATATATTGTTTAACTTCCCCTCTTCTGCTGGCTGGTCCAGCAAGCAAACATGACTTTTCACTAGAACTCTCTGCCTTTCATTATTTCACTGTGTGACTGTGTCACTCTCACACGTGTAATGTTCAGCTTATAATTTGCAAAGAATAGCTAAACTGTCATTAATGACTTTGAGAAGCAAAATTGCAGCAATCTTTATATGTGTATGCTGGCAAGTACATCAAGTTCTTAATTTTGCTTTTCTGTATGAATTCAGCAGCTTTCTTGCCTCCTGAAAGAAGCAAATCTGGTGAAAAATCAACAAGGTATTTTATTTCTAACAAGAGTTATTTGATCTCTAAAATTCTTGAGTGACTTCAGGACCAGCTGTAAGCTAAGGCTCTGGAGTTGGGCTTCAGAAGACTTCAGGAATCATTCTTAATGCAGGATCCACTTTTAATATATAAATTGCTGGTGTGGGTGACTCATTACACAACCCTTTCAGCGTTCTGTCTTCCACGAGAGCGAGGCTAACACAACTGGTAGGACTGTACAGAAACAAGGGCAGGGCCATATGCTTGGTGGGCTGCTCAGCTATGCACTGGAAGCAACTGATTATAGTACTGTGTGGGTTGGCTTTTCTGTCCCATATGTAACACTAGGCAAGAAGTTATACTGAATAAAACTCAAAATAGCAAATGAAATCAGACACAATAGCGTAGCCTGATGTCATCTTTGGAAATAATCTGTGGAACCAATAGGCTGGTGTATCTAAAATAATGTTTAGGAAGAACAGACGTGACATCCTATGGCCCTGACACTCCAATATGCCTGCACCTCCGTGGAGTCTTTGGGGCTTCAGTGACTTGTTTATGCAGAATTCCTTGCAGAGCCTGGTAAAAATAAATCTCTGCTATGAAGAACAACAGAGAGGGAACGTGCAGCTTAACTTTCATCTGTTACTTCTGACCTCAGGACTTCTAAAGATGTATTTGGTAAGCCACATGTCATAACCACTTGTAGCACCTACAGATTTAAATATATACAGCATTCTGTGACTAATCATGCAGACTTGGGTAACACTGCTCGTGTGCACTGTGTCTTTGGCTGACTGGGATTTAAAGAGCAAATGCTCCCATATCTGCTTACTGGAATATTTCTCCACCTTGGAATCCAAATTAATACTTTTTTTTTTAAGGGTCACCAAAATCCTCCTACACTTAGATATATTATGTTGATTTCTGCAGTAACAGAGCATATCCACTGTTACTAGAAGCTCCTCTGCTTTTTCATAATTTTGTCCTTCAAGCATCTGAAAAAACACCAAGGCGGGGAGGATCAGGGCTCCTGGGAAATACAGAGTTAACGTTACCCAGGCTTGTTGCCATGAATAGGAAATAGCTTACTCCTGCAGTCAATTTGCCTAATTGATTAGAAGCCTGATTGCATCCCTGAAGGGCTAGATGCCCTGAGGGGATATGCATGCACAGAGGCGGGGAGCTTACAGGCAGCTTCACAGAAAGGGAATCTCCTGTGCTGCTGGAGCCTGGGCTAAGAAATCATTTTCGCTGACCACTTCTGGATCAGAGCTGAGGCCCATGGCCAGCATGCTCCCAAGCACAAAACCAGCTCCTAGACTTGGAGAGAGGGGGCCAGCAAGAGAAATCTGAGTGCTACCTCCTACAGGTTGCTGACAGGCCCAGCTGACACAGAAACCAGCCAGTATGTGAGGACACTCGGCCCCCTGCAGCGAGGCTCTCCAGCAGAAGACATGTTGTTTTGCCCACCCAAATGCTCCCCATCCATAAACAGCAAGCAGTTTGCTTCCTTAGCCCTTCCTGCTCCTCCACTTCTCAGGAGTGAGAACCAGAACTGCCCAAATGACAGAAGTCCCAAGGCTTGGCAAGCTTCCCCAAGGGTCAGCAGCAACCCGAGCAGCTCGGTGGTTCCCTAATCAGCTCGGTAAAGTTGCCTTGTGAAGCCCAGTGGCAGGAAGCAGTTTATAGTACAGTAACTCAGCCCATTGTCTGGGCTTTTTCAGCTTGGCTTCATTACTATTACCATGATAAAGACCAGCATTTTTTTTCTACTTCCCTTTTGCCCCTTCAAGTCTCTACTTGCTCTTGACTTTTCTGAATTTCACTTTGATACTTTGACACCTCGGTTGTTCTCCCAGACAGATATAATTACAAGAGTTCAAATAAACCTTGTTTTTGTTGGGGCGGGGGGTGAGGGAATGAGGAGAAAGCATGGGTAGCAGAGAGATGCTGTGAAGATTTGCTGGGAGAACTCACCTCCTCCCCGGTTTGGAGCAGCTCTTCAGGTATTTTCTGCAATTCAGAGGGCCCAGAAACCTGCAGCTGTGGGATATAATCCAATATTCAGGTTCAACATAAAACAGAAACAGCAAAAAGTGAGCCCAACAGGATAAACAGGGATTGCAGACTGCCGACTGTGTTTCAGTGTGCAATACTCCACCTTCTTCCAACAAGACCTCACCATTCTTACCTTGAGAAAGAATCTGACAACAGTTTAAATTTTAAAAAGAAGAAAAACACATGTGAAGGCTTATTCAAAGCATCACACTGTGAAACAGCATGGTGGCTTACAGTCTGCTACAGCACTCATTCAGTGCTGATGCGAAGGAAAATGCCTTTTATTTTTTTCCCCCCATATCTCCACCACTCGCTGGAATTCCTGGACAGTCCCCAAACTTAATACAAGCTGCTGTCCTTAACTTGTGGGACTTAGCAACCCCCATGTTCCTAGGGCTGCAAGGTACCAAGAGAATAATAAATGTATTTCTGGGGCCCCTTAGGAAAAGTAATATCTCTGATCCAGACATCGCAGAACTCAGTTCTACTTTCCTGAGAGCAGAAAATGAGCCACATCTTCAGTTATGGTTCACCTGGGAGTGGCTTACAGAGATTTTCCTTTGTGTCAGTACAAAAAAAGGCAGTCAGCTGGTGAGGGCAACACAGACATCATCCGATCTCTAATGCAGAGTGAAAAGGAGAACTATGACAGGGGCCAGACTTACACTCTGGTGACATTCATAAACCACCTGGAACAAAGACACATGGGACATATGAGGCCTAGCCTCAACAGTAGAATTATTTCTCTTATCTCCAATTCAATGTCTCGTTCTGTCAGTAGACATGCTACTACATTATTAGGAAACGGGGCTGTATTTCTACAGGAAGATAGATCTTGTTGCTTTTTACCCTATTATTTCCCAACTCCTTTTTTTCTTGGCCATAAGTCGTTGTACATCCATACACTTCACCATTGCAGCTCCTGATTTAGTATTCTGAGGACCACTGTTAGAAGCACTAGACACAGTTTTAATCCTTTTGACAAAATATATTTATATTCCTCCTGTATTAATCTTAGAGTCCATAATACATCATGCAGTGACCTGGATGACAGAGTAGTGGATGCATTTATTAAAGCTGCGGATGACACCAAGTGGGAAGAGACTGCCAGGAAGCCGGGCTTAGAATATAAAGTGATTTTGACAAACTGGAAGCGTGGTCTGAAGAAGTGGTAGGCTACCCAGCACAGACAAATGCAAGACAGCGCACGCAGGCAAGAATAATCCACTACATGAAAACAGGCTGCAAAACAGCTGGTTAGAGAGTGAACTCTACAGAGATGAAAGCTGAGGGGCCAGAGAGGATTGCAAGCCTAGCAAACCCAAACACTGCAAGAGGAACTGTAAGTCCAGCCTGGAAATCACAAAACATAATCATTCCATTACATGCTGCATTGCAGCTTCGAGGGGAGTCCTGCGTCCAGTTGTGCGTGAGGTCCTTCACGAGGGACACAACAGTTGAAGAGAACAATGAAGCTGAACAGAGGTCTAGCAAATGCAATCAATTAAAATGCTGTTAGCTTAAAAAGAAAAGACTGAAGACACTATGGTCAGCAAACCTGTGGAAAGGAAATTATAGTTTTTTTCTATTTATTTAGTTATTCCACGGCGAAAAATGCAAAAAGGAATGTGCTTAAAGCTGCAGGAAGAAGGTTAAGTTTCATAATATTTTACTGTAATATGATACCAGGAAACGATTTTTGTCTTATGCTTAACTAAGTAAAGAGTGCAACAACACATAAACACTAGATAGGCATTTTTAAGGCCATTAGTCTACAGAAATGACTTCTGAAAACATCATGAACTCTTCCTGCAGTACCTGATCTTAAAAACTAAAATCAACACTCCTATATTGTGAGATTCAGCACCTAGAGGGAACTATCTGTCTGCATGCTCTCTTATATGCTTTTCTGTTAATTCATATGTCCAGAGACAGAAAAACAAACACCAAGGAATGACAGGCAGATTTATTATACTAGAGTATTAAAAATAGACTCTGTAAAAAATAAAATAATAGCTTAAAGTAATTTATATAAATGTTTTTCTTTACCTATGATGTTTAAAATTATGTATTTCAACTACAATTTATAAACATGAGTCAAAACATTCTTTATAATTTTCTGTTTAAAAACATTGTATGAAAAACATCACAGGAAAAGAATGACTCCCAAATATTTTTTAAATTATATGAACCAGCTGTGTATAACACGATACACAGTTTGGTGCCCCCTTTTGAAGCTTTTAGAACACACTGGCATACTGGCCCAGATTCAAATCCTGTATAAAGCTGAAACGTTTCTACCTGGATTCAGTGGATTTATACCAGTATCCAATGGTACTTTTTCTTTCTTTTTTTCTTTCAAGCAGAGAACGGACTCAGGCCTACTGCAGTTACAAATCGCGATGTTCTTTTACATCGTTGATACTGCACCCTTGGACTTCACTGTGAGATCACTCTGCACTTCACAGCAGGACAGTAGATAATTTCGTTGATTTCTTTTTTTCCTCTTCCAGTCTGAAGGATTTTTTGCATCTCCAATAAATTCCCAAATAAATTTTCCCAGACTTGAGCAATATATCCTGGATACATTCAGTGGGTAACTGTATTATCCTTTAATTGCCTCATAGAAATTCTCAGCCTGGTAGATAGCTCATTCAGTTCTGAATTATTAGAGTGTTATATTTATTATTAAAATTATAAGTTAGGGCATATTTTGCAGCTGCTTTCTTAGAGGATCTGTAGCACTTGAAAATATGTTTGGTTTCCTTTTTTCTTTCCAGTTGCAGTCTTCTATTTGGAGAATGCCTTTGCCAAATTTACAGCAGAAGAAATGGAAAATGTTTTGGGTGTTTAGATAGCTTAACACCTACTGTGAAGTATCACCATCATTGCATTGGCAAGAATATGCAAATAATTTGAATCCCCCTAAAAGAAATACTTGTTTTAATATCAAAAATTATACATCCCTAGATGGGCACACAAAGATTTCCTTATCCTTAAAGCATGTTTAAGTGTAAAGCTTTTCAGTCAAAAATGACTTCTTAGAAAAAACATTCCCATGTATAAGGATCTGACCCTAACATAGAGTTTTAATATCAACCTACTTTTGATTTACAGTCTTGTAAGTTAAACACATGTAGTTCCTCCATGGGTGACAACTACAGTTTGTATTTTTTCCTTATCCGTTTCCCTGAACACACTTCAACGTGCATAGAAAGTACAAAGAACATACTAGTCCAAAATGAACTTTTGGCTTCTTGAGGACACAGGGAAGTTTGGTTCCTGCAGCAACTTCAATTCGTCTACAGGATCCCTCAAATTCAGCTTTCAGCTACTGTAAAGCAAATAAAAAGCAACCTCCTGGTGCTAGCGTGGGTATTGACCAAAAGTTAAAACGATATACATTTATAAAAAAGTTCTACCCATGTACCCCGGAGGTGTGTTCTGGTTGCTATGGGAATGGTAATCATGAATTTCCTGGCTAGAGTGTGATCAAAATCCTAACTTTCAACACTGCATTAATGCCGCTTTTCACACTTGCAAGATACCAATTTTAGCTGTGGTTCAGGCTTTCCCAAATAGAATAAGCTCTTTTCCCTGACATTGTGCTAGGATGTTAAACTTAACAAAAAAAACCAACCAAACAAACAAAAAAACCCAAACCAAACAAACAAAAAACCCCAAAACAACAACAGCAAAAAAAAAAAAAAAGTTAAAAAAATAATGGTCACATACAGATGAAACCCTTACCGTATTACCTTCAGGATTTCCAACAAACCCCCACCAGTTTCCATTCAAACTGGTGGTTCAATGTACCTGAGACAGCTAATTAAAAAAGGAAGTGGTCAAAGTCATGCTTTTTTTGTAAACTTCAAAGGTGATCCCTCTCCTTCCTCCTCTTTACATTTTACTGTCTGGCTTTCTGCCCATCCTGCAGCTGTTAGCTGAGCCTGAGTTTCATGGCGTCAAACCTGCCTCCTCACGGTCCATAAAGTTACAGCAGGGATCGTGATACGCAGGTGTGGAAAAGCCAGAAGTGCAAGATGGGCCCGGTAATGATTTTTCTGGCACCCCATGCTGAGCTGCTGAAAAAAGAGAGCAGCTTGCAGAAGGCAAGTGACTCTTTGTTTGCAAAGGTATTCGAGGTCGTATTACTTCTCCCACAGCAAAGGTGTTGGGTTTTCACTTTAAGGGCTGTTTACAGAAATGATTCACCTTTTATACAGCTTTTAAAAAATGCTTTGAGGCTTTAATTGGACACAGGATTTGCATCACACCAGTATGAAAACTCTTACTTTTCATTTAACCCCCCATTAAATCATTCAGTGATCTTACGCAATGATAAGTAGCCAGCTCCCATTACGTGGGCTTAACGGAGGAAAACAAAAATCAAATCATTAGGGGTTCATTTATGTCATAAGCTTTAATCTGGAATTTCTGCACCCATTTACATTTGGGCAATGAAGGCAGTGAAGACAGAGGGGACCAACTGCTGAAAACAAAACAGGAAAAAAGCACAACAATTTGCTGGTTTTCTTGAAATAACAATGTAATAACTAATATCTAAAACTCTTGGCTTATAAAAATCACTTAAAAGTCTGCTTCATTTTAAACATCGCTCAAGCCGTGGTGTGAACTATGCCCAAAGAACAACTTCAGACAACTCCAGCTCAAGATTTTTAGCAATGGGTGCCTGAAACTAATGGCCTACAGGAACCATTTTCCAGAACACACAAGTAACACGTGATGTGCTCTGCCACTGAGAATCAATGAGACCTAAATGTGCAGATCAGCCAAACACTGAGGCATGGCCCAGATTTCCCAAAATATTTAGTGCCCAACTTCAACTAGTGTCCCTATCTCCACTAGGAGATAGAGCCTGAACAGTTGCATTTGGGCTTTAAAAACTCTGTCCTCGAGCCCTTGGTTAGTTGTGGGACGCTCGTCCTTCCACAACCTCTAGGTCCTAGATCCCCTAGCACCCCAATCTTTAGGCCTCTATATTTTAACCCTGGCCCTTTGCATCGGTGTTTTAAAGCTGGGCAGTATTTTGATGCTAACAAAGGGTGAGCAGATAAGGACTGAGAGAAGCAGCTAGCAAGGAACAAATTGTGAGGGGATGGGAGGTTTAAGAGAAGCTACTGAGGCAGAAAAGTGCCAGCTGCACTGTCATCTCTGCTGTTCATCTATACATCATTTACTTATATCAAAAGTTTAGCAAAGTAGGGATTTGTCTACGCATAATTCTGTAAGAGAGTTACAATTTCTATTGCTACAGCTCCTAAAGCTACAGTGCTGCTGGGCACTGCCTACAGTTCAAAGATGCAAGTTCAGTTCTGGAACTGCATATCCATCTAGACCTACATGACGGATATGCCCCCTCTGGCAAGCAGTGGTAGATCAATGTCAGGCTCCTGACCTGCTCACATATTTTTTTCTTAACACTTTATTTCCCTGAACAACCATTCCTGATGCAGCAGTTCCTAGGAACTCAAACCAGGACTGGGAGCAATCGCAAACCTGAAGAAAAGCAGTGCCAACCGTAAATGAGCTGGAACCAGGAGCACCATGCTTCTGCCACCGCTTCAGCATTTGGTTGTGTTACTGAGCGGCATCTGAAGTTGCGAGATAGCAGGACATCTCTTTAAGAAAGGCCAGCGGGAACCAGAATGGACCTCATTGTCTGCAACAGTGAAGAACGCAGTGTGGTTTTCTCCATGCCTGCAGTTACAACTTGCTCAGAACTGGCATGGCATGGCATGGCTTTGCTGACAAACAAATGGATCAGGTGCCCTTTCTAAGGACGTTAGGGAATGGTGTGCCTGCATTTCATACTGCTCCTAAGTCCAGTTCTGACAACAGAATTTCAAGGGAACTTGGTACGCCTAAGAGGCTGTCCCTCCTGTCTTCCAGTAACTGCTATAGAAACTGTGCCAGTACCTTCAGCATGGAAATATAACAAACTGCTCATCCCAGGACTCCACAAAGATGGTCTGTATGCAAAAAAAGCAGCCAAAGCTCAGAAACCTAACTCAGGAACAGAACTGTCAGAGTATCCACGTACAGCAGGGAAATAGAGAAAGAGATATAGAGAAGGTAACAACTCTCTATATTTTTGCTGGACACTTATTTCCCAGCTGTCAGAAGGAAGAGGAAGGTGAGCTCATGAATAATTGCTTTTGCTGGTTCCCTTGACCGCCAGACTAATCTTTAGCTATCCATCCTGCAGCAGTCTGTAATAACCTCCCCATCTGTGTCAGCAGATGCATTTTAACAGCAAAGTGCAAGAAAGAAAATCTTCTTTTAAACTCAACACAGCCTTGTGCTGCACCCACAAGCCACGTAAATTACATGAACTGGCCTGTCTCATTATGTTTGTGATGCCCAAAAATGTCTTCCCAGCTATGTTCATGAAAAACTACTCTGCCATCAGCTTTTCAAGAAAGAACCTCAGACTTTGCATCTCTGGAGGGTGATGAGTCAGTCTTCTGTGCTCTCACAAGAAAATAAATTTTTAAAAAAACATGTTAGAAGCTGAAAAGCTGGAGGGAGACCGGGTATGGTGGGTTGACGGTGCAGAATGCTATGGTAAATTATTGGCTCTGCCATAGGACTCTTCAATGGCCACATGCATGCTATACAGATTCTTTTTGCACCACAGCTCCTTTCTCTGGTGGTGACAGCAGCACAACCCTCATCTCATGAGGGGTTACAATGAAACAAGCAAACAAACAATCTTAAGGGTTGTGAGGTGCTCAAATATCAAAATAATTGAGGCAATAGATTTATCTCAGACTGATTTTTAGGTTCTGCCTTTCTCCAGACTTCTGTAGGATTCTTTATTGAGATTCCCAAGCTTCTTTTTTATGGATACTGCCAGCAACAGTCAGTGCCACAAGCAGCATCCTCATTTTTGCTGCATTACAGTCCCTTTTGAAATGCCTCAAATAGAGTTGGTAAAGCCAGCTACAAGCCTTAAGGAGTAAGCATCTACCCTCCAGGCGTGCTCACCTGCTCTCCACGGGCAATTAAGGACTCTGTCTGGGTTCAGCTGCTGAGCATCCTACTGGGACTGTGCAATGGGGTTTTCTCTGCCAACCTCAGCTCTGCCCTCCCCAGCACAGCTGGGGCAGTGGCAACTGCAGCTCCCAGCCACATGCTACGCTGAGATGACTTGTGTGCCCCAAGGGACACGTACCACAGCAGGGCATCCCCTGCTCTACTAAATCCTATAGGCTACTTAAAACACTTAATGGTTGTCAACATTGCACACTGGCACACTAGGTTTTGCAGACTGCTGTTGCCATCTCTGCTCTGTATCAGCCTACTTGTGGGATATTTATTTTGATTTAAACAAGCATGTTTGTGATATCAAACTCTGATTTCTACAAGCTTATTTGTCCAACATTTAATCAGTTATGTTATTATGACATGGGCCTTCTTGGTTTGAAATTAAAGGCTTTAACTGAAAGGCTTTAATCAAAGGCTGAATGAGGCACAGCACAATGCAGTGCAAGGTTAAATTTATTTGAACCTGGATGGACCATCAGGCTAGCAGGGCTATCCTGCTTCTTATGACCCTGCTAGCTTACTCGGAGAATAAGAAGTTTCTAGTACACCTTGGTTTTCCCGAACTTGTTTGCAAATTTTCAGTCAAAAATATTTGGGGTTTGCAATTTTTCTTGAATTCTGATTGACCAGCTTATAACAACTGAAAAAGTATAAGCTATAGCCAAGTCTATGTGCTTTTATTTTTAAATTGAAATACTGTTTTCAAACTGTAACAATCTCAAAAACTATCAAAATGCTGAAAATGTGTGAAATTTAAACCCAATAAAACACATTGTGAAAACCAGCGGAGTTCAAACATATAAATATTTCCCATTTCTTCATTTCTCCCTTTTTCAGTCAATTCTAATTGAAGAAATGCTAAAGAACATTAAAACTCGATAAATCCATGATAATATGACAAGGACTAAACCTTGTCTGATCTGGCAAGCAAGAGGAAGGCGGGAGGAGTTCCGAGGGAGCGGCTGGAGTGAGAAGTGAAACTGCAAGACGGTGAGATGGTGATCAAAGGGAACAAGGGCTCCCAGGCACAGTGAGAAAAAGCGTTACTGTCCTGGAGAGATGAATGAAGAAAATCTGTAAAAAACAGCGTCCTCTCTGTGCTGCAATTCCCTCAATGCTGTTCAGAAGACTTGATTTTTAGCTGTTACATTAGCCCAATTCAGATAATTTCATCAGCTTCCTTAAATTTGCCTTGTTATCTCAAATAATGTCCCAAGCTCTAGAGTGCATTTCGCTATGCACTGGGTGCAACTGCAACACCAGATATGACCACATTTCAGGGACTATCCACCCAACTGGATGTCCAAAGGCTTAATGAGCTGATGTTTGAAAAATGTTTCATCTAAGAATCTTGAAAGGCAAATAATACAGCACGACGTTAGTAAGAAACAAATTAACCCGCTGTTTTTCTTTTTATTGCTGTTGTCAACAACAGTCTCTATACATCAAGCAAACAACTTTCAGACTCAGAAGATCACTGTGTTTTAAAGCAATAATTAGTGCCGTTCATTTTTCTCTTTGATTAAAAAAAAAGGAACTTTTCTCTATTGCAAATGTAAGGGGTTTTTTGAGGCATTTTCTACTGTGAGTTGGAGCACAAAGATCCTTCAGGTATGGTATAGACAGATATCAAAGCAGTGGGAGGGAAACCATGTAAATTAGCAAAGAAACAACCACCCCTCCCCCCCAAAAAACAAACAAAAACAAAACAGCAGTACAGTCTGCTCCTTAATTCTGAAGTCCTGATGCTGACCGGTTTTTCAAGCTGGCACACCTCAGTGCTGCCCCATAGCTCTCATTCATTTAATTTTTTTCTGGTGATGAATGGAGCAGAGACACAATTTCTGAGCACATACAATATTTCAGGTGATAGAACAAGATCGTGGTGGGAAAGAGGGGGAAGCAGTATTTTTTTAGTAAAGAATTAGAAGGCATTGTGGAAGACTTCTTCACTTCCAGCTAGAGTTCAAATTTAAAATACTGTCTTAAGGTTCTATTTTCTTTTCTGTTCCTGACTAAAGTTAGCCAATCGTTTCTATGAGTAGCATCTATGGTTTGTTTATAGTAGTTTCTACTATAGCAATAGTAGTAGCAATAATGGTTCTTAATATTCAAGAAGGAGCTGTACCTCTCAAGTTGGTCAAGAGATGGACGCACAGAAAAAAAACAGTAAAGGGAAAGAAAGAACTTGTACAGTGCTTTGAGACCGACTACAATCAGGGCAGTGGGGTGGGCTATGAGGATGACCGTGATCAGGGCACTCTGGATGAACTCAGAGAACTTGCGCAATGCTTAGGCAGCAACACACAGGCAGCAGTGGAGAAGAAGAAAATAGGTGAGAATATTAGGATAGCAAGGCAATATGAGGTACTGCGATGGAGAAGAAAAGCTTTAAGGAGCTTTGAAGATAAGAAAAGATGGGGATCCAGTGAGAGATCCACCCATGGGAGTGGCACAACTCAAGCAATAGGCCAAGAAATTATTTTAATTCTTATACTCTGAAGAATGCAAGTGTCTGTCCTGGAGGAGGGGGAGGGCTAAACATCATTGTATTATCAAGGTGGGACTAAATGTAGGCCTGAACAATGGTCCGGTGCAACAAAGAGATGACGTTCAGACAAAAAACAATTTAAAAATATACTGTTTCATCCTCAGCAGCAAGGAAGAAGGACAGCCATCCTTGTTTAAAACCAGCATATGCATAACATTTAGAACTAGTGATATATAATATATTTTTTATTGAGAGCATTAGAATGGGGCATTTCATTGAAAGCCCGGAGGAGGGGGAACAGTACAGTCACTGCTTGAAATCCCTCCCTATGTGCAAAGCACAGACAAGACCTTCACAACTCAAGTGGTACGTTAGCCTCATGTTGTGCAAGGCTGGACTACTCCTCCTGCACCTTATGGACATATGAATAAAGTATGATTAAAGCCAAAAAATATGTTTTGCGTGACTTGGTAAGATTTTTTTATTATTGTTATTATTTTAAAAAGACATATCAGAGAGCTATTAAAACTAGAATTAAAAATAAAGGATGGTTATAACTGCCTCTTCAACAGGTGGGGATTGACAAGTTACAAATATTTTCCTTTTTAGTTCAGATAGATAACTTTTTACAGCAATGAAATCAGCTCTCAAGTGCTTTGAAGCCAAGCGTAACCAAACCACCCACTGACTTATGAGTAACTCTGCAGAAATGGCTACCAAGTGCAACTCCGGTAAGGCCACTGGAAAAAAACTGCCAACAAACATGGCCTTTATTTCATACACTCAGCTTAGTAATTATAGAGCGAAATTCATCTGAAAGGACCCAGCAAGGGCTGGGATTTTCACACTTACCTTAGGAAATATTTGCTCAGTTTCTTTTTGGGGCTTCATGTGTTTATGACGACAAGGCGGATGTTGGCAGCATGCCGATCCTCGCACTCTGGCTGGGGGCTGTGGGCAGAAGAAGGAAAACAAAGTCAGAAGGATGCATTTTCTAAATGGGATATTCAACTCATGATGGTGTATTTGCCCCATGATGTGCTGTCCTAAAGTACATCTTCACCTGGAAAAAAGTAACTAACATAACAAGCAGGACTGTTTAAGAGATTATAGTTTCCTTATTCAAGCCAATCTCCATTTCTCTGAAAGAAAAAAAAAGACTTCTGAACAGGACCACGTTCTGGTTTTTCCATACTTCACTCTCTTTTTATCCTACATATCTTTCCATTGGGTTGTATTCTGCTCTCATTTACCTTCAGTGGAAGTAGAGAGTAAATGCTCTAGTGTCAGCAAAATGGGTCCAGTTTTACACTGGCATAGCTGAAGTAGCCCTTCCATGCTCTCAGCCAAAACAAGTGGAAGTTACCAGCTGAAGGAGGTCCTGTCCCCTTCCTTCTAGTATTTGTACAGCCATATTTTCTAGTATTTGTACAG
Organism: Platalea leucorodia; assembly: GCF_965183815.1. NCBI lineage: Eukaryota > Metazoa > Chordata > Aves > Pelecaniformes > Threskiornithidae > Platalea > Platalea leucorodia. The sequence goes on along the minus strand of NC_138825.1, from coordinate 50,377,563 downwards.
CCATATTTTCTAGTATTTGTACAGCCATATTACAGTATTTGTAAGCCATATCAGCAAAGCAGCTCAAAACTAACCTTAAGAAAAACTAGGGAGTGGAGTGGGGAGATGATTTTCCTGCAGGTCAGCACCAAGATCTGCCTCTCAACATGGGTGGTATGAGTTCCAGCAGGAGCACAAGCAGGGAAGAGCTGGGGGCAACACCTTTGCTTTATACAGCACAGTTACATCAATCCAAAATTATTGTGAAACTACAGTCCTGGCTTAGTTCACAATTAAGGGAGGCAAATCAGTAGAAAGAACAAAGAAACACTTTAAAAAAAAAAAGGAATGTTTTTCTTTTTGTTTGAGCTCTGTGAACTGGCTGACTTTGGTATCAGACAAGCACTGGCAGGAGACCAAGGACAGGAAGGGGAGGGGAGCAGGCCTTGGCAGCAATAGCTATAACAGCTAGCTGTAACACCAGCCCATCACTTACAGCATCTGTGGTAAGCTGATTGTTGAAAACAGCAAAACCTCAAAACTCTTGAAATGATTTTTTTTTTCTTACCAGCTAGGAAATTACAGTGGTTCTTTCTGAGATCTTTCATACATGAAGATACAAGATCTGGTTCAGACAGAGAGATTTGAAACACTAGGGCTTGGAAACAGAGATTTAAAGCCTTGTTCAGGCCACCTTACCCCTCTTTCATTAGAAAAAGGGGGGCATGGAGCAGACCCTATTAAACTTTGCACAAAGGCAGTTCTGATGAAACCTTAAATACAGTGATTTTACTCCAAGTGGTTATTACGCTGCCATGAGACCTACAGTAATGCAATTGCATTGGTTCACTGTTCCCGTAGCTTCCTCCATCTGCCTCAAATCACTGTTGATCAAGTGGCTGCTACCTGCAGCTCTCAGGAGCGGCATATGAGCAGCACTGCACTGGTGTTCCAGAAATGCCTGGGTCTGGCTCTGTTGAAGCAATGTAAGAGTAAGGTATTTGCACATTTTCACTTCTAGGCATGAGCCAGAGGTGCAAAGCTTCATGACTGAGGCAGCAAAGGAAACCTCAGCCACAAGGTAGGTTTGATTTGGATCAGCTGATGGCAAGTTTCATGTAAAAGTTTGTGTTAATGCCTTGAACAACTTACGAACCCTTACATGAAAGAATTTATTACAATGATTTACTGAATAAAACCATAATTAATTCAGTCAGCATTTTTTCACTATTTGACAAGTTAGGTTGGCAATAACAACTGTATGGATGTAATACACTTTGATTTTGTAATGGACCTGGTTTAAAACATCCCTGTGAAATTCTGATTGAAATTCTGCACTTGGCAGCAGGCAGATTCAGAATGGGCATGTCTAGACAGGCCAAGTTCAACTAGAAAAGACCCTGAGCAACCTGATCTAGATTTGAAGTTGGAGCAGAATTTGGGTGAGAAACCTCCAGAGGTCCATTGCAACCACTATCTTTTCAATGCTTTTAAGTGCACATAGCAGTAGATTTGATCCAGTCACTTTAACAGAGGCACCCTGCTTCACTTGAGTACTTTACCAAGAGCACTTACAAATAGTAATGGCTGAGGTCATTATCAAAACCAAATGCCTCTCTGGACTGCCTGCTTTCACCAAACACAAGTCACTGGCCTGTCTAGGTGACAGCTGGGTGAAATATAATGGATCCTTGAACAGGAGACAGGGTCAATAATCAGGGTCTCCTGGCCTTAAAACATAATCAATAAAGACAGGATTAGATGAAGAGACGTCAGAGAGAAAACACCCTTTGAAGTTTGGTTAGTGTTCTTCAAACTACAAGATTATTAGTCTTAGCCTGGAGAAGAGTTTGTGTGCCTCAGAGACCACCTCCTTTTTCCAGCTAATCTAATTAAAGAAACCTACAAACAATCTTGTCTGTGTCTTTCTGACCATACAGTACAACACAAGCTGCTACTGAGAGGGAAAGGAACTGCAAACATCCCCGTTACAGCAGGCAGATTAGGCAGGAGGCCAGCTGAGCAAAGAGAGAAGACAGCAGACCAGACTCCCGGACCCGGTGTCAGAGGTTAGCTATATATTTTACTTTGTAAACAACAAAGGCATTGCAGCTCTCTTCCTGCAGAAACCCTGCACAGCCTGCAAACACAAGTTAAAGCAAGGAAAGGGAGTTATTTCCAGCAACCTCCACCAGTGTGCGCGACCCATAGTTCTTTGTCAGATGCACACTTGGCCTTAACTCTGAGACATTCACTGCTTTAACTGGGCACGTTCATTTTGACAAAAGTTAAGGAAGGGTCAGTCTCAGAGCAAAGATATTCATTATAACTCCCCTAGTCTTTGTTAATGTATTAAACATAGGAACTCTGTTTTTATTTCAGTCCTGTGAAAAAATAAAAAGCAAAATCTTGCCACAATGCAAAACTATTACACTCTAAAAAAAGAAAATTGCTAAGTGCTTGTAAGACAAGTAACACTTGCATTTCCTGCGTGCAGGAAACAAGGCGAAAAAGAAGGCATCCAAAGAGGGACAGGATCAGGCATTCTGTCTCGCCTCCTGAAAAAGAGGAGTATGCGTGAGAATTGATTTTTATGCTGCTTGCTGCATGGTCCTGTAAGTCAATGCAGATCCCCACTTCTTGCTTCAGATCTGTTTCAGGAGAGATTTTGCACTCAGCAGGCAAAGTGTGCCAGCACTGGAGTGAGCAGTGTTAGCGGGTGTTAGCTGCAGCACTCTGATACATCCTTGAGAACTAGCACATCATTAGGGATACTTTCACAATGGAATGTGTGGGTCTTAGGTCCATATGTCAGACAAAACCGAGGATCCTTTTAAGGAGGAATTAAAAAAACATTAACAACAAATAACTTTTAATAACTGTTCCTTTAGGTGCTCCTTTTGCATTTGATTTCAGCACTATTACTGAGATTCTCAAAAAACAGTTTTGATAAAGTGACTCTGTATGCTCTTCTGTAAAAAACAAAACCACCATCACCACCCGCCCCAAAAAAAACCAAAAAACAAACAACAAACCAAACACAAAAAAAAAAAAAAAAAACAAAACTACCACAAGATGTAGCTATTTGTTTGAAAAGTGCTCTGGAAGAGAAATTAACAGGGAACATATTTTGCAGTGCAATACCAGGTATTACAGATATAAAGTTTGATTCTCTCGTCTCTGCACCTTGAGCAGTCATTGCCACCTCCCTGAATTAGCAGCAGTTTACACCTACTTGCACTGATATAAATGACAACACAAGAGTAAGGTGATAGAAAACAGGTCTGCAATGTATAGCCTCAGCCAAACACACCTGCAACCCTTTTACAGAGCAAACTATATATTGCTCTATGTCTGATTCTCTGTATATGACAATAACACTAATAAGCTATATGGAACCACATACAAAATAAATGACACATTTTATATCCTGGATTTAATAAGAGATTTGGTAATGACCAATATATACACAACAGTAAAGTGCCCTCACATGTTACATTGTAAGCACACTTTAAAATAAATTAGGATTTGTTCTCTGGCACAGCCGAGGCAGGACCTGCTCCCCCAGCAGCCAGCTTGGTGAAGAAAACAGTGAGAGTTCACACCGATCAAGGACTTGGCAGCACAAGGTGTCACAGTTCCTGGAGAGCACTTCCAATTCCCACAGGCAAGTACCTGTCCCAGTGACACAGCTTCAAGAACACACCACAGATAACTATGACATTAAGTATGAAACTCCCTGACCACGCCGGCATGTGATATCAGCAGTTACTATTTGTAAACTGGCTGAATAACCCCAGATTTTCTAAGAAAGAAGTAACACTACGGTTTGCTTTTTCACTGTGAGGTTGCTGAAAGCATGAAGACCTGTGGTACTCTCCAGCCTTCCTTCCTTACGCTCCTAAAAACGAGCTGGCACAGTTCTCCTGTTCTCCACACCTCTATACACATCAGTTACCCCTGCTGGGATGTCAAGAGACCACCAATATCATATCCGAGACTCCTCCACTCACGGAAACATTTGTAGTTAACAGCTCTAGAATTTTTTCCTGGTTATAAAGTTTCACTCCAGAGATAACTGGAAATACTTAATTTGGAATAACTTCCTAAGGGCCTGTCTTACAGAATATCTGTTCAGATTATTTCCCTGTATTAGCTCTGCATAAGGAAGCTTAATCCTTGACATTGCCCAGTGTGTAAAAGAAAGCTCACTGCCGGAAGAGTCACCTGTGTATTCATAATATACCAGCTGCTTTGCACTGACTTCCCCATGGATTGTTTTCCATCCATAATCCATCTGCTTCATAACCAGTAAGCCAGTACAGTAGGGTCTTCCTTGAGTACCTTTGCCAAGAGCACATTAAGGTCTTAGTGAAGAATAAAAATTAATTTCAAACCAAGACCCAACCCATGCCCTGCCTCTGATACCGGAGCAGGGCAAGTCTTTGCTGAAACACCATTCCACTTCAGGATGAACTGCCTTAAATGTTCTAAATGAACAATGATTTTTTGTTCTCAAATAATCCCCAGACTCCATTCTTATAGATCTATCCTATTATGCATGCTTCTGTTTCCCACAAATTATGCACCATACCTGATTTTTATCCAGATTCTCTGGCATCTGCTGCTGCACATCTAACTCCATTTGCTGCTAAGGTTTAACAGTAACCTTAGGCTGAAGTGAGTATCAATACATACAACTTCAGAGAACAGAATTTCATGTTAATCTTGGCTGCTGTGTCTAGAGTTAAAACAGGAGTGGTTGGTGTTCAGGAGGCTCTGGCTTGGGAGTTATAGATGCACGTGGAAGGTGGACTGGAGAGGGAAGGAAGCTTGTTTATATGACTGATGACAATTTCTTGGCTGTCAGTGGCTGCTTTTTTGAAATTTCTATATCAAAAAGTCAAACAGTATTTGGGTGCAGATGGCAAGGCTCGTTCTCAGAAAATGCAGTTCCTCAAAAGCTATTCCACATCAAGAGGGGCAGCCTCTCCTCCTGCCCCTGTACCGAGGGGCCAGACCCTACTGTCCACAAACTGCCTCCTCCTCCTAAGGCAAGTGCATTTCGGTGACCCCTGAGAGGAGGAAAAGCCAGAGGCTTTTTCAGGACAAGAGGCACTGGGCACATGTAAAATGGGAAAGGAAGGCTGCCTGAAGCATGAAGTGGAGAAGTTTGGGGTTTTATTTTGCTGTAATTAGAAACAGGAGTGGGAGGGAAGAGAGGGGAACCATAGTCGTCACCTACTAATGTTCAAGCACACTATAGTAGCCACCAGACACACACACACACACACACAAAAACAGGTCCCAGGCCTTCCTTGGTATTTAAACTTCTGCCTCATCCCTCTGAAGCCTAATATCCCTAATGACAATCAATGCGTCTTCCTTGACTCGTCCTGGCTTCTTCCTTTTCACTTCTGTGGATCAGCTGGGCTGAATACCACATGAATCTCCTTCAGTTCTGTCCCCTCTTCAGCTCTGTCACAGGCTGCAGCGTATTTCTCCTTCCTGACTCCCACCATTCCTTGTCACCCTTTTTCTCCTTTAAAGCTCACTTTGGCTTTGGCCCCCAGTTTTGAAGTTATGTCTATATTGTAAGGTAGAGATATCCGATTTATTTTTAACAGGCAAGCTCAAACACCAGTAAGTCTGGTCTAGGCTGCATGGAGCAAGACATGGGCACTTTTGATGCACCCCAATTCTAACAAAGCTCTCCCTGTGTTACATTGCAGCTCAGCACATATATGGATTTCTCATCCCCCTCTAATGGCTCTTCACTCTCCTCTGTCTCTTGTCTCCTGTCTGTGAAAGCTCTTCAAAGCTCTATCCAGGGTCTCATCTTCTGTATCTTATCCTCAGGGAGCCTCCTCTCTTCACACTGATATAACTATTAGCTTTAGGTAGATGGCTCACAAATCTACATCTCAATACCAAACTGATCTCCCTCAGTTTAGCCCTGCACATCTAATAACACTTCTGCTCTGCTGCCCCGGAAGGATGACTATTTGCCTAATGCTAAACTTTACAGTTATTACCAAACAGCTTATATTTTTCCTTTTGTGTTATTTCCTTTTCTTCATTGCTGTTAGCAGCAATATCCTTCCCATTTCTAAAACTTCAATTTTTACTATGTCTACCTACCGATGCTGATGAATATTTTCTGCCTTTCAGGTCCTCTTCCACAATAAAACAAATAAATCCAGACAACATGCTTGTCCACATCTCGGTCATCTCGATCTACTATAAATATTTCTCTCTTCAGTTCTTCACTGCTCCTGTCTTCCTGGACCTGCGATGAACTGAATGATGAATATGCATCACACTCCCAGGACCCGGTGCACTTAGATATAGCAAGGTAATCAGTCCACAGCAACTTTAATTACATTAAAAATAAAATGCAGCAGCAATAACAAAAATAGTCGTTCCATATCCTCTGTGACTTCCCTTCCCTTACAGTTGAATTTCCATTTCCTGCCTGTTACCCATAAATTCTACACCAAAAGCTGGGCAAAAGGTCTCACTTGCTGGTTTCTCGCAGTGCCCATGCTGAACATGCCCTCAAAGTGACATTAAAAAAAGAGACAAGGCAACTTGAACTTGCACTGAAATCTGTCATTCAAATTTGTGCCTGATTCACACTCCTGTTCCTAGATACCAATTTTCACAAAACTTTTCAGAACCTTGAGATGAAACTGGCCAGTGTGGGGGCAGAAAGAGGGACAGGCAGCAGAATTACAAGCAAACCTCATTTCCTTAAAACAAGAAAGAGAGTGAAGAAATTATTTACCTACACATTTACATAATTTACTTTCACATTTAATTCCTCCCATTTATTTTCAGTTAAAGTAATGCCAGTGAAAGAGGCAACAATTATTACATTTAAACTGTCATCTTTATATTTCAGATCTAACTATCTTTTGAGAGGCATGAAAGGAAGGGAGGAATGAAACGAAGGCTACTGATTCAGGAGACCCTGCTGTGTCAGACAGCTGATACACACCTGTTTGCTCTCAGCGTTTTCACTGCTTTCTTCACAAACCAGACTACAAACCATTTTTAGGGCTGCTGATGCTCTGCCAACACTGGTAAATCAAGCGTGCTGAGGGAAGCTTTCTAGTACAGAAGCTAAGCGGCATGAAGCGGCTGGTACTTATGCTAGGAAACTCTCTTAGCCTTCAAACCAACACGGCTGCACGCAAAGCTGCCGCTTGGCAGCCGTCCCTGGAGCACCGCAACCGCCACTCTCCACCGCAGAACTACCTGGCACTGGCCAGAGTGTGTTAACGTTACAGCCAGTTTCACAGCACGTTCCAGTCTCCATGAATGTACAGATTCATGTAGGTGTCTTTGCCTAAACAAAGATTACAGACTGCAGTTCTATGCCTGAGATGGATTTTGTTAAAATTCCAGCTTTCCACTGTTAAATACATGCAGTTCTGCTTAGACACAAACAACGTTCTAAGTATAAGTAACATCTGGAAATGGGATCTATTTTCTTGCTATTCAGCTAAATGTCATTCACTCCCAGAGTTTATTATGTGTAATGGCATCATCCAAGGAAAAAAAAAAAAAATCTCCTTGCCTACATTTTAATTGTGTTAATAGCTACAATTCGGGACAAATTTGCAAGAATGACAGTTTATTTGTAAAATATTTTGCATACTGATTTTTTTTTTTTCTGCACATGATAAGCAATTAGACTAGATGATCATTGTAGGTCCCTTCCAACTGAATTATTCTATTCTATTTTCTGTTCTATTTTAAAATTCAGAAGGAGAAGTATTAAAATATTATAACTGAATTTTGAAAATAAATGATATGATGCATTAAATACTCTGGGTCTGGTCCTCCTCTATTCTAGGATTGTTCCCTGCAGCGGGACAATAAAAATGCTTCTTTCTCAGAGTAACAGGAAGTTGGCCTTGCTGTAAACAAAATTCAGAGCTGGAAAACAAGAACTGCAGAGGAAAATTATTTTAAAGATTTTTTTTTTTTTTAACTTCACAAGGCTGAGGATCTTCATTTAACCTATAGCTGAAGTGCGCAGCTGAATCAAATGAAAACTGAAAGAAGACTTGTGTGTGTTTATATGATGGGAGCAGGGAATTTAAGGAAAGTGAAGTGACACTAACATTTATAAATGTTTGCACTGTGAACATAAGCACCTAAAAATTCACGTAAATCTTAATACAGGGTTTGAATATATATCTCTAACCCTGTTGGGCAGGAATACAAAACCAGGAAATGCTCTAGGCGATGTCTATGTAAAACCCTACATCAATTGCCTGTATCAGTTAAAAAGCGCAGATACATTTAAATTAGTGCCAGTTTGTGAGCAGGCAAGGCCTTTGATTGAAAGCCATTTGCATTTCATGGAGAAAACCAAGAAGAGCTCCGATTTCTGGGCCCGATTCTCCACAGACTTGCAGCCAGGTGGCTACCCATATACTTGCATTGCACAGGTATACTGTTACCACTATAGAATTGCTCAGTACTATAACTACTTGCAACTCCTTGTGTGAGTAGAAATATATTCCTGAAATGCAAAATACCGGGGAAGAAGAAAGCGAGCATCCAGAAGCCACTGCGGATATGTGCCATTTTCCCCGCTTGCTGTTCTTTCCCCAGCCCACCCTAGGGAACGCTGCTAAGCTGCCCCGCGCTGGGCACGCCAAAACGAGCCAGCTCATTTCAACCAGCCCCTCTAAACTCCCGGCCTCCACTTTCTATTTTCCATAGAGTATAATTCTTCTAAAAATACCTTGACTGCACTTTGTTTTCTCTTCTTATCAGTCTGCCAATATAATAGCCTGAAAAGTTTGGGGGTTTTCAAGTTATTTTCAAGTGGCCTTTTCCCCTTTTCATGCATAAAAGGCTACCCCTTCGTTTCTCCGCTTTATTTTTCTCTCACCTGTTTGTGAACAATCACTTCTGCCTCAGTCAAGCATATAGAAACAAGCACTGAGCCAAGACATATTTGCCTTGGGTCAGGCAAACAGGGCCCATGTGGCCCACCCTTGGCCTGGGGCAGGATGAAAGGCCAACCAGGCCTCCTCACGGTTTGGTGACATCTGAGCTAATCCTCCCTTCGTTTGGGAACAATTACAGAAAGTCACCTGAAAGTGTGTACAAATAAATCTCTTTCCAAAAGCTAAGAGAGGGTGCTTTTTCACCTCCAGCACTTACAAGCCATTTTCTGCTGTCACTTACACTGGTAGGAACCCAGGGTGCTTTCACAGAGGGAAATTATTTAGGACTTTCTCTGGGTGCACCACTTGGCTTCCTTGTGGCTAATCCAGACTAGACGGTAGTTCATGCATGCTTTTTTCCCTTAAATAAAGAATGAGACAAATGATAATTGTGTGTTTTCACCTTTGCTCCGTTTATAAGGGTAAAATTCACCTTTACTTCATGCTGGTTTTTGCCAGATTTGCACGCTGCATAACAATTAATCTAAATCCTCCTAAAGGCCTCAGCTGGTGGCTAAATCCTATGGAAAACAGACAAAACTGCAGTTTATAGAGGCAACATCTACCCAGACAGCAAAGAGATGGAAACGAACATGGCCTCAGAGCTACTTCTAATGGCAATGGAATAAATCGGTTTCAGTCATATATGGCTGTCCAAGTAAGCCTTCCTGTCAGCCTACACAAAAGCACGAAGCAGGCCCTAGCCCCGCTGTTCTGCATAGGATGTCCGCTCATTGGAGCGGTTCACTGCAAACTGCTCCTGGGTTCAGCTCGGAGGCCGTAGCTGTCAGATGTAAAAAGAGAAAGCAGAGTGAAATTTGCTTACCCAAGCCCTTTTCCAGCCTACAGCCAAAAGGTACCATTTGGTATGATCCAGCATACAGTGGGCCAAAGGCAAGAAGTCCACATTTGAGTCAAAGCAAAGCTCTCACAAGCCCTGGGCTTCAATGCTAAATCCTACCCAGAGCTCAAGTAACTCTTCATTTATTTATTAAAGTTCTTTTGTATAAAAGTTCATTTATTATTATCCAGGGCATGTTGTTGCCCTCGTGGGGCAAATCCTGCCACAACCAGCTATTTTCCGATCTTGTAGTGAGTTACAGTGCTACCCAGGAAAGGCAGAGATGATACTAGGGGAGAGGACGGATGGTCAGAAGAGGTAACTGGGTCATTGCACTTTCCCTCACCTGCGGACACCCACTTTCCAACAACTGAGGCAGTGCTTTGCTCTGAAGTGCCCCATTACCACTGCAGTGGTGGCCGTGCAGGCAGCCCGGGTGGCAACGGGATGGCTGGGGCATCCTCCACGCCAGGTGATGCTGTAGAGGAGATCCTGCCACAGGGAACTACAGCTGGGAGGGGGTGTAAGCAGCATCTTCAGTTTAACAGAGGAGACCTCCACAACTTCAGGTCTATCGAGGCTTCACTTGTAGAGTCCACACAGCACATTTTTCTCTAGTCTAACTGGGAGGAGAGAGGCTGGGTCTCAAGCTGGACAAGAGGCTGAAGCCCTCTTTTGATCAAAAGAAAAGCGTTCATCATATCAAATGAGTCAGCTCTTCCTCTCACATTATAGGCCACCTTCAAGGCCTCAGCCTTACAGTTTAAATCCCTTAACTAAAAATCTAGCTTATTACCTGCGTCCTTGCCGCAGGAAGAATGCGCTGCTTTGACAATGACAGCAGCTGCAAGAGACCCAGCTGAAGTTGTCCAAGCAAACAGCTGGGCATTGGCAGGCCCATTCTTCACCACTGGAGATGAGGACATCAGACCAGTGTCAGGGCTCTGCGGGTCTGCCATCGCTCTGGGGTAGGAGCATAACTTTGTAGCTTCTCTCTTCAGTCAAAACAGAAAGCAACCAACACTATATGGGTGAGTGGCAGGGAGGAGAAAAGTCCTCTATACAAACACTATTACAATTGCTGATGTTGTAACCATCACCTAGATAACAGTGATGAATACACTAGAAGTCTCGAGATAGATAGGGAAAAAGTTGTTCTGATGATCAGTTACTACAGTCTTTGGTTTCAGCTGTTCTGAGAAGAGGAAAAAAAGCTGTATCGCATGACAACATCAAATGGGGTATCACTTAAGAACATCTGCCTCATGTTAAGGAGGCCCAGAAAAGTATTTTAAAATTAAACCAAAAGATGGTTAAAGTTCCATCTCAAAACATTTCATAGGCTTCTTTTTTTTCTTTCAAGCCAAATGACCTTATTTGAAAGAAAATTCACTTCTGCTTCCTGTTCCATTACAGGAATCAGGAAAAAAAGAAGGGGGGGAGAATAAAAGGAGAGAAATAAGATCAAAATCTCATCTTCACTTACTGCAAAATGGCCTTAGCAGACCAGATGTACCACCCCTTGGTTTCCTCATTTAAACAACTACTTCTTTACCTTGTAGTAACGTTGCCAGAATTCACCAATGGTGATTCCTTCCAAGTTGTTCAAAGCTTAGAAGTCACGTAATACACTCGTATTACAAATAAAACTTTAACCCATATAGTCAAATACGCAGGATCAAACTCCTAATTTTATATTCTAGAATTCTCAAACCAAAAGCATACATCTTCTCTTGTCTTTCAAACTGTTTCATTGTCTAGGTTATCATTTGGTAAATGGGCTCCAAATTTGTAAAACACATTAAATAGGAAATTCTAGTATGGAAACGTGTACCTAATTTATATTGCAAACATAGCAATTTATACAGTAAATTATATGCCCAAACCAGGTAAATTCAGGCACAAAATGACCACAGGTATATCTACATGGAATAAAAAAATCTGGGTTTAAGATTAGAATATTTAATTTGGCAGGAAGAGACTGAGGCTCACGACATTTTTAATTCCTCTGCAAACAAGATGTTATTTTTGTCCCTTGCAATATAAATGAGTTTAGTGTGCCCACCATGTGAAATACCTCTTGGACAGAACTGACTTTATTAAATGAAAAGATAGATGGATGGAACCATTGAGTTCATAATCGTACGACTGCTTTTGACTTCTCTCCAGAGCATGCAGTACTTAGGAAAAGAATGCAAACTGCAAATTAAACCCTCAGTTATCCTCAGCAACCTGACAGTCTGTCCCAAGAAATACTGCTAAGTCTGGCAGATTGGGAGAGCAATGTGTGCCTTGCACAGAGGTGTGAGGAACGCGGCCCACCCCAGCTCATCTCGCAGGGCACAGCTGGTGAACTGTACACAAAGAGGGGAAACGAGCGGGTTTGAGGGGAGGAGGTGAGAAGGGGTCTGAAGTAAAAATGAGAGATATTTTTTGCTTTCCTTCATATCCTGCTGCTGTTTCAGCCAAGCAGTTTTCATTGCCAGCTTATTTGAAAAGTGTTTTCTACCCGAACAGTTTTCAGAGAGCAGAACCAATCTCCCTGATTAATATAATTGGAACTGAGAGTGCTACTGAGTCTCTTCAAGCATTCTTCATCGCCGTTCTTTTAACATGCCCTTTTTGCATTTTCAGTCTACAGCACCTTTGCGCAGGACACCTGGCAATAATGAGCTGGAAGGGAAGACGGTCTACCAGGAAGATGGGGCAAATACCAATAAAGCTTCTTCTAAGCATTTGCACCTTCCCTATCTCTGTGTCACTCCTCTTCCACCTGTCTACCCTCACTCTCCCTGCTTCCATGCCATTTACTTCTTGTGTGGAGCATCGAAAACTTGGATACCTTCACCAAAGCTCTTTTCTTTAGCTCCCTCTTGTTTTCCCCTAACAGCAGCAGCAGGTCCCTGAATCTGGCACAGAACTTCCCTAATCTGAAAACATTGCCTGAATAATCAACATTTTTCTCCTCTAACTTCCTACAGTCCCTTCCCACCACACAGCACAGTGTTATTCCTGTGGTAAGCAGGTGGACACGAGTTCACTCTCAAATTCACAGTAAAATGAAAGGATCATCCCAAGCCCTCCAAGAAAAAGACAAGGGTGTTAATTCTCATTCTCCACAACTGGGAAGTTACAAAGAACTGAGAAGCCCGATGAGCATGTTCCTAAAGCTAGGTCCACATTTTAAACCTTGCCAGGCAGCCATATGACTTAAGAATACTGCGGGGAAGGCAGGGAGCAATTCCACCACCGTGGGACACAACTGCTCTAGCAAAACCACAGTGAAGACACAGCTTGACAGGCAAAAATCCTGTTCTACTGGAAGAACTTACTCTTTTCAGGGAACATCTATCAGCAAAATAATTATTTTGCCTGTATAAGCATTTGAGGTATGGAGGCAGGTCCTTGACAAGGACTGAGGCAGTGGGTCTCCTGCCAGAGCAGACCAGCTCACAGCAGCTGCCTCCGCTGTTCTCCCGTACCAAGCACAGCTTAGACACAAGGAGAAATTACTTTGGATGACATAATTCGAGTCTGAGTAGCACTGCTTGAAAGCACAAATGTTTTGTTTACCTGTAATATAAATTGCTTACTTTTTTCAGCTGCCCACATCTTTGGCTTAGAGAAACAACAGCTGGCTGCTCCGTACCGGTTCTTACAAAGGCACAGGAAGGCAAACTTTTGGAAGCAAACACTGTAAAGCCAAAGCAAAACCATAATCAGAATTTTACTGCTGGCTTGTGAAAGGAATAAAAATGGTTCAATTCTAACAGCTTTCCAGCACTCGGGTACTCCGTTTCAAGACTAGCATTTATCTCTATTATTTTTTTAATATCTTAATATCATAGTACTCATAGATTTGTGTAAGACAAGATATTTTATACTATAAGCAGAGTAATCTATGCTCCAGATCTACTGACGGAGATTGAGACATTTCTATATAAATCAAATGATCAGTTTTAGTCAAGTAATATTCTTTTCCCTTAATTCATAGATCCAGCAGTCTTGATTCAACAGGCAAGTTTAGATTAATGGAATAGCTGCAGTGAACCAAATACGTATTTGCAGGATTACAGCAAAAATTAGGGTACAAAACCACATAAGGATGTAAAATAAATAGGGCAAGGTTAAGAGAGGAGCAAGGTAACAAAGACTGAGAACACAATCTGCATATTACAATGACTTTTAAGACGATCAAAATGAGAAAGTGATATATAAATTATCACAAACAAGAGTCAAGGTCTTTCTCATCCTAACCCAAAGATTATTGTATGTGAATAATGAGTTTAATACTGTACTACAGTCAATCATGAAACCCACTTGTTCAAAAAACACATTGGGCAAACTAATCAGACTTTCTACATACTCTGGCATACAGGCTTCTTTTTTATTAAAATAATTGAAAGAGGATTACTTTGGATTTTGATGTTTCATATCTCTGTTTGAAATGTACTTCAGTTTTCCTTTTTCTAGAGCCTGGGACATTTTTTTTAACAAGCTTAAAAAAAAAAAGTGATAAACAAGAACCAATCTAAAGGGATAGCACCATATTGCTGGGCTTGATTCTCAGGTGACACAAGTGAGCACAGTTGCATTGATTTTAATGGGTTACACACTCTTACAGCACTTAAAGGTCTGGTTTCTTTTCTTGCTGCCATTTTTGCAATCAGTTTAGGTTTGGGGCTTTTTTTTTTTTTAATCTAAACTGCTTAAATGTTCAGATATGACCAACTGTGTAAGAAACCCTACTTTTTGATTTTATATCCTCAGGTTTTTCTTTGAGCTGTGAACTGTGACAGCCCTGTGGAATCAGCATCCAAAAGTTTTCATGGTCCTCTTGGTTCTTTAAGACTGCACACTTAATTAGTTTATTCTGTAGTCCTCTAACCTAGAGAGAGAAAGAACATAAAAATACTAGATTATTTAATACTCAATAACAACAACAAACAAATTTAAAAAAATAGCAAATACCTTGGCTAAATGCCAGGAAATGTGTTAGAAACATACTTAGGAATGAGAATACCCTAAAATATACTAAGCTTCTCTTCGAAGATGAGGAAAATCTGTTTACTCCTCCCTCCATTTTTTTGATCAGCATCCTCCTACTCAGGGGGAAGCAGCTTAGATGCCTCTTTTTTCTTACAGATCATGACCCTTCAGGAATTACAGAAAAGGACTCCCATGTTAGTTAGATGCACTTTCCCCGAGAGCAGCCTGCAAAGTGGAAATCTACCTGGCTGCCCATCAAGAACAATTTTAGACCCATCTTCCTTCCCCCTCTCCAGTACCCAGTTAAGTACAGATTAGATATCTGGAACTCAATATGTAACTCACAGTCTCCTGCACTGGGTGAAATTTCCTTCAGCTCTTAGTAGCTTCTAGACTCGGTGCCTAATAAAGATGATCTTCAGATGGTGTTGTCTGGAGTGGTAACACAAAACAGCATGAGATAATACTCTACAGACAGTACATCTGCAAGGTGTATATGCCAAATACATATGGAAGTGATACATACGTGAAACAGAGCTGAAATGACAGTCAACGGTAATCAAGGAATTAGATTTATGTCCCCAGACAAAATGCTCCATAATTCATTGAAACCTTCTCCCACATTGCCTGGTTTGCTCTGAGGGCATCTCAAATGCCAACGGAAATCTAACATATTACTGCCGTAGAAGTGGCTCTCAAACATAACCTTATCACTAACAAACTGAGTCAGTTCTTTGCAATTATATTATGTTTCCGTATATCGAGATGTATAACCCTGTGAACAGAGGGCAAATATCTAAAAGTTCTTCTTCGGAGATATGCAGAGTAAGAATTAGTTGCTAAATTGAGATACAGGTATTTTTTCTCAGAAGTCTACATTCCTCTCTAGGCTTACTGAAACTAAATCTCCCTTGACACCACTCAAAAAAACCCCAACCCCACAACCCAGCGTAGGAGATGCAGATGACTCAAGATTATGGGATTAGGATGTTTTCACTAGTTCTAATTCTTTCTTGATCAGTAATGTGTGTACAGGGTTATTCACCACAAACTATTCAGTGGCCTAGTTAAAAAATAGCAGTTTCACTCCTTTTTCCCAGCAGGGAGGTGTTCACACCGTAGCTGGCACTAACAGGCCATCTTGTTAGGGAGACCAAGGACAGAGCAAGCAAAGGGTCTGAAACATTGACCTGGATAGGTTGGTTTTTTTTAGTCCCTTTGGATTTGAACAGAAAAAAAGACCACTAAACCAGACGGTGGCTGACTCACATGTGGGAACTCTTTTGCAGGTAAGTTCTGAGCATGCACAGTTTCGTTCTTCCTCATCTTTCACAAACCACTCACAGGTATCCCACAGAAATTGAGATTTATGGGAGAAATGGACAATTTAGGAAACAGATGCTTAAAAATAGACTGGTATTATCTGAGGTATTTTTTTAAATGTTTAACCATGCAAAGCCTTGCAGTAGAAAAAGCCCCAGACATTTATATCGCATATTTTTCTCAGTTATATAATTAATAACTCGTAATAAATCAGATCATTTTCCAAATTCAAAAACAATATCCAAAGCAAAGGTAACATTTGAAGCATACCAGATAATTACAGGACTGAGGAATAGACTCGAGGTACTTAGCGTCGTGAGACAATCTGCAGTGCGGCACTTGATGTTCAGGGATATCCACTTAAAAGCAAAATGAAGTTTTGGTCAGTATTTTTTTTTTCTTTCCAGTAGCTGGGAAACAAAGCACAAAACAAATGACAAGTAAACATTCAGCCACAGGAAGCCATTAACAACAGTGGGCACCAATTAGGACCCAGCAGGTATCCTTTACACCGCCTGGTGCTCTAGCTCCTCCTCAAATACTTTGGCATAACACTCACAAACTCAGGCTTAGGAAACAACAGGCTGTTTCATTTACTCAGCAATTTGTAGCCACATATTCCTGCTGATAGGCCCATAAACCTGTTTGTAGTCTTCTTCTGTTTCCCTTCAAGTTTGTGTCATTAGAAACTACAATTACTGTCTGTCCAAAGAGAATACTTTTCAGGAAAGAAAATAAAATTGAGATACTGTGATCCCTTTCCTCTTTGTCTCTCTCTCCTTTTCAACTTCTCTTTTGGAGGAGAATGCACAACACAATGGCTGATGTCAGGAAAATCAGCTCACAGAGAAAATATTTGTGAATTATCAGATTTTGCAACAACGATGTTATTTTTTCAAAGCACAGCCTTTTTGGTAGAACAGAGTGAAAAGGATATTGTTCTTAAAATTAAGTCAAGGCCTTAAACAATTAATAACGAACCATATAAAAATATATTCTACTTCAGCCAAAAACATTCCACAAAATATATGCTATTTTCAGATCCTTATATCAACTATAAGGTATTTTGTATCTGCTATCCAAAGAACCTCGATAAATTATCCAAGCCTTTAAAAGTCAATCACAAATTGTGTCTCACATTATTAGGGTAGAAGTACAGAGTTTTATTAAAATGTGACACAAACTAGATTCTTATTTTTGCATCTTAAGACTGTAAAATAAAAAAAAAGCAGGTTGGGATCTCCCAAACCAAGATTTTGCTGCTTTGCCAAAACCAAGAAGTACTTTTGCAGCATTATACCACTGCAAAAATCAGAGGCAAGCCAGAATCCAGCCCAGAGAACTGAGAGCACTTTCCAGTGTGTCACGATATAATGTGATATGGGTGGAACAATCCACTTGGCTCCACTAAATTAACCTTCCCTTTTCAACTGCCAACAGCCGAGGTGCTCTCACATGCCACTTCTGCATCCATCATCGCTGCTAGATGAAAGTTAACCAAAACATCATCAGTTGATGTTTGATCATTTCTCGATGCTTTTGGCCTGACAAGAAAATAAGGAAAGCAGACCATGACTGTGCTGATTCACAGATCTCCATGTCAGCTCAGAGTCCCTGCTTTCAAGACATGCTTGTCTCTCTTTAATTTTCCTTCATTTTTAATAATTTTGGTTTTTTTTCCCCATCTCTGCCATTTCAAAAAAATCAAAGCGAACATCAGCAGATTAGTGAGTTTCCAATAGCACTTTATGTTAAATCCCCTCTGGCTGTTGGCAAAGGTGTGCCCAGCTAACTATTCTCTAGCTCCCTACACCGCCTCTGCCGACAGTTCTTACCAAAGCTCCCAGGTCCTGCTCCTCCAGCAGCCTGCCAGAGCCGTTCATGTTCAGTCTCTGCACGCAGCAACCCCCACAACCTGCACTGAAAAAGCATCAGTGACAGCAGGATAAACTCTGCAACAGAGTTCCCAGGACATCTGTCTGATGAGTTTCAAAGAATAACCAGCTATTTTCCTTAAGCCTTGTGACATGCATCTCGGTACTGCTGTACAGGGCGTGTGGTATAGAGGTGTCCTTATGGCTCCCACATGTTGGCAGCCTAGAATTCAGAAAGATAATTCAGAAAAATCCCTCAGTCCCTGTGTGTATCCACAGCTCACCTGGCCGGCGCTCATGCCATGGGAAGTGGCTAGCCACCACCGACTGCTGTGACAGCACTGAGTTCTCGCTGCTGCTGCTTTGCAGCTCAGCACTTCGAGACCACGTAGCCACCAAGGTACAGAAATTCAGTACCTGGCCTTTTCCTCTCAGCTCAGTGGGGAACCAAGTGCTGAAGGGTCTGCATCACTGTTGCCCGGCATGCTGGAGGAGAGAAGTGCTGCATAACTGAGGTTCCTCGGCGATACAGAAGAACGCTACACATGGGGAAAGCTAGGTGCAGCCAGCTTGCCCATTGCCGCAGATCTAGACCTGTCACAGAACTGAATCGAGCTGGGCTCTGCTGGCACGCAACTCCGTGAATGCATGCAAGCTCAGACATCCTCCTTCATAGCCAAAAGGATACAGCTATGGTGGGCACTTACTGGATCTTCATAATGAGGATTATTTATTCTATTTGAGATTAGCATCGATTGCCCTTTCCCATATAGCAAACCGGTGGGAGTTTCACTCATTACAGTGAGAGCTGCCCTGTTCCTCTGCGGGAAGGGAACTCCTGTGTCTGTGTAACCGTATCTGCACACACACATTTCAGTTTTGTCTTACTACTTCTCAAAAAGAAATCTGGGACACAAAATTACAGACTTAAGTACTGATCACTTAAGTATACACAAATCCATACACAAAACACCAACTAATAAGAGAGGCGGTATTATTTGTACAACTATGTGCATATGTATATATAAGCAATCCTCTCAGCACTAAGAAAACATCTTTGAAAACCACAACTTATACACTGAGATCAAAAGAGGTAGTCTCCTTGGTCTGTAGCGACCTACAAATCAGGTGGCTCGTCGAAGCCAGTCATCTAGGCTCCTTCTGTAGTCAAGCAAGAGAGATAAGTGCCTCCAGATTGCCATTTATCCCGTTCTAGGATAGGTGAGTAAAACAGGTGAGATGAATCACCCTGGCATTGCTATCGGCCATATGGGGGAGGGCTGTCTTAGATGACTACCTTAGGAGAGATACTTAACTTTTAGCAGCTAATGTTAAGAGGAATCCCATGCTACGAGATGAGGGAGAATTATATAGCCTCACACACTTATGAAAATTTCACATTATATTTGGGCTCATGAAGAAAGCCAAACTTTAAATTCCCCATGAAAAAAAAGCATCACACAGTCTCCATCATTCAAGCTGTAGGTCACTGAATGTATTATAGTCAGAGGGTTTGGGGTTTTTTGCGTGTTTTCCTAAAGAAATAAGCTTCACACTGTTCTGTTTTCCTAGGCAAATGAGGTTCACATTCTGGGTGTTAAAGAAATTATTTGTTGCAAACCTGTTAGCTGATTTCATTTACATATGACAGAGATATATAAAAAAATCTTACACATTTTGTGGAAGCACCTTACTAAGTAAAGGACAGATCTGTCAGTGCTGGCCAAAGGGGAAAGGTGGGAACATGGCATCACTCCAGAGACCAGAGGTGAAGCCCTAAGAGCCATCTTGAGGCCCAAACCCAGAGAAGGAACTTGTTTTGCTCACTGCCCCCATTCATCCGACACCACGGTGTCAATTAGAGACAACAGTTTTTCACATCAGTTGTTCTTCAGCAGTGCAAGGTTTCTGTTCAGATTTAGCATAATATTCATGCAAACAGTAAGAACAGCTTTTGTTAGCAGTAACTCTCAACGGTACCTCTTGCACTACTAAAACAGATAGCATTGTTTCTTCTTCTCCACGCTAGCAAAGTATATGCTGGCATTTACTCCTTACAAATGTAGGTAAGCCCACACAAACAAAAACCTCAGAACAAAAAACTACTCAGATCAACTGGGCACTGATTTTCTTCTGCTTCTTTTAGTTTGCAAGTTGCTTTAAACCACTAATATTTACTTTAAATGGGGAACAATATTTAATACTTCGATGAGATTCACACCTGGCATTCTTGCAAGGCGAGCTGTCAACGGAATTGAAAAATTCAGGTAACATACATGATCTTCAGTCACCAGGTGCCCAGTTTCTCCCTGCGCGGGAAAGACAATGTGCTACTTCACCAGCCCGGAATAAACTAAACTCAAAAATAGGTTGAGAAAGGGTCAGACAGTACATTTACTGGTTTTCTCTGTTCATTTCCTACCATCTTCCCCTTTAGGATTTTCCCTTCTCATTGTCAATTATTTGCAAAATGGGGAGAAAGCATAAAAATGTGATTAAGTGAGCACCTGATTGATAGCGGCTATAAATTCTAGAAGTCAGAGCCTGGTCTTGCAAAGCAAGTAAAATGTAGGCATGAGATTTGCCTTTCACTGCATTGCTGTGGCTGGTTGGAAAGATTCACAGATACCTACCAACACCATATTTATATTTAGGTGTTAATAAGTAACTGTCACAGTCACAACTGAAACATCACCCTACGCATGGTATTTCACATGTCATGTTCCTTTAAATACAGCTATAACCCTGCCATGCTAATAATCCTACTGAAATCCAAAATGGTTAAGGAGAGGAGCAAAAAGGTTTAATTTCCTTGTTGGTTTACAACCATTTCACCTGCCTTATCCCAGAGCTTGATGCTGCATTCCAGTAATTCAAGCACTGAGAAGGCTAAAGAGATTTAAAAGGACCATAAAACAGAAACACTGGGAGACACCACGGAGATCAGCAGGTCACACTACGTTTTTATAGCCCCGGTTCCCAATGATGCTAGCACACAGACAGTCAAAGCCCGGGCATCTGCAGGCAACGAGCAGAGCAAAGTAGCATCTACGCTGTATACGCCCACTTGCTTCCGCTCTCCATAACCTATTGGATATTTACTTCTGTACACAAAGCAACTGCAAGATTTGGGTTCAGAAAAGCAGTGAACTTGAAGCATTAAAGCACATATTTAAATGCCTTGCTTCACAGCGAACGTACTTTGTGGGAGTTTGCCCTTAATACCCATTGCATCCAGCAGAGAAACAGATATTAGCGGGTCCTCTGCTAGAGCAGAACCCTCCTCTCAGTTCCCCTGCAGTCAAGTTTTCCCCCTTCCTCCTCAATATTCTCCAAAATTTATTCTTCTGAAGAAAACACCTGAGGAAAAATTCCCAAATTGCCATCCTTTGCTCCTACAGACTTTTATTTTTTAACACAGACTGGCACAACCATGCCTGCAGTCTGTAGGTTTTTTTTTTTCTAAAAATAATTAGCTGTCAAGATTAAAAATGAGTTGTTATCTGCTCACATATCAATGCATTACATACTCGAACCAGAGACTTTAAGTCCTAATACAGTTTTTACAGACTCCATCAGTACAGATGACTCAACAAGATCAAGAATTTCACACCTCCTAAGGTACACTGCAGACACTTTAAAAGCAGTGAAATGAGCAGATTCTGGGTGCACATTTCTGGCCACGTCTACATTAGCAACCAGCACAGCACAGCGGAAGCTGAACCTGCAGAACAAAAGTCAGTGCTGACGACTCAACTCCAGTTTGGGATTTTTACTTTGAGCTACCTCTAATCTGGATCTATGGACCAAAACACTCGCTAGCAGCTGGCATGCATGAGGCAAAGAACATCCTCCATCAGTCTGTCTGTCCTCAACCCTGCTCCATGGCGTGAGCCACCAAGTGCCAAGGGGAGACAACTGGAGGCTCGCTTCAAAGTACGTTGCAGGTCTGAACTAATGAGCTTGAAAGACTAGCTACATAAATATAAGTGGGTTTAATGTATCTCAAGTATTTCCAGTTAAAATTGGTAGGGATAAAGGTGATTTAAATTTTGTCAGCAACCATGGTCACTTATTTGAATATGCTTATTTTTGTCACCACTGCTGTTTTCCTGCTTTATATCCAAAACACTCCGGGGCCCCCCATGTCCATGCAGACATGCCTGCCAATGAGCATGAGTGCCATTAGACACGTACAGGCCTCTACAACAAAAGAGCTGAGCTGACCTATTCATTTCAACAAATGTGGTCTGCTCCACGGAGAGATCTTGGGCAGAAAAAAACCAAACCTGTGAGTTTTTTTAATTTCATTTCCATATTAATCTGATTTGCTTTATATCCATGTATAAAACTCCCTAGGGAAATTATTCCCTTTAAACAAGCTTAAGACACTGGAAGAGAAGAAAACTTGAGCTGGTATTTCTTTTTAGACTTCAAGGCCCCCATGACACAGTTGACAAGGAGATGAAAGTTCAACCATTTTGTGTGTGCAGGCCCAGGCAGAGGAAGCCTGTATTTTCCAGTCACCCGTGTAGTTATTTGACATTAACATACAGTGGGAAACAGCGATGTGGAAGCCCTGAGCAATAATGTGTGAGGAACCCCTGTAAAAAGGAGCATTAGCATACTTTTACAAATCTGAATGACAACTTAGTAATTGGATACAGTGACTTTTCCACACAGGCTTCCAGACCCATTGGCACACCAGTGTGGGAAGAGCTTGCCTGGAGGCTGCTCATGCTGCTTCTTCCCCAGAGCAGTTACCAGCAGGCATCAGGCTGCTGCAATTCAGAGGACACTTTCACTGGAGGCTATAAGTCAGGAAAATGAAGGGGAAAAACATTTCTTAAAATCCTGAACATACCTACAAAAGTAGATTCTTGGAGGTTTGAACAACAGAAAGCTATTGGAAACTATTTTTAAAATGTTAAATGAGATTTATTTAAAGGACATAAACAGTTGTTCTGATTTTAAAAGCATACACTTCAGCTTCCATTGCCAAATGAAGTTTTTCTCAACCCTCAAGCTTTAACAGAATTACCTATTTTTTTTTTAAACAATTTCTAACAGTGCATGAGGCAGACTTGAGATTTTGCAGTAGATTCTTGGAGGTTTGAACAACAGAAAGCTATTGGAAACTATTTTTAAAATGTTAAATGAGATTTATTTAAAGGACGTAAACAGCTGTTCTGATTTTAAAAGCACACACTTCAGCTTCCATTGCCAAATGAAGTTTTTCTCAACCCTCAAGCTTTAACAGAATTACCGATTTTTTTTTTAAACAATTTCTAACAGTGCATGAGGCAGACTTGAGATTTTGCTAGACACCAGACAGAACAGCATACGCAAGGATCTATCCTGTCCCCTCCCCACCTGCCACTCTCAGTTTGCTTTACACAAATGCCACCCTGAACACGATTCCCATTCTGCCAACAGTTACCCCTCGTGCTCTGCATCCTTCCTCTGTGCACAGAGTGCCACAAGTCCTGACAACTCATTTAAATTACCCTGGAGCCCAGGCCAGGCTCTCCAGCATAACTTTTCAAACGAGCTTAGACCAAGAAGAGTTAGGAAGTGCACTTTTCCTCAGCCAGTTGCAGCTGGACTCCCATAACATCACAGGTTAAAAAATAGTAGTAATCAAGTGGTAGTCTGACTACTAGTGCAGAGAAAAATATTATGAGATGTGTATAAGCTGACAAAAACCTACTTATCACATTTCCAAAATGCAGTGTGAATATAAAAGTATAAGTACTGTACTTGGGAAGCATTTTTTTCTTTCCCGCCTAACAAAATTAACGGTGTTTATCTTGGAAAAAGACAGTGCTTAACTACCATCAGACTTCGGTCTACATGAGTTTACAACTACAACAGCCTCTGTCTGAGAACCAGGTTGTGCTAGGAAACACTTAAACACTGAATTTTAAACTTGTACAAATGTCTTATTTCAGTTTAATAGTGACTTATATGAATTCAGCCTAAATTGACTGCTTACTAACATAAGCTAAACAGAAGGTAATTTTAAATTGCAATGAGTGTTAAATACAAGGTTTTTCCACTCCATTATCTAAGTCAGTATTAAACTAACCTGAGTTTTAGAGGTAATTTTGCAGTATATATAAAGCACTAAAGTATTCAGAAACAAGTATGCTACTATTGTTCATATAAATAAAACAAAACTTGTAACACAGTACAGCCTTTGCAGTCCTTTCTTTCTAAACATTTGGTAAAATACAAGTGAGCATACTGGCTACTCAACATCTCCCTAACCTTCACCTATAAAGAAAAAAAGCCCCAGATGGTTCAATACTTTTTAAAACGGTTAATATTTTACACAAGTCAATATTAAGATTCATATGTCATGATTAAAGCTATTCTTTCTCAAGGGTGGCTGTGTCGTTCCAACAATAATTCAATGCAGTATTGCCCTGTTAAGTATGGAGAAAAGTGTTTCCTTTAGAAGAGGAAATTCTCTTAAGGAAGTTGTTTTAAGATAAATAAAAGTTCAGGATGAAGCCAGCAAAAGGTGTGAAGGATTTCTCTTTGATTTCCCAGCTTGTGTATTTGGGCTCAGACACAGACTACATTTTATGCACATATTAATAGGATGCTAATAAGCCTACAACTCTACTTTAACAGGGACCTGTAGAGACAACCTGATATGTGGCACCAGATATACTAGCCATCTTAAGCAGAAGATTTATTTCCCTCTCACACAGGGAGAGAACCAGACTACATATTTTTAATTATAAGTTCAGATGAAAACGTCTTGCAAAGTTAGACTGTTCGCTTTGTTGGAGCGTTTCTCAGTTAAACTAACCTTCAAAAGATCAAGACAGAAGCCAAGCCTTTTAAGAGTAACTAGGAGCAGCTTTCGCTCTTCACTGGTAATCTTATATGCAAAATAAGGCCACTCAGTTGCAAACCTGCTTAAATTACTAGGTCATGAAAGCAAGCCTGCTATCAAAATCATGGAGCACAGAAATTGGCAGCATGTATTTAAATAGCTTGCTGCATCTCATGGAAAACTTTGAGAGAGATCCTATCTAGTTGTAAACTTCAGAGTTATTTCGAAGTTAAATATTATAGCTTTTTTAAATGACACCTTTTTATAAAATACAAAAATTTATAAAAGTGATAAAAAGAGCAATAAAAAATAGTAGGTAAGTAATCTCAACCATGTATATATCCTAGTTCATAGTTACTGTTAAAAAAATAATCCAGAAATTACATCTAGTAGCATCTTAAGCATTAATTTAACCACACATTCAAACAAGTCTTCCATACATCTTCTCCCCCAAAACAACTTTGTTTTTCACCATTTCAACTTTTTCATATTTCTTGAACAACAAAAATAGATTAGAACAACTTTGCTTTCATCATCAGCCATTAAAAAAAGGTCTTTCGCTTATAAATCACGCACAAAATGGAATTTAAAAAAACAAAACAAAAACAAACAAACAAACAAACAAAAACCCACAAAAACTAAACCACAAGTGATTTCCATTTGAATTTGAAATAAAAATCCTGGAAAATACTGATTATTCTTAGCCTGTTGACACAGAAACTTCTCCCTTGTATTAACTGTTGTTTTAATGCAACTTAAAAAAAATCATAACAAGGATTTTTGTTGCTGTTTAAAAATATCCTATATGACTTAAGCATTTTGCAACTTTTTTTTTTTTTTTCCCCCCAATATATATTCATATTTCCAGCCTGGTCAATTGGCCAGCATATATGTGCCCAGCCACTGGTAAAACTGTGTCAAATACCTCCTCTTGCCCTGGGAAAGTTCTCAACTTTAAACTTATTTCTATCAGCTCAAGGCTGTACTGACGGTATTTGGTCCATTTGATTTCACTGGCCAACAAAAAACCGGACAACTATCAATCGTCAGTTACTCTTGTTTGTCAGCTTGAAGAAAGTCTGGCAGCCTTTCTATTTTTAACGCAAAAACCAATAAATAAGCATAGTTCTGAAACTGCAAAGCTGCTTATTAATTTGAATGTTGGCTAATATGGGATTCCCCTCCCCTTCCCCGCCATTTCTACATGGCGAGTTTCATCTCTTCACTCAACCTTCTTCTCAAGAGAATGAAAAGAGCAGAAGCAAAGTGCTACCCAAAGACGTCTCGTGACTGTGTTGCAAATGATTCAAAATGCCCTTGTGTCCCTGCAGTTGACTTCAAATGTCTCTCGTAAAAGTAATCAAGCACATTCTGAAACGAGGCACCCTGCACTACTCCAAAGGCGCTGTTCCTCATGTACATGACTGCAGCCATCATGGCACAATGGTTTACACAAAGTTGTTCTTTTTAAAATCTCACCTGTTCACATGACCGCTGTGCTGGAGAGAAATCTCTCACCCTCCTCTCGCTGGAAGTTCAGCTTTGAGAAGACAGGTATGAAGGTCCAGAGCTTCAGGCATCAGATTCTCTTGCAGAGGGAGGAGGACAGCTCTAGGGGATGCTCACAGTATCTTGAGGGCTGTGCTGAGATGCTTGTGTGACTGGTTACACTTGCATTCAAAGAATAGCAACAAGTCAAGTATACCGCTGGTACCTCCTGCAAATCTACTTTGATTTCCTGGTTGTATGACCTAAAAAGCCAGGGTGCAGGCCCAAGGGAGGAACATTCAAATCTTCAGAAAATGGGCAAGCCATAAACCAGGGCTCAATCAAAAATACAGATTCCATGTAGATACATATACACGCTGGTGTAACATACAAAATACATACGAACGCACTACTGGTTGCATTCTGTACTACAGGCAGCGAGATGTGAAGCGCACAGGTGCCTGCAGCACTTAGGCAGGTGTCCTCCATCACTTTGGGTGATGCTCCAAAACCATCTTGCCCTCCTGGTTCAGGCACTATCTTTTGAAACCAGTACCGTCTTTGTTACCCTCTGCCTAACAGCATCCTTAACCTCATGAAGCCAGCCTACATGTGCCAAGTCAAGCCAGGTTTCTCCCAATGGCTTGCCAACCATTCTTCTCAACCTTGATGGGCTCGGTTCAAATTCTGACACATGGCAGCTGATAAAGAGCACGTCGGAGGAACTGAATCCACTTAAGCAATGGCTGAATGCTTTGTGGGGAAGGGTCCTAGATGTTTGAACTATTAGGAAATGCACATTATCTGTAGGCAATGCCAACCCTGCAATCAAAGCTGAAATTATAGCATTTCTGGGTAAACAAGCTAATTTTGATCTCTGCTGTCAGGGACCCTAATATCAGATTGGCTGCAGCAATTCCACCATTAGGGAAATTTGTGAAAGCTCCTCTGGGCCACAGTGTGTATCTTACCATCACTAGCCCCAGCCTGGGTCCTGGCTGCTGCCTCTGGTCGCCTTCCTCCATCAGCCCGCTCAGGGCTTGTTTGCAGCGCAGGAGATCTCTCTCAGCACAAACAACATACAGAGCCCACCCTAAGGTAATAACAAAGCATTACCTTTGGGAAGATGAGACACTGATTTACCCTGAGGTGAACTTGCTGAAGTCAGCAAGGGATATATATATAAAAAAATATATTGTATCATTAAGAATGTGGCAAGACCAAAAACCACAGGAAAAGTAATTAGCAGAGTCTGAATTAGGAACATGCTACATAAGGAGCTCTATTTTACGCAGCATTTGAAATGCAGGTAGCAAAGACTGCCCCGAGCAGGGATACCGTCCCTCCCGGAGCTGAGGCCAGAAAGATTGCTCAGGTCTAGACGGATGCACAGACAAATACTTGCACTTCTGGCAGTAAACGCTCTGTTGACCTCTCCGTTATTTTAAAGAGTAAGCACCACATATCTGTTTTGGTTTACTTAATTTTTTTTCTTCAGAGTCCTCAGGTTGATTAATTATATTTGATGTTACAACAATTCACCTAAAATTTCAAAAAAAAAAAAGAAATGCTTATTTTTGAAAAAGGTATGTATGACGCACGTAGGCTTAAAAAGAAAGTTCAGGTGATGTCTACGAGAAGATTATAAATGTTTGGAAGAACATATACTTCAAATTAATGTAATTTACTGAGTTAATTGTTTTCCTTTTTTGTTTGCCATAATAATCAAGGTAGATATTTTGAACTTAAGTTTTATTTTCCTAATAAACTAATGTAAGAATATTATGGAATTAGGAATTTATATCTAAATCTTGGAATTTAAAATGTTTGCATTTACTTCCTTCAGGAAAGAATCTTAAACCATGTTCTACCATTTGTAATTACACTCAAAGAAACAAAGGACATGGGGCGGGGGGGGGAGGAAAAACAGGGAATATTACTCCCGATCTTTTGGGAAACATGTAATCACATGTTTAAAACACTTCTAATCAATGAAACGTAGCATGAAAGAAACACCAGGTTCACGCATTTTCCACCATGCTATGTGTTGCATACAATGCTGCAAAGAACTGTAAGAATATCACAGAAGAAAAAACTGAAAAAATATAAAATCCTGAAGCCCACAGGCTATACCCAAACTACCTTCAAATTAAGCATGATATGTTCTCAAGCGGCCTGTAACATTGAGGGAAATACCCACTTACATTCTGCTTTAGTTTTTGGAAGCAAGCCTCCAAAGTCTTTGATGTGGGGTTTGACTAGACTGGTAGTGCCAGAAAAATGGTTCAGGCACCACAGGTGGGCTTTGCTGGAGCACGAATGGAGAAACGGGATGGCTTTGCTAAAGTGTTAATCAAAGAAGAGCCCGTGGAAGCTGTGAGCAACAGATGAGCCACCTGCACAAAACCATGTAAACAAGGGTAGAAGGACAGTAAATGACAAAGCCCTGCAAAGTAAGTGGCAGGTAAAAAAGGAACAAGGAAGATATTTATTGCAAGCAGGTGATCCAGCGTCTGCAGTAGGAATGGAATACGGAAATGGAATGCCATCTTATACAGCACTGTTTTGACTAAGATATAAAAGCAGAATCAGAAACCATGTAGGCTTTGTACCAGTGAAACGGCACCTTTGAGATGTGCCAATACCCTTTCGCAAGTACACCTGCTTCGTCTGCCAGGTCACAAGTGCGCGAAGGCTGTGCTTTACTGAGGCTCAAGTTTGCAGAGCCTTTGCCAGTGAAGCCAACCCAGGGTCATTTTCTAGGACACAAGTATCATCACCCTGGGGCTTCTGGACAGGAGAGCCACCACCCTGAGGGACCCACCACCAAAGGCAAAACCCATCACTACCTAGCGAAGGTCCAGATCGTGTTGTTACAAGGGGGGAACTCGGATGGCTTATCTTTCCATTGCAACCTGCCAAGGACCTGACACACAAATAATGCTGCAGATTTACAAGCCATAGTGAAGTACCATACTTTCCAGCACAGGGAATGTCCCTTGCCTCCTCTACTAGGGTAGTTCAGCTCTTACCTACTTCTTTGCAGTGCTCAGGTGCCTGTGAACCCTGCAAAGGTTCAGTGCAAGATTATTCAAACAGAATAACCAGCTGATACAAAATATGAGCACCTCCCCACAATGAGATTACACAATGCTGTAGTCAAAGTGCATCTGTGCCATCAAAACACATACCCCGTGCCATGTGGGCTGTTACTCCAATAAGCCAGGCTGCTGAAGGCTGCCTGCAGGATGAGTCAGCCCTCAAGAACCACCCAACAAAGGCTGAAGAGTTTACCCTGAGGTAAAACTTGACCAGTTGTGCCATGATATTATCCATTAGTAGATGATAAGCCCTGGTACTACCTTCATGATTCTTCCCCTCCCTCCTTAAGTGACTTGCAAGGATTTTTCAGGAATCAGGCTATTTCTCATCTATGTTTCAATATATTGCTTATGTAGTTTATATCCTGGTTAAAACTGCACTAGTCCTCCAGAACAAAGTCTCCACTTCAAGTAACAACACACAGCATGATTAACTATTCACCCATGGAGACATATGAATTTTCAGTTTAAGACAAAAATGAGGTAGCAAGAAAAAGAGCATAATAGTGTACTGCATACTTGTAGTTATGTTATACTTTGTAAAGAAATGTGTTTTAGCAGTCATTTATAGCAATTGCTTAGAATATCATGTCCCATACCCAAGTGAGAGTAAGTTTCGAAAGGGGAAGATAGAATGCAGGGAATGAAAAGTCCTGATGGAAGAAGCTTAAAAAATAAACATGATCTTTTGGTTAGGTTTTCTTGTTGGTTTGTTTGTTGGTTTTTTTTTCATAATGAAGTTGAAAACAAACAAAACCCCAACATCCCTCCCACCAAACCAAATCTAACAACAATAATAAATGCAATAAACCTCAAAACCAAATGCTTGGCTTGGCACAAGAGTGCCGAGTTTGGATGTTACAGTATCCATAGGCTTTGTCTGAGGCTGTTCAGCCAAGCCGCTGCTCACACCGGTCAAACTTTTTTGTTGCACGTTTCCTTAAACACTGTGACCAAAGTTTTAAAAAAACCCCAAAATCCAAAACAAAACCCACCCACACGAGTGTAATGGCTTCAGACACCTAGTTAAGCAGCCTGTTTTCCAAAAGTGCTGATGACCCAGGAGCTCCTATTCACTTCAAAGTGTAGGATTTGGGGATGTTTGTTGCATTAAGATTTATGGTCTCCCTACATCCTAAATGAGAGATTCAAGAAATTACAACTGGTAGCTCATCTCCATTAAAATTAGAAAGAAGTGCTAGACTGATTTGTGGCATCTCTTCGAGAAGCCAGCGTGTTCACGGCTTCACAGAGCCTACCAGAGGAATAACTAGTGTGAAGAAATGAGGATACCCCAGAGAAAGCTTTGCTAAGGGGCAACAGGGCACCTCACCGCAAAATCCAGGAGCTGACAGAAGCAGGAGCAGCACAGGAGAGAGAGGAGAGGACAAGAGCTGTTTCTGCCTGCAGGCTGGTACTAAACAAACAAAATATTATTCAGCTCACTGCTCTGACTATATTCCTGTCGGCGAGCCAGCTTAACAAGATTTTGTAAAAACAGTATCACAAGCTGGGCAATAGCAGTCCAAGGCAGCATGTGGAAATTCATAGCTAAACAAAATAATACCATCAGGAGCAAAAGCCTTGATGCATTCGGGGGGGGGGGGGGAAATTCTTACCACGTAACAAAGCTGTTGTACAGCCAAGCTGACAGATCAAACCTACAAAACCTGTACAAACCCCCTAACATTTAGATATCCACCGGAATTTTAGGGACTGGAAAACCCCCAAAATAAATGTGTTATTTCGCTTGAGGCAGGATTGTTCCCCGGTGCTTCCGGAAAATATGGCACGCTTCACCGTGAAAATTTTGGAGGGCTTTTTCTTCTTCTGAGGGAAAAAAAGTAGCAACTGCGAAGGAGTAAGAGTCCATAAAAGGATGCCAGCATTAGCAACGTGAGTGACAGACAGGAAGGAGATTTCCACAATTGGCATTTGGTGAATTGCAAGCTATAAAAACTGTTCGGAGATTGCTGGGTTGTCTGCAGTTTCTAGGCACAGCAGTTTAATTCTGTGTGTTACTAAAAGATCTTAGTTCATTTAAAAGATTTATTTCAGAATTTCTTCATATACTGTATTAAAGCAAGAAAAGGGAACAAATCACACTTCTTTTACTCTTAGTAGGTTACATTTGCAGTGACTGCATAACTAGAAAAGTGGTTTTAATATCTCACATATCTTTGCATCTATGATTGGGAAAAAAAAGTTTCTTACTATTGTAGTTACTGTTACAAACTACCTTCCTTCCACTTTGCCTGATTTATTTTGCTTTTATTGTGCTTAGTGTACAGACATTTTTTCTGCTTTTAAATCTGCTTAGTTTTCATTACTATGCATAAATTGCTGAAACATGTATGCATCTATGCTGAAGCTGCACCTTCATAATCCAGGCCCTCAGTGCTGATTTGTCCATTTTAGCTGAACTGGAGACAGAAAATCCTCTCCTGCAGCAAAAAACCTTTCAGAGGAAAACATAAGTCAAGTCTTTCTGAAAACAAATTTCTTCTCCTAATTCAAAGAATTTCATACAGCCGTTGCAGTGGAGGTAAGGAAGAGGTTTGCCCTTTCTCTTCATTCAGCACAAAATCATATGTAAGAACAGATGGAAATCTTGAGAGATACAAATGAATCTTCAAGGCTTAACATTTAGGCATTAGAAGACGGGGGGGGGGGGGGGGGGTGGGGGGTGGGGGAACTGCTTTCTTTGTTGTTCTTCTGGAGCTGTGAAGCAATACAGCTCCACCTCCACCCCGCTAAGCAATCCTTCTGCACGGCAGTGCCCAGCCATCCGAGTTGGATGAAGATTGTCATAAGTACAAACGTCACTGCTTCCTTCTGTCAAAAGCAGCACCCTGTTTGACCACACCAGCTCTGCTTAGCTACAAATGACTCTACAAAGGCAGGTTTTTGACATCTGCTTTCAAACTGTCTCTCTTAACAGGATTTCTCAGTCGTCTTGGCTATTTTGTTTCTTGTAACCAACTGGCTTTCCAGAGTTCCCTATCTGGAGAACAATGTATTGACTTCCAGTAACAGAAAATATGTGGATCCTTCCATGAACACACTAGTCTTACTAAAAGTAATAAATATTGGCTACACCCTTCCTGCTATGTTACCCCCTCTGCCCAACATCCTCATGCCCCTCAACTTCACACCTTTTTCCTTTTTTTGCTGTTCAAGATTTTGTTTGACCCTAAAAGCAGACATTGGGATCTGAATTCTCTGCTTTTGAACTTCCCTATTCAGCAAGTCTCAGCAGCACGCATACATAGCACTTCTCTGCCTGTAGAGATCCTTACACGTTTTAAGGTGGCACTGGGGGGGGAAGTCTCTCTCATTAACTAACTTATGCTTGGCATAATTTTTAAATACATGTATTTTTCATCTTTTATCAACATATATATATCCTGGATAGATGTAAGATAAAAGGAAAAGCTGTAGGAGCTTCAGTTATTTAGCAAGTTGAAACTGTTAAATTACAAAAGTCCTTTGAAAAGTCATTTCACATACTTGTTTTATTGTGTCTTTAAAAGGGAATGGTCAGACTAATCTTTGACATATACCTAAGAAATTTATCTGCATTATATTGTTAAAGGAAACTAGTTAATGCAACAAAGAAGATGAGGCATAACTTTCCTTTCCTCATAGTGTCATGGGGCTCTTAGGAGCAGATACGTACTAACGCTCCCATGCGATTTAACTACTGGTTGGCTAAATTGGACGTTGAGATGTTCTGGGCACAGAGCAAGTGAATAAAAGCAAAAACACGTCCTACAGAATACTTTACAAAGAAACATACAGAAAAGTTGTAGACCAGTAGTAACTGCTTGAAGGTAATGTCTATAGTGGTGGGTTTTTTTTCCTGGGGAAGGGGAAAGGCACCAGCAGGTTTAGTCCATGAACTCTTCTCCAACTCCCATTTCTGGAAGCCTCTTTTCTCTCAACTCAACTAGAAAGAACATGGGCAAGAGGCTTTTCTTTTTTAGATGGAGATATACTGGTAGCTTGTACGCGCTATTATCTTCACACTTTGAAACTCCAGGCTATAAATATCGAAGTAGTATTTTCCAGCCACACACAACTGGCAACTCCTGCAATTCCCCAGTAGATGGCAACGTTGATCTGACTTTCATTTAGTAACACCTGGTGCCCACCCACCTACCCGCGAAGGTTTTGCCCCCAACAGCACTTCTCTCCTTTGAGCTTCAGATACCTGCACGCCTTGGAGCCCACGTTCACTCCATGTGAACTCCATGTATCTTTTGAGTAACGTTTACAGCTTGTTTCTGTATGCTGCCCGAGCCTCTCTGAGTTTGGATTATTAACTGCCTTAATATATGTGTTCCTGTATGTCATGTATCCCCAAAGGAGATGTACAGAGAAGTCATTTCAACTCGCTAATATGCTAAATAGCAATGTATACTCAGAGATACAGCAAAACAAGGAAGAGAAAAGCCATAGGACTTAGCTTTCTGAAAGACAAGTACATTCAAACTTTCAACAGAATAAAAGGTGTCTTTTTCACTGTGTACAATTACAACCTCTGGCACTACAAAATTACAGTTGTCATACTACTGCATGCCACTGTTGTTCAAATGACATGATGGTACTTGCAATAAAGGCAAATCTCTTTTAGTTATCAGCAATACTTAAGTTGAGACACAGGGAAGTCAACCCCTGCGCTCTGCTGGAGGAAATGCTAGAGGTGAGCATTAACTGTAAGAAGATATTGAGAGTATCCTACAGCACTGACTACAGAAAGGTTTAAAAAAAAGTCTTCTAATATACCACATATTTGCATATGCCATTATGCAAATAAATACTGATGAACACTGTCCCTCTAATGTCTAGGTTAATCAAGGTCAGCTATCGTTTGATGCATAGGTGAATATACTGAAAATGGCCAAATAACCAGCCTTCCTCTACAGATTCTCATCTGCTAGCTGTTGAAAGCAATGAATGCTAGAGTAACAGCAAGATACCACATCTAAAAATCTCATCTTATTCCCCTTAGTGTTACTATGTAGGTACAACAGGAGGTTTTGTTTTTTTTTTTTTTTTTTTAAGACTATCTCCAGCATTAGGTTATACAGTCCAATTTTTCTCTTGCCCACACAGAAATAAAGAAAGACTAAAAATAAACAAATTAAATATACAGGTAGAAGAACCACAACTCATCAGAATCTGTTCTCTTACCAGCTAAATGAAGGAAGTACCTTGGTGCTCCACCAATACAGAAACTTTCTTGGCACCTGGGTACTAAACAGGGAGTTCCAGTCCCGGGGCAACTGAACCATTTCACTGCTTCTTGATCAGAAATCCTTAAACCCAGTAGTGTCCGCTATCAGATAACCTGCTATAATGGCATTAGCTGGTTCATCAGGGCTTCTTTCATCATACCTTCCTCACCAAATGCTGATTTGCTGCTTCTCTTCTCCTCTTTGCCATCTTTGATAGTCCCCTTCTGTTTGTGGTTATTCCATACAAAGAGAAATCAGTGTTAAAAAAAGAGGGGCTGTGCAATTGTGGCAATGGATACCTGCTGGGATGCTTGTCTTTGCCAATATATAATTCAGACCCTGATAAAACACATGTAATTTGTGCATCTATTTGAGCATGTAAGTTTTAATTCATAAATACTTTTCATTTTGCTACTATCAAGCAATAACACAGGCTAACAAACTATTTCTAAGTATAAAGAACTAGCATGAGGGCTGTGTTTCTAAGGCTTTTAGTAACTGACTCAACTTGCGTGCTCGGGTTGCTGCCCCTAGATCTGAAGCTGAGGGCTAACTTCAGCAGATAACCAGAATGAAGCTGGAATATAGCTGGCCTTAACACACTTCTCCATGGTACACGTACTTCAAAAAACCAAGAGCCTGCTTCTGGTTCTCACACATCTCCAGTAAGCTGGAGTTGAAGTTGTGCATACTCATTGACAAGGTAACATAGTCAGCAGACACACTCTTCTGCTGTCCAGAACAGAATTGGACAGCCAAAATCCTGCAGGCTTCACCAGCAAACCATGAAGATATCCTCCTACACAACCTATACACCCTGCTGAAATGCACGGCTTCTGGTGCCATTTGCAATGCAATGAGGCTATCAGGGACATCCATACCAGGTAGGCAGGTATGACTCAGGGCCTGCAGGACACAGGCAACAGCCGGAGGTCTGGAAGGACAGCCTGTGGCAGTACAACTGCGCTGGTGGCTCACAGGCAGGCAAGGCTTACCCGAAGTTTTGATACAAACAAGAAGTAAACTATGTTAGTTGGTTGAGTGTCTGTTGCACATTTTGAAAAACAGAAATTTTTTGTGATATCAAGGAATCAAAACATTTCTTAGAGTACAGACAAAAAAAAAATGGACACAAAAAACCCCCCTGACCTTTTAAAAATGTTTCATTAATGTCTTACAAAAACCAGACTATTCTGGAAGAGCTGCACTACCTGACTAAACAAGGTATCTGCCAGACCTGCTCTAAGCTTTAGAAAACGGCAAGCATTCCAGGCAAGCACAACGTGCAGGTTCAGGATAAGCCCCTGACGTGCTCTCATTTTTAAGGTCTGGGTTGGAATGCGTTGTTTAACGGCAGGAGCGCAGAACAGGTCAGCTCTTTGTCCTGCGCTGCCCTGTGATCTCAGCTCTGGCTTGAGGAACTAAAGTACTCACGTACCAGATATGGGAAAATCTGACGTTTAGTGAATTCTACCTGCGACATGTTGGTTTTTTCTTGGTTTATTCTAAACTATCAACTGTTCAGCATCCAGCTCTGGCTAAGCCTGATACTTTCCAGGGCTCACCAAATTTCTAAGTGTCATTCCAAGAAACAGACCCTTCAGAAAGCATCCTCTCAGCCCAAATCATACAAGCCATAGCTTTTGTGGCAATGCTTCTGAGGTGGTACTAGCTCCCATACCAGTGGTCAAGAAGCAACACAAACCATGTAAGAACATGTACATTCACTTGCCCCTAGCAAGTGCTATTTGAGATGAAGTCTGAACAGATCTTTCTTGTTTGCAGGAGACTGGCATCTGCAAAGAAAATAGTTACCATCTCACAGAAATACCTGGCATTACTGAAAATATTCCTGCGCAACTTTGCTTCTCTCTCTCACTAGTACAATTTGTTGCTATGAACTCTCAAGAATGCCAGTGACTGATTTTGGAAGTGGGTAAATATCTAATGTGTATCTAATAAGCAGCAAAACGAGGCAGATGTGACAACAAGCAAAAAGACAGTAAAATAAAAATGACTGACGTATAAAAAGAAGATTTGTTTTGTTAAAAACAAAAACACAAGCAAAAAGCACCACTACTTCCTCCTCCCACTTATTTGCAAAATCTGTCTCACTGGCTAAACACCAAAGCGCTGCTCAACAGGCACACTGCGCGCAGCGGGAAGAATCCCGCTTGCATTGTAAGTAATCCTTTGCTACCAAGGACACCGGCAAACATGCATAATCCTGGCGGTTCCCACCCTGCAGAAAGGTCTGCAGGCACCCACTGTGTCGAGAAGAGTGGAAGGCAGCCTTGGCACCCGCCTTGCAGCCCTCACCCTCCAAGTGTGAGGCAGCAACAGTGCTTGGAGCAAAGAAACACACCGATGATACCTTATGGCACTGACAGTGTTTTGTAAGTGAGAGGGCTAAGGAGAGAAACTTAGAATCAGTAGCAATAATTCCGCCCGTGCCTGTTCTCATCTCATTTTTAAATCCAACATTTGAAGGATCCTCAGCAGTGAAGCAAAGCAAACCTTTGCAGTCCTGTCAAAAGCAGCAAGGGGAATAAGTGCTGATTACACTATGGATTCAGATGAACGTATTCCGCACTGCCTTAACACTGAACAACAGAGGGATCTCCTGCCTCAGAGAGGACGAGGCTGTCAGACGGTGCAGGCGCTCCTGTTCTCCAGAGGCAAGATGATGCTCCTGAGAACCGTGCGGACAGTACAAGATTTATGAGAGAGAAATGGAACCATGCCACGGACTGCGGTATTCTGTTGTTGTGCCATGTCCTTAAGCTCTTGCCTACTCTTCTTCACGACAACCCTATTTTTCTACTTCCCCCACCTCCATCTTGCAGCAGCTCCCTGGTGACATCCCCTTTGCCTCTTCCCACACAGAGGTTCCCAGCAACACCATTCTGAGACAATTCAGTAAGCTTCCTGGAGCTGAGCTTACATCTTTATTCTATGGTGGACACTGACATATAGAACAGACATATAGATCAGCTGAGATGAAGAGGGACTGTTGTGAGTCTGGGCTATTCACCTATTCCCTATCAACACAGTTCTGAAGTTTATTTCAGATCCAACAACAAAGGGGCTTGAAGATAGTGCAGCAAAAGCGGAGAAAGCTAAACAAAGAAGTAATTAAACCGCCACGAGAAAACTTTCTGGAACAAGACAGTCTAAGACTCCTTTTAAGCTTACGCAACTCTCCACCTGCAATGCTTAAGATTCTGTATGCAGTATATCTTTTACCATAAGTTTCCATACCTCCTGCAGCACCAGCCGAGGGTAATTCAGCCTCGAGACAGGCGAGGAACAAATCAACGGGTGGTTGTTGGAAGAAAAGGAAGTAACATAAGCAATGCAAGGCCAGCATCACACAAAGGTGAGTTACACTGTGCGGCATCCTGGCACGTACACCAGGAAAAACAGAAAAAGCATTCAGCAGATGAATAATCAAATACATATGTTAACGTACCTGTCCTTCCTTTACGTGGTCCAAATTTGGCCCCAAGTAAACACAACTGCTAAGAAGTCGCTGTAAATGTACTGTTAAACCCAAGTACGAATCTGCCCGTGTGTGCGCTAACTAGTCATGTGTCAGATTATTTGCTGGCTGTACATAAGACACTGCGTTGAACCCGTACAGTACAACACTGCCTTGTGTCAACATTGCTTCATTCGCTCTGTTAGGTGATACACTGTCTACCTTTTCTAAAGAATTTAAACAAAGCCCCATAGAAAGTACACATTATAGTCCTAACCGCAGTACTTTATCATTTTCCAACACACAAAAAGATTTTTCTTGTGTAAAACCACCTGAATGATGATGCATATAAATGAAGACAAGGGCCCGAACCCACAGCAGTCAAAAGAGGCATACACTTACAGTGAGGCAACACTTGGCATTGCCCCATCTAGTTTTTAGGCATTCAGCTCACGGACTGGTATGCAAGTCTGAGTCAGACACCAAAACCCACATCAACAGTGCTTGACAGAGCCTGGAGCTTAAGTGCTAAAGATTTGCCCGCTCACAGGTGCATTGACATTTTTCATACCCTGACTGCAGTAGAGGCAGGGGGAAAAAAAATTCCAAAAGTAACAATGAAGTACCCAAGAAGAATGTTTCTGAAATCTACACTCAGATGCTTCACTAAAAATTATTGTAGCAAATTAACTATTGGCTTAGCCACCTATAGGAGCCTGGGTTCCCTCATAACCAGAAGCATTTCACTGTCATCTCTCTGATGGTGAAAACTGTCCTACAAAATGGCAAACTTTAAGTAACAGGCTAGTAGTAGTCACTGCACCCGCTTCCTCTGCATGAAGGAGTTCAAACCCACATCCTCCCACCTTCCAGGAGAGCAATGTAACAACCAGGCGGCTGACTACACTGAGGTTATTTTACTTCTCTTCTGAGCCTACTAGATGAGGAAAAGAGGACACACGCAAGGCTGTACCTCTCCCCAAAGGGCACGGACCAGGCAGAGAGGAATCCTGCTCTTCATTTGCTTCTAAAACTACGTGCTTTCTGTTTTAATTACAGCAATCTGACAAGAAGCAGTAATTCACAAATTTTCCCTCTTCCCAAACCCAATCTCCTCCCTCCACACGAACATACAGTTTCACACACACACAAAGCTGCCCCTGAAAACTTAAGAGCTGTTTCTGAAACTGGAGCTCCACAAGGCAGATTGGCCAGAGTTTCACATAAAAAAAAAAAAAAAAAAGTATTTATTACTCACAGACAAGCAATAAAAATACCCTTCAGGCAACTGTTCAAACTGTGAAAAGGGACCGAGTCACACGATCTTTATTTGTTCCCTTCCCACACACAGCCTCCCCGGCAGATGAAACACAAGAAAGCCCCCATTAGTATGCTCAGGAGGTGAAAGCTGGGGTTTGCCAGCCTTTTACCGGGCAACATGGTCAACATCAACCAGAACATGTCAACGTGCAGCCCAACAGGCTGCATAATTAGGCAGGTTCTGGCATTTTCCAGTTGTCGGTGCAGGAAGCTGTTGTAAAAACCATTATGGCAAGATGTAATAAACTCCTAGAAACACAACTGGGCTGCATGAGGAAGAGCAAATCCTAAGCAGTAAGTGACGCTGAGATCACTTAGAAAAAGCCTATACGAGTACATAAATAAGGGAGGATGTATGAATCACTTCATACTTAACTTGTGTGCTTGACCCCACAACTGTGGTGTGCATGTGTATGTGACTTCCCAGGGCACCTTTTGAAAAGAGGAAAAAAAAGTGAGCGACCACCTTCCTCCCACCATCTCAAAGAAACGGCGCGGTGCGCGCCGCCTTGCCCGCCCCACCAGCTGCCAGCACGGGCGGGACTCTGCGGGTGCCAGCGCAGAGCTGAGCGAAGGAAGCGGCTCCGGCTCTGTCTATGGAGCCAGTTTGTCACCTGCTACCTGAGTCAACCATGGGAGGAGCTGGGGCAGACCACTGACTTTGGTGCTTCACAGGGGTTTGCCAGCGCTCTCAGCTCAGTCCCCACTTCTGCCAGCAGAGTCTCTGGCTGCCGCTCCTCCTGGCTGAGCCTTTCCGTCCCTTCAGCCTGCCTCTGACCTGAATCTGTATCATTTTCCCAGGCACCTGAGGACAGATCGCTTTCCCCAGGTCCGTTGCCTCCAGCTCTTGTCCTTCTTGTATTTTAACCCCAACCAGAAGCACGAGAGGCTGGCAGAGAGCACTGGTGGTCTAGGAAAAGCTGTTCCCACGGCCACTTTCTACCTCCTCGTCCCAGGAGGCAGCCGCAGCTGCTAGCAAAGTTCTGCTCCACGCGTCAAGCCTTCATTTTAAACATACTTAAGGCAGAAAAAGCCTTCAGAAAAAAACCTAACTTTCAAATGAATAAAGCCTTTGAGAGTGTCTGCAAAGTAACAGGTTTTCTTTTTAATCCATCATTTGATCAAATATAGAAAACTTTTCAAATAAAAAAAGCTGTTATTGGACACAGAAATGCAACAAGTTAAATGTCAAATTCTTGCTGCAAAGCACAGAAAAGTTACAGTAGTTATAGCAAATTACACCGGTAATACTGCACTGAAATGGGTGTACTTTTTTATCCTTCTCAAATTTTACTCTTGAGAGTAATCGAACTATTTCTTTTTTCACTGACATTTCAAAGATATATATTTTTACCTGACGCACACACCTGGAATAGAATTTCATCCCCTCTGGAGGTAGTTTAGTGGTTAAAAAACAGTACCAGGATCTAGGAGACATCATGCAGTCCTGAATACACAAAATACTTTACCCGCTTGTACTTTAATCCGGATTAGAGCACAGCCAGGCAATGCTGTGGTACAAATATTTGCCAATAGTCACAGCCAACTGTTATGCCAGAAATATATTAGGCAGAAAAAAAGAGAGAGCAGTTCATCTCATGTAAATTTAATGTGAGAATATATTATCTGTGACTGCACTTCACAACTCAGCATGGCTTTGTGTGGAAGATAAAACGCTCTGATTTACAGCATTATAAATGTTTGCTAAATGCCTTAATTGCCCTCTCTTCTTTCAAAGTGGCACTTTATTATTAGCTTACAGAGTGAGCTACGTAAGGAAAATAATTTTTTCCTCATTCCTTACTGACACCTTAAAAATCTGTGTTTTACTAATATTCCTTTGAATAAGAAGAGTGTCTGCTTTACCTCGGCATCCAGTGCTGAACAGCCACATTCAGCTCCGCGTTACTATGGCAATATTACGTAGGAGGTACAGAAACAGACAGATGCTTTTGTCTTCTCCCTTTGTACTTCGAATATACTCTCTTCCCCCCGCTTTATTTTTGAACACAACAGCCACAAAGGGGGATGTGAATCACTCAGAGAATCAAAACAAAGGTTATTTTATTAACTTTGTTGTTATATTAACTGAGGATAAATTGCAAGGCTATGAATGACATATAAACACCAAAGACGTTGAGATATGATCTCACAAATGAAGTATTTTCTTCCTCTTTCATGAAAAAAAAAAAAAAAAAAAAAAATGAAGCTCTAGTGACCCACTCTGCTTGCTTCTCAGGCAAAAGTGAACCCCTTTGCTGTTTAGCAGTACCCAGGCAATGGTGAGAGCAAGGATCACTCACACGACTTGCTGTTTCCCCTGGAAACAACTAAAACAGTCAATGTGGGCACACTGGCGAGTGCCAGGTGGGATGGAAGCCCGCTTTTTACGTGACTCCATCCAAGAGGCAATGGAAACAGGCGCTGCATGACTACTGACACCACCTCCTCTGTATTCATTTGCTTCTAACTAGCAATGGTTTAAGCTCTCCCCTACCCAAACAAAAAGTGGGATGCAGAATAAACTCTTCAGTTGGTCAATGGAATACTAATAAAGTATTCGGTCGTGCTGGGTGCAATCAAGATTTATAGCAAAACCTTTCATTTGCATCTATTGACTCAGCCACTTGCAGAAGCTTCCCCTGGTTGTATCAGTCAAAGCAAACCAGATGAGCAAAGGTCTCCAGCCCAGGCCAGCCAAGCTCGCTGGGTGGGGTGGCCTAGGGAGGAGACACGTTAAGCAGCTCAGCCAGCTGAGCCGAGGGGGAGCTTTGCCGCAGCTGGGGATCACCCAGTGGTGGCACAGCTGTCTGCAGCCAGGTTTGCTGCGCTCCTCCTGGTCTGCTTACAATCCGTATTCACCCACCAGAGGTTAGCAATGCAGTTACTGCCTGCGCATTTCTCTTGAGATTCATCATTCTGAAGTCAGGAAAAAGAAAATAAAAAGATGGGATTTTCCCTACCCCCCCCCCCCAATCAACTCTTCAAACTCAAGAAAGGTATGTTTTAGGATTTCTAACGTGACATACTACATTTCTTCAGTTGCTCGTTCAGATGAGGGCACCATCTGGCAGAAGGCTTTTTGTAGTCCATGGTTCTACTTACACTTCAGTACTGCCCTGGACAACCCATTTTTCTTTCTCCTTTGCCCCAAGTAGTCTGTAGTTTTGACAGCTACGCGTTCTTAATGTACGTCCCTGTGGCTTTCAGCATTTTTTAAATAACTTGACAGTGGAGGTAGAGATTCCTGACTACCAGATTTAAGCCTATGGGCCACTGGCTTACTCTGTCAGAAGTTTCATTAAACCCTTCAAAATAACCTGCAGATTCCATGTAATCCACCAATTGCAGTTTTTTTAACTCCTGCTGGTATACAAACCGGTCTACTTTGCCATATTGCTGTAAATTAATGTAGAAAAAAACCAAAACAAACCACAGAAACTGATTAATCTTAACTTTGCAGGAAGGCATTTCCCATGGGCAGCAGAGACAAGCACTATAGAGACATATATTTCATAAGAACCCCAGAAAAAGCAAACAAAAAGGACAGCCCCAAACAGTAAACTGTCAGTATGACCCATAACAAGATTAGCAACAGGGATGCAAACGCCATACCTTGCACAATAAGCTTTCCCAAACATGCCAGGAACTGAAAACCAGTCCGAAAGGCACTGTAAACATCAACAAATATTGGCTATTTCACAGTAATCGCCCCCTTGTGATATTGCCAGTTTTAAATTAAAGATATCACGGTGATCACTAACAGTATCTGGGGCAGACTATTTCCCATTTTGACAGAAGCTTATTGTAAGCTCAGCAGGAGAAACTAAGAAGCCATGAGATTGAAAGCAGTGGATTAATATTTTCCTTCTACTTGTAATTTAAAGGAATCACTTGCTAATGGCATCTTGTGCATTATCCTCCAGATGCATCTGCCAAGCCAAATTATTTCTACCCTAAGATGGCCTGCATAAAGTCTACACACAACATTTTCCTCAAAGTTAAAAGCAGCTCAGTGACTACCAATGAACTGAAAAAATTCATTCTCCATAGAACAAATGGCTGAATACAGTGACCAGTACAAAATATCTTCATAACAAGTACTTTACACCAGGGCACCACAGCGTTCCTTTTTAATGATGTTTGTGCCTGTCCCGAGAAGAGGTTTCAGTCATTGCAGACTGATGTGGAGAAGGTGCGTTAACGTGTAAGACAGCCCACCTGGTTAGAGTCATGAAAGTCACTCTCAAGATCTGCTCAGCACTTCACGTGGTGGTAAAAAAATAAACCCTAATGACATACAGCCCCACACGCCAGCCTCCCAGAAACATTTCTTCAACTGTTTACTCTTTTTCTCTTTGCTTTGAAACTTTGTACTGCAGGGGTGAGGGGGAGAAAGGGGAGTTGGGTTTAGCTCGCTATCAGGAACTATACGAGGGGTTGTAGTAGTGGTTGCCACAGGAAAAAAAAAAAAAGGTGGGGGGATGACTGGATCGTATGAGCATCTATTAAAATGGTTGGATCTCTGTTAAGACCGTCAGATACTAGGCAGTAAGTAAATTAAAATGATTAAAATGTTTTCAAAGAACATAACCATAATTACTATATCGATTGTTCTTTAACAAAAAAAAAAAAAAAAAGGCAAAACCAAAGCCACAGCAGCTTACGGAGCGCTGTGACCCGTTTCCTGCGACGACCCGGGTCCCTGCCCGGGGCTGGAGGCCAGGCACCCCCGGGGCAGCGCTGCGAGGCGGCTGCCACAACCACCCCGTCCCCGCGGGTCCCCCAAGGGAAAGGCGGGCAGGGCCGGGCCGGGCCGGGCGGTGCGGGGCCGGGCCGGGCCGGGGAGGGCAGGGCGGTGCGGTGCGGTGCGGGCAGGGCGGCACCGCCCCGCGGGGCGGGAACAGCCCGGCCGCAGGTCCCGCCTCGGGCACACCCCGAGGGGCTCCCACGGCCCCGCACCGCCACGGCGCGGCGCTTCCCCCGGCCCCCGGGGGAGCGGAGCCTCCCCCGCTCCGCGCTGCGGTCCAGCCGCTCCCGAACGCCTGACAACTTTTTCCCCGTTAATTGCAATCAGGTGCTTCACGCACCTACCGCCTTTTTTTTTTTTTCTTTAATTTTGCTTTTATCTCCTCCTACTTCTGTTCTAGTCGTAAATTGCCTCTCTTAGCTTTTAATTCAAAGCATTGAGAGTTCTGTCGCTTAGCGTTATTCCCACTCGGGTTTTGCTA
This sequence comes from Platalea leucorodia, assembly GCF_965183815.1. NCBI lineage: Eukaryota > Metazoa > Chordata > Aves > Pelecaniformes > Threskiornithidae > Platalea > Platalea leucorodia. The sequence continues at coordinate 50,332,880 of NC_138825.1, read as the reverse complement.
TTCAGAAAATGCCCTGGCAAAGAAAATGCTGCAAATCATTTCCCGTCCCCTCACGACGTGACCTACCTGAGCGGCTGCCGGCCCTGCGCTGCCGGGTGACACTCACTCAGCCAAGGGAACGTTAAAAAAAAAAAAAAAAAACGGAATACCAGAAATTACTACAATTTGCTCTCTTCTGTGCTAATTGCTGAGAAGCTAATAGCTTCCGTGCTAATTTATTTTCATGTTTAATTAGGAACTTTTTTTTCCCTTTTCATTCAAAGCTCAGCTTTTACCAGCACTCAGAAGTGTGATGGCGACGGGAAAGATGAGGGAACGACTACAGTCCTTTAGTCAAAGTGCTGGAAGCCGAGCAGCAGTTGAGCCTCGCTCACCGGTTCATTTAACCGCAATGGAAAACTCATTTGGGGCGTGGCAATCATTCTGAAAGGTTTTATACACCTGGCACTTCCACCCAAGACGTAAGCCCTTCACAGTAAGAATGACCTAAGGTCATTATCTCAAGACACCTTACTGCCAAACACAGACTGGATGGTTTTGATATTTTCAATTCTATACAAACAAAACAACCAAGAAAACTTTAAGCCATTCACAAAGCTCTCAAGCCTTCACCATACATCGCAAAGAAGGGAAAAAAAATGACTTAAAATAATGTCCTTCCAAAAAACCTTTGACGACCCTTTCAGCAAAATTAAAAGGGGCTAAAAGCCCTCGTTTCGCTGTCTGTGCACTCATCTTAGTGCTACCACGGGGAACCAGCCTCTCCCCCTGGACGCAGCTCCCCTCCCCCGCCCCCTCCCTTGGCGGGCTCGCTCCGGGGGCCGGGGGAGACCCGGGCCGCAGCCCCCCGGCTCGGCAGCCCCGCTCCAGGCCTTCGTGCGGTTGGCGCCCCGAGGCTTTCCGAGCGCCTGTGATAACAAACCGCCAGCGCTATTTCGAGGGCCTGTCGCTTCAGGTTTTCCTCCCTGGGAAGGGAAAAGAAACGCCCGTGTCCTTCTCGGAGGCCCGGTACCGAGCTGCGGTCACTCGGGTGCTGCCGGAGCTGAGCAGAGGGGGTCGGTGGGTGGTCGGCATCGCTCCGGGCTCGCCTGGTTACGCCGGTGCCAGCCGGCAGCTCGCACGTTGCTGCGACCGGTCGTTGCGAAACGGTGACTTCTCTTTCGGGAAGCCCCAAAGCCGAAGCTTCTCAGCAGGTCTTCCTCCCTTTACAAAACCGCCACTTTGGAGAGGCTTTCCTTCAGCGAAAAGACAGAACGTGCCTTCAAGTACCTCACAAAAACGACCCACAAAGAAGCCACCCCCCGCTGTAGCCCCGGGGGAGCCGCCGCCGCCGGGCGCTGGCCGGGGGGGAGCGGGCTCCCGGGGCGCGGCGGGGCGGCTGCCGGGGCGCCCCGCTCGGCTGGGCTCTGCCGGCCTTCTGCTGAGCGACAGCACGCTAGGGCGTAAGGGCTGGGCACCAACATGCTCTCCCTTCCACTTGGGGAAGGGAAAAAAAGGTACTACTTGTGCCCGGGGGGGGGGGAGATGAGGTTCGGGCTGGAAGCCGAGGGCAAACGCAGGGATGCACAGGGCTGGGGCTGTTCAGTTAGAGAAACGGGGGCTTCACCTGTGCCGGGCTTCTCCAGGCTTCCTCCAAAACAGCAGTAAGGCCGACACCATTTATTACCTATCTTTTAAAAAAAGAGAGAAAGAGAGAGACCCAGAATATGTGGGGGGGTTTTGTTTTGTTTTCCATCATAAATCATACTGATGTGTTTCGAGGAAGAAGGGAAGCTATCCACCCTCAAGCAAGTATCGATTATTTTAAGCACTCATGGCACCAGCTGCTCGTAACTCTCTTTCAGCAGCTGAAAGGCTTATGAGGGGGAGACAGGCTGAGGCTGCTTGAGGATGGCTAATGTACTGTAAAAAGCAAATGTGGAGACTTCCAGGCCGCTTGTTGGTTCTCACGGCAAAAGCAGATCTATGCCACCTGAAAAGTGTTCCTGAACACACCTGATCGGGGCGCCAGTACAGAAGAACGGTTCTCACCTCAGGACACCTGGGGGTGCTGGCAGCTTCACAGGCCAAGAACGGGGGGAGCCGGCAGCGGCCCCACGGCCCCGGGGGAGCTCCCCTGGCCTTGGCTGGGCACAGGCGCAGCAGAGGGACAGGCGAGGTGCTGCTTCACAGCATCCCACCTGCGTTTCCCAGCCGTGCTAACGGCACCCTGCCCCGAACCCAAGGCTCGGGCGGAGGAAGGCTCAGGCTGAGCGGGGGCTGCTGGGACGGGGGTGCCGTGGTGGGAAGTTTTGGCTTTCGGCACTACCAAGCATGATGACTGACACAGAAGATCTCTGCATGATCTCTGGGTAGCTTTGTTCAAATTAATTCTTTAGAAAAAAAAAAAAAAAATCTATCCGGGCAGTTCCTGCATTCTCAAGTTCTTTCTAGCGTATTTTGGGCAGGTTCCTCCTTCGTCAAACTTGGCAGACCCCTTCAACTGCTCCCCCCGCCCCCCTCCCAAGTCATGCTGCTGTTGTGCATTCAAATCTATTGAATTTTTTGCTGCACTTCAGACTCCGAACAAAGCAGCTTTCAGTCTCACAAGTGAGCTTTATGATACTTCAGCCTTTAATGAGTGAATCACTTTTCCTTGCACTTGGAGATACTGATTACAGTCGATATGAAAGCATGGAGCAGTTTTAAGGAATGAGATTTGTGAGAGTCCAGGATGCTCCTTTATAAACTCGCATTCCCAAGAGACACAAGAGGGAAACCCAGCTAAAGCTCAACTCCTACCATCTGCCTCACTGCTAGAAGGGCGGGGGGGGGGGGCGACCTCAAAGTGGGTCTGATATCAATCCAGCATAAATTAAATTTAGCAGGAAATTTTCAATTGTTACGGCAGATCTGCTTGAAGATATTACTGAAAATTGATGAATACAGCAGAACGACATGCAAACTCAGTTAAAATGATATGAAGACGCATGTGTTTCACAGCTAGCACTACAAATGACTCTCTGCATTTGCTTAACTGAAATAGAATTACTGTCCATACGCTCTCATGCCCCATGCTCTTTTCTCTCTGGGCTTTTGAGCAGAGCTATTTCACATCTGTGTTATACTGGTTCATTATTTTTTCAATGGCAGTATTAATGCATTTAATAAATAAATGTTTTCTCAAAGCATCTCCACTGCCATTCTTGAAGTTTCAGGAAAAAAAATGGGAAAAAAGAAGTGTTGAACAAACCTGGAGCAAAGGGAAATACTGCACTAAATGTAGCACATCACTACTTTATGCAACCAATCTATAGAAAGGTTTATCTCCCACCATTTAATGGAACAGTCAACACAGACATCATTTGGTGTGAACAACTGACATCGACATGAAATGTATAATTCTAAATTTGTGTCACTAAACTGTGTTTTACTCTGCTAAGTAAATTCAACTTAACATGTTCCTACATGTTCAAACATTCGCTTGCAGAATGTTTACCACACCATAGTAAATATTTAGGTCTCGCTTTTGTTCTGAGGAGTTGGGTAACAACAATGGGAGAGCGGCAATCAGCGGCCGAGCCCGCAGCCCTGAGCCCGCTAGGATTCACCTCCCCCTTTCCGCCCGCGATTTCTGCGCGCTGGCCCTCTCCCGCCGCCTCCTCGCCCCCCCCAGCGGGCGGGGCTCCGATGGGCACCGGGGCTGGCCCAGCCCGCGGCGGGGGAGCCCGGGGCGGCTGCCGCGGGTCCCGCTGACAAAGGGTGCCGGTGCCGCCGCCGCCCGCGGCTGGCAAGGCCGGGTGGGGCTGGATTACCGCCTGGGAAGGGGGGTGAAATCCGGCGGTCCACCCATAGACCCAGCCTCTCCTCTCTCGTTTACCGGCGCAGCCCCTGCCCCCGTTGCGGGGTCCCTTCCCGGGCGCGCTGCTCGCCGCCATCCCCGCCCCGGCAGGGCCCGGCCGCCCCCGCCCGCCCTCCCGCCCCCGCCGGCTCCCGCAGCGCGGGGGCTCGCCCGCAGCCGAGCTGTCCGGGCCCGCACCGGCAGCCATCCGCAACAAGCAACCGCTGGATCGGCAGGCGCCCTCCCGGCTGCTGTCGCCCGCCATCCTTCCCCCGAGGGCGCCCGGGCACCACACGGGCTGTGGCGGTCACAGCCAGGCTAGGGACAGCCCAACGCCGAGCCACCGAGGCGCTAAGGCTACTGCAACACCAAAGTCCAGTCATTTATTCAAATAAATAAAAATGAGCTTTTATGTACAAATATACAAAACCATTACGCACATCTTACAAAGTAGTCGGAAGTCGTAAAAAACAACGGGGGCGAGGGGGAACGTCGGAGGGCCGCGGCCGGCTCCTCTCCCTCCCCGCGCCCGGGCGCCGGCGGGCGGAGGCCGGCGCCGCTCCTTTGTCCCTCGTCCCAGCGGCGGCGCCGCCCCGGGGACCGGCTCCGGGCCCGCCGCCGGCCCCCCCCGGCGCGGAGGGCACCCCAAAGGCCACGGCCGCCCCCCGGGCCGCCGGCGGGCTCAGAGGGTGCCCAGGTGCGGCAGCGTCTCCAGCCGGTCGGGGCGGTCGCGGCCGGCCGCGCTCTCCACGCCGCGCAGCCACTCGGTGCATTTCCGCACCAGCCCCTCGTCCACCGCGGCCGCCGCCTCCTCCTCCTCCTCGTACTCCTCGTCGTCGTAGCGGTGCCTGTCGTTCAGCAGCGAGATCTTCAGCAGGGCGCGCAAGTCGCCGCCGCGCCGCGCCGGGGCCGGGGCCGCTCTGCCGGCCGGGGAGGGGGCGGGCTGCCCCCGCTGCCGCTCCAGGCTGCGGCGCTGCAGCAGCCGCACGGCCTCCGGGGGCAGGCGCAGCGAGAGGCGCAGCGCCGTCTCCCCCGCCGCCCCGCCGAGGCTCTCGCAGGAGCGGCTGCCCGCCCCCGCCGCCCCCGGGCGGCCCCGCGGCTGCGGCGCGGCGGGCTGGGGCCGCGCCCCCCGCTCGGCCGGCGGCCTCCGCGGCGGCTGCCGCTGCAGGGAGGAGCAGGGCCAGGAGCTGGAGAGGGGGCCCGCCCGCTCCGGGGGCGCCCCCCGCGCCTTCCTCGCCGCCTTCTCCTCCGCGGGCCGCGGCGCCGCCTTCTTGGGGGCCGCCGCCGGCTTCTTGGGCTGCGCCCGGGCGGCGACGGGGGAAGCGGCGGCGGCGGCCGGCAGGATGGGCGGCAGGGACGCGGTGCGGCCGGGAGCTCCCTCCGGCTCCTCGCCGCGGGCCCAGGCAGCCGCGCTGCGCGCCCCGGGCAGGGCGGCGCATCTCCCCGCCGGCGGGCAGGGTCCCGCGGCGCGGCGCGGCTGCAGCCCCATGGCGAGCGCCGGGCGAGGAGCCCCGGCCGGCGGCGGCGGCAGCGCGGGGCGTGGGCTCCGCCCCCGCCGACAGCCGCTGCTCTTCCCCCTGCACAGCCCGCCCCCTTCCCGCCCCCTTCCCGCCCCGGGACCGCCCCTTCCCGGCGCGGGGGGCCGCCGCCGCCCCTCCCCGCCCGGCCCACGGCAGAGCCGAGGGAAAGCTGCGGCGGGGCTGCTGCCCCGGGGGCAGGCGGGCCCCGCGTCCCTCCCAAAGTCCTCAAGCGCCCGAGTGTGAAAGGGCAGGCGCTTGGGTCACCCTCGGCCACCTCCAAACCATCAGTGACATTTTGAGCTCCTTGAATTAGCGTGAACACGGGCAGGGAGAGGGGACAAGAGTGCGGTCAGCCACACCGAGACCCAGAGCAGACCTGCACCGACACGGAATTCCAAAATGCAGACGCCACTTTGAGGACAAGAGCAGCCTGGCTTGGTAATGAAGAGCCTGCTCCAGGGATCCTTCCTACTAGCCTCAATTCCTCCTGTGACTGAGGCATCAATGCTTCTGGTTTGTTTGGGTGGTGTGGTTTTTGTTTGTTTTTGTTTTTGTTTTTTTCTTTTTTTAGGAGGAAGGCAGTAATTTCCTACCTTTTAAAGTACCCTAAACAATAACAGAGGCAAGCATACATTTCCTATAAATCCAAGATTACTACCACTCAAAATTTTTTTCTAAAAAATCATGCCATATAATTTCTACAGATTTTACTTCAAAGTACTATTTTTATATGGTACCAGAATTTTATCAAAAAATGGGTAGGGTGTATGCAATCCACAGGGGTAGAGATCTCCAGATCTATGGTTTCGCACTGTCATAAAAGGGTATTATACGATGAGGATGCATCAACTGTGAACTTTTGGAATACTTGTGCACAGCAAACAAGGACAGCATACGAAGGAGCAAAAGATACCAATGAAAGAACAGAGCGTGCGCGCTCTGTATGCGGATGAAGTGAATCCTTAAATGTTCGGGAGAGAAAAACACGTAAGAAAGCACATGATGTAGCAGACCTGAGTGCATATAAAGGCACACCAGTGCATGGAACTTTTGGACTTCAGTTCTTGAACCCGTTCTGTTCTGGTGATATAATACTAAGTGTTAACTGATGAGTGTTAACTTTGTTATTTACCACAGCACATAAATAAAAAAAAAATCTGAATGACTAGTACCATTCTAATTAAAGATTACAGCGAAGGTGATCGTGTACCAGAGCTGGGGTTTGATGGGCAAAACCAGCTCTGGAGCAAACAACTGCCCAGTCCTGACTGGCGGGATGGGACCTCCCCCGTGCCGGTTATGTCAGCAGCAGCAGCTGGGCAGGGGCAGCGACAGCCATCTCCAGGCTGACATCCATCCCTACCTGCGCACATACTGGTTCATCTTTGTCCTGGTTTCAGCTGGGATAGAGTTAATTTTCGTCTTGGTAGCCGGTATGGGGCTGTGTTTTGGGTTTAGGATGAGAACAATGTCGAGGATACACTGACGTTTTGTTCTTGCTAAGTAGTTGCTAAGTGGCGCTCACAGTGGTAAAGGACTTTTCAACTGCCCATGCTCTGCCGGGTGCACAAGAAGCTGGGAGGGGGCACAGCCAGGGGGGCTGGCCCAGACTGGCCCAAGGGCTATTCCATACCATATGACATCATGCTCAGTATATATAAGCTGGGGGAAGAAGAAGGAAGGGGGGACATTGGGCATGATGGCGTTTGTCTTCCCAAGTAACCGTTACGCGTGATGGAGCCCTGCTTTCCTGGGGATGGCTGAACACCTGCCTGCCGATGGGAAGTAGTGAATAAATTCCTTGTTCTGTTTTGTTTGCGTGCACGGTTTTTGCTTTGCCTATTTAACTGTTCTAATTTATTTTACTTCAATTATTAAACTGTTCTTATCTCAACCCACGAGTTTTCTCCCTTTTACCCTTCTGATTCTCTCCCCCATCCCACTGGTGGGGAGTGAGCGAGCGGCTGCGTGGTGCTTAGTTGCTGGCTGGGGTTAAACCACGACAATCTTCAATGCAAACTGAAAACTAAAAGGAACTAAAAATTCACTCAAGGGTCCACCAGCACCCAAGGGCTGTGATGGGCAGAGGCTGGCACGACACCACGCATACTAACGAGCCCAAGAGCCTGCTGCAGGGTCGGGACCACCTGGTCCCCTACCACCAGCAGGAAGGATGCCTCACTGGCAATTTATTGTTGCTAATCCGTTAAAAGGTGTGGCTTGGTTGGCAGTTTAGCTGCGAAATCATGCAGTCATCCTTCACACAGCTTCCCCAAAAGATGTTGCGATTTTGTGCAACATACACTGAGATTTAGCAGGAACATACTGCAATTCATCTCTTTAGCCCGCACCCTGAATACTGAAAGACAGGGGTTTTTCCCCTTCCTGACACTGCAGCTCACATCTTTTCAAATCCATTCCTCCTTCTTCTTTAGACTGCAGGTAATCAAGCACATCCAACCTGTGCTAAAAAGAACCTCCTGTAATATAGTATCAGCCAAACATTAAGGATTTAACTTTGCTCCTGAATAACAGAATACCGCTTAGTGGCAAAAAACTAGAAATGAGAACATCTTATTGAAGCTAGGCAAAGTATTAGAGTATTTCACTCCTGTCCGTTATCAGTTTAAGTGAGAATGAACAGTTTGTCTAAATGCTAACACAAAGAAGCTTTAAAGTCACTCCTGCAAATCTAATAACCAAATTCGGATATAATCATATACATATCCCACTTTTTAATCTATTTTTGTATTTATTCAAGTGTAATGCTGAAGTTTTCAGCCCTCTATAGCAGAGTCCTAAATAAAAAAAATAGCTTAGGCACCTTTAAAACTAATTTATTTCACAAATCTCATTTATACATTAGCCATAAGTTCTTTTAGTAAAAAGTACTCACGTATGAAAGTAAAAAAATCATTTAAAATATAGCTTTTTAATAAAATCCAACAGGCTTTAAACAGACCTTTCACATATTCTCATTAAGCTTCTTCCATAAGGCACATGTATAGACATTTCGAAGGAGCATATAACTTACCAAATCTTTACAGTGTTTATAAAACTCTGTCTTTGGAAAAGCATACAATGAATAATATACAAACATAAATGGTACACTGCAAATTTTAGACATAACTGTAAATGAAATCTTTATGCACACTACCCAGATCTTAGTGGCCTGCCTCCACTGGGGAATAAACTGTGTGACTGGATGCAAGGTAGTTTTAAGACTACTCTGCCCAAGGTATTTAAATGTACTTTTTTGTTAAAAAAAAAAAAAAAAAAAGCCTAAAAGTTCCAGGGTAAACACAAACAGTTCACCCAATTTATTTTTAAAACTGTTTCTAGTAAAAATTATTTAATCCCCCAAATGCAAAAGGCAAGGAAAATACTAAATCATTACTGGGTATTTCAAGAGTGGAAAAGTATAGTTTTCCAAGCAAAATTCACAGAGGAATAAAAGTTAGCTTAAAGCATACAGTGGTTCCTGGTTTTAATTTACCCTAGACAGGATGAGAAGCATTTAATCACAGCATCCCTTTAAAAAGAAAAAAAAAAAGTCAGTTAAGATATTTGCTGTTTCTTTACATCCATACCAACCATTACATATTAAACTTAAAAATATTACATAAACTAAAGACAAAAATCAACAGTTTATCAAATGCAGGATCTCAACAGCCATCGTTACATTGATTACATCTACAGCACCAGCTACAGCAAAGGCTCGAGCCCATTCTGAAGCTCAGCTCTGCCTGTATGGTCTGTGTCTTCCACGCTGTTTACACTCAAGCACATGCTAAAATGCAGACGCAGTGTTAGAAATTGTTCTGCAGCACGCTCGGTGGCTTGGCAAAGGTCACAGCCTTGTTTCGCAAAGGCTGGCCAGCAAGGGCAGGGCTGAGGAGCGTGCCAAAGCCAGACAACCCGCAAGGCGCAGGTGCTTCGAGTCCAAGCCACGCTGGAGCTGGACCATCACGTTGCAGGGAAAAAAAGCACAGGCTGAAGGGTTTACAGTGCACGTCCTAAGAGTGCAGGATGAAGAGCTGGCTCAGCCTTGGGGTTTGAAAGATCTGAAGGGGTCTATTTCTTTAACCCACAATAAACAAACTGTTTTCTGACTATTCTACTTATATCAGTCTCCTTTATTTTTCATTTTCTCAAAAATGTAATAACTTGCTAAGGAGTGGAATTTGTATGCTGTAGTTAGTCAATTTGAAAAATGAAGAAAAATACCAACTGTATGTATGTATTTTGTTGTTGTTTTGGGGTTTGGTTTTTTGTTTAGTTTTGGGGTTTTTTTTTGCCATGCCAGCAGGAGACCCATCGTTAATCGAAAAAGAAAAAACACAACCATCAACAAATAAATTGTTGTTAAGAGTAAACCATTAACAGAGCTAAATCAAGTAATGACAATTTTGTTGAAATCAAGATAAATGCATACTTTAAACAAGTTACATAATACTGTTCACTGTCACTTAACACAGTTTAGATCACTATTTCTGTAAGAAAGGCAGCCTATACAAGAAATTTATGATATCATTCCACATAAGCAAATCACTCAATAATGCCTAAAGAAATCACTGTACTACTAAAAGCAGCCTGTGTAAAATTCAGTTCTTTGACTCATAAAATCTAATAGACAAATAAAACCAAAGAAATTAAGTGATGCATATAACCTAATGTTTTTCTGACCAGAACTTAAAGTACTGTTGGTAGGGAAGAAAAGACCAGTGACCAGTAGCTCAACTTGTCATCTGTGTAGAGCAGAAAGAACATTTAAAAAAAAAAGCAAAAGGAAAAAAAATGACCCTATGAGACTGCCACGTGGCCACAGGAACTATGGGAATTCAGAATACTCCTTTTGACTGGGTTAGCTTGAGATGTCAGAATACTAAGATGGCAATTTAAAGCCTGAGTTCAGTTAAAGTATTTAATCCACTGTAATTATCAACTACTATCTAAAAAAAAAAAAATATATATATATACGGCTTAATCCTCCCTAGGTCAAATCTGAAGCTTTAAAAAAAAAATCCATAGTGCAGAGTTTTCGGCAAAGCTACAGAAACACTACAGAAAGATATCAGATGAAAGGCATAGACGATACTTTGTATTCTTTTTTTCCCCACTTTCACTACAGAAAACCTCACTAAGTAACACATAGACATGGAAGCATTTTTTAAAAAAAAACACTGCTGAAAGACAAAACTGCATTTTATGTGAAACATTACAGAAAAAACAGATTCTTCAGTTTGTTTACTTGCATGTGGTTTCACTATGCATTTGGGTAGCTTTCGTTCCCTTTTTGTACACACAAGGATGAAATGAAAGAGAAGCTTGCCAAAATGAAAATTAACATGCAGCACTGCCTCTCCTAAAAATGATGGAGGAATTCAGAAGCAGACTTAGCAGCTGAAACTATGCTTATTTGTTTGCTTTTAACTAAGACCTCAGATCTATGTTATCCTTAACATAAGTACTGGAAAGGTCACTATTGCATCAATGCATTTTTATATCACTGGAGAATTTAAACTGAAATTCAATTTATTTTCAGCGATGAAAACTAGAATGAAATTTAACAAAGAGAATTACTCTGCACTTTACTTGTATTTAAAGCTTATATTAAGCATTACTTTGGGTTCAGCTATGTCATTTTCTAAAAATTAAAAGGAAAAGAAGGAGGTTATGTTTTTTCACATACTGAATTTAAGGACTTTTTCCCTCTCCCTAGCATAAAGATAGCTGACTTTTGTTAAGATGGAAGTAATCATGCAGACTCACCTTGCAAAAGGAATATATGACAGACTATACCTGAAAAAAAAGAGGAAAAAGGTATATTTGACAGTGTTCATGTCTCTCCTAGAACTCAATTATTTCACTTCAGTCCAGCATTAATAAAAACAACCTGTTGTAACAAAGCTTTAAACAAGATCACCTACTCAATGTAATGCTTACCTGAGAAAAGACGACATGCTTGGACAAGAACTAAACATACTGCCAAAGATTGCCTGATTTACTTTTTCCTTTTTTTTTTTTTTTTTTAATACACTTTGTAACTTCTACAGCACATAAACTTAAAAAAGCAGATTTCAAAAGGAATGGAGATTTCTGGGAAAACTGTATTCTTCAAGATGACAGAGACAACTTTTTCCAGTTTAAAAGACAACATACGTTACTATGCAAATATGCATCTAATCATTTTATTTATGTATCTCTAAATACAGATATATGCTGTAATATGAGTAATATTCCACAACTGTGACACTCAAACAGCTGATAATTCTATTATCCTCTGAAACTTGCTTCTCACAAGCCTCCAGGCTATGTTTTGTTCTCATGCCCAGCCTGATCAAGCTCTAGGACACTCAACAAATGTGAAGCCGTCTGCTGTAAACATGTAGAACATAGTTAGCAATGTTCCCTCGATCTAGTATCAAGCATTTACCTGCGCCCTGCACGATGCCCAACAGTCCCTATCCTGAACAAATGGTTATTTGTCCTCAGATCCAAGTTCAGTATAGACACTGTGCATTCAGGGCAAGTTCAAACAAGAACTGTGGTCACCCTGGATCACCCAAGAGTTAGCACCAAATAATTCACTTGGGACAAGCAGACCGAGTATGTTCAGTTGTATCTCCAAGGAGAAATCGGTAACTTCCAAAACTTCTGCCAGGCTTGCAAGCAGTCACCTAACTGTGCTCACACATTCCCCAGCCCAGCCCTTAAGCACATCTGGATGGTCATCATAGTACCCGCCGCACTACATTCACCCTTTCACATCTGCCCACCCTTTACCCAGTGCCGCTGAACATTCTTGGGGCAGGACACACCCTATGAAAGTGTTTAGTTTCTTCCACTTCAAAAATGAAAATTTAGTTAAACTCAAAAAAAAAAAAGGGAGATAATCAAAAGCAGGGCCTATGAATATAGTTAGTTTCGCAACACAGAAAAGGCATGAGAGGTTTTTTTTGCATATATATATATATTCCTTTCATAATGCCTCAAATAAGTTCACACATTGCAGAATATACTTAAAATTACCATTTTTGCAAGATGATTGCATATAGATTTTGCTGAAGTTACACAGACTAGCTTAGAAAAACAGATTGAGGCTAGCATTTGGGCACACTTACGTTATGCGAAGCATATATATATATATATATAGGTTTATAATCATGTGGGTGTAGGTGCATGAAGAACAAATTAAAGTGAATTTTAAGAATCTTACCAGGTCATTGCCAAGAACTGCAATATGCAGAATAACATCGCCAAACCTTTTTTGTTCCACTAAGTAAAAATAAAGCAAATATCTTAAGTTAGTTCATTTTGCACCGGTCTATACTGTAAACAATTGCAACAGCCTGTTCAGCCAAAAATTTAGTTAACTGATGATGCCTGAATTTCCTTGTCTTAACTTAATTTGCTACTCCTTTCCACTCTAACAACTTTCCATTCATTTTATCCATCACTCCATCACATCATGCTATGAAAACCTTCTCTAGCTTTGAAAACACTTAATGACATCAATGCTAACACCTTCACTTTCATTCATGGTACTGTACTTCTGCAAATATTCAAGTTCACTTCAGCTACATATTTCCTTCTATGGAACATAACTACAGCCAATTTTTCAATCAAGATGCCTGAAGGTACTTGTTCTGTGTCTCTTCCTTTGCCTTAGTCAGTTAAATATTCTGTACCTGTGGTTTCTAAAGACCACTACGTGTACTTATGTCAGAGAATATCAGAGAATACGTCACTAAGATGAAAGTAAATTTTTAACTTGCTTTTCTTAGTACTTATTCCAGAGGTCTGCAGACTGAACCAGATACTCTAGATTTTGTAGTCTTATCTGCATCACATGCAGGCGGAAGGGTGCATTTGCTTTGTAGCCAGCAGGCCCATCACTCCACCTAAACCGAACTGCAGTTGAAAACACAAATACCACACACACAAGCTCATCTTTCCTCTATAACTGAACTGTTTGTTAAAGCTGTATTACAATTAATAAGCTAACCAAGCTAGATTGCTCTCTAGAGGAACAAAGTATTCTCACTTACCCAGAATACAGCACACAGAGTCAAGACTAGGAAAAGCTGGGGCGGGGGGGAGACGAAAGGAGAGACAAAAAAAATAAGAATGAATACTCAAACACACAACAAAGCAATTACAGTAACTGTTGTCATGTTTTCAATGGTGTCGTGGTTTAACCCCAGCCAGCAACTAAGCACCACACAGCCGCTCGCTCACTCCCCCCCCGGTGGGATGGGGGAGAGAATCAGAAGAGTAAAAGTGAGAGAACTCATGGGTTGAGATAAAGACAGTTAAATAGGTAAAGCAAAAGCTGCGCGCACAAGCAAAGCAAAGCAAGGAATTCATTCCCTACTTCCCATGGGCAGGCAGGTGTTCAGCCATCCCCAGGAAAGCAGGGCTCCATCACGCGTAATGGTTACTTGGGAAGACAAACGCCATCACTCTGAATGTGTGTCGTCCCCCCCCCCCCCCCCGCCTTCTTCCCCCAGCTTATATACTGAGCATGATGTCATATGGTATGGAATAGCCCTTTGGCCAGTCTGGGTCAGCTGTCCTAGCCATGCTCTCTCCCAGCTTCTTATGCACCTGGCAGAGCACAAGAAGCTAAAAAGTCCTGACTTGTGTTAAAATCTGCTCAGCAAGAACCAAAACATCAGTGTGTTATCAACATTATTCTCATCCTAAATCCAAAGCACAGCACTTCACTATACCAGCTACTAAGAAGAAAATTAACTCTATCCCAGCTGAAACCAGGACAAATGGGTAATCACCATTTTCAGAACTGACTCATGAAACAAGCAGAGCCAAAAGCTGTCGCACAGCGACTACACGCTGAACTCCATGTAAAGTGGTGTTTCCAAAGCACAGAATGATGTGCTCCATGGTCAGAAGGGCTGGGACAAGTCTCAGAAGAAAGAGGAAACAGGAACTGACTTCAGGAATCAGGAGGAGTATAACCAGGTCCGTGTAGCCTAATGCATTAGGTCTATTAAGAGGTAGGCTTAGATGATAAAGCTTGCTTGAAAGCAACCACGTAGCCTGGGAACTGCTATTCTATTATTTCAGTACATAGTATCATTTTGGATCTAGTGTTCATAACATCAACATCTGACAAGAAAGCTATGCGCATCACTGTGAACAACCCATTATTAAAAACACCCATTCACAATTACGGTATTTGGCAAATACAGGCTCTGCTTCTTCTGCCAGGGTTTTTTCATCTTCTGACAGTAATGAAGAGCCCACTAGGGAGCAGCTGCTTCATACACAGTGAAAAAGCTCACATGAAGCTTTATTCAAGCTACTTACACACCTTTGATGGAACATTACAATGATATGGCTTACTATGCCAAATTAATCACACCATTTGTGCAAGCATCACTTTTTCCACTAAATCTCACCTAGCTCCCTCCATTTGTCATTACATATAGTAGAAAACAGAACGAAGCTCTAAATTAATTTTCACTGAAAAAAAAAATTTGTTGGCGTTTCATTGAAAGAAATAAAAATAACAGGCTCTCTTGAAATTTTCCAAACGTATTTGTGACTCCTGAGCTGCCTACAATTCTAGTTTTGTGTTAGGATGGGGAAGAAAACAGTAAAATCCAGCAAAAGCTTTCTAAACTTTAGAATTTTACCAGTTCCTCTCTGTATTACTGAAATTTTCCATCCTAACAGTCTTAGCTCTCATCCAATGTTCCTGTTCCCTGTTAGATGAAACCTTTCATTCTGCCTTTTCCTAACCTTGTTGGTAGCTTCTCTTCACAGGTAGGTAGGTCTGTCTATGATGTTTTTTCTACTCTGCTCTCTTTTCATTTCCCTGATGTGTTTTGTTTCTACAGCCTTCAAAGCAAGTTATTTTCTTTGTAACCACGTCTGATCGCAGTGGATGATAGGATAACAGAGCAAATAACTTTTGTGCTGGCTGCTTTAGTGTCTGGCTTAGGTCCTCAGCTTGACCAGAAAAAGCCTGCAGCTGTAAAGTGTTAAAGAATTCATGCTCAGCAGAGACTCTAGAGAATTGGAGACATTCTTGGACGTTTTTACTGCAGACCTATGAAACATAACTTCCCTAGGACTTGTAACTTGGTATGATTTGGAAGAGATGGCAAAAAGTCACCTCTAACAAAGCTCAGAGTCCAAGCAAGGATCAGGTCACTTCTCCAAAAGATGTGGGCAAACGTGAGCTTCTAAAATGAGATAACTTTTCTTTTTCATGTGAGCGTGTGAGAGAAAGAATACACAACCCATATGACAGCCATTCAGAAAGAATTCATGAAGGGTTTCTTACCCACATCAGCTGTAATCAACTAGGAAAGAAAGCTATGAGAGGGAGAAAAGGACAGCCAACTACATTTCAAAAATAAAAGTTGAAACAAATCAGGAGGAACAAGAGAAAAGTACAAAACAGAGAAGCAGCGAGGGCAGAAACTTGTTTTTAACTACTTAACATAGAGTTTTGGGATAGGAATGTTGAGACTGGGGACAGGGCTGTTTTTGCCATCCTCCCAGAAGAAGAAATGATGGTAATGGAAGTAAAGGAGCCAAGGTCCTCACAATGGAGGAGTGTGAAGCCGAACATGTGGCTTCCCGGACTTTGGGGAGAGAAATTAATTTTCTCCATTGCTTTGAAAGTGCTGAACCACTGAGCTATACAAACAGAACTGCAGCCAACAATCAACTGTCAAGCTAAACATAGTGACCACTGACTTTTCACAGTAGCTGAAAAGTCTCTCTCTAGCCTGGTTCTCAAAAAAATTGTTTTAGAAAACAAATATAAAATAATCAACTTAATATTAGCATTTAGTAATAAATATTTAGTAAAGAACATTTTACTCCAAATGATTAATTAAAATATATCATAAGCAACAAAACCACAAGCTCATAGAAAGAAGTTAGATAATCTTTGTGATATACAGAGCTAATCAGCTTTACTATTATTACTCAGTACAAAGAAGGGTTGGACTGAGAAATAACCTCTCTTTAGTAAAGCCTCAGATTTAGCTTTCAGGCTAAAGGAAAACTTTTTAGCAAAAGGAAGTAAAGACAGAATATTTACCAACATCACAACTGTAGCTACTAATCTTTTTGGCTCAAACATTGCTTTCAGTTGCTTCATTGGCCCCATCAGGAAACACGTACTAATAGGAAGGAAAAAACAAAACAAATGGTAAATCACTTCCAAATAAATCTTTGCAAAAGACAATAGGTAATTAAACAGTTTTCCAACAGTTAGATGAGTACAAAGGCTTTAAAAAAGGCATTTCAGTGTTTAGCAACAGAAACCTGCTAGAATGAAAGGTAAAATACTCCATGAATTTAGTTCTGGAAACAGCTTATGTATTGAGTCACCCTTGGTCATGAAATTCTTTCCAAAACATTACCACTTATAGCAGAGGGTTGTCAAGTTGAAGCCTAGTGAATTTCATTTTCAGGCTGTTCTAAGAACTGACTTGCCAAAAGAACACAAAGAATACCAAGATCAAACTTCTGTAGAAAATTTCTGTTTAACAATAAACTTTTTAACCAGGCAGCTCGCAAGTAGCTACAACCAGTATTACAGGGAAGCTCTAACCCTTTGCCAAAACTCAGCAAGCAAAAAAAGGGGAAACTTCAGTAGTTTGTATTAAATCCTGCTGCTTTCATCTACTCTGTAGTTAATGTGAAGGGAGAATGAAAACCATCAGCAATGCTAAGCTGTACCTGTTCCTACAAAGAAATGCAATGTGAACCAAGAATTCACAACCATAGGAGTAATTATCTGGCTTCAAATATTCTGAGATGAGCCTCTTCCTTCCCTGTCATTGAAGCCATTCTGCTTTGTAGAAAACATTTAGTGAGAGAGTGAGAATGCCTGTAACCTTGTGGTGGTCTGAATGCTTTACTACAGAGTAGGGAAACCTAGTTTAACTCCTTTTCTACTTAATATTTATGTATATGAAATGAAACAATCAGTAGCAGGGAGGAGTTTGGGAGAGCTCCCTCCTGAAATCAGTCATAAGCCTGGTGAAACACGCATCTTCTAAGACAAAAGAAATATAAGAATCCATGTCCCAAGAAGTAAACTGAACCTATGACCTCCCACAGCCAGATGTTCTCCTACCAGCAACTTTGTGTACATATCCCCTTCTCTTCACTTTGTTTTTCTGAAGTTGCATAGACAGACCTCAAAAGTCCATATTAAATGGAAAAAAATGTTTTCTCGATTCAAAAGAAAAAAAAATATTTTAAATTAACTGGAATCCAAACTAATTTTTTCTCAGTATTTTTTAATCTTGGCTGCTGGGCCATAAAAATTAAGACCAAAAAAAGAGACCCGAAGAACTAGAACAAAAATTAGTTAGCTAGTAGAAGGACAGGGATGATGAAAACATGGTAGTAAAAATGAGGGAGGTTCAGGCCACATAAAATAGGCAGAAAAAATATAGAAAGCAAAATGCATTGATGCTAGCCTGATTAGCATTGAAGGACAGACATCACAAGAGCTTCTCCAGAGATGTGAGAGAATCCATAGGGAGCAGAAAGGCTGGAAAAATCTAGAGGTCCTCCACTTACACAGGATGTTTCTTACACATAGCACTTTCTGTAGAAGACACACTCATCATCACAGAGAAGAATCAAATAAGTATCATTATTTTCATGTTTGTGGCTAGAAAATCATAGTAAAAAACAGGCTAGACAGGACTATTTAGTAAGAGTGGTAACGGCATTTGTTTTAAATACAGACTTGCAAACAAGCCTGAAGAAGTTTAAATCTCCTTTTCAGTTTGGGACTTTATTGTCATTTCCTACTGTTCTTAGAACACGGTTGTCTGTTGTTTATATGTAAAAGGACTACTGAAGGGGAAGGGGGCCTTTTTTAATTCTAATTTTAGTTGGAGTCCAGACTAAAGCTTTTCAGCATTCTCCTGAGAAATACTGTCTGTAAAAGCTTTCCTCTTAGTTCACTGACAATTAGACTTGATTAGTACCAAGTTTCTAAAATGGTAATTTAATCTGAAGCAGTGAAAACACACACAAAATACTAGGTAAGAAAAAAAACAACCAAAAAACCCAACAACAACGAATAAAGAATAAGGTAAGGAAGAGAAAGGGAAATACTCAATTTTCCCTACCTCCAGTATTAACTTTTTGTCTTGTTTTAGTGTGAGGTGGAACAGTTATACAAATGAGTCTCAATTCCAGTATAAACATTTTTGTCCCCTAACAAATTTGTTGAGGAAGAGCAGTACACCATCACATTTCTCAAATGTTAATGTCACATTGCCGAGTTTTAACAGATTAACAATGCTTTGACTCAAGAGTTTAGTGACTTGACTGAAGTCAGAGTCCATGAAAGTTAAGACCAGACTTACTGACATTAAGTTGTTTCTTACATGTCTTTCAAACAGTAAAAGAAGAGTTTTAGATCCTAGGAGGTCCCTTCTGCAAATCTTCTGCAAATAAGACAAACTGCTATGGGGAACACTGCAAAGAACCAAGTATAGAGTTTAAAAATACACTGTGAATGATTTTTAGATTCTGCCTGGCCCTAGAGTCAAAATGAGGATTTCCTGAACCTCTCCTTTTTCAAACTGTTTTCCTACGAACAGAATGATCTCTCTGTTAAAAGCAAAAAGCTCTTTCCAGTAAAAAAGCATCCCCACAGTGGGCAGACTACCAGTTTGCCCCTGAAACTGAGGTAGCTCTGTACCCAGCAGAAGGACTTAAAAATTTGTTATTCATAGTTCAGATAGCAGTTGTGATGTGTCCACAAAACAATCACAGAAGACATCACAACGGGGCAATAACAAGTGAATAACTGATATTCACTAATTATGATAATCTTAAAACTGTAAGACAAACAAGATTTTATGTTATTAGCATTTCAATATGAAAACAATGTTGTTTATATGAAACATAAACAGACACCATTTTAGAGTAAAAGCAAATGGAAATGTATACGAAAAAGAAGGTACTTTTCTAATAACAATAATTAAGAAATTGTACCTGGCTAATGCAGCAATATTTCCCAGGGTGTAAAACACTGCAAAAAGTTTGATTCCCTTTGGGAGCCATAGCAACGCTGTTCCCTATAAAAGATAGATTATTTGTACGTTTGTAATTAGTTAATTAAATTTATTTAGATTTTATACACTATATTTTCAGACTATGAATCAGAGTGTCGTTCTAACATATACCGGCAGAGTACGCTGTTCTCAGATTTGTAGTAGTCAATATTTAGCATACTTCTATTGCCACCTACTGGCAAAATAATGTATTGGTTTACTATATTTCACAATATTTTTACAACTAAGCAATACTTATTTATAACATGTTTGTACTGTTTATATTCTGTTTATGACACTTTCAGTTTTGTTACCATGCCCCAGTATACATCATACATCTCTGCACACAGAGGGAAAAATGTCATAAAGCTACACTAATATCCACCATCTTCTTTCTTCTTCAATCAACCACCTGGACTTGCAGTCTAGATATGCACTGAGGCTGAATAGAAATATTTTAGAACTCTTACTTCCAGACATCTCTTATTTCCACTAAACACAAAAAAAATTCAAAGCCTTCTGCTGATCACAGTCCCTATGATGATCAGGGAGAAATATAGCCTAAACAAGAAGTAAAATATGGGGGTTTTTAGGGTTTGGGTTTTTTTCCCACTTTTTTTTTTTTTTTTTTAAGCTGTGATGTGGACACCGAGTCCTGCAAAACAAAACAAAAAAGGCAACTATATTCTACTCAATTGCAATTTCAGTGGGAATCTGTGGTGTCAGTTTGCACATACCACAGTACAAACAATCATGGAAAGCTGCAAGAGAAGAGTGTAATTGTATTCTACAAGGAAAGCCTATGGACACTTTGCAAAGACTAAAGAAAAAAACACCACCTGCAATTTTGGCCAGCCAAGAACATAATAAATATATCAGGTTGTGGACAAATGAGATCTAAAGATCAGGTACATGCCTGTAAGGGACAACCTGAGCATTTCTTTGAGGGCCTCCCTAATGCTGCAGCAAAAAGTCCATAATCTGAAGCAGAAGAAGGTGGAGTTGCCAGCTCTCAGATTCACGTGGCAAAGCTTCGCTAGAGAGCTGCCTCCAAACTCTCCAGGATATGAGGTCCACAAACACACTAGAAGAGTTTTGACTCTTCTCTGTCAAGCTCAAGATAACTCAAGGAAACTAGGAAACCAAGATCCTAAAGCCTTTTATTTATTGTTTCATAGTTTCACACTATGTGATATAGAAGAGGCACAAAGATTAAACACTAAAAAAAGAGCAGCAAAAAGAGTGATGTTAACCTGTCCAGAAATAGGTGTTAAAGTACAAACACGGCATATACTAAAATTTGTGATTATATTGGTTAAATTCTACTTGCAAAAAAAAAAAATGGAGAGGGGGAGGCAGTCAACCAAATCATGCTTACGCAACCCTAAAAAAGGAATATTCCAACCCAATCTTGAGCTCCCTCCCTAGAACTTGCCCGTGCTCTAACACAAGCATCCGGCCAGAGGTTCTGTCACTGTACTTGGCATAGATATCAATATGAAGGATACCACTCTCCAGTTCCCTTAGTGAACTGATTACCACTTTAAGACCTCTCATAGGTAAGACTAGCAATTGTTCTAGTTTACTTCTGTGTCTCAGGCAGTCTAACAAACCTCAAGTTTTGATAAAGAACCAGAAGCTTCCACCTGGAGGAGAATCCAGCAAGTGGCTGTCTCTAAGTGAGTGCCTCAATCAATCAATAGGTTGCTCCTCCACAACTGCTTCTTCCTGTCATTACGTAAGTCTCCTTGGTTAGAAAACTCTTCATGGCAAATGAAAGAGCAGCAGCAGTCATTTAAATAATGGCAAAACCAGAAACTAATGCACACAGGACAAGTTTCTCCATCCTACTACCAGAATGCGTTATGAGTCAAGGCAATCTGCCTGACAGTCTCCACAAAAACTGCAAATGTCATCCACACACATTAGCCAAAAGCTGCTGACTACCTTACATCAAAAGTAACATTCTACTTCATAAGGAGGACAAAAAAAAAAAAAAAGAAAAAAAAGAAAAAACAAAACCAGCAGTCTGGATACTTCCCCAATGTTATTTCACCTGCTTCTGTGACTTTTCATGCAGATGAAGAACTGGTTTGT
This sequence comes from Platalea leucorodia, assembly GCF_965183815.1. Lineage (NCBI taxonomy): Eukaryota > Metazoa > Chordata > Aves > Pelecaniformes > Threskiornithidae > Platalea > Platalea leucorodia. The sequence goes on along the minus strand of NC_138825.1, from coordinate 50,311,371 downwards.
ACTGCAAGTTAGTTACTCGTGTCAGACTTTGATAGACCCAGTCAATTAACATATCTCAACTTTTAACTGCAGGCTTGAGTCTCCTGCCAACACCTCAAGTTCAAGAATGAACAAATGATGTGCTGACTGCAAGGATCAACAGGAGGGCAGCAGGTTTTTGAAGTGTCAACATGCTACCACAGTCATCATCTATTGATTTGTGAGTATGACAGGTTACACTTGTGGTTTCTTCAGCCTTTAAAAACCTTTCAAGCTTCCCCCTCCTTTTCCCCTTTAATTGGAGAGAATAAAAATAAGATGGCTACACACTGAACAACAGCAAAAGCTCTTTCCTAGTACACTACTCACAAATCTAAATTAAAAATATAGCATATTTTGTCAGTGTTCAAACCTTTTAGTAAGAAATTTTATTACTCTACAATAAAAATGCTCTCTGCCATGAATGGAAGAAAGATAGTCAAAATCATAATATACAGAACAGCCCCTAACATGCTAATTATACATTTAATGTCCAATTAAATTTATGGATACAAAATTTAGGATGTAGGATAAAGCAAACACAGAATCACATATAAAGTATGAATATGAACGAGGTTCTACTGTAGAAGATTAATAAAGTAGGGGTAGGGGGGAAAGGGAACTTTACTTACAAGAATAGAACACACAATGCCAGCAACAAAACATATGGCAAACCATCTGACTCGAGTACCAAAGCTGAGTGTTGAGGCATCGAGGACCTTAATGGGAAGAGAGGGGGAAGGAGAAGGAAAAAAAAAACAAAAAAACAAAAAAACAACAGTATTACAAACCCAGTTTTGAACAATCAAAAGGACATTTTTCTCTTTACTACTGAAGTCCTTAATTTCAAACAAAATTTTTTAGCCAGAAACAATTATTTTACCTCGCTTAACAGTTGCTTGCATATTAATTATTTCAGTTTAAGAAATTATATTAGCAATCTGGAAACATATTTCCAAAACAAACAAAAGAGACAAAACCTGTGAAGGTATATCCTGGCACTCAAGCAATACTGCTCCACTTTCAAACAGACTTTCTTTTCACTGTACAATGACAACTGAAAATTATCACAATTGTACCAAAGCAGAAGAATGAATGCACCTTCTAGCAATTTGCAGATGAACATATCTATTTGTGCAGCACTGTATGTTCCTGTAGACATTACTACCTTTTCCTGCTACTAGACAGAATCCATTGTACATATTAGTACAAGTATCCACCACAAGCATTATGATTCCACTTCAATTACTGTTCCTTACAGGGTGAAGGTGTAGGCAGATTAACACAGCTTGTGTCAACAGACAGCTACCTTGCTGAAAGGTGTAATTTTACCTCCTGCTTCTCCAGTGTGACTCCAGAACCTGTAAGACCCTTTAATGAGCTGAGCTAGCTGCCACAACTCACAAAGTGGGAAAAGAACTAGTGTTCCTTCTATTCTGATGACTTAGTTCTATGCTAGACTAATGAGCCAAACCAGCTCAGCAAGAGGTCAGAAAAGCAGTGGGGCTGATACAAGGAAAGAGGCAGCACCACATAGCTGGCAGAAGAACAGCCCCTTTCAGCAGAAGTGACTGGTAGATACGCTCCGTTGATTTTCTCCACCCCTGCTGTAAGAACAATGCATTTCAGCTTACTCCAGGTCACTAAAATTAAATATACTTTCTATTCTAAACTGGTCTATCAAGTGAAGTGTTGCTTCACTTCGTAGATGACTACAAAAAGCTAACTCTCCTATTTGTTCAGATGACTCGAGCAAACTCGCCCTTTTGTTATCTAGTCTACAGATATTTTCAATCAAGTATAATTAACCAAATATACAAGTTAGGGCTTCCCCAACCAATGAGTTTGATGTTTCTCCTACTCTTTCGAGAAATTTCTCTCTCAGGTAGTGGTAAGTGAATGAATGAAATTTGGTTACTGCTTAGAATGATTTCATATCTGTACAAACGAAGAATCCATACCTAGTTTAATGAAAAAGGGCCACATACAAGCACACATTTATATGCTGTGATGAATCACCACCTGAATGTATGTCAACAAGGAATAGCTTGGACTACTTTCTACTTATAAAAAAATTACTAACCTTATTTAATAAAATTAAATACTTTGAATATTTACTTAAGAAGGAGGATCAGAATACTAAAAATAATCTTTCACGCTTGCGTACTGTGTGAGCACACACAGGGCTGGGATACAACATTGTTCTGAATTTTCTTCCCCCTTCTCCATGTTCAGCAGTTAAGACAGAACTTCCCAAAGGTCAGAAGATGCAGCTTACCTTGTTAGGTCCAACTCTTTATCCTTATGTACGCATTAAAGAAATAGACAAAAACGGTAACTGAAAGATGGTTTAGTATTTGAAATGATATTTGATAGTCATATTCATGAATGCCTATACATATAAGAAGTACAGGAAGAGCTGGTAGGACATAAGTGAAGATACCCATTTGAATCATGCTTTTAGTTACACCTATTCATGCAACTAATCACGCGTACACAAAAAAGAAAAAAAAAAAAAAAGAGTAAAAATCCTTTCCATCCCTGCTCAGAAATGAAGTGTGGATGGGCCAATACTATCAGTACACCCAATGCACGCATTTCAGATGGCCTAGAAAACAGGGAAAGGATGAAGGTAAGTCATTTCTTCAAGTGTATCAGGCACATTGCTGCCACTTACTGCTCTTCTAGTCTTAATATCTGAAAGTGTTCCTGAAACAACTACCAGGAAATTTCATTTTTCATATAAATTTGAAAATACCTTTATCTTCATTTAAACTCCTAACAGTTATTAGGTGGAAAAAATACCAACACCATAAAAAAAGTGAACCACACAAAGGCTTGGAACAAAAAATGCCACAAGACTTAAAATATGATTTCAAAATTAGTTTAATACATTTTATGGATTTAATTCTTAAAAACTTAGACAATACATGCACATGAACTGCAGGAAGATAAGCTGTGGCATGAGGGCTGCCAGAGCACCACGACACAGCATTCTCTGTAATAATAAAGCTAATTAAATTAATTGGCATTAAAATGAAGGCTGATCGTCCAACCGTTCCTGATGCCATCACCATTTATGTTATCGAGCTGCACCTAGTTAATGCAGTGTTTGAAATCCTGAAACTGGAGATCTGGTAATGCATTTTCTTAGTCCCTGACACCTAATACTTTTTAGGTTTCATGGAAGCAATGGAACTGGTTACCTTTCCGAGATGCCTGTTTCACCCCTGTAGTGAAGCACCTTGCTGCAGAAGTTGAGTAACAGGTACATAGTTCAACTACTTAAACCACAAACTTCAGCTTGTGCTAAAATGCCAGGCTACAATCTGTAAAAGTCGAGGACCTGACACAGTGCCTGCCTATTCTGCTGTAAGTGCTGCAGGAGCAGTAATTTCTGTAAGAGGGGCTGTGAAACTCCTTGAAGTAACAGCTTAGTTTCTTACACCTACACTCAGAGACTATGAACCAGAACCTTAAGAAAAAGTTAGTAAGCCTAAGCTGCCTCTGCAACAAAAGCGGGAAACAACAGAAGGGTGATTAGGACTTTCTTTATTGTCTGACATAAGCTGTACAGCTAATCCTAGATTTCAGACAAAAAGAGTTGGCATTACACTCTACAATATTTGCATTAGCAGAAGCTTTTACTTAGAAGACTGAAAAAATTGCCATGCAAATTCCACAGCTGGGGAAAGATTCATATGGAGAACTGTGCAGTGGTGGCAGCAAGGGAGTTCCTGTAAAACATTCCCTTCTTGCTATACTGCTTATCAGCTTGTTTCTAAGTAATAAAAAGAAAAAAGAAACAAATCAACAAATAGAAACCCTTAGTTTTCTATAGCTAAGCATTAATGTCAAACTCCTGGGCAAGAAGCAAAGACTTTTATTCACAGGATATTCCAAGAAAATATTACATCAAAAAAATGATGAAGACATCCAGAAATCAAGAGGAAACCCTCCATGGAAACTGGAATCCGGAAGGCAGACTTCCTGAAACATAAGGAACAATCTTGCAATAGTCTAATACACAAGTTGCAAGCGACAGGTAACAGCGTCTTTGCTGAATAGCTTACTATGGACACCCAGTAAATCATATGAACAATAACCTGCAAGGCTGCCTTTGTTCAAAAACATTTCTTATGGTTTTGAACATCTACCTAGGCTCCCCCCATACATTAATTATCTTATAAAAGTTTTCCATGGGGGCAGGCAAAAAAATAGAAGCACTTTCCTTTATAGGTTTTAAGAAAGATTCTGGAAGCTAACAATTACATCTTTTCTTGATAGTAAATTTAAGAATACGCAAGTAATGGAGAAAACTCAATTTCAAAGAAACATTGAGTACATTTGCAGAATTGAGTTCCTAAGCAATATTTCAAAAAATATTTAGAGAGATATATTTTCATCTTTCCCCAATAGGTTTCCTTGTATGTATTTCTATCAACACTTTAGAATAAAATATAAGAAATTTAAATATCTGGTCTATTTCTCCTTGCTAAAAATCTTGTTGAATGCTTTAAGCAGTTGTCAATTGACAACTATCATGAAACAACAGCCAGGAAACAAGCCAATGTGTCAAACGGACTGATTTTATATTAGTTTTGCTGTTGATAAAACTAAACAGCATAATGCTGCCCTGTCAACATCATTACACTGCTATATTTACAATTCATTATTGATTTTTTTTGTAATAAATTCCTTTAATTCCCTTTTTTTAATATTTAGAGTAATTGCTCTAATTGCAGCATGAAGTGACAGCTGATCATCTGAAGAATTTAGAAAGTACAGAAAGACTTCATCCAGTCATCACACAACTGTCTCACTATATACTTTTCTTCTACTTTACTTAACAGGAATGACTGCTGACTTCATGGTAATGGTTCTGCAAAAATCAAGAAGGAACAGAATACAGAGGCATCTGTGAACATAAACCCTATGATGACTATTGCACAACTACCAGCTATTCTAAAGAGAGGGACATTATTTTTAATCAAATACATAACTCAGCTCCAGAAAGGTCATTTAAAACAGTTGAAGATTTTACACACAAAATGCATAACCTTATATTTTCTTTCACAACCTTACCTCTGAAAAAGTGTCCTTCTCTGTATGGGTGCACATACTTTTTTTCTCCATTACACACACTTTAAAAATAGTCAAACCATCCAGCTGTAAAGCTATAGCTTTAGTGAATGTCATATATGAATTCCCTCCCTAAAAAGAGGCTTGATTGCCAGTGTTCCAGAAATACATTGCTACTTTGAGAGAAACCTACAATAGAGACATTGCCTAACCTAAACACTTGAGTTTATCTTCAGCAGGTATTTATTTACTTTAAAGAAGATCTTTCTCATTTATCTTCTCAGCATAAAGCTCCTTTGCACTATGCCAAAGGCATATTTATACACTTTCTTCTATCATGTACTAGACAGGCGTTAAATATGGGCGGATTTTTCCTGTTTAAAGCCTTCTCCGGCTCTACCAACATCTTTACATGCAATAATAAAATCATATATATCTTAGTTACTGACATTTAACAAAAGGCACATTCTTAGCTCAGTTCTCTCCTTCTCAGGATATACACCTCAAATATAAAATTATTAAATCTTAGGCATTTATCTGTTGATTACTGCCTTAAAACAAACATCACAGCATCAAATAAAGGAGAACTCTGTGTCACTATCGTGTCTCATGTGAAATGCGCCTGGGGATGGCAAATTAATTACTTCTCTTGGAATTGAACTAAGATTAACAGCAATGTAAGCATTTCTTTGCTAATATTGCGGTAAGATAACATGAAGCATACCTGCCAAATGCTGGCAGCCAGCTCTGCAGTGAAAGGGCACAGATGCTACACTACTTCCAGAATCAATCAGGTGTGGATACAATTTAGCTGCTTTACTGTGGCAATGAGGTCAAGTTCATAAAGCTTGAAGACCAGCAACAACTCAGTGCAAAGACAAGTGAAGCATGTCAGCAGCAAGCTGCTGGAACTAAAATTGTGCCATAGACACCAACTGTACTGATCAGGCTGTGCTGGTTCACCAAGGTTTATTAGCTGTAGCTCAGATCCAGGCTGCTCTACGTTCCAGCTTCCTCCACCATGCCCCAGCATCCTGTAGCACATAGTATCAAGATATTCCATGATGTGGGGCACTTTGACCTGCAGTCACGCCAATTAAAAGGGAGCTGATAGTATAAATGGTTTTTTATAAGTATGCTCAGCTTGGCTTCAACCTAGAAGTGAAGTCTCAGAAATGTATAGTGTTCAAACCGAGTAAAAAAATAACTGACGATGAGGAAGTCAGTGAGGAGGAAATAGAAAAATTAAATTGTACTTGAGGAGTATGGGGCAAGAAAAGGAACGTCAGCACAATATACACAAAACTATCTCTGTCTAGAGAGTCTTTCATAGCTTTTGCAAATTCAGGGGCATAAGGAAATGGAGAAGCAATTTAGAAAGAAAACCCATTGTTTTAACCGATCATCAAGTACCAAGGCCACGCAGGAGGAAAAGTACCCACAAGACAAGGAGACCCTCCCGAAGCAGGACGTGTAAAATAAACCCAAAAGACCCCAAACCACCAACACAGCAAAGCGTTTCTCTGCACAACGAAAATTCGCCAAAACTCTGACTCCCGGGCAGGGCCTGGTGCCCACAAATCTCATCCTCCGGCGCACGCAGCGAACTTTCGTCTCTCCGTTGCCTCCCCGTCTCTCCCGCTTACCGACACGGGCGGGCACGCAGGCGGACACCGCGGGGCTGCCTGTGCCTGCGCAGGCCGGGGAGGGGGGAGTGCGGGAACGCGGCGGCGCCTCAGGCCGCCGACACCAGTGCGGGCCTGGGGCGGGGAGGCCTCAGCGACCCCCCCTGCACGGCGGGGCAGGGGGCGCCGGCCCGCGAGCCGCAGCGCGGCGGCCGTTAGCGGCGGCCACCAGGTCGCCGGTTCGGGGAGGGAAGAAGAACGGGTCCCCGCCGGGCGATACCTGCGCCGTCAGTCCCTGCTCCTCGTCGTCCTGCCCGGTCAGCACCCGCCGCAGCTTCTCCATGCCGTCGCTCGGGCCGCGCCGGGCCGGATCCGCAACGCTCTCCCCTGCGGGCCGCTGGCCCAACCGGAAGTGACGCACCCCCAGGCTTCGCCCCCTAGCGGGCGCGGCCCCGCACCACGCTCAGTTTCCCGGGGAGGGGACGGGGCGGGGCAGAGCGGCGGTTGGGCGCGAGGCGGCGGTTGGGCGGGGCGGCGGCGGTTGGGCGGGCCCTGACAGGGGGCGGTGGCGGCGGCGGCCCCTCGGGGGGCGGTTCCCGGCCGCTTCCCCGGGCAGCGCCTGCGAGGCGTCGCCGCCGGCCTCGCTGGAGGCGGTGGCAAGGAAGAAGGGGCTTTTCAGTGGGCCCCGGCTTCATCGCTCACTGCGGAATCGGCTTATTTCGATACGCACAGAAACCGTGATTTGCATGAGCTCGGAAGTCCGAATTCGCAGTGAAATAAAGCCTGTGGTGGAGGCACAGAATGGTGACACACACGGCCCTGCGGGAACGGCTGGTAGGGCGTGATGGCACTGCAGAGGGCAGGGGCGTGGGGCACCGGCAGGCTCGCCCGTCCCGGGAGAGGCTGCCTCACCCCCAGAGCACGAACGTCGTCCTGGGCGGCGGGGCCTGTGCCTGCTTCTGCCTCGGTTGTGCCACGAAGCGGTGCAGGAGGGCCGAGCAGGTGGTCACCCAGCTACCAGACAGCAGGCGCGCTGCAAACACCGACGCAAACAGCCTCGGCGCTCCTTGAATTAGGGACGCCTGTTGCACCCTGCACACCACCTGTGAGCGAGCCAGGTGCTTTTCCAGCTACGAATGGGTGGGGCAGAGAGAAATGGGATTACCTGTAAAGACCTTCAACGGGTAAATGTAACGCATACATTAATGCAGAGATTTCCAGTATGGCTCTGTGTTGTCAACCTCTGCCCCAGGGAGAAAGGGTATGGTGGAGGCCATCGCGCTGCCCCCGTGTCTTGGCTGCTTCGCCTGCTTGTTCCCAGCAGCACTCCCACCACCAGCCCCTCTGATCAAGCATGGTGACTCTGCATGAGTCTTGCCTGTCCTGCTCTGCTCAGACGCTGATCCCCGTATGCCCTTTGGGGCCATTCCTGCGTCTTGGCATGTGGCTCCGCTGTGTGACCGGCCCTCAGACGAGCACCACAGCTCTGGCCTGAGTGGTTTGCAGGGGGAACAAGGCGGGAGGCTGGGGGAGAAGGAGCCAGCGGGTGTGCTCTGCCTGCTGCTTGGCTGCAAAGTGACAGCAGGCAGCAGCGTGGGGTGGGGCAGGAGAGGAAGACGAACGATAAGGGCTGTGTAACCTGCTGCTGTGTGAGCAAAGCTTGATAAGAGCCAGGGCAGCAGAGCCCCCTGTGAGGCCCTTCAGGACAGAAACCTTCCCCTCCCTCTCTCCCCTCCGTGAGAGGAGAGCTCCCACCCTGTTCCGCTCCCCACGCACACTTCTCTTAGAAAGAGTTTCCCACGTGCCTTGTACATCAGCTTTTGGGTGAAACACTTGGACACAGACCGTACCTTTCCAGCCTGGTGACAGGCCATCAGCATCTCAGGAAGCTTTAGTCAAGGCCAAAATCCTGAATGGGAGAAACACCTGTGGACATGGCTGTGTGAAAATAGTCAAACAAACAACAGCAAAATGTCCCCCCCTGAGGCGGGCAGCATGGCCCCCATACCTTGCAAGGCCCTGAGCAGGGAGGAGAGTGTGCGTAAGGGAACAACATGACCGTGACGCCTCTGACCAGGGGAGGAGAAATGAGAAAAGGGATGGAGCGGGAGGGCAAAACCCATCCTCCTGGTACCTGGGATGCCCGCTGGCCCCGTGCCCACAGCTGCCAGGAGGAAGGAAGAGGCCCAGCTGCTCATGGTATCCTGTCTGCAGCTTGCTTGGCTCGGGTGCCTTGGGTGCTTTGCAGTTGACAGGGGCAGCAGGTGGTGAGCGGAGGTTCTCGGTGACCTCCTCCTCCTCTGCAGCGGGCTCAAAGCTGTCAACATGGGAGTGTCATTTGGTGGTGGCTCTGAAGCGAACTGGTTGCCAGCAGGAGCTGCTGTTCCCATGCCCCTCCCCGCTACCCCAGACCACGAACTGCTTCCTGGAGGGTCCCGCCAGTGACTACATCGATGGAGTCCCTCCTCTCTCCTCCTGCCTCCCAGGGCCTCCCTTCTTCATCAGAGGACCCTGTGGAAGAGAGGAAAGCATGCCTGCCTGTCCCGGAGTGAGAAGCCAAGGCAGTCTGTGGCTTACAGCTGCCCTCCCACAGCTCCAGCTTCCTGGGGACACCGTTTTCTGCAGGGTGGTGGGAGCATGGGACAGACCCATCCCTGCCTTGACTTCTGCCTGTGAGGAACGGGGGAAGCGAAGCTTTGAAGAATTTGGCCCACCAGGGCCTGGCAGGCTGCGTCCATACAGCTCGAGCCCCAGGAAGCTCTCTCCCCTATGGCCTGTTGACATCTGCAGTAGCAGAATAGCTAGAAGCACAAGGTGTTTGGATACGGGGGGCAGGGAGCAGAGCTGGCATCAGCTGGTGGTAGCAGAAAGTAGCTTTGTTGGTTTTGCACGGAATGGAGAAGGAGGGAGAACGTCCTGATGCTTCAGGTGCCTCTGGAGGTGGTCACTGAGACCTTTTAGGTACAGCATCCAGCGCACTTTGCATCATGCGTCATGGCTGCATGATGCTAAGAGTTTTGTTTGCTTCACTGCTATTTGCTTGGGCAGAGGGATGGCAAAAATTATCCACAGTTTACTTCTAGTAGTTCCTCTGTTCCACAGAAGTGTTGCGGGCTCATGCTTCCACTGGAAATGGCGGCATGACAACCAATGTGTCAGAGCATGGCAGTCTCTTCCCCACCTCCTCCCAAGCGACACACAACCCGCAGCTGAAATCTTTGGGCTCCCCACTAAAACCAAAACTGTGCAAGCCGTCCTGTACCTCCATAGGCTTCCCACAAAGCCCCAACCCAAGTGGCTGTTCAGCTGACTGCTCAAGATGCCGTGTTTGATCTTCAGGGTGATGGTGCATGGCCAGGGGAAGCCTCAGGAGCAGGACCCCGCTCCCCTCCACTCACCGAAGCAGCCGAGGGAGAGCTGTCGCCACGTGCCTTTTCATGCCTGTGCAGGGGAGACGGGGAGCAGGAAAGCCTGTTACCCTGAACGACCACTGCCTTGGCTGCTGGCTGCCTTCCATTTCCAATATGCCCCCACGACCTGCTGATGGCTTCCAGGGTATTTGTAGGTGCAACACCATTGCCACGTCATCAGCCCCAACCCACTGTGTTTGGGGAGGGGAAAGCACTGTGCCGCAGACGCTCCGTGCAGAGGCCGTGGGGAGGCTGTGCGTAAGATGCGCAGCTAATCGAGTGCTGGGACCCTAGTCCCTCACATGGGGCAGGCCCTGGGTATGTGCTCTCTGCCTTCACCAGCTGCTACATACCATGGCTCCCCAGGGACTGTTTTTTTAAAGACCTAACAGTCTTTGTGGTAGTACCAGTGATGTGTATCACCTCTCTATAGCTCTGAGACCAATGCAACAAGCCTCACACACCTCTGCTTCCCCAGCTTGCCCCCCACATGCATCTATAGAAAGGCAGCACCTTTTTGTTCAAGTTGGACGCAACCAGGAATTACTGAAGTAGGCTGTGGTGGGGAGCAGGCCACACAGGTGTCGCTGGTTGTGCCTCCACAAAAGTCTTCTGCAAGGTCCAGGCATGGGGATCTGGCATAACGCCAGAGAGCATGTTCTCTGGACTCGCCCTCATGGCAGTCCCAGGGCTCAGAGATGTCCAAGCAGGCATTAGATCCCACCTGACGATCTGTTCAAGACCTTCATAACAGGGGCAAATCTCCTGGGCTATCTCCAACAAGCAGTTGTTGGGTTTTCAAAATCACAGCCGCCTTCCTCAAGGCTTTAATTTTCATTTCTTTTCTTAAATTTAACTAGGTGTAGCCAAAAAATTGAACCTGAAATTTAGAGCAATTTTCTGGATTGCTACAGTCCAGAGAGAGAGAGAGTGGCACTTTCGGGGGGCAGTTCTCATCTAAGGCAGTTATTTTAGTAAGGGAGAGATTGCCTTCTGCTCTCAGGTGACTGTAGAGGAAGCATGGATGACTAGGTCAGACCAGACACCTAAGTTTCAGTCTGCTGAATTAGGGTGATGAACCTCACCATTACCTCTTTTAATTTAAATATAGGCAGGACCAGCCTGTATATATAACTTCTATTTACTTTTACAAAAATCTACGTATAGTAAGCATGATAGGACTGCTACTTCAAGCAATGGAGAGATAAAAGATTAGGTCCTAAAAGCCCAGAAGTAGCCCCCAGAATTGATGTCATTGAAGTATTGCCAATGATTTGCTACAAAAGCATGTTAATTCCAAAGCATATCTGAGAGCAAAATATAAAAACAAGAAAAAAAAATTCTCTTTGTTTTTTTTTCGCCTCCCAATTTATAGATAGATATAGATAGATACAGACAATTTAAATTGATTGTGCTAGAAAGGTTGGACCAGATGATCCTTGAGGTCCCTTCCAACCTGGTATTCTAAGATTCTATGATACATCTGAGTCTACCCTTCTGGTCTGCATGACTTCAAGCAGGAGTGTTTGGCTCTGCCTTGGATTACTGGTGGATTTCTGGTCGTATGGGGAACACAGGCACGTAAGCACCTGGCAGAGAGCGAGCTGAAGCTGTGTTTTGGCTTCTGCATGAACAAGCGCACAGTCTCAGCGCTGTAGAGCAGAGAAGAGCAGTGCAAACCTGGGCTGCCTGAGCCCTGAGCAGTGCCAGGGGCCGGCTTGCATCCTACCGCTGCCCCCTCCTTCCAGCTGGCTGCCGCCTGGGCTGCACCGCCTGGCTGGCACCCACAACCGTTTCACTCCTGAATGAGGTTTTGTTTGCTTCCCTGCTATGTTCTTGAGCAGAAGGTTGGCACAGTCACCCCAAATTTACTTTTCCTAGTTTCTCTGCTCAACAGAAATTCTTAATTCTCTGCACTATCATCAAATACCGTGAGACTGTCATTACCTTGCTATGAAAAACAGGCAACTCAGAAGGCCTATGTTCTTCAATATTTCTGTGCTGATGAATTTTGGCTGATAAGGGAGTAGGATCAAAAAGTTGTTCTGCTTTTCTAGAAAGCTCAAATTCTTTTTCTGAACACAAGTCAAAATAGCTGGTATAAAATATCATTTTGCCTTTAGCTGACAAACATATCGCATTTGGAGCTAATTTCTGGTTTCATGATGAGGGTGTTGTGGATTTGCAAGCCCCAGTTTATTTCTTTATTCCTAAGGTATGGTGTGGTCTGCTTACAGATTTCATTGATTCTTGACCTCACTAGTTTGCATGTATCCACATCTAAATTTCAAGCTAGCTAGAAAATCTGCTGAGTAATGTTGTCTTCCTGAAGCATGCATGAATTCAGCTGACTTGCTGAATTGATGCAGTCAGTGGCACAGTTTTAAGGTACATAGAGTAGTGTCTGTACCCTTCAGCCTCGTAGCTCTATCAGCTGTAAACCCTTATTCCATAAAAATAAGAGTTCTGTGATTGCTCTGGTCACACTTTAGGGTTCTAATGTCCCATATCCCTCCTCACCTTTGCATTCTTCACCTTTGGAAATGGGATCTTTAAATGAACATTGCTGAAAGGTGAAAGCCAGGTGTTACCAGAAGTAAAACTGAGTAAAGGATCTCTCACAGAGACCCACTGGGAGCACGGTCGAAAACAGAGAACCTAGAGCTGCTTTGGGGACTTGCCCGTTCTACTTGATAAGACCTCACCTCAATCCTGCTGCTTGATGCAAACATCTCGCATCAAACAAAGCAGCAGCTGCTGAAGCCCACTGAAAGGAAGGGAGCTTGCCAGTGGGGACGAATGTCCCTCGTGTCTTTTGAAAAGATCCCATGCTCCTGAAAATGCAACAAGCCTGCATCACTGGCAGTGACAGGTAGTGGTGATCCAAAAACAAGGAGCTGAAAAATGCATCCCCTTTCTTACGCCTCAGTTCAGGAAACCCATTGCTTCTAATTTGTCTGACGCTTCCTGCACATCACCCAGAGCCACAGGCCTGTCCAGCAGAGCAGACACGTGGTGGCTTCAATACAGCTTCATGGTAATTGTTTCTGCTGTGACCCAAACCTTTCCAGACCCAGTCACCACTTTCGTAGTGTCAGAAACTGATCTCACTCATAGGCCTCTGATGTGGGGAGCTGAGGCATACAAAATCCAACTGCAGACATAAGAGCTGTTTCCCAGAGTGCTGGGCAGGCACCTAGCAGCTAGGTGTGTTTGTGGTTCACAGTAACACCGTAACTGTGAGCAAAGCTTTGGAAGGAAAGGTAATAGCCTTTAGTGGCTCATCATGGCTAACGCAACAAATGCAAGGAAGTAACAAGCAGCCTTGTGAGCTCATCTCTTTCTGTGGCATCATACAGTCAGATCAGGTATCACAGAGGCTTGGTTAACTGATACACTATTGGGTACCTTGCCAAATCTTCGAACTGTTGAACCCTTTCCTGTTCTAACAATAATCTGGCAGAAAGCTGATGCTGATGTTTACCAATTTACAGTATAAGAAACACAAAGTATTAGAGAGGTTACCGATCACACTGCTGGCTTTGTGCTTTGCTCCCAGGTGACCCATAACATTTACCGTGTACAAAAGTACTTTGTAATTGTTGCTTCACATGGCTTCCCCATGAACAAACACAATAATTGTCTCAGGATTTTAAGTGATCTCATGGGCAAGGAGACACGGTCTATCCGAATGTGTAAGAGAGGAATGTTTGAGACAATCTTGCTATTCCCTTGGCATTGCTACAAGTTAAAATTTGGAGAACTTCCCATGTTTAAGCGGTGATCTCAGATCCAGGCAGACTACAGAGGGACAGGTTAGAGGAGATTAATATCTTGTCCTGCCAGGAGACAGCTTTAAGATTTCACAACACCACATGCCCTCTTCAAAGAATGAGGAAGGCTACTAGTCTCATTTACATTGCTCGATACCACTCTGAGAACACATCCCTTCAGTTCATACATACCCTAGGACAACAAGCATGACATGAGACTATTCCAACCGTCCTATAAATCAACACAATTAAAGCAAGTTACAGCATGGTTCTCCCCGGGTAAGTTATGGATTAAATGCTTTCAAAATTATTAAATACTTTCAAAATTATTAAATACTTCCAAAATTATAAGTGGGTTGCTTTGTACCTTTACATACTTATACATAGTGGACCAAATACAGCCATCACGTAAGCACTTGCAAGCGCTGCCGTAATTGGCACTGCTTTCTCTTGCACCAAGAACTGAGTTTGCACCAGTTATCCCCATACAATAGTTTCAGTTAATGAGAAAGACATGACCCAGATTTCAGACTAAATGAATAAGCTGAAAATTCCCAGGCTTGTTGCCATGGTTACTTGAAACCTACTGTTAAAAAAGGTGAGAAGGAAGAGAGGGAGGAGCAGAAAAAGTAGGAAAAGAAGAGAGCAATACCACGGTCAGCGTTAGGCTATGTGATACAGAGAGGCGGTGATCTTGAAGGAGCAGAACCTCAGTGATGACACTCAGAGAAGGTCATCCAGGAAGCCAGTATTTCTGCCTTCTGGTTCCTATTGGGTTGATTCTATGGACATTAGTTATTTCTAAGTGGTTACCACAGTGACTAAATGCAATGCACTGGCAGCTATTAGATCAGCAAAAGCAGAAAGGGATTGGGTGGGGAGAGACAGACTTTGCCACAATTTATCTAATAAAGAAATTGCCTCAGTTTAGAACACCAGACTGCTTGCTTTTCCACTTTACAAAGATAGTGAAACTTGCAGCAATGTCTTATTCAATCAGAATAAACTTTTTAGCCTCTGCATAAGATGACAGCAGAAAGACTCCAGCCCTATGGGAGCAGAACTGCAGACTTATTACATTAGGTAGTTAGCATCTTCCCCAAATGCAGACAGGATCAAAGTATACTGTGAGACACAGGCTAGAAACCTAAGAGAGCTGGTAACTGTGCTTGTGAATCTGTCATCTACTACCATTTTATATTGTTGTTAGTCTGTCACGTTAGCATGAAGGAACAGGCCTTATTCATAAAGGCCTTTGTGCTAAGCCCACCAATGAATATATCACACTAGTAGGGGGTTTTAAATCACTATTCTTTATCTCATCTTTTTATTCCTGCTCTTCTTTACTTCCCTCCCTTTCTTATAACTGGCATGTAAAGCAATAACATGTCTCTGCACCTGTGCCAGTATAATACAGGTTCATATACACGGGAAACATACACAGTTGAAGTAAATACATGTAAATGCTCTACGTATTGGTTAGACCATAATGCAGCTAGTATCTGCATTCATGGAGTGAGCTCAGGGAAGGCACTGGAGTAGCTGGAAGACTGCTTTGCTCTAATCCGGGATTGCATTTTTCTAAACACTTTACTTCTATGTCAAAACCTGTCTTGGCCCCAAGGAGCAAACTCTCCCTTTCTTGCTGCCTTCTCTGTCTGTAACCTTATTGAGACTTTTGTCCCTTTCCACCCCGCCAAGTCCCCTACATTGCTGTCTTTGCTCAGATGGCACCATTGTGCTTTGTATGGAGAACAAAAGATAACCCACAACCCTACGGAAAACTACGTTTTACTTGCAATGTGTTTTCTCTGAGAGTTGGCAGGCTGCATTTGCAGTACCCTGGCTAAAGGGAGTTCTCTTCTGGTTTTAGAGTAGGGAGAACTCACTTCTTCATACAGAAGTCATAGACGCAAAATGAAAAAAAGAGTATACTATACATAGCAGCATTAGCTGAAATGATTATATAGCATGACACAGTTGTGGGAAGTTTAACAAAATTCACTATAGGTAGCTGTTATTACCCTTATTAAAGGAGCCTTGCAAGTAATTTCTTCTGTTCTGACCCCACCATTATGGTTATTACTTTTTTGGCATTTATTACTGTGCTACTAAATGACCTCCACATTTGAACCATAAATGAGCAAGCTTCCAGATCAAGGACATTTAATTTTGCAACAGCAGAAGAGATGATTGTATTTTAATGCCATAGTAAGTTATAGTCTAAGTCTCCCCTTGAAGAAGTGGGTCAAGAGATCTCAAACTCAAACCGGGGGAAGATGGGGAACGACAGATGGACTAAGACCTTAGCTGGTACCATCTCCCACTTGAATTCCCAAGGGTGTCACATTCCTTACCAGCAGTCTAGCAGCACTTGCTCAGAAAGGTGAGAAATTCTTTTCTGTCTGAAAACATGAAAGAAGGCAGCAGCTGACGCTGCAGCAGCAGCCACGGCAGCAAGACAGGAAAGGCCATGTGGTTCCCAGTCTTACTGGGGTGGAACAGGAGCAGTACACACGGGACAGCGCGTGGGACCAGAGCAGCACAGGTTTCTAGTGGCCGGACATATCCTACAGTTGAAAAGTTATTAGGATTAAAGCAAGCTGTGAAATTAAAACCGAATAGCTATTCCAGAATAACAGCATGTAGAGACAAGCTCTATAATCTTGTAAGTCAAATGCAAATACTGAACTCTAATTTTGGATTACTATTAATCAGTTAAGCTGGCATAGCTTTTTTTTATAGTTCTTTTATCCAAGGCTACACGAGTTTAAAAAAAAAACCAAACAGTTATTAGCTCCATTAAGGTATTCAGACTCAAGAATATAAAAATCTCCAGAATCTCTTAAAAATGTTCTATTTTGGGTTACTCCAGACAGCACCATCCCAAAATGGCCATATGCCAATGTGTCCCAGTATTTTGTGCTAGAGGAACCAGGTGCAGATTAATTCTACAATTATATATTCATAGAATCATAGAATCGTTAAGGTTGGAAAAGACCCTTAAGATCATCGAGTCCAACCATTAACCTAGCACTGCCAAGTCCACCACTAAACCATGTCCTCGAGCACCACGTCTACCCGTCTTTTAAATACCTCCAGGGATGGGGACTCAACCACTTCCCTGGGCAGCCTGTTCCAATGCCTGACTACCCTTTCGGTGAAGAAATTTTTCCTAATATCCAATCTAAACCTCCCCTGGCGCAACTTGAGGCCGTTTCCTCTCGTCCTATCACTCATTACTAGGGAGAAGAGACCGACCCCCACCTCGCTACAACCTCCTGTCAGGTAGTTGTAGAGAGCAATAAGGTCTCCCCTCAGCCTCCTCTTCTCCAGGCTAAACAACCCCAGCTCCCTCAGCCGCTCCTCACAAGACTTGTGCTCCAGACCCTTCACCAACTTTGTTTCCCTCCTCTGGACACGCTCCAGCACCTCGGTGTCCTTCTTGTAGTGAGGGGCCCAAAACTGAACACAGCACTCGAGGTGCGGCCTCACCAGTGCTGAGTACAGGGGCACTATCACCTCCCTGGTCCTGCTGGCCACACTATTCCTGATACAGGCCAGGATGCCATTGGCCCTCTTGGCCACCTGAGCACACTGCTGGCTCA